>NC_092708.1:312896840-313496884 GCF_047496885.1 Scyliorhinus torazame | reverse complement strand
ACTGGCCAATACTTAACTTAGGAAGAGCCCACCAGGTCAGGGAAACAAATGGCTTGTCCAATCAAATCTGGCCCGTGGGATTCAAAAGGCTGCTACAGGTCGGTGGCTAGGTGTCTCTACCGGATAGCGATCGTTGGATTCAAACTAACTGTGGCCGGTGGCTGGTCTTGCGAAGGTCTCGAGCAGGCGAAGATGAGAGAGAGAGAGATCTGAACTTGGACCTTCTCTTTTATAGGGCCCAGGGGCTTCCCGCCTCCTGGGGCGGCCCTTGACCCTGAGTCTCAAGTGATTGGATTCTGTCCCCAGTCTCTGGGGTCGATGTGTCCAATGGTGAGGCGATTCCTCAATCGGCGGGTGGTCGCTCACCTGTCTTTGTTTCAGCCACTGCAGGCGCCGACAGGTCTGGCCCGGTATTCAATTGCTAATATGTTGCAATTGTTCCCGGGGATAGCCGATTTAACAGTGGATGTCTGAGTAGATTAGGTGTAAACAGTCCTGAACGCAACTGTGGATACCTGGGTTGATGGGCTGTTGATAGCCCTGAGTATCGATCTGGGCTACGTTCCCAGAGCTGAATATGCAAACCTGTCTGCAGCTGCCTGCTTGTGTCTTCTTGGCTGCTTTTCCCAGCAGTCTTTTGGGTTAGCCATTTTAAACTGGGTTTTGGCCAGATTAATCGGAACGCAGCCATTTTACATGGCTACAACCTCCCTTTCTCTTTCATGTTGTTCTGCAAGGGCTATTCTTTCTTTTTTCTTTCTTCTCTCGCCTTTTCTTTTTCCCTCATTTCGTATTCAAGTTGCTTAAATTATTTTTCATGTTAAAGTTGTTTAATCAGGAACTGAATTTTTGACATTTCTAATGAGTCAGACTGTATCTCAGGCAATTTTAAATGCTCAGCTACTGCCGTAAGTACCTCTGGTTTAGCACAGGGCTTAATCACTGGTTTTGAAAGCAGACCAAGGCAGCCCAGCAGCACAGTTCAATTCCTGTACCAGCCTCCCCAGACAGGCGCCGGTATGTGGCGACTAGGGGCTTTTCACAGTAACTTCAGTTGAAGCCTCCTTGTGGCAATAAGCGATTCCTTCTTCTTCTTCATTTCGTATGCTGTCAGGTAACGTTAACTGCAATATTTTTGCCAAATCTAAAGCCTTTTTTTAGTCTCTGTTCGTAAGGTACTGTGTGTGACCTTCTCCACCCACAAAAACTTCCGAGCCTCTGAAGGAGCCATTGTCCACAAACCATTCCCTACTTAAACTGGAATACCACACCTGAAAAGTAAACATAAATATGCTCACCCCTCACTGCCTTTAAGTTCACTAAGCCACCCCAATCACGAAAGATAGACCTTCATCCCACGAGCCCCCAGTTTATTGTGGGCCAGGGTTCAGAGAACACATCATGGAGTTCACCTGACCGACAACTTTTAATAGATTTTGGTTAAGGGGAGCACAAGGGCCGACTTTACAAGTGTGATGCAACAGAGAACTAAAAGTATTTTAAAACAAAAACAATGTTTATTCTATGAATCCAGTTAACATTTTATAAACACACAGTAAACATCTTATCAACTACCAACCCTGATAACCCCCCAAAAAGATACACTACTCCATAGGTAACCCTTAGTAACTTCCCTAACAACATTCATAAGCCAAAACACTTTTTGACAAAGACAGTAGGTTTGCATTCCTTACAGAAACAGGTATTACTTGGAAATCATCAAGTGATCTGGAGTCATTCTTTATCATGCAGAGAGAAAGACCAAACATACATCTGCTTGGTGTGAATGCAGCTCTCCAACTGGAAGTGAAACTAAACACAGAGCCAAAAAGAGCTTCCAGCTCAAAACGAAAGTAAAAAGCAGAGTCACATTCCAGCTCCACCCACACAATGACATTACTGCAGCCATTTGATAAAACACACTTTTCTTAAAGGGACTCTCATGTGACAATTGGGAACTGCAAATGTACCAGTTTAAGGTGTAGGTCACCAGCAGCTCCAGGGAAATGTTTTGGTTCTTTTGCAGCTGTGGTACTGAAGCAAATATTAATCTTCTCAAAATAACTATTTTCTGTCAATACTAAACCTTATATCCTGAAGGTCTTGGGTTTAGTTGTTGGCACATGTAGATGTTAAACCAAAAAATAAAAGGATCATTCTCTTTCACAGGCTTCAATGAGATAATTGGACTCCACCTTTGCTCAGCACCCAAATATTGTTCAATCCGCTTAACAATCCATAAAACATAACTCTGCCCATAATGGCATTTTAGATAGAGAGGTGCACTGGGCTCCAGGTATGTAAATAAAGATGCAAAACAATTAATTCTTTGTAGCCAGTTTTATTTGTACATGCAAATGCATTTAATCACCTGAAATTTCTATAATATTCTTAACTCCTGCTGTAACTTCAGTGGTAGGTTACCAAAATTGGGAGAAAAAGGATCCCACTGGAAAACCTTCTAAGACAACACAGCACAGAACAGAAATGTGGCCATTTTTGAACAGTTCATGACTTCACAACTACAATGCTTTTTACAGAGGTTATAATAAATAAGGTTGGCACCTGATTGTCCTTCCATCATTATCAGATATTCGGGGCATGACAATAAAATGTATTACTGATTTAAAACAAGGTGTTGGAAGAAATAATCAGAATGGTTAAGGCACGGCAGGTCAAATGGCCCTTATCTGCACTGTAACTATTCTATGGGCAGCACGGTAGCACAGTGGGTAGCATCATTGCTTCACAGTGCCAGGGACCCGGGTTCGATTCCCGGCTTGGGTCACTGTCTGTGTGGAGTCTGCACGTTCTTCCTTCGTCTACGTGGGTTTCCTCCGGGTACTTCGGTTTCCTCCCACAAGTCCCCAAAGACGTGCTTATTAGGTGAATTGGACATTCTGAATTCTCCCTCTGTGTACCCGAACATGCGCCGGAACGTGACGACTAGGGGATTTTCAAAGTAACTTCATTGCAGCGTTAATGTAAGCCTACCTGTGACACTAATAAAGATGATAAAAACCTCAGATGTCCCAACGTACAGACAATAAAATATTTTAAGTGTATTCGCTGCACTAATGTAGGAACCACAGCTCCAATTTGCACACAGCAACACTCACAAACGGGAATGTTATAATGACCAGATAATAAGGATATTGGAACAGGATTACCTCATTTAGCTCCTCAAGCATATTTTGCCACCATTCCGTCAGGGCACAGCTAATCCGTGATCTAAATCCATATTCCCACATCCCTTAATACCTTTCTGCAACAAAAAATCTATCATTGTCAGGTTTAAAATTAACAATTGATTTGGCATCAGTTGCCATTTGTGGATGGGAGTTTTAAACTGTTTCCACCCTTTGTGTATAGAAGTGTTTCCTCAATTCACTTCTGAAAGATCTGGCTCCAATTTGGGGACTATGCCTCCTTAGCCTGGATTTCCCAACCAGCAGGAACAGATGCTATCTACCCACCCTACTCTTTCCCTTTAATATCTGATAAACTCTTCTTAACCTTCTAAATTCCAGGACTGCGAATTTATCCTCAGATGTTTTGGAGTATTCCCTTGGGAGTCCGGTTACAGTTCTGGCAAATTTACTCTGCACTTCCTACAAGGTGTTTTGTTGTGAGGTAGGAGCTTCGGGATTGTCTGTGTCTCCCAAAAGTATGTTGTTCGATTCCACAGTCGTTTTAACAGGACTATTTATTGACAGTATTTACGCATGCAGCCCATCTCACAAGGTAAGAATGTCTGCTCGCTTCAAGATCTTGCTTATTTCTCAGTCTTGTGACCTGACAATTTTGACATCAGCATCATGCATGCTTCAGATGTTAATCCTTTACTCTGCACAAGGCCCATAAAACCTTTTGAGATATACTACACAGAATTGCTCAAGATACTCCAGGTGTGGTTTAAACACGTCTTTGGACAGAGGAAGCATGTTTTCTAACCTCCTGTGTTCTGTAGGTGTAGATATAAAGGCCAGTATCCATTAGTCTTTGATTATTTTCTGTACCTCTCCATGACATTTTATTGATCTATCTGTCTGTGGATCCTGATGCCCCTTTGGATCTCCATTATCTTTTCACCACTTAGAAAGTACCCTGTTCTATCCATTTTAGATCTAAAGTGGTTAACTTACCTATGTCTCCATTGAAATCCATTTGCCACAGTTTTACCCATTCCCGTAATCCATCAATCTCAATTAAATTTATACTTTCTCTCCGCTTCTTCCAATTTTGTCTATCTTTGTGTCATTGGCAAATCTGAATCTATGGCTCTCTATCCCATCATCCAAGTTGTCAATAAATATGGCTGACGCCCCAGCACAGATCCTTGTGGGGCACAACTAGTCACAACTTGGCAATTAGAGAGTCTACCTATTAACCCTTTTGGCCCTCAATTCTATGGGCTTCAAATGTAGATATAGTTTTTTCTGAGAGGATGCAGCAAATGCTTTCTTGAGTCCCATATAAGGGGCGAGATTCTCCGACCCCCCGCCGGGTTGGAGAATCGCCGGGGGCTGGCGTGAATCCAGCCCCCCGCCAGTTGCCGAATTCTCCGGCACCAGATATTCGGCGTGGGCAGGAATCGTGATTCTCCGGCCCGGATGGGCCAAAGTCCCGCTGCTAGAATGCCTGTCCTGCGTGGATTAAACCACCTACCTTACCGGCGGGATAAGGCGGCGCGGGCGAGCTCCGGGGTCCTGGGCGGGGGGGGGGGGGCATGGGGCGATCTGGCCCCGGGGTGTGCCCCCACGGTGGCCTGTCCCGCGATCGGGGCCCACCGATCCGCGGGCGGGTCTGTGCCATGGGGGCACTCTTTTCCTTCCGCCTTCGCCACGGTCTCCACCGTGGCGGAGGCGGAAGAGACTCCCTCCACTGCGCATGTGCGGGGATGCCGTGAGCGGCTGCTGTCGCTCCCGCGCATGCACCGCCCGGCAATTTCATTTTCGCGCCAGCTGGCGGGGCACCAAAGGCCTTTCCTGCCAGCTGGCGGGGAGGAAATCAGTCCGGCGCGGGCCTAGCCCCTCAAGGTTAGGGCTCGGCCAGTCAAAGGGCGGAGGATACCGCACCTTTGGGGCGGCGCAATGCCGGACTGATTTGCGCCGTTTTTGGCGCCGGTTATCGGACATCGCGCCGATTACGGAGAATTTCGCCCAAGATAACAACCCATGACATTCTCCCATCCACTTCAAAAAATATCAATCAAGTTTATCAGGTATGACCAACCTTTTACAAATCTTGTAGTGCCGAGAACGAACCCGCTATCAAACTGGACTCTATTTTTTTAATGGCCTCGGTAAGGAATGCCCCGCCGAGGGAAGACCTAACTTCATTTCCTTCAGTGCAGGAAGAGATCAGGGTGCCATTTTTAAATGCCGCCCCAATCTCCCTGATCTCTGGCCAGCCTGGCCGTGCTAACCGGGCAGCAGTATTCAGGCAGAAGGCTGGCAGTGCCCAGTCAAGGTGCCACGGTGCCAACCTTCCCAGAGCTCAACCACCCAGGCACCTGTGATGGCCTGGGGAGGTGCTTACTGCTCACTCAAATATGCAAATCTGGATCACGCCCAGTGAGGGAGAGATCCAGATCGTGAGGTCTCACAAGATCTCATTAGATCTCGCGAGGCATCCCGAGTGTCGCAAATCTCACGAGAGACCTCTCGCGAGATTTAATGATCTCATCACATCCAGAGTTGGGTTTGATGAGACCGTTCGATTGGCCCGTAGTCTAGAATTTTCCAGCCATTCTCACTGACAGAATCTTCTGGCAGGATTCCCAGCAGCAGGGGAGACATAGAACGGGAACCACCTCTTGACAGCAGCGGGATCACAAAATTCCATCGCTGACTCCACCACAGCGAAATACTCCACGGGGCACGTGGAAAATAATCTCTCAATTGAGGGATAAATACTGGTCAGGATACCAGGATTTAGTCCACTGCGCTTCCTCCAAAGGTGTGCCACGGGATCTTTTCTGCTTGTATGAGAGCACAATTGGGGCCTCGGTTGAATGTCTCATTTGAAAGATGGAACTCTGACAGGGCATCAGAGGCAAAAGTGCTGCTAAAAGAGCCACAGTTGACATATATTATCAGCTCTACAGTCAGGGGTGTATTGATGAAAGGAGCACACACAATCTCCAATCCAAGCAGCTACAGGTGTGATAATGTCAGTGGCTGGACAAAAGAAAACTCTGGAGTTTCCTGTCAAGCATGTCATCCTTCTGCTGTTCAATCTCTTTTTCCACCTCACATCTGCATAAAGAGGGTCTTCTCTGTAGCCCATAAACTGTCACCATCCATTTGTACCATGTTCGGTTTGAAACTAGACCAGTGCATCCAAAATGTACCACAGGACGTTTTACTTCTTGGGCCATTATAAAAGAGTGAGTGAATAACGATCGACCCCCTTTCATTCGATTGCTCACTTACTTTTCTCCTGTTGTCTGCCTGAGAATGCAATATTAAGTAACAAGTTTCTTCATACTAAGGTCCTGTCACCAACACCAACATGAATGTTTGTTATCAGTAGTTTAATTGTCTTCATTTGTATAAAATTTGAAATTGTCATCTGTTCCTGCTGCGAGGAAGCAGAGATTGTGTAAATTGATGCCTGTATTTCGGTTTGACAAGGACATTTTTTTTTAAAAAAGGGAAATAATCAGCTGCCTTTCCAATTATTTATCTTCCACAGCTGAATTTTCCCAGAGCTGGAGGGCATTTGAAGATGATTACACACAAGGTTTGTATGTTCCCTTTAAACTGTGTCACAGTTACCCTGTCACCAGAGAGAGCACAACTTGTGTCCCTCCCTCTCCTATGGTTTGAAACATGCATAAATAAACACATCATTAGCAATATTATTTTTCACAACCATCTGTTTTATCTGGATATCCGCTTGATGGACGATTCATCCATTGGGACTTAGCCTGCATTGCTGATTAAATTGGAGGTGTGTTCAGGAAATTCTTGTGTTCTAGAATGATGTGAACATAGATGTAGCATAATCGGGTGAGGGGTAACATAAAGTAATTTCAAGGTTGAGTACAGCCTGAATACTTAACTACCCGATGAGACATGGCACGGGTTAACCCCCAAAAAAATGATAGCATCAAATCTACAACACATTGAAAAAGCTATAAGGCCAGCGATTCCAGAGCAGATCGAACAAAAGCAAGTTCGTGCCATATGAACACAAAGCTACAGCTCACCCAATTAAATGTACAAACTGTACCTACCAATGGGCTCTGCTAATTATGTTGCCAGTAGAATATCAATGCCTTAACAAGGCTAAGCAAATACTGACTGTCTATTCTGAGATCTTCTTAGTTTCCAGAGGCTTATGGAAGGAGTTCTGAAACTTACCAGCATCAAATTAGACTTCCTTTGCGATCAGAAACTCCTCAGAATTATAATGGAAACTCTTGCTTCCATGGGGAGAGGAGGGAGTAATATATTGTTGAAAAAAATAGATTCAAGTTATTGGAAACATAATAAATACAATTTGTCTGCAACCATAGTGCATAGAACCAGAAAGAAGAGTGAAAAATAAAACACAGTTCACCCAACATATACTGTCTTCTCAACTTGGCAATTACATTTTTATTGTGCATGATAATGGCAGTAATAACAGTTATAGTTATATTGAAACTCCTCCAATTCTGGGAGATATTGTGCATTACAATGTGAAAATGGCAAAACATGACACTGATATTTTGGTGAATTATTTTCCCTTTATTACCAGTTTGCATCATCGTTTAAATACCTGTCATTCAAGCAGAACAAATTGAATGGTGCGCTTTTTTCAGAGATGGACCATGGGCCCGCACTATACCCTGGGCGGGATTCTCTGATCCTGCAAACGGATCCTGTAAAACCGAGCGTTTTACGCTGGCGTCATCTGGCCCCTATGATCAGCGATCATGCGCCGCACAGGGGGCCAGTACGGCACTTGAGAGCCTCATGCTGCTCCAGCTGCCGATCCGAGCGTCAGAACGGGCGCCGCTGGTCCATGCATGCGTGCTACGACTGGCGCGTGTTCGCGCATGTACACGGGTTGCCTTCTCCGCGCCGGCCCCGACGCAACATGGCGGAGAGCTACAGGGGCCCGGCACGGAGGAGCATAGGCCACCGCCAGGATAAGCCCGCCCGCCGATCGGCAGGCCCCGATCGCGGGCCAGGCCACCGTGGAGGCCCCCCGGGGACGGAGCTCTCTCCCCCCACCAGGCTGCCCCCACAACATGAACGCCGAGGTCCCGCCGGGTAGCACCATACGAGAACGGTGCCGGCGGGTCTCGGCCTAACTCAGCGGGCACTCGGCCCATCACCGGAGAGGGCCGTGTTCAGTGCGTCGGCGGACCGGCATCGGGGCGGTGTCGCGTGAATCGCGCGCCCCACCCCCCCCACCCCGACGATTCTCCGCCCCGCCCCCTGTCTTTCTGCAAGTTGTACAGCTAGCAAATAATGACATTCACTTACTGAGGTTTGACTGACAGCCACTACTGAGTCTTTGGTATGCAACCCTCCAGTTGTGAGTCAAACGCTCATCCAGCTGAGCTGCTGGGCCACACATTTTAATTTAGTATTTGGGGCATCTTTAATAGTGAATAAATTCACTTGAATATTTGTAAGCAACAAATTCAATAGTAATATTGACCAAGTGAGTTCAATGATATTCACAAGGAATTATATTGTCAGTAATAGAACTTCATGGGGTAACTGTTCCTGATCCTGCAGCTCAGCGTATTGCTTCCCCTGGGCATGGCATTCCCTGATAATCATGCCATTAAGATGCTGGTTAAGTCTAAAACTCATATCCATAAAACTCTAAAAGCTTCAGAATATTTGTTTGTTATCTTTTGAATGCATTTTGGTGCCAAGAAAATAGCCGAGCTCGTGCACAAGCTTAACTAGACCAGCCATAAAAATACTGTGGCTACAAGAGAGGCTGGGTCTTCGGCGATGAGTTTCTCACTGCTTTCTGTCTCCCCAAAGTCTTTCCACCATCTATAATACATAAGAAAGTAATGTGATGAAATACTCTCCATTTGCCTGGATGAGTGCAAATCCAGCAGCATTCAAGAAACTTGACACCATTCCAGAATAAAATATCATGTTTGCCTGCCAGCCCATCCATCACCTTAAACATCCACTCCCCTGAACACAGCCACACTGTGGCTACAGTACACCCCATTTAAAAGGTGCGCATGAATATTTTAAAAAGGCAATGGGCGGAATTTATTTTCAATGTGCCAGCTCGAGTGGGAAAAACAGAGTGTGGTACAACGGCTGCACTGATGGCTTTTCCTGTCATATTTTAGAACACTTTGAAAAATGAATTGAATGGGCGGGTCCCACAACATCATGTTGAATTGGTGCGCCCCATCAGCAACATAGGCCAGTCACTTAGGCTTTTAAAAGATCGGCGTGCTCTTTTTCAAAAAGTAAAAATAAAATGGAACACCTCTCAGAACGCACCGCCCTCCCCATGGAACTCCCCCCTCCATCTCCAGCATGAGCAACCTGGCACCTGAGCACCCTGGTAGTGCCTGGCAATGCCAGGGTTCCCAGGTGGCACTGGCAATGCCAAACTGCCCAAGTGCCAGGGATAGAGCCTGGGGGTGCCCTGTCCCTGAGGCGGGGCTCGAGAACCCTCTAATCAACAAGTTGGGTCATTGGGATTGGGGTTGGGGTCCGGAGGGCGCAGTGGAGGGGGTGAGGGGGGGGGGGTGGGGGGGTTGGGTGATCGGGGTGGCATTTAAAAATAGCGCCCCGATCTCTTCCTGTACTGATGAGCTCATCAGTGCAGGGAGTGAGGTAAGTGCGGCCTTGGCGGAGCATTTCCCACAGATGCCTCCCAAATAAAACTGAGCCCTGTTTGATAGTGGTGTCATTCCTGGCACTGCAGGCTCCGAGAAACACCCCGCCATTTGCACCACAAACAGGACTTTTTTTTTTGTTAAATCGCACCGCATCCGTAAAAGCAGTCAAGATCCCATTACATCATCCGCAGGGATTGGGTCAATCCCATCAGTGGAAAAGCCATTCTTGGTCTCCCAGTCCGCCTCCACCTCCCCCCCGCCCCCCCCCCCATCACCCTCCCAACAACAGTAGGGGAAATTTACCCCTCGAGCACTGCTTGTAGGAAGTCTGCTATTTGTGCAAACCTTTGTCTCCGAAAAGAGGTAATGAGTTGACGTTGTTTCTCAGTGTATAGAGAGCATCAGTGACTTGGCTTATACAGCTGTGTACTGAAAACTGTGCTGTCTTTACAACAGCAGTCTGCAACAACTCAGGTACAAGACGTTAAGCTCCACAGTCACCTTGGTTGCCGCAGACAGTGCTGACCAGTGCTCATTCATAAGGGGATATGGGGTTATGGGAAGAAAGCAGGAGAATGGAGATGTGCAACGTACGAGTCAAGATCGAATGGCGGAGCACCCAATGGGCCAAATGGCCTCATTGTGCTGCTATATATTATGGTTTTATGGCTGCAACAGATAGCAGGGGCGAAATTCTCCCATACCCGGCGGGACGGAATGGCGTGAACCACTCCGGTGCCGGGCCGCCCCAAAGGTGCGGAATCCTCCGTACCTTCAGGGGCTAGTCCCGCCCCGGAGTGGTTGGCGCCGTGCCGGCCGGCGGTATAGCGGCCTGGCGCCACGCCAACCGGCGCTGAAGGGCCTCCGCCAGCCTGCGTTTGTTGGCGCATGCGCGGGAGCGCCAGCGCGTGCTGACGTCATCCCCACGCATGCGCACATGGAGTCACATCTGCACCGGGAATGGCGGATGGCCACAGCCTCCGGTGCGGAAGGAATAGAGTGCCCCCCACGGCACAGGTTCGCCCGTGGATTGGTGAGCCCCGACCGCGTCCAGGCCACCATTGGGGGAACACCCGGGGCCAGATCCCCCCACGACCCCCCATGAACGCCGGAGCCCGCCGGAGCCGCCAGGTCTCGCCGGTAAGGGACCAACTCCAATTTACGCCGGTGGGACCGGCATAGAACGGGCGGGACTTCGGCCCATCGCGGGCCGGAGAATCCTGACAGCCCCGGGGCCCATTGAGTCGTGCCGGACCCCGCCATTCTCCGAGGCAGGCGGCGCGACTCACGCCATGCCGGTTTTTGGGGGGCGGGAGAATTGGGAGGACGGCGGGGGTGGGATTCACGCCGAACCCCAGCGATTCTCCCACCTGGCGGGGGGTCGAAGAATCCCGCCCCAGATTTCAACTGTGACCTCCTTTGTGAAGTGAAAACGTACAGAGTGTTGGTCTTCACTGAGGCTGAGGCAAGATAATTGCTACCCAAAGACTTTTGCATATACCTCATCCTGCTGAGAGTCATTGTCCTTCTTCTCTCTCTGTGAGCTATATAACCTATTCTGCATGCCGTCCTTTCATTCTCCCAGTCCTGTTCAATTTCCAGAGGAAACCAGTCCTGGAGGTGACTGGTATCAGCTCAAATTTGTAAATCAACCAACTAGTTACTCAGCACCCTGTAGACTATTGAAACTTCACACAAGTATGGGAAAGCTCAAAGCATATGTACAATTGTGACAGCAGCGAGGGGAAATAAGCAGGCCACGAACACAGGTAATTCAATATACCTTGAAATAGAAAGTGTTTGGGGGGGTGGGGGCGGGGGTGGGGGGGGGGGGGGGGGTTGCGGAAGTCTTCCATTTCATTTAACATTTGTGATGTGTTGGGAGTTCTGGGGCGAAATTCTCCGTTATCGGCGGAAACTCCGCCGATCGGCGCAAAAAACGGCGCAAATCCCACTTGCGTCACGTCATAAAAATGGGCCGATAGTCTGCGGCCCGAAATGGGCTAGCAGCGACGTAACGGGATCCGCGCTTGCGCAGTGGTTCACGCCGTGCAGCGTCATACGCGCTGCACGGCGTGACGGCTCATAAGGCCGCGCAGCTCCCCCCCACCCGACCGGAACAGCCGACCGCAACACCCGACTTGATGGCTGGCCGTCGCTCAGCCCCGAGGTTCGAGTCACGCGATGTGGAGGCGCTCCTGGATGCGGTGGAGCAGAGGAGGGACGCCCTGTATCCCGGGCACGGCCGCAGAGTTGCCCCACGCCACAGCCGGCGTCTGTGGAGGGAGGTGGCAGAGGCCGTCACCGCTGTGGCCCTAACACCACGGACAGGCACCCAGTGCCACAAGAAGGTGAACGACCTCGTCAGAGCAGGCAGGGTGAGCCTCCCCCATATCCCCTCTCCCCCAAATCCCCCCTCCCCCATATCCCCCCCTCCCCCATATCCCCCCCTCCCCCATATCCCCCATATCCCCCCTCCCCCATATCCCCCCTCCCCCATATCCCCCATATCCCCCCTCCCCCATATCCCCCATACTCCCCCCTCCCCCATATCCCCCCACCCCCATATCCCCCATATCCCCCCTCCCCCATATCCCCCATATTCCCCCCCTCCCCCATATCCCCCCTCCCCCATATCCCCCCTCCCCCATATCCCCCTTATCCCCCCTCCCCCATATCCCCCATATCCCCCCTCCCCCATATCCCCCATATTCCCCCCTCCCCATATCCCCCCTCCCCATATCCCCATATCCCCCCTCCCCCATATCCCCCATATTCCCCCCTCCCCCATATCCCCCCTCCCCCATATCCCCCTCCCCCATATCCCCCCTCCCCCATATTCCCCATATCCCCCCTCCCCATATCCCCCCTCCCACATATCCCCCCTCCCCCATATCCCCCATATCCCCTCTACCCCATATCCCCCCCTCCCCCATATCCCCCCTCCCCCATATCCCCCCTCCCACATATCCCCCTCCCCATATCCCCCATATCCCCTCTCCCCCAAATCCCCCCCTCCCCCATATCCCCCCTCCCCCATATCCCCCCTCCCCCATTTCCACCATATCCCCCATATCCCCCCTCCCCCATATTCCCCCCTCCCCCATATCCCCCATATCCCCCCTCCCCCATATCCCCCATATTCCCCCATATCCCCCATATCCCCCCTCCCCCATATCCCCCCTCCACCATATCCCCCATATCCCCCCACCCCCATATCCCCCATATCCCCCCTCCCCCATATCCCCCATATCCCCCCTCCCCATATCCCCCTCCCCATATCCCCCCTCCCACATATCCCCCCTCCCCCATATCCCCCATATCCCCTCTCCCCCAAATCCCCCCTCCCCCATATCCCCCCTCCCCCATATCCCCCCTCCCCCATATCCCCCATATCCCCCATATCCCCCCTCCCCCATATCCCCCCTCCCCCATATCCCCCATATCCCCCCTCCCCCATATCCCCCATATTCCCCCCATATCCCCCTCCCCCATATCCCCCCTCCACCATATCCCCCATATCCCCCCTCCCCCATATCCCCCATATCCCCAAGTGAATCCAGCCCTAACCTTAACCTCTGCAATGCACGCGCAACCGATGGCGTGCATTCATATACCTGCCTAACACTGTTGCCTTTTACCCCTGCCACAACCCCCCCCCCCAAAGGAGAAGCGCGCACACAACACCAGGGAGCATGTGAGGACTGGAGGAGGGCCCGCTGATGAGAGGCCACTGACCGTACAAGAGGAAAGGGCCCTGGAACTGGCTGGCGGACCTGAGGACCGGGAGGTTGCTGATGCAGATGTCGGGGCCCCACGAGCAAGTGAGCCACCAACAGCCCGTCCCCATATCCCCCCTCCCCTATATCCCCCTCTCCCGTATCACCTGATCACTGCCTGATGTCTAACCATGTATGCTTCATTGTGTATCGCAGGACCAAACGTCCAGGCACCCATCCCCGCAGATGCAGACCGCCCGCAGGATGCCCCTCGGAGACCACGGGAGACGGAGAGACCCGCACCCTCCAGCATGCGACGCCCGCAGGATGCCCCTCGGAGACCACGGGAGACGGAGAGACCCGCACCCTCCAGCATGCGACGCCCGCAGGATGCCCCTCGGAGACCACGGGAGACGGAGAGACCCGAACCCTCCAGCATGCGACGCCCGCAGGATGCCCCTCGGAGACCACGGGAGACGGAGAGACCCGGACCCTCCAGCATGCGACGCCCGCAGGATGCCCCTCGGAGACCACGGGAGACGGAGAGACCCGGACCCTCCAGCATGCGACGCCCGCAGGATGCCCCTCGGAGACCACGGGAGACGGAGAGACCCGGACCCTCCAGCATGCGACGCCCGCAGGATGCCTCTCGCACACCACGGGAGACGGAGAGACCTGGAGCAACAGGGAGACGACACCCCCGTCACGTGCGGGAGCGACCACCCAGCGATGAGGGGGGCAGCCACAGGCCCCCGTCACATCCGAGCCAGGACACCACTACCCAGGACACCACTATCCAGGACACCCCTACCCGGGACACCACTACCCAGGACACCCCTACCCGGGACACCACTACCCGGGACAGCACTACCCGGGACAGCACTACCCGGGACAGCACTACCCGGGACAGCACTACCCAGGACACCCCTACCCGGGAAGACGAAATACCGGACAGTGACTCAGAGTGGATGGGTGGAGACGAACCCCCACCCCAAAGTGCCATGGACTCAGAGTGGGACGAAGAGCACGACACAACGCCACTGCTGTCACCAACACCCTCCACCATCGCAGAAACACTCACCACGGTTGGGCACTTTAGTGATGAGGCGTCTGGTACACTCACTGGTGCGCACAACACAGCCGTCCCGGTACAGCAGGTGGAGGTAGGAGCAGCAGAGGGACCGGGCGGTCGGAGGGCAGCCCAGGCCAAGCGAACATCTGCCGCCCAGATGGATCCCGGGTTCCTGCAGTTACCACACCCACACATAGATCCGATGCAACCACCGACACGGAGACGAGCGAATAGGGTGACGGGTGGCTTGCGGCGGCTGCGGTCGCAGGTGGAGGAGTCCACCCGCGTCCAGGAGCTGGGAGTGGTCCCGGTCATGCGTGCCACCCAGGCTGACACCGCACGGGTGGCGTCCGCGGTGGAGGCAATGGGTGCGACGGTGTCAGACATGGGGAACGGTTTGCGAGGCCTGGGGCCTTCCGTGCAGGCGGCGTCTGTGGCCCAGGAAATGGCTGCCCTCTCACAGGAGGCCATGAGCCAGTGCCAGCGCCAGATGGCAGAGGCGCTCAACGCCATAGCCCAGTCTCAGCAGGCCATGGCCCAGTCTCAGCAGGCCATGGCCCAGTCTCAGCAGGCCATAGCCCAGTCTCTGCAGGCCATGGCCCAGTCTCTGCAGGCCATGGCCCAGTCTCAGCAGGCCATCGCTGAGGGCATCGGCGCCAGTGGCCATGTGCGAGCTGGCGTCGCACTGTCGCAGACAGGGTTCGACAACCCCCTGGGCTCCATGGCTGCAAACCTGCAGACCCCTGTCGATACCAGCATGGGCCTCCAGGACTGGCAGCGCCAGATGTCGGGGGCGCGTCGGATGGCCAGTCCGTTCGCATCCCCCACCCATGTAGAGGCCTGGGGGCCATCGGGCACCCCGAGGGAGGAGGAGGTGGTGTGGTCCGTCCCGGCTCCCTCTGTAGGGGAGGTCCCGGTACACCGCGACACCTCGGACTCCCCCCCTTCCGTCCCAGGTGCATCGGGTGGGCAACGGGCAGGACAGGCTGGCAGCTCGCCATCCCAGTCGCCCGGGCCGCAGCCTGGCCCATCTAGGCCAGGACGCCCCAGGAAACGGCCGCCAAAGGGATCCAGTGTCAGAGGGCAGGAATCACAGGAGTCCACCTCCAGTTCTGCTGTACCGTCTGGGGAACCACGTAGACGTAGTCAAAGGGCCCGTAAGGCCAAACAATTAGACACTGAGTAAGTTGGCACGGGTGCAGGGCACAGATGAGTTTTAGGCACTAGGGCACGTGCATGAACTCCTTTGGTTATTAAAGTCAATGTTACACCTACCAAAGCTGCCTTTGTGCTCTGTCCAAAGTGTGCGGGGGTGTCATGTACGTTGAGCGCAAGTGTGTGTGTGAGGGGTGGTCTTACCTCAGCCCCAGGTGAGTCTGCCCCCTTCCCCCTGGGCCGCCATCAACATCCCCCGGGCAGAGGACGGGACCGTGCGCTGCAGTGTCACAGCCGCATGCAGGGATGGTCCGGGTGGATGGTGGTACTGTGGCCATGGGTCAGACATAGTCCAACGATGTAGAGCCAGGAGCTCATCGGAGGCGGGTTGTCATCATTCTCCATGGCCTGCGATAGACACGCGTCCACCCGCAACTGGGTGAGCCCGGCCCGTTGTGCCGCCGGTGGATCGGCAATTGGGGGTGGGGGGGTGGTGTGCATGCGGGTGGGGTGTGTGGGGTTGGGGAGGGGGGTGAGGGTGCTGGGTGGGTGGATGGGTGGGGGGTGTGGGTGGTCGGCTGTTGTCATGGTGTGCGGTCTGTGGCCATACTACCCGATTCCCACGCCCATCTAGTCAGTGAAGCGGGCGTCTATCAGTCTGTCCCGTGCCCGCTGGGCCAGCCGGTAACGGTGGACAGCCACCCGTCTGTGTCTACCCCGTCTGCCCTGACCATTGCCCCCATCCCCCTCATCTGGGGAGGACTGGGCCTCTTCCTGCTGCTCCTCCACTCCGCCCTCCTCTGCCTGCGGCACATCGCCCCTCTGCTGGGCTATGTTGTGCAGGACGCAGCACACCACAATGATGCGGCCGACCCTATCTGACCGATACTGGAGGGCGCCCCCAGAGAGGTCCAGGCACCTGAAACGCATCTTCAGCACGCCAAAGCACCTTTCGATCACTCCCCTTGTCGCTACATGGGCATCATTGTAGCGGTTCTCCGCCTCATTGCGTGGCCTCCGTATAGGCGTCATCAGCCACGATCGCAATGGGTAGCCCCTGTCGCCCAGCAACCAGCCCCTCAGCCGGGGATGGCGTCCCTCGTACATGCCGGGGATGGATGACCGCGACAACACAAATGAGTCGTGTACACTGCCTGGGTGACGGGCGCAGACGTGCAGGATCATCATGCGGTGGTCGCAGACCACCTGTATGTTCATCGAATAGGTCCCCTTCCTATTAGTGAACACGGCCCTGTTATCTGCAGGTGGCCGCACGGCGACGTGCATCCCATCGATCGCGCCCTGGACCATGGGGAACCCGGCAATGGCAGAGAAGCCCACGGCCCGGGCATCTTGGCTGGCCCGGTCCACGGGGAAGCGGATGTAGCGGTGCGCCATGGCATAAAGGGCATCTGTCACTGCCCGGATGCACCGATACACCAATGTCTGCGATATGCCGGACAGGTCCCCACTCGGTGCCTGGAATGACCCCGTTGCATAAAAGTTCAGGGCCACCGTAACCTTGACGGACACGGGGAGAGGGTGTCCCCCGCCAGTGCCACGCGGTGACAGGTGTGCCAGCAGGTGGCAGATGTGTGCCACGGTTTCCCGGCTCATCCGGAGTCTCCTCCTGCATTCCCGGTCCGTGAGGTCCTGGTATGACTGCCGGGGCCGGTACACACGGGGCGCCCTCGGGTGCCTCCGTTGCCGTGGGGCCGCGACGTCCTCCTCCCCCTCCTCGTCCTGTCGGTCAGGTGTCCCTCCAGCCTGGGCGGCTGCCGCCTGCCCCTCTGTGGCAGCCTGCGCCGCCTCTCTGGCACGCTCCTCCTCCTCCTCCTCCTCCTCATCCAGGGCAACATAGACATGAGCGGCTGCCACCACGGCGGCCAACATCGCTGGATGGTCTGAAAACATGACGGCCTGGTGGGGGGGAGGGGAACGACGACATGTCATCATTGCCCATATCCCCTCCTCCCCCCAGCCAGGTGGCATGGACCGCATGGGTCCAACTGTTGGAGGCTGGCACCTGGCCAGGTGGACCAACTCATTTGCCCTCCCATCACCCACCCCGGCACGGCCCCCTCCCCAACCTCCACCCCAGCACGGACCCCCCCCCCCAACCTCCACCCCGACACGGACCCCCTCCCCAACCTCCACCCCGGCACGGACCCCCTCCCCAACCTCCACCCCGGCACGGACCCCCTCCCCAACCCCCAACCTCCACCCCAGCACGGACCCCCCCAACCTCCACCCCGGCACGGCCCCCTCCCCAACCCCCAACCTCCACCCCAGCACGGACCCCCCCAACCTCCACCCCAGCACGGACCCCCCCCAACCTCCACCCCGGCACGGACCCCCTCCCCAACACCCAACCTCCACCCCAGCACGGACCCCCCCCAACCTCCACCCCGGCACGGCCCCCTCCCCAACCCCCAACCTCCACCCCAGCACGGACCCCCCCCAACCTCCACCCCGGCACGGACCCCCTCCCCAACCCCCAACCTCCACCCCAGCACGGACTCCCCCCCCCAACCTCCACCCCGACACGGACCCCCTCCCCAATCTCCACCCCGGCACGGACCCCCTCCCCAACCCCCAACCTCCACCCCAGCACGGACCCCCCCAACCTCCACCCCGGCACGGACCCCCTCCCCAACCTCCACCCCGGCACGGACCCCCCCCCCCAACCTCCACACCGGCATGGACCCCCTCCCCAACCCCCAACCTCCACCCCAGCACGGACCCCCCCCCCAACCTCCACCCCGGCACGGACCCCCTCCACAACCCCCAACCTCCACCCCGGCACGGACCCCCTCCCGGCACTCCCCCGGAGCCCAGCCTACTCTAACCACCCCCCCCCCCCCCCCCGCCGCACACACACACAAGCCGAGACACACCTCTCCTCACGCAATCAGTCTGCGGCCACGCCATTTCCTGCCCAGAGCCAACCCCCCAGGCCGTCACTCACCTCCTCGCTGGTCGGCGTGAGCCTGGAGCACCGGGTCACGCCGATGAAAAGGAGGTTTGATTCACGTCGACGTGAACGGTCATCACGTCGACGGGACTTCGGCCCATCCGGAAGGGAGAATATCGGCAGGCCGAAAATCGGCTGCCTTGCGCAGACCTGTGACATTCTCCGCGGCAGCGGCGCCATTAACGCCCCGCCGACTTTTCTCCCTTCGGAGACTTCGGCGGGGGCGGGGGCGGGATTCACGGCGGCCAACGGCCATTCTCCGACCCGGCGGGGGGTCGGAGAATGACGCCCCTGGATCACAAACAGGTCACCAACACTGGAAGTGGTGCAACTCTATTTTATTATAAGGTTAACTATATTAACATACTTGAACTGTGGGTAAATGCAATACCAGCTTTAACTGTTGACCCTTGCCTAGTCCTAACCAGGGTGATGCACTCAGCACATGGTGAATGTCTGTGTGGCAGGCTGTGAGCTCTGTGCTCCGAGCTGACGGCTACTAGAATGAGCGGGAACTCTCCTGACCCCTGTCTTTATCGTGCATGTGCTCTCACTGGTGATTGGCTGCAGTGTTGTGTATGCTGAATGGTCCCACTGCATGTACATCAGTGTGTGTGTGTGTCTGCACCATGATATACTGGTGTATATTATGACAATTTGTTCAACAGTGCAAGGATAAAAGAAGACTGGAACATAGGGTTCAGAAATGGAATTACCAACATCAAATCTAAGGTGAGCACTAATTGATGTCTGAATCTGCCTGCTGTACGTGCTGATGGCAGTCGTCAGGTACTTGTATGCAAATCGTTTGACAAGATTGGCATCTGGTGCACTTCTTGTCAGAAATTGTGGGCGGGATTCTCCCATTCGGCGGCAGAGTGTCCATGCCGTCGGAAATGGTGTTGCGTTTCACGACGGCGTGAACGGGCCTCTGGGAGAACTGATTCTGGCCCGGCCAGTACGGCGCTGGAGCGGTTCACGCTGCTCCAGCCTCCCATCCTGGCGCAAACTGGGTGCCGCGGGACCACGCATGCGCGGTGGCCTCCCTCAACGTGCCAGCCCTGATGCAACATGGCATGAGGGTTCAGGGGCCGGCATGCAAGAAAATAGGCCGGGGAGCGAGAGGCCGGCCCGCCGATCGCTGGGTCACGATCACGGGCCAGGCCCCATCGGAGGCCCCACCCCCGGGTCGGAGACCCCCGTCCCCCACAGGCTGCCCCCGGCACTGCGCGCGGAGTTCTCGCTGGCTGCGACCAGGTGTGGACGGTGCCTGTGGGACTCTGCCTTTTTAGAGAGGCCGCTCGGCCCATCCGGGCCGGAGAATCGGCGGCCCGGCCGCGTACAGCGGCCCGTGACCGGCGCCGCGCCAAACACGCTGGCGACGATTCTCCGCTCTGCGGAGAATCGCGTGCCGGTGTTGTTGCAGCGTAGCCTCGTTGTGGGGATTCTCCGGCCCGTCCCCGGACTGGGAGAATCCCGCCCAATGTGTGCACTTCTAGGACTCCATTTGTGCGCATCAGGTGACCGTGTAGATACAGGAAATTTGGATTCAACAAAGACCTCTATTTCTCCCCTGCCTTCTCCAAAACATTATAAAAATCTTGGAGTTCAGTACAATGGAATCAGAGATGGACTTGTTCAGATTTGAACCAACGGCTGTAATGGTTCTTTACTGCCCATCAGGATTGACAGGAACAATATATAAACTTAAAAAAAATAATATTTATTGTCACAAGTAGGCTTACATTAACACTGCAATGAAGTTACTGTGAAAAGCACCTGATTGCCACATTCCGGCGCCTGTTCGGGTACACTGAGGGAGAACTCAGAATGTCCAATTCACCTAACAAGCATGTCTTTCGGGGACATGTGGGAGGAAACCGGAGCACCTGGAGGAGACCCATGCAGACACAGGGAGAACGTGCAGACTCTGTACAGACAGTGAACCAAGCCGGCATTTCGAACCTGGGACCCTGGCGCTGTGAAGCAACAGTGCTAACCACTGTGCTACCGTGACGTCCCATTTTATTCAATGGATGATAGTTTGGTTTGCGTTGAAAGTGTTGATCAGCAATTCTTATGAGCTAAAGTCCAGAATCATTCTCTTACGTGCACAGTTCCAGCACCTTGTAGACTATTGAAACTTCACACAATTTATAGCTATTTTCCTTTTGCCTGGTGAACTGAACTTTCAATATTTATTGCTTACTCAAAAGGACTAACTTCATTCCAAATAGTTATGAAACAATGTAATTCTGTTTATACGGCTTCCAGCGATTTAAGTTGCCAACAACATTCATGTGTCTAAAATAAAAGATTATATTGACTGTGGTCTTTTCTATGTTTTATTTCATCATTCTATGATGCATCATGCATGTATATAACATTTCCCTAATTTTCATCCCCCCCATAACTCCCCCATAACTCGAAAACTATAAGGTATAGGAATTTTTTATTCACACCAGTGACTTTGACATGTGAGATAATCCAGTACAGCAATTTTAATCAAAATCTGAGATGTAGTGGTTAAATTTAAAAAAAAATTGTGGTGATCTGTCGTGGAACAACCCCATTGAAGAAGATAACAGTGGTTACCCAGACTTCGTTCCTGGTCGCGAAGGGGCCCCCATAACAGTTCAAGCTTCAGGGCCCCAAAAATGTAGGTCCGCCACTGGCTAGGTACCTTATGGATCAGTGGCAATTTCATAACCTCTTTGCTTTGGTTCCATTTTACTTCCCTGAAAACAACATTACATTGACTTTGTAGAGCCAAGGAAAAGGCAGTCTTTAGCAGTCTTTGTTAAATTACAAATGCAATGTTCATTGAAAAATATCAACATGAATTTTTCATATGCAATAGACACGTCTGAATTTTTCTTTCCGAAAGGAGGACATTTCGAACACTTTCGCAATATTTTGAAACCCGCAAGAGTAAAGTGGAGTAATGCAACCCTCTGTAATGTTTACAAATCAACACTAAAATCTCTCAGCATCAGAATATTGAAAACAAGTGGAAAAAAACAATGTACCAAAAGTACAAAATCCTCATACTTACAAATTGTAGATCTGCTCCCATCTTGCTTGCCACCACATAGCTTATCACGCAGGTTAAGGTGAATTATCCACCTTGCAACATATTCAAGACCGTGTTCTGTAACATCCAGTCATGGTTGTACCCACATACCTTGAGATAGAATAGCATTCAGGATTCTTAAATTCATCTATAAATAGAGCTGCATTTCTAATAAATAAAGATGCTAAGTAGATGCCAAATCTATTCCAACTTAAGGTGTCGTAGCAAAGTATGTTTCTTGTACAAAATGATTTTTAAGAAGGAATGGATTTCTTTTTTTTCCTTTCACCATATTGCCAGTTCTGACTAATTACTTTAAAACCTTCAACTGATTAGTTTTAATTATGGCAATTAATCAGTAATATCTAACACATTAATTTAAATTAGTTCAATCAATATCAAATATGACCTTGTGTATGATTATGTAAGGCATTTAACTTTGCTGGTACCTTTATTTTTCTCTTGAAACCTACACCCGCAAAATAACCAAAATTACAAAATGACCTCCAAATGAAGAAATGACCAACTTTATTTAGTTTTTACTTGTAGAAAAATTAAAACCAACATAAATTACACATGAATTAACAAGTAAATTTCACATTAAATAGTCAATACAATAAAGGTATATTTTCTAAAACCACAAGCATTCGCATCACTCCCAACACAACTGTAGCCCCACATACCTACCCAGTTCTTTATTCATGCAGGGTAGATCAGGAGTCCGACAATAGCTTTTATCTTCGAGTTTCAGGGGTATGATTATAATTAGCGCGATGGTGTAGCGTTTCAGCCGACCAAACAATCACACCCTTGTTCATAGTTTGGCCACTTTTGGGAAAACATCCAGCTCTTTGGCATCTTTGTGCTTGTCACACAGCTTTCCAGGTTTTAGACCTTTTAGCCAACTTGCATGATACCTCTAAGATCTCCTGTCCCCTTTTCTGCCAAATAGAAAAACGGACCTTTGTCAAGAGTGATTTACTTCTTCTCGGGCAGCACGGTAGCACAATGGTTAGCACTGTTGCTTCACAGTGCCAGGGACCCGTATTCGACCCGGCTCGGGTCACTGTCTGTGAGGAGTCTACACATTCTCCGCGTGTCTGCGTGGCTTTCCTATGGGTGCTCCGGTTTCCTCCCACAAAGATGTGCAGGTTAGGTGGATTGGCCATGCTAAATTGCCCGTAGTGTCCAAAGGTTAGGTGGAGATACTGGGTTATGGGGAGAGGGTGGAGGTGTGGGCTTAAGTAGGTGCTCTTTCAAGGGTTGGTGTGGACTCCATGGGCCGAATGGCCACCTTCTGCACTGTAAATTCTATGATCTATGATCTAATTCCCTGTGTTACTCTTTATGTCTTTATCTACTTGCTCTTGCTGTCTGAATTTGTGTGATAATTGTCTTCCTTCTCCAGCCTCTGCTTGTAGGGGCTAGTTTAGCATTGTGGGATAAACAGCTGGCTTGTAAGGTAGAACAAGGCCAGAAGCACGGGTTCCATTCCCGTACTGTCCTCCCCGAACAGACGCCGGAATGTGGCGCCTAGGGGCTTTTCAAAATAACTTCATTGAAGCCTACTTGTGACAATAAGTGATTATTATTAGTTCTCCTTTATGTCTACCAACCAGACAGCTTCTTTCTTAACTTCCTTCCTGTTGGCACTGCTTCCAGATCAAGGGTCCCCAGGTCACATGGACTAGCATTTCTTATTAACCATGAGTATTCTAAAACTTACGGAATTGTGATCGCTATTCTCAAAGTAATCACCGACTGAAACTTCAACCACTTGGCCGGGATCATTCCCCAATAGCAGGTCCAGTATGGCCCCTTCCTGAGTTGGACTATTTACATACTGCTCTAAAAAACTTTCCTGGATGCGCCTTACAAATTCTGCTCCATCTACGCCTCCAACACTACATGAGTCCCATTCAATGTTGGGGAAGTTATAATTTCCCATCACGACCACCCTATTGCTCCTACATTTTTCTATAATCTGTCTACATATTTGTACCTCTACTTCACGTTCGCTTTTGGGAGGCCTGTAGTAAAGTCCCAACAATGTTACTGCACCCTTCCTATTTCTTAGCTCTACCCATATTGCCTCAGTGCTCGAATCCTCCATCGTGTCCTCCTTAATCACAGCTGTGATATCATCTCTGACCAGTAATCCAATTCCTCCACCCCTTTTACCTCCCTCTCTATCCCTCTGAAGCATCTATACCCTGAGTTATTTAGTTGCCAGTCTTGCCCTTACCTCAACCAAGCCTCAGTAATACCAATAACATCATATATTCCCAGGTACTAATCCAAGCCCTAAGTTCATCTGCCTTACCTGCTACACATCTCGCATTGAAACAAATGCACCTCAGACCACCTGTCCCTTTGTGTTCATCATCTCTTCCCTGTCTACTCTTCCCCTTAGTCACATTGAGTTTATTATCTAGTACCTTACTGGCTTTAGTTGCTGCCTCTTTACTGACCTCTAACTTCCTAATCTGGTTCCCATCCCCCTGACACATTAGTTTAAAACCTCACAAACAGTGTTAGCAAAAGCACCCCCTAGGACATTGGTTCCAGTCTTGCCCAGGTGTAGACCATCCGATTTGTAATGGTCCCACCGCCCCCAGAACCGGTTCTAATGTCCCAAAAATCTGAACCCCTCCCTCCTGCACCATCTCTCAAGCCACGTATTCATTCTGACTATTCTTGAATTTCTACTCTGACTGTCTCGTGGCACTGGTAGCAATCCTGAGATTACTACCTTTGAGGTCCCACTTTTTAACTTATCTCCTAAGTCCTTAAATTCTGATTGTAGGACCTCATCCCGTTTTTTACCTATATCATTGGTGCCTATATGCACCACGACAACTGGCTGTTTACCCTCCTCCTTCAGTATGTCCTGCAGCCAATCTGAGACATCCCTGACCCGTGCACCCGGGAGGAAACATACCATTCAGGAGTCTCGTTTTCGACCACAGAAACGCCTGTCTACTCCCCTTAAGGTTGAATCCCCTATGACTATAGCCCTGCCTGTCTTTTTCCCACCCTTCTGTGCAGCAGAGCAAGCCACGGTGCCACACACATACTTACCAACATACAAAGAGTTAAATTTCTCCCAGCTACTGCTAATTGGAGCACTTTCCTTACCAGCCAATCAGGTCACTGCTTTGCTGTGATGTTACTCTTCAAGGTAAGTTTTTAAAGTGGTAAACTTACCTTCCCGACAGACCCCTGGTCACTGCTCCCGCCGAAAATCTGAAGGCCGCTTTCCGGCAGCTGTGTCCCCGCCGCTCTCCTCACACTCTTTTATCCTGCATCCCCGCCGCTCTCCTCGCACTCTTTTATCCTGTGTCCCCGCCGCTCTCCTCGAGCTCTTTTATCCTGTGTCCTCACCGCTCTCCTTGCGCTCTTTTATCCTGTGTCCCCGCCGCTCTCCTCGCGCTCTTTTACCCTGTGTCCCCGACGTTCTCCTCGTGCTCTTTCACTGTTGGGAGATCTTCGGGCTCCCTTTCACCCCATCTCTTAAGGGCAGAGCACCCCCAGGCCCAATCCTTGGCATGGGAAACCTCGCACATTGGCATTGCCAGTTTGGCACCCTGGCAGTGCTATCTGGACACACAGGCAGTGCCAGGGTGACTCTGCCAGGGTGCCTGGGTGGCAGAGCCAAGTTGCCAGGTTGGCAGTGCCAAGGTTCCTTTGTCAGCATTGCCAGGGTGCCACCCTTCTCAGAGCCCGACCACCTAGGGTCTCCGATGGCCTGGGAGAACACCCTCCCCCCTCCCAGGTGCCGTTACGCCTGGGTCCACATTTGTGTGGACCAGTGCTAACCGACGCCATCGCGAAGCCTCCCAGACACTGGCGTTTATTCCCTAACTGCTCACTTGAATATGTAAACCTGGATTCCATCCAACGAGGGCAGGCCCAAAGCACGACATCTCGTGAGACCTTGTTAAACCTCACGAGACCATTCATGCTCACTAGCTCCAAACCCCAGGTCACGAGGTTGACTGCTTTAAGAAAATAACAGGAGAGATCTTCCAGGTTTGTGCCACAGTGAATATTGGACAGGTGGTGATGCAAACCTATAATACAAACAGCCTCATTTTGCTCCCTTCACTTAAATGGAATGAAAGTAGGAAGGACTGCTTGACAGGTGTGTGCTCTTGACGAATGTGATATAAAATAGTTAGTTTAAATATATTAGTTACAGTAATGTAGATGTAGGCCGGTCTAATTCTAGTGAGTTCACAGACAAAGGATTTCAGAAAGCATGGCAAGGAAGGGGAGGAGTGTCTAGTAGAGGAGGAGAAAAGGATGCTGGGTAACAAGAGGCCAGGGGAAAGGAATGAGAAGTGAGCCAATTAGGACGCATGGCCAGGTCAGGAGGGGTATAGGAAGACCTATGGGAATCGTTTATGTGAAACCTGATGCCATTTGAATGTATTTGTAGAGATTCCTTTGTCTGCAATAGCACTCGATTCTGAAGACCCAGGAGGCTGCTTGTGTTCTGGGTTTTTGTGAAGCGAGTCAGACTTGCAAGTCGGGTAAAAATAAATAATACTATGCCGACAAATCCATCTTGAGTTTTATTGAGGCCAGACTGACGGGTAAAGAATTCAACATTTGTCATTTGGTGCCGGAAACCGGGGATTTCTCAAGACGGTTACTGACCGACCGCGAAATCAGAATTAGACTGATTTTGGACAAGGAAAGTGGAAACGGGCTAACAATGTGTAGCTGGAAAATGACTGCGCATTGATTTTCCCCTCTTCTTATGGTCGGGTGGGAGAATCGCCGGGGCGCCGCGCGAGTCCCGCCATGCTGCCCCGGCACCCGCACGCAATTCTCCCCCCCCCCCGCAAACTGGGGGGGGGACTCAAAAGTGGTCTGGCCCGCGATCGGTGCCCACCGATCGGCGGGCCGGCCTCTCTGAAGGAGGACCTCCTTTCCTCCGCCGCCCCGCAAGATCCATCCGACATCTTTTTGCGGGGCGGCCATGGGGAGGACGGCAACCGCGCATGCGCGGGTTGGCGCCGGTCAACATGTGCATGGGCGGATGACGTCATTTACGCGGCACCGGCCATGTAATTTACGTGGCGCTGCTTTTATGCGGTGCCAAGGCCCGGCACACGTAAATGACGCGGCGTCGCTCCCGAGGCGGGAGAATAGGGGGCTGGGAACGGCCTCCGACCCCAAAGTGAAACACTCCGGTTTTCACTCCGGCGTCGGCACTTAGTCTCCCGATGGGAGAATTGCGCCCTATTCGTGGATCAAGACTTTTCAAATATTGCTGCTGTATTGATATTGGTTCTAAGGAAGAGGATAAATCATCTTCTCTGTTCTGCCGGAGTAAATCATCCTTTTACTCCCTCCAATATCAAACTCTCATGCACTCAAATGGCTACTCTCTGAGCTGGTTGGGAGAACAGGGGTGACTCCTGTGGGGAAAGGGAGATCAGCCTCTCCCAGCAACCTGGGGCGAAATTCTCCGTAATCGGCGCGATGTCGCCGACCGGCGCCAAAAACTGCACAAATCAGTCCGGCATCGCGTCGCCCCAAAGGTGCGGAATCCTCCGCATCTTGAGCGGCCGAGCCCTAACCTAGAGGGGCTAGGCCCGCGCCGGACTGATTTCCGCCCCGCCAGCTGGCAGGAAAGGTCTTTGGTGCCCCGCCAGTTGGCACGGAAATGACATTGCCGGGTGGCGCATGCGCGGGAGCGTCAGCGGCCGCTCACGGCATCCCCGCGCATGCGCATTGGAGGGGGTCTCTTCCGCCTCCGCCATGGTGGAGACTGTGGCGAAGGCGGAAGGAAAAGAGTGCCCCCATGCCACAGGCCCGCCCGTGGATCGGTGGGCCCCGATCGCGGGCCAGGCCACCGTGGGGGCCCCCCCTGAAGCCAGATCGCCCCGTGCGCCCCCCCAAGGACCCCGGAGCCCGCCCGGGCCGCCTTGTCCCGCCGGTAAGAGAGGTGGTTTAGTCCACGCCGGCGGGACAGGCATTCTAGCAGCGGGACTTCGGCCCATCCGGGCTGGAGAATCCGCGGGGGGGGGGGCGCCAACCGGCGCGGCGCGATTCCCGCCCCCGCCGAATCTCCGGTGCCAGAGAATTCGGCAACCGGTGGGGGTGGGATTCACACCAGCCCCCGGCGATTCTCCGACCCGGCGGGGAGTTGGAGAGTCTCGCCCCTGGTATGGATCACAGATCCATCACTTCATCAAATCCTGATAATCACAGTGAGTCACATGCAGTCTGATTTAGCTCATGCTCATCAACTGGATTGGATTTGGATTGGATTTTGTTTGTTATCACGTATATCGAGCTACAGTGAAAAGTATTTTTCTGCGAGCAGAAAATGATTAATTCCATGAAAATAAAATAAATGCATAACAGGCAACACAAGGTACACAATATAATTACCTAAACACTGGCATTGGATGAAGCTACAGGGGTGTAGTGTTAATGAGGTCTGTCCATAAGAGAGTCGTTTAGGAGTCTGGTAACAGCGGGGAAGAAACCGCTTTTGGGTCTGTTCGTGCATCTACTCAGACTTTTGTATCTCCTGCCCGATGGAAAAAGTTAGAAGAGTGAGTAAGCCGGGTGGGAGGGGTCTTTGATTATGCTGCCCGCTTTCCCCAGGCAGCGGGAGGTGTAGATGGAGTCAATGGATGGGAGACAGGTTCATGTGATGGACTGGGCTTTGTTCACGACTCCCTGAAGTCCTCCCTCGCGGTCTTGGACCGAGCAGTTGCTGTACCAGGCTGTGATGCAGGCAGACAGGATGATTTCTATGATGCATCTGTAAAAGTTGGTAAGAGTTAATGTGGAGGTGCCGAATTTCCTTAGTTGTTGTGCTTTATTGCTGGTAGCATCGACCAGGACAGATTTTTGGAGATGTGTACCCCTAGGAATTTGAAGCTGCTAACCATCTCCACCTTGGCCCCATTGATGCTGACAGGGGTATGTACAGTACTTTGCTTCCTGAAGTCAATGACCAGGGACGAGATTCTCCGACACCCCACCAGGTCGGAGAATCACCGGGGGCTGGCGTGAATCCTGCCCCCGGCGGTTGCCGAATTGTCCGGCACCGGAGATTAGGCCAGGACGGGAATCGCACCGCGCCAGTTGGCGCCCCCCCCCCCCCGGGGATTCTGCGGCCCGGATGGGCAGAAGTCCCGCTGCTAGAATGCCTGTCCCGCCGGCGTGGATTAAACCACCTCTCATACCGCCGGGACAAGGCGGCGCGGGCGGCTCCGGGGTCCCCGGGGGGGGGGGGCGCGGGGCAATCTGGCCCCGGGGGGTGCCCCCACAGTGGCCTGGCCCTCGATCGGGGCCCACCGCTCCGCGGGCTGGCCTGTGCCATGGGGCACACTTTTCCTTCTGCCTTCGCCATGGTCTCCACCATGGTGGAGGCGGAAGAGACCCCCTCCACTGCACATGCGCAGGGATGCCGTGAGAGGCCACTAACGCTCCCGCGCATGCGCCGCCCGGCAATGTAATTTCCGCACCAGCTGGCGGGGCAACAAAGGCCTTTTCTGCCAGCTGGAGGGGCGGAAATTCGTCCAGCGTCGGCCTAGCCCCTTAAGGTTGGGGCTCGGCCCCCAAAGATGCAGAGCATTCCGCACCTTTGGGGCGGCACGATGCCCGACTGATTTGCGCCGTTTTGGGCTCCAGTCGGCGGACATCGCGCCGTTTCCGGAGAATTTCGCCCCAGATTCCGCTTTTCCAGACTTAAGCAGATGAGTTGAATCATCTCAGTGTACATCAATATTTTGCAGAGCACTTTATCCAATGGACAATTTGGAGACAATAGCATTTTAATAAAATGCTGACTTGAGCTGGTGTCATTAGACCCAATATCAATACAGCAACAATATCTGAAAAGTCTTGATTCATGAATAATTTCCTGCTGTTCTAATGAAGTAGAAATGAAATACTTACTGATGTGGGTTTAAGTCTTTATTTCAATTATGGGACATCAACTGTGTGCTTCAAATGACATTTGTTTACTGATTTATGTTACACAATTTTACCATCGGATTTTAGCAATTTCAGGATTTGCAATGAGCTTGTACCAGTGCTTAATTGGGCCATAATGTACTATAGCAGGACATTTGGAGGGATTTATGGATCCGCACATTAAGAGTGTTCAAAGTTTTACATGGCAAATTGCCAAATTGAGCTGATAACAGTGTTGTGGGAGGAAGATGGCATCTAGGGCCTGAGTGAGTAGGTCAGAAACTGAGTATCTCCTTCGTCAATCAGATTGAAAGATTGTGAATTGAACCACATAGGAAAAGAGAGGGAGCATGTGTAAATTAGCATGTGCAAATTTGGTGCCAAATCAGGTACAGGAAGAGAAATGGGCTGGATTCTCCGCCTCCCGACAACGAAATCGCATTCGGCGTCGGGGCGGAGAATCCGTTTTGGCGCGCTTTCGCAATTCTCCGCCCCCCAAAAATCTACGGCATTCCGAGTATCCACCGCCTCAGGTCACTCACTTAGGCCCGCCCCGCGATGCGCCGTCCCGACCAGCCGAAAATCGACAGCATGGTTCTAACATGGTCCCACTGTCTGGGATTCTCGCATGGCAGCTGCGGACTCAGTCCAGGGCCACCACAGTCGGGGGAAGGCCGATCGGCGCCAGGGGGGCTTCATTTGGCCTGGAGCGCGCCAGTGGCCGATGCAGGGCACTATTTTGGCGGTCCAGGTCCGCGGGTTGAGTCCGCCATGGAACACGGCGCGGCCGCTGGAGGCTGCCGTCCTGCGCATGCGCGGCCTCTGACCTCGAAGTGCAGGGGGCCGCATCGGCAGCTAGAGCTGCAAGCTCTACTACAGCTTCCTGCTAGCCCCTTGCAAAACGGGGAATCTGTGGCCTTTTGACGCAAGTTTTTCTTGCGTAAAAGACCACAGTTTTCCCGACGGTGTGGGGACATAGTCTGAAAAATGGAGAATCCAGCCCATAGAGAGGGAAAGAAAGGTTGGATTGGGAGACCAGAGATGAAAAAGTGCAGAAAGGAAAAGTAAAAGAGAAACACATTTTTAATACCTCCAGCTTCAATTGAATCCTGAAAGAATGAGACTCCTTAGTTGTAATTATTGGCTTTAAGTGCTAGAGAGGTTGATCAGCAATAATTAAAATGTATCACATCATTACAAGGGTACTTGCACTTTAAAATGGAAGACAACTTTCTGAAGTAAGTTTAATTTGTGTTTACTGTGCCAATGCAACAACTTCACATCGTCAAATGCATTTCAATAGTAGGTCAGACAACAATACTCTGTTTACACTAAGCTACTGATGGAATGGATCAACTAAGAAGGCAACTTTCGGATATTCGCATTTAACCTGGCATCTGCCCCTCACTTAAGGTTGATGTGCCATTTGCAAATAAGTAACTGTGCACACCATTAGTCTCAATGTAATTGTGGCAGCAAATTCTTGGGCAATAAGAGGTTAGACACAATAGAATCAGAGGAAGATATAAATAGTCCCTCTCTTCTTTTCAGTGATTCCTTTCAGGCAAGTGAAATGAGCAATATTGTACAAGCCAGTATCTGCACTTTGCACAGCTTCTGTATGTTTCAGCCTGAAGGAAAGATAACATGGAAAGCACAATAAGGTATGCGTGGGCAGACAAACTCTGAGGCAACAAGGCACCTGTGACAGATGGGCATTTTTGCAATTTGAGTAACAAGTAATATTTTACAGAAAAGACCATACTGCAATAAACATATGAAAAATGTAAACATTCAGTTTAATATAAATCCAAGTCAAGATATGGCTTAATATTTAAAAGGCTCTTTGCCCCATTTAACAACATTCATCAATGCAACACAAAGTATCATAGTTTTGTGCTGAATATCATGAATAAAAATGTTGTGTGGTCAATGAACTGCAGGCTGTAAATCTATTTGCTTCTGTGCAGAATTGTAATTTGTGACTATATCCACAAAGCAACAAGTGAAAGTCTATTTTGCTCATATTGAATCTGAGCTGAATTCTACAATGAGTAACTGTGTTTGAGAAAGATTTTGGGCTGGATTCTTCAGCCGCATCTGCCGCAAGATCGTCATGGACAGGACGGGGACCATGTAAAGATCCGTTGATCTCGGGCGGGAATTTCCGGTTTGCGGACGAGGCTGAAGAATCCCGCCCTTTAAATCTCGACTCATAGAGATTTTCATATTGATATCTTTAATGTATCTGCTGTTGTTCAGTTGGTTATTTTCTTGCTTCTGAATCAAAAGGTTGTATTTCTTACTCCAGAAACTTGAGCATACAATCCATGTCAGCACTCCACGGCAGTGCTGAGGGAATGCTGCACTGCAGGTGGTACTGGTTTTGGGGTGAAATGTTGAAACAATGTCTGCCCACTTTAGATGGGTAGGAAAGATCCCATGGCACCGGGAAGTTAATCCCAGGGTCCTAGACAACATTCATCCCTCAAGTGAGGCATAAAAAGAACAGTTGTTATTGTCACATTTCTGTTTGTGGGTGTTTCCTTTGTCCGGATTGGCTGGCACATTTCCTACATTACAATAGTGGCCGCACTTCAAACATATATCATTGGCTGGAAAGCACTTTGGGATGTCCTGAGATTGGGAAAGACTCTCGATAAGTGCCAAACTTTTAGTCAACAATACACAGTTCACACAGCCGCGTTCTGATAGCTGTAACTGAATTCAGATTTCAGGACAGCAGTTAAAAGTGTGAAATGACCTTAACCAGAGGAGTGCCATTTTATAATCAAAGCAAAACACAGCGGATGCTGGAAATCTGAAATAACAACAGAAATTGCTGGAAAAACCCGGCAGCTCTGGCAGCATCAGTGGAGAAAGAAACTGAGTTAAAGGGCATGATCTTCCGGCTGTATGCGCTGGCGGGATCTTCCAGTTTTGCCAATGGCACACCCCTGCCACGGGTTTCTCAGTGGGGTGGATTCAATGGGAAATCCCATTGACAGTGGCGGGAGCGGAAGATCCCACTGCCGGCAGGCTGCCTTGCGCTGCCGAGAAGCACCCCGCGGGGGAGGCCAAAGAATCTCGCCCGATGTTTTGAGTTGGATATTCACCTTCTTTAGAAGAAGCTTCTGTTTGAAGAAGAGTCATATTGGACTCAAAATGTTAACTCTGTTCCTCTCAGCACAGATGCCATCAGTTTTGCTGATTTTTTTCCGGCATTTCCAGTTTTTATTATCCTTTTTATAGTTTTATTCTGTGTTGGGTATAATCACAATATAAACTAATTAACCTACTGAGTCAATTTTACGGGAAACACACATTACTTGCACAGCAAATCAATGCTATAATGTACAGTAACCCGAAAAAGCTGAAATTAAAATAACTCATACTATAGTAACAATGTGTTAGGGAGAGTAAAAATAACAGGATATACCTGATGAATACATGTTAGGAGAACTGGTGGAGGTGGGAGGGATTCAGAATCCTGAAATACTGGAACCAGTTCTGGGGGAGATGGGGCTGCTAAGAGCAGGTTGCGAGGCATCTAGGCAGGACTGCGATCGGTGTCCTCCGGGGGGGGTTTGCTAGTGCTGTCGGGCAGGGTTTAAACTAGAATGGCAGGGGAATGGGAACCTGAGCAGGGAGACAGAGGAGGGAGAAACAAGGACAGGAACAAAAGAAGGACATGTAAGAAGCAAAAATGGGAGGCAGAAGAAACAAGGGCGATGAACAAATGGGAGCAGAATGCAAAATAAAGCTAAGGTGATTAACAGGGTTAAAAAAAAGTCTAAAAGGCTTTGGATGCGATTTAGCAGGCCTATTAGCCATGGGCACAAATCCAGCAATGGCGGCTGAATATTGCGAGAGGCAAAAAACAGGATTTGCGCCGGCGAGATTTCGAAAAGTGATATTCCCGGACTCTCCTCTCTGATGTAATCAGGTTTGCGCCTTCCCTGGCCGTTTGAATCCATTAACATCCACTTCATGGGGTTAACAGTGCATTTTCAGCCCTCATCGAATCTTCCCACCAACCAGGCATGATGTCATGACGCAAATTACTACTGCTTTTCAAAGAACAAAGAACAAAGAAAAAAGAAAAGTACAGCACGGGAACAGGCCCTTCGGCCCTCCAAGCCCGTGCCGACCATGCTGCCCGACTAAACTACAATTTTTAACACTTCCTGGGTCTGTATCCCTCTATTCCCATCCTATTCATGTATTTGTCAAGATGCCACTTAAATGTCACTATCGTCCCTGCTTCCACCACCACCTCCGGTAGTGAGTTCCAGGCACCCATTACCCTCTGTAAAAAACTTGCCTCGTACATCTACTCTAAACCCTGCCTCTCGCACCTTAAACCTATGCCCCCTAGTAATTGACCCCTCTACCCTGGGGAAAAGCCTCTGACTATCCACTCTGTCTATGCCCCTCATAATTTTGTAGACCTCTATCAGGTTGCCCCTCAACCTCCGCCGTTCCAGTGAGAACAAACCGAGTTTATTCAACCGCTCCTCATAGCTAATGCCCTCCATACCAGGCAACATCCTGGTAAATCTCTTCTGCACCCTCTCTAAAGCCTCCACATCCTTCTGGTAGTGTGGCGACCAGAATTGAACACTACACTCCAAGTGTGGCCTAATTAAGGTTCTATACAGCTGCAACGTGACTTGCCAATTCTTATACTCAATGCTCCGGCCAATGAAGGCAAGCATGCCATATGCCTTCTTGACTACCTTCTCTACCTGTGTTGCCCCTTTCAGTGACCTGTGGACCTGTACACCTAGATCTCTCTGACTTTCAATACTCTTGAGGGTTCTACCATTCACTGTATATTCCTTACCTGCATTAGACCTTCCAAAATGCATTACCTCACATTTGTCCGGATTAAACTCCATCTGCCATCTCTCCGCCCAAGTCTCCAAACCACCTAAATCCTGCTGTATCCTCTGACAGCCTTCATCGCTATCCGCAATTCCACCAACCTTTGTGTCATCTGCAAACTTACTAATCAGACCAGTTACATATTCCTCCAAATCATTTATATATACTGCAAACAGCAAAGGTCCCAGCACTGATCACTGCGGAACACCACTGGTCACAGCCCTCCAATTAGAAAAGCATCCTTCCATTGCTACTCTCTGCCTTCCATGACCTAGCCAGTTCTGTATCCACCTTGCCAGCTCACCCGTGATCCCGTGTGACTTCAGCTTTTGTACTAGTCTACCATGAGGGACCTTGTCAAAGGCCTTACTGAAGTCCACATAGACAACATCCACTGCCCTACCTGCATCAATCATCTTTGTGACCTCCTCAAAAAACTCTATCAAGTTAGTGAGACACGACCTCCCCTTCACAAAACCATGCTGCCTCTCACTAATACGTCCATTTGCTTCCAAATGGGAGTAGATCCGGTCTCGAAGAATTCTCTTATCTACCTTAATATTTTTCAAGACGCCCAACACCTCGTCTTTTTGGATCTCAATGTGACCCAGGCTATCTACACACCCTTCTCCAGACTCAACATCTACCAATTCCTTCTCTTTGGTGAATACTGATGCAAAGTATTCATTTAGTACCTCGCCCATTTCCTCTGGCTCCACACATAGATTCCCTTGCCTATCCTTCAGTGGGCCAACCCTTTCCCTGGCTACCCTCTTGCTTTTTATGTACGTGTAAAAAGCCTTGGGATTTTCCTTAAGCCTATTTGCCAATGACTTTTCGTGATCCCTTCTAGCCCTCCTGACTCCTTGCTTAAGTTCCTTCCTACTTTCCTTATATTCCACACAGGCTTTTCACCCTGACAAATGCTTCCTTATTCTTTTTGACGAGGCCTACAATATCTCTCGTTATCCAAGGATACCGAAAATTGCCGTATTTATCCTTCTTCCTCACAGGAACATGCCGGTCCTGAATTCCTCAACTGACACTTGCAAGCCTCCCACATGTCAGATGTTGATTTACCCTCAAACATCCGCCCCCAATCTAGGTTCTTCAGTTCCCGCCTAATATTGTTATAATTAGCCTTCCCCCAATTTAGCACATTCACCCTACGACCACTCTTATCCTTGTCCACCAGCACTTTAAAACTTACTGAATTGTGGTCACTGTTACCGAAATGCTCCCCTACTGAAACTTCTGCCACCTGGCTGGGCTCATTCCCCAATACCAGGTCCAGTACCGCCCCTTCCCTCGTTGGACTGTCTACATATTGCTTTAAGAAGCCCTCCTGGATGCTCCTTACAAACCCTGCCCCGTTTAAGCCCCTGGCACTAAGTGAGTTCCAGTCAATATTGGGGAAGTTGAAGTCTCCCATCACAACAACCCTGTTGTTTTTACTCTTTTCCAAAACCTGTCTACCTATCTGCTCCTCTATCTCCCACTGGCTGTTGGGAGGCCTGTAGTAAACCCCCAACATTGTGACTGCACCCCACTTATTCCTGATCTCTACCCATATAGCCTCACTGCCCTCTGAGGTGTCCTCCCATAGTACAGCTGTGATATCCTCCCTAACCAGTAGTGCACCTCCGCTACCCCTTTTACATCCCCCTCTATCCCGCCTGAAACATCTAAATCCTGGAACATTTAGCTGCCAATCCTGCCCCTCCCTCAACCAGGTCTCTGTAATGGCAACAACATCATAGTTCCAAGTACTAATCCAAGCTCTAAGTTCATCTGCCTTACCCGTAATACTTCTTGCATTAAAACATATGCACTTCAGGCCACCAGACCCGCTGTGTTCAGCAACGTCACCCTGTCTGTTCTGTCTCAGAGCCACACTGTCCCTATTCCCTAGTTCTCCCTCAATGCTCTCACCTTCTGACCTATTGCTCCCGTGCCCACCCCCCTGCCATACTAGTTTAAACCCTCCCGTTTGACACTAGCAAACCTCGCGGCCAGGATATTTATGCCTCTCCAGTTTAGATGCAACCCGTCCTTCTTATATAGGTCACACCTGCCCCGGAAGAGCTCCCAGTGATCCAGATAACGGAAACCCTCCCTCCTACACCAGCTGTTTAGCCACATGTTTAGCTGCTCTATCTTCCTATTTATAGCCTCACTGGCATGTGGCACAGGGAGTAATCCCAAGATTACAACCCTAGAGGTCCTGTCTTTTAACTTTCTGCCTAGCTCCCTGAACTCCTGCTACAGGACCTCATGCCCCTTCCTGCCTATGTCGTTAGTACCAATATGTACAACGACCTCTGCCTGTTTACCCTCACCCTTCAGGATGCCCTCTACCCGTTCGGTGACATCCTGGACCCTGGCACCAGGGAGGCAACATACCATCCTGGAGTCTCTTTCACGTCCACAGAAGCGCCTATCTGTGCCCCTGACTATTGAGTCCCCTATGACTATTGCTCTTCTGCGCTTTTTAATTTAGTGTAGATTCCCAACCAGCCAATCAGGTCATAGCTTTTCTGTGATGTCACTTCAGTCCCCCCCCCCCCCACACACACACACACAATTTGAAAAGGTAATAAAAGTAAAAATGAGTAAAAATCACTTATTTACCTTCTGAGGGTCTCAGATGCTCTCAGGTTCTCTCCCTGCTGATTAAAAGTTACAGGCCAGAGGAAAGAGAGAGAACAAAACAGTAGGGACAAAGCACCTTCTCCCACTCTGCACCGAATCACCTCACTGCACCAAATTACCAAGTTTCAAATTCTCACTCAGGCTGTGTCTCTTTGACCTGCGCAATGCATACTGAGTGCGCTTTCTGTCTCTCTTTTATACAGACTTCAGGGTGACTCAAACTAAAACTTTAAAGAGAAGAATACAATGTGTACCTTTGTGCCCCTAAACAGGCCTCAGGTGACTGCCAGATAACTGCCTCTCAGCAATTTGGGTGGGGGCAGCTTCAGCCAATCAGACACTAATCTACACTGCACTTTTAACGGAAAAACAGCAGAATTAGATTTATCACTTACCTTTCCTGGTTACCTCACTGCACCAAATTACCAAGTTTCAAATTCCCACTCTGGATGTGTCTTGCTCACTCAGGCTGTGTCTCCTTGGGAACCAGGAGCCATGATCTCGGAGAGGGAGGAAGGAGACGAGCTCCGTTGTCTCCACTGAGCATCAGGGAGTCCAAGAAGACAGAGGCAGCTGACCAGCTGTGGTGTGCGGAGGGAGGTTTGGGGTCAGGGATGTCCGGGGTGGGGGCTAGGTTGTCTTGTGGGGGGAGGGCGTGGGGTTGGAGGTGTGAAAGAAAGAGGAGGACAGCTGTCAGGGGAATAAGGCTGTTCTTGCAGGGTGGGGTGGGGGTTGCCATTGGTGTCAGTGGTCCTGGAGTCTGCTTTCAGTGCTGCGTGAGTAAGCTTTCAGTGCTGTGTATGTCTGCTGTCTTTGGCATGGGAATCTCTGACTGGGGTGGGTGCGGAGTACACAGGGTGGGGGGGGGGGGGGGGGGAGGGTGATGAGAGTCAAGGAGATGGGTTTAATGGGTTGAGTGGATGTGACCCCAAGAGAGAAAGAAACACGATTCCCACCTGTAGGGGGGTAAGGGGGCTCAACTTATGGAGTAGCTGTCCAGAAGGCTTATGAGTTGAGGCATGACAGCAATGAGATCTCTGAATAATGGAGCCTGATTAAGAAGGGTACCAATTATCTCTGCCTCTCCCTGAAGCAGAAAGGAATTCATAGAATCATAGAATTTACAGTGCAGAACCATTCGGCCCTCTGAGTCTGCACCAGCCCTTGGAAAGAGCACCCTACTTAAACCCACACCAATTATGCCCTCTACATTCCTTGTTACACAGTGTCACAATGCTTGTGACATAATTGGCCATTAACTGATCACCATTAGCAATGTTAGCTCCCCACAGCCTCAAATTCAAGGAATTGGATGAATCCTCTGGGTTCAGGGCTCAAAACCTGGTCATCAAGAGGCACTGGGTTTGCTTCTCTGCACGACCCCAACGCCTGCCAGTCAGGATCCATTAACCCCCAGGGAGGACATAACTATCCAGTTGACCCTGGCCATTCGGGATGAGTGAGCAGATAACCCTCCTGTCGGAACGACCAGTGGCAGTGAGCTTAAGGGAGGGGAATCCAGGCGGGAGGCGAAAGGCGAATCTAAGCGGGCGAGGGCATAAACTGGGACAGTCCTGTTCTGGAGCTGTGAATACGCGGTCGCTGCCGGCAAAGCTCTCGGACTGATTGCTTCCAATCTGGAAGGCCCATCGGACCAGGGTAGGTGATGATGCTGCGACACCAAGCTGACTCTTTCTCTCTCATCCCTCGCAGAATTCTGACTGATATCATCATGGAGTCAGTGGAGCTGGCCAACCAATAATCATTGCGCTGAAGGAGCACAGAATCCAGCAGCAACATGAGGCGGCACCGAGGGAAGACCCTGCAGAAAGAGGCCGGGGGCAGCAGAGCAGGCTCGGGCATCGAAGGCCACACCACACATCCAGAGGACACAAAGACACCAAATGAGACAATGGGTCTACCAGACTCAGGTGTCCTTCACAGAGCTGTCAGACAACACGTGCCGTCGAAAATTCCGCCTCATAGAATCATAGAATTTACAGTGCAGAAGGAGGCCATTCGGGCCATCGAGTCTGAATCGGCACTTGGAAAGAGCACCCCACTTAAGCCCATGCCTCCACCCTAGTCCCGTAACCCAGTAACCTCACCTAACCCTTTTGGTCACTAAGGGGCAACTTTTAATAGATTGTGCTATGGGGAGCACACGGCCCACTCTACAGATGTGGCACAGCAGAAATGGAAAAGTAATTTTTAAAGCAAAACAATGTTTATTCTATGAACTCAAGTTAACCTTTTTAAAACATACACGGAACATCTTAGCAACCATTAATTCAAATACAACCCCCAAAGAACACAACACTAAGTAATCCTTTAAGCTTTCCTTTTAACATCCATAAGACTTAAAGCACCTTTTACCAGAAGCATATCAGGTTAAAGTCACTACTGTTATTAGTTTTAAGTCACCAGGATCGATTTACAGTCTTTAGATTACAGAAAGAGATTCATACACCTTCTGGATGTGACTGCAGCTATCCAGCTCTGAAAACGAAACTAAAACACACCCTGCAGCAAACAGCCTAAAACGAAAGTAATAAGCTGACAGACAGCCGAGCTCCACCCAATCTCTGACATCACTGCAGTAATAAACACCCATTTCTTTAAGGTACTCTCACACGACAGGGGGGAAATAATAAGCTCTCAGGTCATGGCTGGTGATGCCAATGAGGAGACCACAAACTGCAGCAGGGACCAGGTATAATGGGGCGTACAGTGCGAGCTGTAATCGAGTGGTGCATCAACCCGTTGAAGATGATGTCCCGCAGCCTTGACGGGCCTTGTGGGGCCCTACAATACAGCCCCCAGAGAGAATCCTGCATTGTCGTGGACTGCTGTGCCCGGCACAAGCTGGCTCTGCAGCGAGGTGAGGTATTTCCTGAGGATGACCTTGAGGAGTGGCACATGTCCTCGGATGAGAAAGAGGATGTGTCTGAGGACACCAAGGTAGAGCCCGCTGAGGATGGAGGCCAGGTGGAGGCGAGAGTGCGCATGGGCAGGAGGGTTAGAGATGTCATTATCGCCTTCCGCTTCATGTGTGAAGACTAGCTTGCTGTCCAACAGCATGACCCCACAGAAAGTCGTGACCCCTCTGCGATCAGGGGATGACGGTGGCCGAGATCTCTATCATCAGGATCTTGGTCTGGGAGTTCTAGAGTGGCTGCTGCCCGGTTAATGTAAGAGGGTGATAATAACTGTGACGAATGGTCTGTGGTGCTCCTCAGAGATAATCTTATGTCTGACTCCTGCCTGTCTGCTGCCATCACGCTGACTCATCAGCTCATGCCTGAATGAGGTTCCGCACTTCATATCTCTCCCTGCGCTCTAGAGGGAGATTAGGGGCGTGGGATTAAGGTTCACTGAATCATGCCTGAGTCCTATCACTGCGAATGAAACATTCTAGGGGTGAGGGTTAAGCATTCTGAGGCATTGAAGTGGTGAGCACCAATAATACTTAATCTCAGTAACATATCCAAATGTTACAAATTACAATGTTCCCCAACCAATTGTGTCTATCTTCACCTATGCCCATGCTGTGTCCATACAATTCCTTAGACATACCCTCCAAATATGTCGAGGTGTGTTCCCAGAATGCACATCAGAGGTGGAGGCAGCCTGCTGCCTTCCCCGCCCTGCAGCCTGAGTTGCCCTCGGTGAGCTCCTCTGGAGGGTTGAGACTTAGATGGCCCTGGCCTACTTTTGGGTGGCACTGGTGTTGTTGCGTCACCCTGTTCTGTCCACGTGGATAGGGTGCGCCGGACTCATGAAGGGGAGATTCAGATCGAATCGGCACTCCCAGGGTCTCCTGGGTGGGAGGTCCTGGACTGTACTCCAGCGTATCCTCCTCCATCTGGGTGCTAGTGGGCCCCTGGATTCTTTGGGATGGAAGGGCAGCTGAAGTGAGATTCAGAAGACTGAAAGTCATCTGGTGCTACCAGTCCTGGAGGTCGGTCATTACCTGCACCATGTAGTTGTACCTCTCAGCCATGGTCTTCAGGGACTGAAACATGCTTCTCCCATCACGGATCTGACCTCTTGCCCCAGGATTTCCATTGCAGATGCCATCCTTGCAGTGTTGACCTAGGCACCATGCATTGCCGGCACCATCTCCTGCAACAGAAAGCTATGGAACTCCTCCATTTGGCCATGCAGTAGCAGGAGTGTTCCTGACACCCCCTTCCTGGCATTCCCAGCTGTGACTTTGCCTCTCAAGCAGCTGAGGGGAGAATGTGTCCAGGGCATGATACCTGGCTGGGGCACAGCTGAGTGCTAGGATCCAGCAGATCTCCGACTGTCCGATCCCTGGGACGTGTCTGCCTCCACCTGATGTGCACCAGAAGCTGTGTGGTACTTGCCAGATAGTGAACCAGAAGCCGGTCTTCTAAAATTGTCCACCGATCCTGCAATGCAAGGTATATGGTATTGCTACGTGACCAAGTCAAAGGTTTAGAATAGACAGAACTCATTTGAGTTTGGTCATCTTGTTGAACTTGTAATGGCTCCTTACTTTTCTCTCGCAGGCCCACCTCGCTCTCAGCACTGGCGCATTCCTGCTCCTCCCCTGCGAACTCCTTGAAAAGAGTCAGGATCTTCATCTCGGCCATCCCACTGCCTGTCTTCTCTCACTCGCGGTGGTTGTAAGCTGCAGGAACACAAATGGAGATGATGTGAGCTGACCGCCTGGTGGGTCAGATGCCGATAATACCTTGCATGTGTGGGCACTGCAGGTAAACAGGAAGGGGTTCTGAAGAGGAGTATGGGGGTTTGAGGAAGCTTGTGGAAAGTTGGGTTCTGGGCCCTGCAAGGTGGAAACATGTGGAATCGAGGTGACATTCTGAGGGATGACAGCAAGGTGGCGTGCAGAGGGGAGACAGGGAGCACTTGCCCTGGCAGAGCGGAATAGGTTATTCATCTTCTTGTGGTAGTGCAATCCCATCGTCTTGTGCAGGCGGCTGGTACTGACCAGTGCTGTGGCGATCTGCCAGGCGGGATTTGTTACCTTGCTGCAATTTCTCCTGCCAGCCTGAGGATATATTCTCTCAACGGCATCCAGCATGTGGGTGAGGGCCCCCTCTGTGAATCGAGGAACCGTTTTCCTCGCTGCCAACCGCCTGGAATAAATGAGTTTTTGGAGACATTTAAATTGATTAAAGTGCTCAGATGCGTTTTCCATGTGGAGGAATTTTTATTTCAAAGTGCCGAAACATTACTGTCTGAATCTGACCGGTTTTCTAGCCGAGATCGACACTTTGGTGAAAATTCTTCTCTTAGTCTCTTAATGTATGGAGCATTCACAATCAGGTAATCAATTAGCAACTCTGATAAATTTAAACGGTGATGATATAGTTGCAATTACAGAGACACATTTAACATTGCCACTCTCTGCTCCTGTTTGAATCTTGTTATATTGTTTGATTATTCAAAAAGAGCTCGGAAGTTGAGCACATGTATACAGGAGTATCCATGACATCACACCACTCGCTCCTACACTACAATCTGTCCGTCTACCAGTCACACGGAGAGCTGCAAGAACACAAGAAATTAGAGCAGTAGGAAAGCTCATGGCCCGTGGAGCCTGTTTCACCATTCAATATGATCATGGCTGATCCTGGGTTTCAAGACCATTCTCCCGGTTGCTCTGCATGTTCCTTAATTTCCTGAGAGATCAAATAGCTGTCTATCCCAGCCTGAAATGTATTTAATGATGGAACATCCACAACCTTCTGGGATAGAGAATTTCAAAGAGTGAAATAATTTCTCGGTTCTATATTATCAGTCCCTGATCCTGAGACCGTACCACCATTTTTTTAGCTTCCCCGACCAGTGGAAACAATAGTATCCACCCGATCAAGTCCCTTCATAATTTTGTAGGTCTCATAAAATTCCCACAATGCAGAACGAGGCCATTCACCCCATCAACTCTGCGCCAATCCTCTGAAAGAGCTTTACCTCGGCCCATCCCCCAGCACTTTCCCTGTAACCCCACCTAACCTTTTGGACACTAAGGGGCAGTTTTATCACGGCGAATCCATCTGATCCACACATCTTTGGACTGTGGAAGGAATGCGGACGACCCAGGGGAACAAAGAACAAAGAACAAAGAAATGTACAGCACAGGAACAGGCCCTTCGGCCCTCCAAGCCCGTGCCGACCATACTGCCCGACTAAACTACAATCTTCTACACTTCCTGGGTCCGTATCCTTCTATTCCCATCCTATTCATATATTTGTCAAGATGCCCCTTAAATGTCCCTATCGTCCCTGCCTCCACTACCTCCTCCGGTAGTGAGTTCCAGGCACCCACTACCCTCTGCGTAAAAAACTTGCCTCGTACATCTACTCTAAACTTTGCCCCTCTCACCTTAAACCTATGCCCCCTAGTAATTGACCCCTCTACCCTGGGGAAAAGCCTCTGACTATCCACTCTGTCTATGCCCCTCATAATTTTGTATACCTCTATCAGGTCGCCCCTCAACCTCCTTCGTTCCAGTGAGAACAAACCGAGTTTATTCAATCGCTCCTCATAGCTTATGCCCTCCATACCAGGCAACATTCTGGTAAATCTCTTCTGCACCCTCTCTAAAGCCTCCACATCCTTCTGGTAGTGTGGCGACCAGAATTGAACACTATACTCCAAGTGTGGCCTAACTAAGGTTCTATACAGCTGCAACATGACTTGCCAATTCTTATACTCAATGCCCCGGCCAATGAAGGCAAGCATGCCGTATGCCTTCTTGACTACCTTCTCCACCTGTGTAGCCCCTTTCAGTGATCTGTGGACCTGTACTCCTAGATCTCTTTGACTTTCAATACTCTTGAGGGTTCTACCATTCACTGTATATTCCCTACCTGCATTAGCCCTTCCAAAATGCATTACCTCACATTTGTCCAGGTTAAACTCCATCTGCCATCTCTCCGCCCAAGTCTCCAGACAATCTAAATCCTGCTGTATCCTCAGACAGTCCTCATCGCTATCCGCAATTCCACCAACCTTTGTGTCGTCTGCAAACTTACTAATCAGACCAGTTACATTTTCCTCCAAATCATTTATATATACTACAAAGAGCAAAGGTCCCAGCACTGATCCCTGTGGAACACCACTGGTCACAGCCCTCCAATTAGAAAAGCATCCCTCCATTGCTACCCTCTGCCTTCTATGGCCTAGCCAGTTCTGTATCCACCTTGCCAGTTCACCCCTGATCCCGTGTGACTTCACCTTTTGTACTAGTCTACCATGAGGGACCTTGTCAAAGGCCTTACTGAAGTCCATATAGACAACATCTACTGCCCTACCTGCATCAATCATCTTAGTGACCTCCTCGAAAAACTCTATCAAGTTAGTGAGACACGACCTCCCCTTCACAAAACCGTGCTGCCTCTCACTAATACGTCCATTTGCTTCCAAATGGGAGTAGATCCTGTCTCGAAGAATTCTCTCCAGTAATTTCCCTACCACTGAAGTAAGGCTCACCAGCCTGTAGTTCCCGGGATTATCCCTGCCACCCTTCTTAAACAGAGGAACAACATTGGCTATTCTCCAGTCCTCCGGGACATCCCCTGAAGACAGCGAGGATCCAAAGATTTCTGTCAAGGCCTCAGCAATTTCCTCTCCAGCCTCCTTCAGTATTCTGGGGTAGATCCCATCCGGCCCTGGGGACTTATCTACCTTAATATTTTTTAAGACACCCAACACCTCGTCTTTTTGGATCACAATGTGACCCAGGCTATCTACACCCCCTTCTCCAGACTCAACATCTACCAATTCCTTCTCTTTGGTGAATACTGATGCAAAGTATTCATTTAGTACCTCGCCCATTTCCTCTGGCTCCACACATAGATTCCCTTGCCTATCCTTCAGTGGGCCAACCCTTTCCCTGGCTACCCTCTTACTTTTTATGTAAGTGTAAAAAGCCTTGGGATTTTCCTTAACCCTATTTGCCAATGCCTTTTCATGACCCCTTCTAGCCCTCCTGACTCCTTGCTTAAGTTCCTTCCTACTTTCCTTATATGCCACACAGGCTTCGTCTGTTCCCAGCCTTTTAGCCCTGACAAATGCCTCCTTTTTCTTTTTGACGAGGCCTACAATATCACTCGTCATCCAAGGTTCCCGAAAATTGCCGTATTTATCTTTCTTCCTCACAGGAACATGCCTGTCCTGTATTCCTTTCAACTGACACTTGAAAGCCTCCCACATGTCAGATGTTGATTTGCCCTCAAACATCCGCCCCCAATCTATGTTCTTCAGTTCCCGCCTAATATTGTTATAATTAGCCTTCCCCCAATTTAGCACATTCATCCTCGGACCACTCTTATCCTTGTCCACCAGTACTTTAAAACTTACTGAATTGTGGTCACTGTTACCGAAATGCTCCCCTACTGAAACATCTACCACCTGGCCGGGCTCATTCCCCAATACCAGGTCCAGTACCGCCCCTTCCCTAGTTGGACTGTTTACATATTGTTTTAAGAAGCCCTCCTGGATGCTCCTTACAAACTCTGCCCCGTCTAAGCCCCTGGCACTAAGTGAGTCCCAGTCAATATTGGGGAAGTTGAAGTCTCCCATCACCACAACCCTGTTGTTTTTACTCTTTTCCAAAATCTGTCTACCTATCTGCTCCTCTATCTCCCGCTGGCTGTTGGGAGGCCTGTAGTATACCCCCAACATTGTGACTGCACCCTTCTTATTCCTGATCTCTACCCATATAGCCTCACTGCCCTCTGAGGTGTCCTCTCGCTGTATAGCTGTGATACTCTCCTGAACAAGTAGCGCAACTCCGCCTCCCCTTTTACATCCCCCTCTATCCCGCCTGAAACATCTAAATCCTGGAACGTTTAGCTGCCAATCCTGCCCTTCCCTCAACCAGGTCTCTGTAATGGCAACAACATCATAGTTCCAAGTAGTAATCCAAGCTCTAAGTTCATCTGCCTTACCCGTAATGCTCCTTGCATTAAAACATATGCACTTCAGGCCACCAGACCCGCTGTGTTCAGCAACTTCTCCCCGTCTGCGCTGCCTCAGAGCCACACTGTCCCTATTCCCTAGTTCTCCCTCAATGCTCTCACCTTCTGACCTATTGCTCCCGTGCCCACCCCCCTGCCATACTAGTTTAAACCCTCCCGTGTGACACTAGCAAACCTCGCGGCCAGGATATTTATGCCTCTCCGGTTTAGATGCAACCCGTCCATCTTATACAGGTCACACCTGCCCCGGAAGAGCTCCCAGTGGTCCAGATAACAGAAACCCTCCCTCCTACACCAGCTGTTTAGCCACGTGTTTGTCTGCTCTATCTTCCTATTTCTAGCCTCACTGGCACGTGGCACAGGGAGTAATCCCGAGATTACAACCCTCGAGGTCCTGTCTTTTAACTTTCTGCCTAGCTCCCTGAACTCCTGCTGCAGGACCTCATGCCCCTTCCTGCCTATGTCGTTAGTACCAATATGTACAACGACCTCTGCCTGTTTGCCCTCCCCCTTCAGGATTCCCTCTACCCGTTCGGAGACATCCTGGACCCTGGCACCAGGGAGGCAACATACCATCCTGGAGTCTCTTTCACGTCCACAGAAGCGCCTATCTGTGCCCCTGACTATAGAGTCCCCTATAACTATTACTCTTCTGCGCTTTGACCCTCCCTTCTGAACATCAGAGCCAGCCGTGGTGCCACTGCTCTGGCTGCTGCTGTTTTCCCCTGATAGGCTATCCCCCCCGACAGTATCCAAAGGGGTATATCTGTTCGAGAGGGGGACAACCACAGGGGATTCCTGCACTGACTGCCTGCCCTTTCTGGTGGTCACCCATTTCTCTGCCTGCACCTTGGGTGTGACCACACTTACATAACTGCGATCTATGACGCTTTCCGCCACCTGCATGCTCCTAAGTGCATCCAATTGCTGCTCCAACCGAACCATGCGGTCTGTGAGGAGCTGCAGTTGGGTGCACTTTCTGCAGATGAAGCCATCCGGGACACTGGAAGCCTCCCGGACCTGCCCCATCTCACAGTCAGAGCACAGCACCCCTCTAACTGACATTGCGTCAATTAATTAAAATTAAAATTTGTCTTTTTTTTTTTAATACTTTTTTTAAATTTCAAAGTTACTGTCAACTATCTGTTTCCTAGCACTAGATTTCTAATAGAAATGCGATAGCTAACTATAATATTCTCCGATCTCTGGCTTAGATATCCTCTAAATTATAATTAAGTTATTATGTTTAATTAGATCCCAAATACTCAAAAAAATTTAGGTTAGAATCCCAACCAGCCACTCAGGTCACAGCTTTTCTGTGATGTCACTTCAGTTTCCCCCCGACACACAATTTGAAAAACAGGTATAAAAGTAAAAAAAGTAAAAAAAGTAAAAAGTGGAAACCCACGGAGACACGGGGAGAACGTGAAAACTCCACGCAGTCACCCAAGGCCAGAATTGAATTACTTGCGTAGGCCATACACATTTTCTTAAAGCAAGTTGCTTCTGTAATGCTCTCTCACTAATGAAATGTGATGAATTTCAAATAGGTTGGATCATTTACTTTCATGCTTTAGTGCACGAGTTCCACAAGCATGGCTCTGACAGGCATGGATGACCAGCTTTTGGAGAACAGAAATAATCACTTGGTGCAGGGGTGATGCTGGAGTTGTCACTGCTCTGTGGAAGTAGTTAAAGCATTGCTGTTAATCTACCTATTGCTGTTCCATGTTCAGTTTCTGGTTAAAAAAAATACAAATTTTCTCTTTCACTGGCAGACCAATACATATTCAAAGAATAATATTAGCAAGGAAGCATTATTTATATTCTTTCAACAAGTTAAAAAAAAAAGACATCCCTCCCTTGAATCTAAAACTAATGGTCCCACAATCCAATTATCACTGGCTATAAAGAAGCTGATATCACCTGACAATAGCTCACAAATTGAACTAATCGCGCACACCCTTATTTTTCAATGGTGTGTGCATACAAATCCTTTCAAGATATTTATCCCACTGGAACAATTTGGCAGCAGGCAGTTGACCTCCAAAATAATACTGTTCAGGGCTCACCCCTACCAGTCGAGTGGGAAAAGGATTACTGCTGAAAATCACACTGGCATAGAAATCACTTCACAATTTTTAACCAAATAGATACAATGCACAGATTCACTTTGCATTAATGTGCTGTTTCCTTGCTTCCTGGCAGAATAAATTCTCTAGTGCATAGTTCCTCCTCAAGTGTTGCTTATGCCAATCATGTATAACTATTTTGCATATTTGTGTTACACTAGACTTATCAGACTTTTTGCAACTTCTAATTTAATTGTTTCAACAGAATTTGTTCTCATCTGAATAAAAAGAAGGAACCCATTTCCTTCTGGCAGGGTCATTGATTACAAAGAACAAAGAAATGTACAGCACAGGAACAGACCCTTCGGCCCTCCAAGCCTGTGCCGACCATGCTGCCCGACTAAACTACAATCTTCTACACTTCCTGGGTCCGTATCCCTCTATTCCCATCCTATTCATGTATTTGTCAAGATGCCCCTTAAATGTCACTATCGTCCCTGCTTCCACCACCTCCTCCGGTAGCGAGTTCCAGACACCCACTACCCTCTGTGTAAAAAACTTGCCTCGTACATCTACTCTAAACCTTGCCCCTCTCACCTTAAACCTATGCCCCCTAGTAATTGACGCCTCTACCCTGGGAAAAAGCCTCTGACTATCCACTCTGTCTACGCCCCTCATAATTTTGTAGACCTCTATCAGGTCGCCCCTCAACCTCCTTCGTTCCAGTGAGAACAAACCGAGTTTATTCAACCGCTCCTCATAGCTAATGCCCTCCATACCAGGCAACATCCTGGTAAATCTCTTCTGCACCCTCTCTGAAGCCTCCACATCCTTCTGGTAGTGTGGCGACCAGAATTGAACACTACACTCCAAGTGTGGCCTAACTAAGGTTCTATACAGCTGCAACATGACTTGCCAATTCTTATACTCAATGCCCCGGCCAATGAAGGCAAGCATGCCGTATGCCTTCTTGACTACCTTCTCCACCTGTGTTGCCCCTTTCAGTGCCTGTGGACCTGTACTCCTAGATCTCTCTGACTTTCAATACTCTTGAGGGTTCTACCATTCACTGTATATTCCCTACCTGCATTAGACCTTCCAAAATGCATTACCTCACATTTGTCCGGGTTAAACTCCATCTGCCATCTCTCCGCCCAAGTCTCCAAACAATCTAAATCCTGCTGTATCCTCTGACAGTCCTCATCGCTATCTGCAATTCCACCAACCTTTGTGTTGTCTGCAAACTTACTGATCAGACCAGTTACATTTCCCTCCAAATCATTTATATATACTACAAACAGCAAAGGTCCCAGCACTGATCCCTGTGGAGCACCACTGGTCACAGCCCTCCAATTAAAAAAGCATCCTTCCATTGCTACTCTCTGCCTTCTATGACCTAGCCAGTTCTGTATCCACATTGCCAGCTCACCCCTGATCCCATGTGACTTCACCTTTTGTACTAGTCTACCATGAGGGACCTTGTCAAAGGGCTTGCTGAAGTCCATATAGACAACATCCACTGCCCTACCTGCATCAATCATCTTTGTGACCTCCTCGAAAAACTCTATCAAGTTAGTGAGACACGACCTCCCCTTCACAAAACCATGCTGCCTCTCACTAATATGTCCATTTGCTTCCAAATGGGAGTAGATCCTGTCTCGAAGAATTCTCTCCAGTAATTTCCCTACCACTGAAGTAAGGCTCACCGGCCTGTAGTTCCCTGGATTATCCTTGCTACCCTTCTTAAACAGAGGAACAACATTGGCTATTCTCCAATCCACTGGGACATCACCTGAAGACAGTGAGGATCCAAAGATTTCTGTCAAGGCCTCAGCAATTTCCTCTCCAGCCTCCTTCAGTATTCTGGGGTAGATCCCATCAGGCCCTGGGGACTTATCTACCTTGATATTTTTCAAGACGCCCAACACCTCGTCTTTTTGGATCTCAATGTGACCCAGGCTATCTACACACCCTTCTCCAGACTCAACATCTACCAATTCCTTCTCTTTGGTGAATACTGATGCAAAGTATTCATTTAGTACCTCGCCCATTTCCTCTGGCTCCACACATAGGTTCCCTTGCCTATCCTTCAGTGGGCCAACCCTTTCCCTGGTTACCCTCTTGCTTTTTATGTACGTGTAAAAAGCCTTGGGATTTTCCTTAACCCTATTTGCCAATGACTTTTCGTGACCCCTTCTAGCCCTCCTGACTCCTTGCTAAAGTTCCTTCCTACTTTCCTTATATTCCACACAGGCTTTGTCTGTTCCCAGCCTTTTAGCCCTGACAAATGCCTCCTTTTTCTTTTTGACGACGCCTACAATATCTCTCGTTATCCAAGGTTCCCGAAAATTGCCGTATTTATCCTTCTTCCTCACAGGAACATGCCGGTCCTGAATTCCTTTCAACTGACACTTGAAAGCCTCCCACATGTCAGATGTTGATTTGCCCTCAAACATCCGCCCCCAATCTAGGTTCTTCAGTTCCCGCCTAATATTGTTATAATTAGCCTTCCCCAATTTAGCACATTCATCCTAGGACCACTCTTATCCTTGTCCACCAGCACTTTAAAACTTACTGAATTGTGGTCACTGTTCCCGAAATGCTCCCCTACTGAAACTTCTGCCACCTGGCCGGGCTCATTCCCCAATACCAGGTCCAGTACCGCCCCTTCCCTAGTTGGACTGTCTACATATTGTTTTAAGAAGCCCTCCTGGATGCTCCTTACAAACTCTGCCCCGTCTAAGCCCCTGGCACTAAGTGAGTCCCAGTCAATATTGGGGAAGTTGAAGTCTCCCATCACCACAACCGTGTTGTTTTTACTCTTTTCCAAAATCTGTCTACCTATCTGCTCCTCTATCTCCCGCTGGCTGTTGGGAGGCCTGTAGTAAACTCCCAACATTCTGACTGCACCCTTCTTATTCCTGATCTCTACCCATATAGCCTCACTGCCCTCTGAGGTGTCCTCCCATAATACAGCTGTGATATTCTCCCTAACGAGTAGCGCAACTCCGCCACCCCTTTTACATCCCCCTCTATCCCGCCTGAAACATCTAAATCCTGGAACGTTTAGCTGCCAATCCTGCCCTTCCCTCAACCAGGTCTCTGTAATGGCAGCAACATCATAGTTCCAAGTAGTAATCCAAGCTCTAAGTTCATCTGCCTTACCCGTAATACTTCTTGCATTTGATTAGGTTTATAATTGGTTTTCCTGTTGGCTCTGTGCATATCTTGGAAAAGGACTTATTAATACTTTGGGATAAAATAGCTGGATGTCTGTCTTATAAATGTTGTTTAACCCACGTTTTCACTGTGCTATATCTGAACAGTAAGAACTGCAAGGGTAAATGAAGTGTCCAGAGTAGCCACTAGAGGGAGCTACAGCTACAAGCATATAAGGCAGTGATGCTGAGCCTTGTAGGAGAGTGTGTGCAGGAGTTAACTAGAGAGAGTCAGAAGTACAAATAGTGTGAGTGAGAGTAGACCATATCTATGTCAGTATTAAGATTAGCTGTAGATGAGTGTAGTTTAAATGTTAATAATCAACTGTGTATTCTTTAGGAGTACGTGTCGAAACCAAATGAGTAGTGTTAATAAATTTATAGCTTTGTTTAAGTTCAAGCTATTTTGTGGTCTTTGTGAACACTACGCCCACAATCCTGAATTAAGCAACACGGAGAACACCACATTCACTACAAGCGTTAAGTAAATAGATGTAAGTCTGCTTGATTGGACAATGTTCTGGGATAAGTCCAGAGTTGGAAGGAGTTAAAAAGGAACATTAGATTTGCATAAATTTTACTTTATGTTTAACTATATAATAAGAACATGAGAACTCGGAGCAGGAGTAGGCCATCTGGCCATTCGAGCCTGCTCCGCCATTCAATGAGGTCATGGCTGATCTTTTGTGGACTCAGCTCCACTTTCCCGCCCGAACACCATAACCCTTTATTCCTTTATTCTTCAAAAAACCATCTATCTTTATGTTGAAAACATTCAATGAAGGAGACTCAACTGTTTCACTGGGCAGCGAATTCCATAGATTCACAACCTTTTGGGTGAAGAAGTTCCTTCTGAGCTCAGTCCTAAATCTACTTCCCCTTATTTTGAGGTTATGCCCCTAGTTCTTCTTTCACCCACCAGTGGAACCAACCTCCGCGCATCTATCCTATCTATTCCCTTCATAATCTAATATGTTTCTATAAGATCCCCTCGCATCCTTCTAAATTCCGATGAGTACAGTCCCAGTCTACTCAACCTCTCCTCGTAATCCAACCCCCTCAACTCTGGGACTAACCTATTGAATCTCCTCTGCACACCCTCCAGCGCCAGTACGTCCTTTCTCAGGTAAGGAAACCAAACTGAACACAATACTCCAGGTGTGGCCTCACTAACACTTTATACAGTTGCAGCATAACCTCCCTGGTCTTAAACTCCATCCCTCTAGCAATGAAGGACAAAACTCCATTCACCTTCTTAATTACCTGTTGCACCTGTAAACCAACTTTTTGTGACTCATGCACTAGGACACCCAGGCCCCTCTGCACAGCAGCATGTTTTAATATTTTACAATTTAGATAATAATCCCTTTGTGGTAGTCTGTGTTAGGAGGATTACGGTACCTAGTAATGCCGGAATACCATTGGTGGAGAATGTACTTGTTCCCATTGGATAAGCTTGTATGTTAGCTCCGCCCTGCAAGGCGGGGTCTAAGAGCCCATGCCGCCCCAGCAGCTTTCTTCTGTACCTGCGCTGCTGGGGGAAACATCTAGCGTACTAAAGCCTTCAATTGTATCCAATCTCGTTTCTGAGGTTATTGATCGTGCATCAATTTAAAACGCTAGATTTGAAAGAATGGAGCTCCGAATCAAGCTGGAGTGTCTGCAAATCAGCCCCCGCGCGGCAAACTCAGCGGCAACCTTCAAGCACTGGCTGGCGTGTTTCAACGGATATCTCAGAACGGCCGAAAACACACCCACGGGAGAACAGAAACTTCAAGTCCTGCACTCGAGGGTGAGCCCAGAAATTTACACCCTCATCGAGGTCGTGGACGACTTTGTTGCAGCAATGGAGCTGCTGAAAGAGCATTATATTCGCCCTGTAAACCAGGTCTACGCCCGACATCTGCTAGCGACGAGGCAACAAATCCCTGGGGAATCGCTGGAAGAATTCGACCGTGCGCTGCTGGTGTTGGGGAGAAACTGCAGCTGCCCACAAGTTTCGGCGAGCGACCACACGGAACTTTTGATCCAGGTCGCTTTTGTTGCATGTATGCTGTCCTCCCAAATCCGCCAGCGATTGCTGGAGAAAGACACACTAGGCCTCAAGGAGGCACGCTCCCTGGATGTGACCTTCCGAAACGCCCGCGCCTACGTCCCCGACCGCGTGGCAGCCCCCTGGGCAGCGGGGACAGCACCCCCCCCCACCCCCCCCACGCCCCCCCCCCCCCCCGCGGCCGACCCCAAGGCATTTCCCATCTCCCACAAGCTTGTGCTGCAAGACGGCCTGGCAACCCCGGGGAGCCCCGCTGCTATTTTTGCGAGCAAGCCAAGCACCCCCGACAGCGCTGTCCGGCCCGTGCATCCACCTGCAAGGGATGAGGTAAAAAGGGTCACTTCGTGGCGGTATGCCAGGCCCGGGTGGTCGCTGCAGTCTCCGGCGGCGAATGCGGACCGCCACCACAATCTTCTCCACGGTCCCCGTCCGGCCAACGGGTGCCGCCATCCTCTTCCCCCAGGGTCACGTGCGGTCTCCGGACGCCGACATCTTGTCCTGTGGACGACACGTGCGATGGATGGGCGCCGCCATTTTGTGCACCCCCAGCCATGTGCGACCAATGGGCACCACCATCTTGGATGGACTTCCAGGACCCCAGCTCGGCTGACCACACACCTCCCGAAGAAAACATTCAACTGCTGCCACGAGTAGCCTCGGTGACCCTGGACCAGTCACGGCCCCGACCACTATCGACTGCTACGACGACGGTGCTTATCAATGGGCATGAAACGTCCTGCCTAATCGATTCTGGGAGCACAGAGAGCTTCATACACTCCGACACGGTAAGACGCTGTTCTCTCCCCGTCCACATCTCCCTGGCCTCCGGATCCCACTCAGTAGAGATCAAGGGGTTTTGTGTAGCTAACCTCACAGTCCAAGGAAGGGAGTTCAAAAACTACCCACTCTACGTCCTTCCCCACCTCTGCGCAGCCATACTCCTAGGGTTGGATTTTCAGTGCAACCTCCAAAGTCTAACTTTCAAATTCGGCGGCCCTATACTCACCCTCACTGTCTGCAGCCTCGCAACCCTCAAGGTCGATCCGCCTTCCCTGTTTGCGAACCTCACCCTGGGTTGCAAACCCGTCGCCACCAGGAGCAGACGGTATAGTGCCCAGGACCGGATCTTTATTAGGTGAGAGGTCTAACGGTTACTGAAGGAAGTTGTCATTTAGGCTAGCAACAGCCCCTGGAGAGCTCAAGTAGTGGTTGTAAAGACCGGGGAGAAGCATAGGATGGTCATCGACTACAGTCAGACCATCAACAGGTTTACGCAGCTCGACGCGTACCCTCTCCCCCGCATATCCGATCTGGTCAACAGAATCGTGCATCACAAGGTCTTCTCCACGGTGGATCTCAAGTCCGCCTACCACCAGCTCCCCATCCGCACTAGTTACCGCAAATACACTGCCTTCGAAGCAGGTGGGCGGCTCTGCCACTTCTTAAAGGTTCCCTTCGGTGTCACTAACGGGGTCTCGGTCTTCCAACGAGAGATGGACCGAATGGTTGACCGGTACGGTTTACGGGCCACATTCCCGTACCTCGATAATGTCACCATCTGTGGCCACGACCAGCAGGACCACGACACCAACCTCCGAAAATTCCTCCAAACCGCAAAAATCCTTAACCGAACGTATAACAAGGATAAATGCGTGTTCAGCACTGACCGCCTAGCCACCCTCGACTACGTTCGCAAAAGCTTCCATCACCCTTTTGTTGTTATTCTTACCAAAATGGATAACCTCACATTTATCAACATTGTATTCCATTTGCCAGACCCTAGGCTATTCACTTAAACTATCCAAATCCTTCTGCAGACTTCCAGTATCCTCTGCACTTTTTGCTTTACCACTCATCTTAGTGTCGTCTGTAAACCTGGGCACACTGCATTTGGTCCCCAACTCCAAATCATCTATATAAGTTCAGGCACCAGAATGTGGCAACAGGGTACTTTTCACAGTAAATTCATACTTGTGACAATAAAAAATTATTATTAAACTGTGAACAATTGTTGGTCCAATACTGATCCCTGAGGGACACCACCAGCTATTGATTTCCAACCAGAGAAACACCCATTAATCCCCACTCTTTGCTTTCTATTAATTAACCAAGCATCTATCCATGCTACTACTTTCCTCTTAATGCCATGCATCATTATCTTATGCAGCAACATTTTTGCGTGTCACCTTGTCAAAAACTTTCTGGAAATCCAGATATACCACATCCATTGGCTCCCCATTATCTACCGCACTGGTAATGTCCTCAAAAAATTCCACTAAATTAGTTAGGCATCACCTGCCCTTTATGAGCCCATGCTGCGTCTGCCCAATGGGACAATTTCCAACCAGATGCCTCGCTTTTTCTTCCTCGATGATAGATTCCAGCATCTTCCAGCTAACTGTCCTACCCGCTAACCCACTCTCTGCCTACATCATTTTTTAAACAGTGGTGTCACGTTTGCTATTTTCCAATCCACCGGGACCACCCCAGAGTCTAGTGAATTTTGGTAAATTATCACGAGGGCATTTGCAATTTCCCTAGCCATCTCTTCTAGCATCCTGGGATGCATTCCATCGGGGCCTGGAGACTTGTCTACCTTTAGCCCCATTAGCTTACCCATCACTACCTCCTTAGTGATAACAATCATCTCAAGGTCCTCACCTGTCATAACCTCATTTCCATCAGTCACTGACATGTTATTTGTGTCTTCCACTGTGAAGACCGAACCAAAAGACCTGTTCAGTTCCTCAGCCATTTCCTCATCTCCCATTATTAAATCTCCCTTCTCATCCTCTAAAGGACCAATATTTACCTTAGCTACTCTTTTTTGTTTTATGTATTTGTAGAAACGTTTACTATCTGTTTTAATATTCTGAGCTATTTTACTCTCATAATCTATCTTGCTCTTCTTTATAGCTTTTTTAGTAGCTTTCTGTTGCCCCCTAAAGGTTTCCCAATCCTCTAGTCTCCCACTAATCTTTGCCACTTTGTATGCTTAATCCTTCAATTTGATACTCTCCCTTATCTCCTTAGATATCCATGGTCGATTTTCCCTCTTTCTACAGTCCTTTCTTTTTGATGGTATAAATGTTCACTGAACACTGTGAAAAATCACTTGGAAGGTTCTCCACTGTTCCTCAACTCTTTCACCATAAAGTCTTTGCTCCCAATCTACCTTAGCCAGCCCTTGTCTCATCCCATTGTAATCTCCTTTGTTTAAGTACAAAACACTAGTGTTTGATTTTACCTTCTCACCCTCCATCTGTATTTTAAATTCCACCATATTGTGATCGCTCCTTCTGAGAGGATCCCTAACTATGAGATCATTAATCAATCCTGTGTCATTACACAGGACCAGATCTCGGATCTCTTGTTCTCTCGTAGGTTCCATTACATACTGTTCTAGAAAACTATCGCGGATACATTCTATAAACTCCTCTTCAAGGCTGCCTTGACCGACCTGGTTAAACCAATCCACATGTAGATTAAATTCCCCCATGATAACTGCTGTTCCATTTCTACATGCATCAGTTATTTCTTTGTTTATTGCCCGTCCCACCGTAATGTTACTATTTGCTGGCCTATAGACTACTCCTATCAGTGACTTTTTCGCCTTACTATTCCTGATTTCCACCTAAATGGATTCAACCTTATCCTCCATAGCACCGATGTCATCCCTTAGTACTGCCCGGTTGTCATCCTTAAATAACAAAGCTTAACCACCTCCCTTACCATCCACTCCGTTCTTTGATTAGTTTGATACCCTTGGATATTTAACACCCAATCATGACCATCCTTTAATCATGGTAATCCTGTAACTGCATTTTATTAAATTTGTTATGTACTATTTTAAATATTTTCAAAGCTTTTCATTTATAGAATGCCACAAGAGGTATAGATTGCTGTTACCTACACACAAATAAATGCTAGCTGAAGCAGAGAAAATCTGTTTTTCAAGCATTTTATTCCAGAATTACATACTTTTTATCTAAGTGCAATCTATGAAATGTAGCCTGGTACTTCATGGATATAAAAATCTAGATTGGTTAATTAATAGAAAGCAAAGAGTGGGGATTAATGGGTGTTTCTCTGGTTGGCAATCAGTAGCTAGTGGTGTCCCTCAGGGATCAGTGTTGGGCCCACAACTGTTCACAATTTACATAGATGATTTGGAGTTGGGGACCAAGGGCAATGTGTCCAAGTTTGCAGACGACACTAAGATAAGTGGTAAAGCAAAAAGTGCAGAGGATACTGGAAGTCTGCAGAGGGATTTGGATAGGCTAAGTGAATGGGCTGGGGTCTGGCAGATGGAATACAATGTTGACAAATGTGAGGTTATCCATTTTGGTAGGAATAACAGCAAAAGGGATTATTATTTAAATGATAAAATATTAAAACATGCTGCTGTGCAGAGAGACCTGGGTGTGCTAGTGTATGAGTCGCAAAAAGTTGGTTTTCAGGTGCAACAGGTGATTAAGAAGGCAAATGGAATTTTGTCCTTCATTGCTAGAGGGATGGAGTTTAAGACTAGGGAGGTTCTGCTGCAATTGTATAAGGTGTTAGTGAGGCCACACCTGGAGTATTGTGTTCAGTTTTGGTCTCCTTACTTGAGAAAGGATGTACTGCCACTGGAGGGTGTGCAGAGGAGATTCACTAGGTTAATCCCAGAGCTGAAGGGGTTGGATTACGAGGAGAGGTTGAGTAGACTGGGACTGTACTCGTTGGAATTTAGAAGGATGAGGGGGGATCTTATAGAAACAAATAAGATTATGAAGGGAATAGATAGGATAGATGCGGGCAGGTTGTTTCCACTGGCGGGTGAAAGCAGAACTAGGGGGCATAGCCTCAAAATAAGGGGAAATTGATTTAGGACTGAGTTTAGGAGGAACTTCTTCACCCAAAGGGTTGTGAATCTATGGAATTCCTTGCCCAGTGAAGCAGTAGAGGCTCCTTCATTAAAAGTTTTTAAGATAAAGATAGATAATTTTTTGAAGAATAAAGGGATTAAGGGTTATGTGTTCGGGCCGGAAAGTGGAGCTGAGTCCACAAAAGATCAGCCATGATCTCATTGAATGGTGGAGCAGGCTCGAGGGGCCAGATGGCCTACTCCTGCTCCTAGTTCTTATGTCCTTATGTCCTTCTCGGAGCTATGTGATTATGATTTTGCATTTGTCTCTTGTTAAAAGTTTGGCAATTTACTCACAGCGTTGTCTGAAACCTTAGCTATAAAAGTCTCTTTTAAGAATAAAATCAACAATTTTGGAGGTGACCATACAATAATGTGTGAATATGTGCTACAGAACATTTTCATTGTACCCGGTCAGGAATAATGTTGCCCTATTTTACCAGCTCTCTGCTTCTGCTGCATTATCCTGATCTTTGGGAGGTTCCCTGGCAGGGCTTAGCTTTGCCTGGATGTGAAAGTGCTGCGGGCATGTGAATGAGATAGGAATGGGCATTCTCGGGTATCAACTGGTTATGGGCACTCAGTGCAACATGGCACTATAGTTTGCTCTTTGGCAGGGAGGGAAAGTGATGCTTGATTTTTCACAACTGCCGGAGGATGTTGAGGTCTATCAGCAGCCAAAAAGGGCCTGATCCTGTAAGCCTGCTTTTTAGCCGCAGGCCTGACAGTCTGTGTCTGAATTTCTTCCCCCTTCTGATAGCCCCAGGGCTTAGGTCTGTGTCTAGGCCATGGACCAGGAAAAAAGACAATTCCTGGGCATGGACAAAAGCACTGCAATCTTGGGTGTCCTTTGTTTGCCTAAGGCCAGTGCATAGGAGGTCAGAATAATTGACCTGATTGTTTCTTGCCAAAGTGGCGAATGGTACTGTGAATACTCCTTTCCATTCTTCATTTATCAGAATGGTACATATCTCTGTTGAAGAGAAAGCTAAATGTTTGGCTCACTTTTTTCCTCTGACTCTAATCTTGTGAAAGGACCCACCTTTATGCTGTTTTCCTTGGAGTTCTGCCTAATTCTGCCCTTTAGTAAGTTCCCTGATGCAGATGACATTGTTCCCTTATGCTCAAGGTGTGTGCCTCTGAACATCCCCAGTGCTTTTTCTGCAGCCTCTCCACTACTTCCCACCCTCATCTGCCAGATTGCAGTCCCCACTGCTGCCTCTCTCCTCCTCCCTCCCCTTCCCACTTCTCTGCCTTACGCTATCCCCTTCCTTTCCCCTGTCCACAAACCCCCTCTGGATTTCAGAACCTTCCTCCTCGCAGCACCTCCCCTTGTTTTGCAGCATCCTTTTCCTGTCGGTGAGGCTTTCAGGGCAGGGTGGGAACAGGAAGTGACAGAGGAAGGGGTGTACTCCAAGAGCGAGCAGCATGGGAGGATCAATTACAGTGGGAGCTGAAAAAGGTGGAGATTAGTGTTGGGATAGTCCCAATACAATAGTATTATATTTCTGGGGGTTTTGTATTAGATGAACTAATATTTCTGAATTTTAAGGTCGCCACTTTTTAAATAGTCTGGTTTGAATTTCTGTTCGACAATTAACAATAAAGGCAATTGGGGAACTAGAAAGCAGCTACTTGTAAGGAAATGCACTTAAATGAAGCTTATGAGTTTGATGGTGTCTTTGGGTTTGAATTCGAGATGTTGTCTACCTTGATGAAATAATTGAAAGTGTTGAGTTCAATAGTTTGAACTGAGGATGGCACCTAATTTTTGAACAAACCATGCATTGTTTTAATTGATCTATACTAGAGGGACACATTTATTTTCTGATATTCTGGTAGGATTTTTTTTAAAAAACATTTGTTCTGAATGGTTTTAGTCTTGAAAGGAGTGGGTTCGACTCAAAAGTATGTTGATGTGAATGTTTACGATAGATGTACTGTTGATGAGAGGATGTGAGATTGTTTATACATGGATGATCTGTATATATTATTTTTGTTCACAATGAAATGCCAACTTCTGGGGCCGAAGGAAGCAAGCGTTGGAACTCGGTCTCAGTTTATGGCCCATGAGGTAGGGGCTGCAAAGGCGGGATGACATCAGATGACCTTCACCCTATAGCCAATCAAAAAGGGTAATTTGAACTACTTCCAAATGTTACACAAGCCAGACTCTAGGGGCTGTTCTGAAATCGGGATTGGTGCAGTGGTCATGCAGCTCAGCTTGAGACTTGGGGGTGGGGGGGTTGGGGGAGGGGATTGTGTCGGGCACACAGCTTTTTTGCTAGAGAAAAGAATCTCGGCTTGTATATATTTAATTATCCAAATCTCTTAACTGAACAAAAATAACTCCTTACTACAATTTGTAGTTTGACAAAATACTTTTTAATATTTCTCATCTCAACTTAAAATTTTCAAAATGTTGGATGGCTGTTTAAATAATCCTTTCTTTCCCATTGTTAGAAATAAAAACCAGTCTACATCAGTTAAAAGGCACACTTAATTGTACCACATCCAGAAAGTGAAAGGAGCTTTGGAAATTCTGTTTTCAGTATTGCCTCATTGGTTGATAAATTTTAAGTCAGACTGCCAAAATAATAATAATAATCGCTTCTTACAAGTTGTCACAATTTGGCTTCAATGAGGTTACTGTGAAATGCCCCTAGTTGCTACATTCTGGCGCCTGTTCGGGGAGGCTGGTACGGGAATTGAACCGTGCTGCTGGCATTATTCTGCATTGCAAGCCAGCTATTTAGCCCACTGTGTTAAACCAGCCCCCCAAAATGCGTTATTACCTAAATGATGATTTGTATGAAGGTTAAGGAAAAAGGCCATTCAGCGTTAGCTGTGGCTAGGTTGTTAGTACTCTCACTTCTGAGCCTTTGAGTCAGAAGGTTGAGGGTCCAAGTACCACCACAAGGGCTTGAGCAGAAAAGTCAAAGCTCCAGTGAATTCCCGCGTTTTGCACTGTTCGAGGTGTCCCCTATTGGATGGGAGATTATTTCAAGGCTTCATTTTTCTTTTCCGATGGATGTAAAAGATTCCATGATACAATTTCAAAGACGAACAGGGAAGTGATCCCCAGGGAAGTCCTGGCCACCCCCTCATTCAACAATACAAAAACAGTCCAACTGCTCATCATCACATTGCTGTTTGTTGGAGCTTGCTGTGCACACATCATTGCTGCATTCCACATATTACAGCAGTAACTTGACTTGAAAAAGTACTTCAGTGCAAGGAACCTCGGGATGTCCTGGGGTCATGACAGGCAAGTACTTTATTTCAACTTTATATGAGGGCCCTCAGATTCCAAATGCACTCATTGAGCCAGCAAAAAATAAAGTTTTTCCCTCGTTCTGAATTTATTCACTATGCCATTCCAATTGATAAATATCTTTGTTATTCTAAATTAATGCCATAAACATCGCACACTAGTTGTGTGTGATTTGACACTAAAAATTACAATTTGATTGCTATTTCAAAAAGAAAATGTTATTTGATTGAACAATGTGCAGATGCAGTCAGTCCACAGCCCAAGAGGGGGGAAGGGGAGGGATTTCTATGAACCTGAGGGTTTGCTAGTCCCAATACTCAGCAGGAGAGAGGGCGAGAGGTTGGAGGACTCAAGGAGAATAAGAGGTTGGTGGGATACGGCTGGGGGGGGGGGGGGGGGGGGGGGGCGTGAACCATAGACCACTCCACTGATATTGAACCCCACCATCCCCGCTCATCTCCAAAGGATCACTTTATTTTGCAGAGTGAATCGCCCTAGGGAAATCAACAGCATCGGAGGCGGCATGGCAGAAGCGGTGGCAGAGTTGGCAAAAGCAGTGGAAACAGAGGATAGCTGAGGCAGTGGCTAAGGCAACAGGAGAGACGGAGGCAGCATCTGTGGCGGAAGAGGCAGCAACAGCGGTGGAGATGGTGGCAACAACAATGGAGATGGCAGAAACAGCAGTGGACGAGGTGACAGAGATGGCAGAGGAGAAGGAAACAGCAGCAGAGAAGGAAATAGAGGAGGCAGAGGCTGCACGGGATACAGCAACAGCGGTGGAGGAGGAGGAAACAGCAGCTGTGTCAACAATAGAGACAAAGATGGCAATGGCAGCAGAGGTAATATCAGAGGCAGCAACAGTGGCAGTCGAGGTAGAATCAGAGGAAGAGGCAGCAGCAACAGTGGTATAAGAGGTGGCAATGGTGGTGGAGGCAGCAGGGGAGGTGGAAACAGCAGCAGAAAAGGCCAAGATGGAGGCTGAGGATTCATTGATGGAGGCGGTGAGGAGATGGTAAGAGACGGGGAACACTAATAAAAACGGCCTAGCTGTTAGGCTCAGGGTAACATGATGTTAGTAGATACCTCATCCCCGGGAGCTCCCTGCTTGGCTCCAAGTCAGCAGTGTACCGGGTTGCCTGATTAACGCTGCGGTCTCACCCAACTCACAAATCTGGAGGATAGGTGATGGAACATGCCCAGTGCCAGGGAGAGCTGTTGGGTATGATTGCGAGGTTGAAAGCAGAGAAGGCATGCAGTCCTCCAGGAAAAGTGGTGAACATTTACAGGATTACTGGCTACATCCAGAAAGAATTTTTTGCTGCTTTCAGGCAGGCTACACACTTGTTTATATAACTGTAATTTGAAGTTACCTGTCACATCCTTTTCAGTGCTGAATAAATGCGGCAACCCTCTGGTTAGAAAAGGATGATTCGTTTGTTCGGGTTGTGCAAATGTCCCTCTGTCTGCTGATATAAAAATAATAAACATTTTTAACTTCCAGTTGCAGCAAGAGGACATTACACACCAGTCTCTGTTGCAGCTCAGAAGTACACCTCTCAGTGAGCCAGTACCTCCCAGGCACATGCAGATAGCAGCCCCTGCAGCGATTGTTATGGTTGTAGTGGAAAGCAGGCAAGTGGAGAAACTGTACACTTGGGGAGGTATTGATTCCCACAATAAAAATTGCACTGCTTTTACACAAAATTTTATTCTGAATATATTGCCTGGAGTCAGTTACAAGCAGTGTCTGTATTTTCTTTGTGTGTTGGCTCTCTTTTTTTATCCAAATAGAATTTGCACAGCTTTTACTCAAACTTTTATTCTGACTGTTTTGTCTGCACAAATTGGAGACGTAACAACAAATTTTGATCCTCATTCACTACTGCGATATGCTCCTTCGTTAAACAAACAATCAATAAATTAAATACAAATGTGAGGGGGTGACAGCACCTGGTGGGGCACTCTAACTAAATCAAAATGTCAAAGGAAACTGGAATATACCGACCCGATTTAATGTCCCGAAGAGCCTCGTGGAGTAGGAGCTTCCCCACTGAGGGGCAGAGGCCTGTTAGTGGGCCCGTTAATTCCACCGGATAAAACCCAGCCCAGGTAGAAGCTGGAGTTCCAGAATAGTCCCGGTTGCGTCTTGGACCGCTGCTTGTGTAGACGCTTCCTAAACCGAGGTTTGGAAATAAACATTTTTTGACTCTCCTTTCCGGACTCCACGTTGACTTCCATACAATGAGGATAAAGCGGAACCGCAGTGGGCGCTGCTATCCATTTGGAGTACCGCCACCTCTCTTTGCGGAGGAATAAGGTTTGCAGCGTTTTGAAAATGCCACGCTTTGGCAGACTCGATGTGGGTGGGGAAGACTGGCCTCAGTACCTAGAGCATATGCGCTATTTCTTTAAGGTGAACCCAGGCATCGGAGGTTTCAAACAGTGAAGGTGCCGGCGATCAGTCTCCAGAGGAACCCTCCAGATTGTGATTGTGGAAATGACGATCCCTGGCACGCTACGCACTCCCCCGACAGAGGCCACAGGAGGTGCAGCTGTGGGCAAACAGGAGAAAATTACCTCCAAGACGCCCTACTTCATAGGGACTTATGGACTTTGCGAGGGAAGGATGTCACGGGACCCACGGGAATGACCCGATTAATCAGCCTGGTGAGCCTCGTGGAGTACAAGCTCCATTGCTGAGGGACAGAGGCCCATGAGCAGGCGCATTAATTCCACAGAATAAAACCGGTCAAAGTAGGAACCGGAGTTGCAGGATAGCCCCGGCTTGGACTTGGCCTGTTACTTTTCCTAAAGCAAGGGTTGGAAATAGACCTTTTTTGACTCTCCTGTCCAGACTTCTCCTTGACTACCGTTGAAAATTAACCAATCAAACTATAATATCACTCCTGGGATGAGGGGATGATGATACACTCCAGCCCGCTGCAGAAAGCTTAAAGTGTGCCGACGAACACAGCCTCCTCCCTCTCCAAGGCCATTCAGCCGTGAATATCACCACGGTAGAGGGGCAGACAGTCAGGTCAGACAACCCCCTCGGCCACCCGCTGCCTGGACCTGTTAATGGCCACCTTGCCAGGCCCAGGAGCAGGCCGACGCGGAGGTCCTCCTCCCTTCCTGACCCCCTCCACACCAGGTGACCGAAGATGAGGAGCGAGGGGTTGGAGTGCAGTCAGAAATTATTGAACAGCCGCTAAAAACTAAAAATGAATTGTAATCTTTGATGTGTTCGGCAGGTTGGTTCGATGTGGACTGCACTCGATGCAGGGAAGTTAGAAACAGACGTTTAACATAGGAGAAGATCCAACACTGTTTTATTCAACTATATGAACTGCTGTACATATTCAGCTGTGGGTCGACACTATACTGATCTGACTAGTGACCTTGTAGTAGCCTGACCAGCCTTACTAGCTACCGCATGGTGTTTCTGTTTGCTAGCTCGTGGACTCTGACTGTCTCAGTAGCTGGGTCCCGAGAGAGCGGGAAACCTAGTGCCCTCTGGCTTTATAGTGGTAGTGTCCTGTCTAGTGATTGGCTGTGCTGTGTTGTATGCTTACTGGTCCTCCTATGTGTCAATCACTGCCTGTCTGCATCTCATTATATACATGAGTGGATATTATGACATCTCCCCTTTTTTTTGAGTTAAATAAATACTGAGGTATGTACCTGACTATATACAAACGGTGATTGAACAAACGTATATACATGGGAAGGTGTCGATATTGCAGATACATGGCAAACTAAGCAATATTTACAAAAGTTAAGTCGATGGATTCAGTCACAAAAATTTACAAAAGTTAAGTCTACAGATTCAGTCTTTGTGGTGGGCGACGAATTCTTGTCGATCGGCGCAGAGGTGGATCAGGAGCCGCCTGCATGTGGAGAGGTGGGATCGCTGCCATTGCGGTGGTGCGTGGGCCGGCAGGATCGCTGGCAGATCAGTGGCCTCGTGGCAGGGTACGTCCGGAGGAAGCATCACAGCCAGCGGAGCACTGCGGTCAGGTGGTGGGCGTGGAACTCTTCGCAATGCCCGTCTGTTGTGCCGTAGCAGGGAGCCATCAGCCATGCGAACAATGAAAGACCTCAGGGCAACTTGTTTGATAACAACAACTGTGGTTGACCAACCGCCCTCAGGCAACTGGACACGAACATGATCGGCTGGAGCCAGCTCAGGTAAATCCATGGCATGAGCATCATATGTGGCCTTATTTTGGGCCCGGGACTGCTGCACCTTTTGTAGTACCATGAGGTGGTCAAGGTCTGGAACATGGATGGCTGGAACTGTGGTCCTCAGAGTGCGATTCATGAGCATCTATGCTGGGGACAACTCAGTGGACAGTGGGGTTGCCCTGTACGCCAGCATTGCCAGGTTGAAGTCGGAGCCTGAGTCTGCAGCTTTGCACAGCAACTGCTTGACAATATGGACCCCTTTCTCGGCCTTCCCGTTTGATTGCGGGTAGTGGAGACTGGAGGTAACGTGACGGATGTTGTAGGACTGTGTAGAATCAGACCATTCTTGGCTGTAAAAGCATGGACCATTGTCGCTCATTACCGTGAGCGGTATCCCGTGCCTGGCGAACGTTTCTTTGAAGGCTTTGATGACCGCCTTCGACGTGAGGTCAGACAGTTTCACCACTTCTGGGTAACTGGAGAAGTAGTCGACCAGGAGTACGTAGTCACGCCCCTTGGCGTGGAAAAGGTCTACACCTACTTTGGACCACGGAGAGGTCACGATCACGTGCTGTTGCAGTGTTTCCTTGGGTTGAGCCGGTTAAAACTTCTGACAGGTGGGGCAGTTGAGGACCGTGTTGGAAATATTCTGGTTAATACCCGGCCAATGAACCACCTCCTGAGCTCTGCATCAGCATTTCTCGACTCCAAGGTGACTCTCATGGAGTTGACCCAGCACCATAGACTGCATGCTTTGAGGAATAACGATCCTGTCGAGTTTCAGAAGGATTCCCTCCACCACGGTTAGCTCATCTTTAACATGAAAGAATTGGGGACATTGTCCCTTCTGCCAGCCATGGGTAAGGTGCTGCATCACACGCTGCAGTAAAGGATCCTTAGCCGTTTCCTCACGAATTTGGACCACCCGTTCGTCAGAGGCTGGGAGGTTGGTGGCACACAATTGCACTTGCGCTTCTATGTGACAGATGAACTCACCTTGTTCACAAAGTGTGGTGATGGACCGGGATAGGGCATCTGCAATGATCAGCTCTTTGCCTGGCGTGTAGACAAGTTCGAAGTCATAGTGGTGGAGTGGGAGAAGAATTCGCTGTAACCGAGGTGTCATGTCATTTAAATCCTTCTGGATTATGTGGACTAGAGGCCTGTGGTCTGTTTTCACTGTGAATTTCGGCAGGCCGTAAATGTAGTCATGAAACTTGACTATTCCTGTCAGGAGACCCAGACACTCATTTTCCATCTGGGAATATCGTTGCTCAGTGGGCGTCATGGCCCTGGAGGCATATGCCACTGGAGCCCAGGACGAGGAGTCATCTCGCTGAAGGAGCACTGCCCTAATGCCGTCCTGGCTTGCATCAGTTGATATCTTGGTTTCCTTGGTTGGGTCGAAGAACGCTAGAACTGGGGCTGTGGTGAGCTTTGCCTTCAGCTCACGCCATTCCGCTTCATGTGTGGGCAGCCACTGGAATTCTATTGACTTCTTGATGAGATGGCGGAGGGCCGTGGTGTGGAATGCCATATTGGGAATGAATTTCCCGAGAAATTTGACCATCCCGAGGAAGCGGAGGACCGCCTTCTTGTCCTCCGGGGTCTTCATGGCGTTGATCGCCAAGACCTTGTCGGCGTCTGGCCGCACACCCTGCCGCGAGATGTGGTCGCCTCAAAACTTTATATCAGATTGACCAAATGAGCACTTGGCCCTGTTGAGCTGGAGACCATGTTTATGAATTCGCTGGAAGACCTGCTTGAGGCGAGCGATGTGTTCCTGGGGCCTCGTGGACCAGATGATTACGTCGTCCATGTATACTCGTACCCCCTCGATGCCCGCCAACATCTGCTCCATGATGCGATGAAACACTTCGGAGGCAGATATGATACCGAAAGGCATGCGGTTGTAACAGTAGCGGCCGAACGGGGTGTTGAACGTGCACAGCTTGCGACTGGCGTATCCAGCTGTATTTGCTAAAAACCCCGGGAGGCGTCCAGCTTAGTGAAGAATTTGGCATGAGCCATCTCACTGGTTAACTCTTCACGTTTCGGGATTGGGTAGTGCTCCCGCATGATGTTGCGGTTTAGATCCTTGGGATCAATGTAAATGCGGAGCTCCCCTGATGGCTTCTTTACGTAGACCATGGAGCTGACCCAGTCTGTTGGCTCCGTGATCGTCGAGATGATGCCCTGGTCTTGGAGGTCCTGTAATTGCTTTTTCAGACGATCCTTGAGGGGTGCCGGCACCCGGCGTGGTGCATGGATTACAGGGGTGGCGTTCAGCTTGAGCAGTATTTTGTATCGGTACGGGAGTGTGCCCATTCCATTGAATACACTGTGGTACTGCGTGATAATGTCGTCTATGTCGGCTTGCAAATTTCCATTGGGCGAGGCCGTCGCCGGTGACGATGACATGGTGTGGACTCGCTGAACCAGGTTCAGGAGCTTGCAGGCGTGAGCACCGAGCAGGGACGCCCTGTCAGACCTGAGGATTTGAAATCGTAACATTGCCTTGGTCGCCTTGTTGGATACCCCTAGTTGACACGAGCCACTGGCAGCTATGGCATTGCCTTTGTAGTCAAGGAGCTGGCAGGCCGGTGGAAGAATGCTTGGTCGGACCCGGATGGTGTCGAGGTCGGATTGTGAGAGGAGGTTCGCAGACACGCCGGTGTCCAATTTAAATCGGATGTGAGCCTTGTTAACTGTGAGGACAGCACACCACTCGTCGTCGGGATCCACACTGAGGATCGAGAGGCATTGCGTGCGCAGGTGTGGTGGAGGCCAGCTCATGTGTGGTTGTGATGCCCACCCGATGTGGAGACTGGAGGCAGTCAGCATCAGGGTCCGTTGGGCTGTCTGGATCAGAATCTGGCATGCCTTGTTGTATTGAGCGGATACTTCTGTGCCGCAACTGGGGTCGCTGGCTGCTGAGCGGTGGAGCGGATCTACAGAGAGCTGCCGAGTGGCCAAGCTTGCCACACTGGAGACATTGGCGTCCTCTTGCCGGACATTGTTGATTCAAGTGGGCGGAGCCACAATTCGGACACGCCATGACGCTGACGTCAGCGCGATCTGTGCGCCATCGCGCATGCGCAGTGCGGTCGGCCGTGTACGCACCTGCGCAGTCGGGTTTTCGGTCTCGTCGTCCACTCAGTCGTGGCGTGCATGCGTAGAGATCCGAGAAAAACGCGCGAAACGGCCACTCTCCTCGATGCTCAGGCCCTGCATCTGTGCAGTGGCCTGCACCTTTTCTGCCGCGTGAGAGGCCAGCTTTGCAGTTTCTGCCGCCCTGATGTGGGAGTAACGATTCTTGGCATGCTCTTGGACAACGCACGTCTCGATAGCGACAGAGAGGGTCAACTGTTTGATTTTAAGGAGCTGCTGCCGAAGGGAGTCGGAGTGGACCCAGAAAACGATCTGATCCCGGATCATGGAATCAGCCGTCGAGTCATAGTTACATGACTGCGCTAGGATGCAGAGATGGGTCAAGAAGGACTAAAAAGGTTCATCCTTACCCTGAAGCCTCTGCTGAAAGATGTACCGTTCAAAGCTCTCATTCATCTCAATGTCGCAGTGGCTGTCGAACTTCAGCAGGACTGTTTTGAATTTTGTTTTGTCTTCGCCGTTGGCGAACGTAAGCGAATTGTAGATATGGATGGCGTGGTCCCCCGCAGTGGAAAGGAATAGCGCGATCTTCCTGGCATCCGATGCTGCCTCGAGGTCGGAGGCCTCGATGTACAAGAGGAACTTTTGCTTGAAGATTTTCCAGTTGGCGCCGAGGTTGCCGGAGATGCGGAGTTGCGGAGGAGGCTGGATGTTTTCCATTTCGCTGGATGGCTGCTTGCTGGTCGATGCTGATTCACTCGAGGTAGGTCCGTCAAGATCAATATCACTCTGGTACCATGATATGTCAGACAGGTTGGTTCGATGTGGACTGCACTCGATGCAGGGAAGTTAGAAACAGACGTCTAACACAGGAGACGATCCAACACTGTTTTATTGAACTATATGAACTGCTGTACATATTCAGCTGTGGGTCGACACTATACTGATCTGACTAGTGACCTTGTAGTAGCCTGACCAGACTTACTAGCTACCGCATGGTGTTTGTGCTTGCTAGCTCGTGGACTCTGACTGTCTCAGTAGCTTCGTCCCGAGAGAGCAGGAAACCTAGTGCCCTCTGGCTTTATAGTGGTAGTGTCCTGTCTGGTGATCGGCTGTGCTGAGTTGTATATTTACTGATCATCCTGTGTGTCAATCAATGCCTGTCTGCATCTCATTATATACATGAGTGGATATTATGACAATCTTGGGCTCTCTACATAAAGCTGGAACACGCACACCCTTTGGCCACAGAAAGGACATGCAGCCTGGGAATCCATGAACCACCTTAACTTATGATTGCAAGGCCCTGCTGCATGCAGCACCCTCCACATCGGGTCCTCTGTAGAGAAAAGGAAGACTCCAAGGTAACCTCCCTCACCACCAGATGGTAGAACAGAATGCCAAGGCATGCCTGACAATGGTGGAAGACAAGAAGGTGGAGGATACGCAGCAGCAAGCCGTAGAGCAAACTCCTTCATGTCGTCTGGAAAGGCTCGGAGTGAATTTCTGATGAACGGCTCAAATTGTGGGGTGACCTTGCAATACGAGCAATAAAATGCAGTGAATGGTTGAGACACGGAGTGCCACCAGCTAAACTGGAGAAAGAACCAGCCCGGACCACCAGTTTTACTGGTATATGCACCAGCACTACTGATAATATTAGCAGTTTTGCTGAAGTCTGGCAATATTGCCAGCTTTACCGACAATTCCTACTGGGCTGCCAGTTCGAAACTGGTCTTCAATCCCCACTTCGGAACTTGATCTACAGGAGCTAGTTTTACAGGAACCTCCCACTGGGAATCTCAATACATCTTTAGTTCTCCTTAGAAGTTTACATATGCAAATTCTATCGTTAAAACATTTGATCAGTCTTACATAGAACATAGAAAATACAGCACAGAACAGGCCCTTCGGCCCACGATGTTGTGCCGAACCTTTGTCCTAGATTAATCATAGATTATCATTGAATTTACAGTGCAGAAGGAGGCCATTCGGCCCCCTGAGTCTGCACCGGCTCTTGGAAAGAGCACCCCACCCAAACTCAACACTTCCACCCAACGCCAAGGGCAATTTTGGACACTAAGGGCAATTTATCATGGCCAATCCACCTACCCTGCACATCTTTGGACTGTGGGAGGAAAGCGGAGCACCCGGAGGAAACCCACGCAGACACGGGGAGGACGTGCAGACTCCGCACAGACAGTGACCCAAGCCGGAATCGAACCTGGGACCCTGGAGCTGTGAAGCAATTGTGCTATCCACAATGCTACCGTGCTGCCCTTAAGAACAAATAAATCTACACTATATCATTTTACCGTAATCCATGTACCTATCCAATAGCTGCTTGAAGGTCCCTAATGTTTCCGACTCAACTACTTCCACAGGCAGTGCATTCCATGCCCCCACTACTCTCTGGGTAAAGAACCTACCTATGGTATCCCTCCTATATCTTCCACCTTTCACCTTAAATTTATGTCCCCTTGTAATGGTTTGTTCCACCCGGGGAAAAAGTCTCTGACTGTCTACTCTATCTATTCCCCTGATCATCTTATAAACCTCTATCAAGTCGCCCCTCATCCTTCTCCGTTCTAATGAGAAAAGGCCTAGCACCCTCAACCTTTCCTCGTAAGACCTACTCTCCATTCCAGGTAACATCCTGGTAAATCTTCTTTGCACCTTTTCCAAAGCTTCCACATCCTTCCTAAAATGAGGTGACCAGAACTGTACACAGTACTCCAAATGTGGCCTTACCAAAGTTTTGTACAGCTGCATCATCACCTCACGGCTCTTAAATTCAATCCCTCTGTTAATGAACGCGAGCACACCATAGGCCTTCTTCACAGCTCTATCCACTTGAGTGGCAACTTTCAAAGATGTATGTACATAGACCCCAAGATCTCTCTGCTCCTCCACATTGCCAAGCACTCTACCGTTAACCCTGTATTCCGCATTCATATTTGTCCTGCCAAAATGGACAACCTCACACTTTTCAGGGTTAAACTCCATCTGCCACTTCTCAGCCCAGCTCTGCATCCTATCTATGTCTCTTTGCAGCCGACAACAGCCCTCCTTACTATCCACAACTCCACCAATCTTCGTATCGTCTGCAAATTTACTGACCCACCCTTCAACTCCCTCATCCAAGTCATTAATGAAAATCGCAAACAGCAGAGGACCCAGAACTGATCCCTGCGGTACGCCACTGGTAACTGGGATCCAGGCTGAATATTTGCCATCCACCACCACTCTCTGACTTCTATCGGTTAGCCAGTTCGTTATCCAACTGGCCAAATTTCCCACTATCCCATGCCTCCTTACTTTCTGCAGAAGCCTACCATGGGGAAACTTATCAAATGCCTTACTAAAATCCATGTACACTACATCCACTGCTTTACCTTCATCCACATGCTTGGTCACCTCCTCAAAGAATTCAATAAGATTTGTAAGGCAAGACCTACCCCTCACAAATCCGTGCTGACTATCCCTAATCAAGCAGTGTCTTTCCAGATGCTCAGAAATCCTATCCTTCAGTACCCTTTCCATTACTATGCCTACCACCGAAGTAAGACTAACTGGCCTGTAATTCCCAGGGTTATCCCTAGTCCCTTTTTTGAACAGGGGCACAACATTTGCCACTCTCCAATCCCCTGGTACCACCCCTGTTGACAGTGAGGACGAAAAGATCATTGCCAACGGCTCTGCAATTTCATCTCTTGCTTCCCATAGAATCCTTGGATATATCCCGTCAGGCCCGGGGGACTTGTCTATCCTCAAGTTTTTCAAAATGCCCAACACATCTTCCTTCCTAACAAGTATTTCCTCGAGCTTACCAGTCTGTTTCACACTGTCCTCTCCAACAATATCGCCCCTCTCATTTGTAAATACAGAAGAAAAGTACTCGTTCAAGACCTCTCTATCTCTTCAGACTCAATACACAATCTCCCGCTACTGTCCTTGATCGGACCTACCCTCGCTCTAGTCATTCTCATATTTCTCACATATGTGTAAAAGGCCTTGGGGTTTTCCTTGATCCTACCTGCCAAAGATTGTTCATGCCCTCTCAGCTCTCCTAATCCCTTTCTTCAGTTCCCTCCTGGCTATCTTGTATCCCTCCAATGCTCTGTCTGAACCTTGTTTCCTCAGCCTTACATAAGTCTCCTTTTTCCTCTTAACAAGACATTCAACCTCTCTTGTCAACCATGGTTCCCTCACTCGACCATCTCTTCCCTGCCTGACAGGGACATACATATCAAGGACACGTAGTACCTGTTCCTTGAACAAGTTCCACATTTCACTTGTGTCCTTCCCTGACAGCCTATTTTCCCAACTTATGCACTTCAATTCTTGTCTGACTACATCGTATTTACCCTTCCCCCAATTGTAAACCTTGCCCTGTTGCACGCACCTATCCCTCTCCATTACTGAAGTGAAAGTCACAGAATTGTGGTCACTATCTCCAAAATGCTCCCCCACTAACAAATCTATCAATTGCCCTGGTTCATTACCAAGTACTAAATCCAATATTGCCCCTCCTCTGGTCGGACAATCTACATACTGTGTTAGAAAAGCTTCCTGGACACACTGCACAAACACCACCCCATCCAAACTATTTGATCATAAGAGTTTCCACTCAATATTTGGGAAGTTAAAGTCACCCATGACTACTACCCTGTGACTTCTGCACCTTTCCAAAATCTGTTTCCCAATCTGTTCCTCCACATCTCTGCTACTATTGGGGGGCCTATAGAAAACTCCTAACAAGGTGACTGCTCCTTTCCTATTTCTGACTTCAACCCATACTACCTCATTAGGGTGATACTCCTCGAACTGCCTTTCTGCAGCTGTTTTACTATCTCTAATTAACAATGCCACCCCCCCCCCCCACCACCTCTTTTACCACCCTCCCTAATCTTATTGAAACATCTATAACCAGGGACCACCAACAACCATTTCTGCCCCTCTTCTATCCAAGTTTCCGTGATGGCCACCACATCGTAGTCCCAAGTACCGATCCATGCCTTAAGTTCACCCACCTTCAACCCATCTCCGTGCCTGCAAGTACTCTCCTTTGTCAGTGTTCCCTTCCCCACTGCCTCATTACATGCTTTGGCGTCCTGAATATCGGCTACCTTAGTTGCTGGACTACAAATCCGGTTCCCATTCCCCTGCCAAATTAGGTTAAACCCTCCCAAAGAGTACTAGAAAACCTCCCTCCCAGGATATTGGTGCCCCTCTGGTTCTGTACAGGTCCTGCTTGTACAGGTCCCACCTTCCCCAGAATGCGCTCCAATTATCCAAATACCTGAAGCCCTCCCTCCTACACCATTCCTGCAGCCACGTGTTCAACTGTACTCTCTCCCTATTCCTAGCCTCGCTATCACGTGGCACCGGCAACAAACCAAAGATGACAACTCTGTCTGTCCTAGCTTTTAACTTCCAGCCTAACTCCCTAAACTTGTTTATTACCTCCACACCCCTTTTCCTACCTATGTCGTTGGTACCAATGTGCACCACGACTTCTGGCTGCTCCCCCTCCCCCTTAAGGATCCTGAAGACACGATCCGAGACATCCCTGACCCTGGCACCCGGGAGGCAACATACCTTCCGGGAGTCTCGCTCGCGACCACAGAATCTCCTATCTATTCCCCTAACCATTGAATCTCCTACAACTATTGCTTTTCTATTCTCCCCCTTTCCCTTCTGAGCCCCAGAGCCAGACTCAGTGCCAGAGACCTGGCCGCTAGGGCCTTCCGCCGGTAGGTCATCCCCCCCAACAGCATCCAAAACGGTATACTTGTTTTGAAGGGGAACGGCCACGAGGGATCCCTGCACTGCCTACCTGTTTGTTTTTTTCCCCCTGACTGTAACCCAGCTATTCTTGTCCTGCACCTTGGGTATGGTTACCTCCCTGTAACTCTTCTCAATCACCCCCTCTGCCTCCCGGATGATCCGAAGTTCATCCATCTTCAGCTCCAGTTCCCTAACACGGTCTTTGAGGAGCTGAAGTTGGGTGCACTTCCCGCAGGTATAGTCAGCGGGGACACCGGTGGTATCCCTCACCACCCACATCCTACAGGAGGAGCATGCAACTGGCCTAGCCTCCATCCCCTCTTACCTGACAGAATATAGCTGCCCTGTGGACTAACTAGATCTCCGCCCTCCGACTCTGCTCCCAGTCAGCTACACGTTCTGTAAACTCCTGGCTCTCTTCTCACTCTTTGCGGAAATGTCGGAAACAAAATGAAAGGAGCACCTTACTCCCTCCTCACCTAACTCCCTCGGTCACCAAACTCTTACTATAGCACTCAAAATGCACCAAATTCAGCACTCAGTGCTTACCTTTCTTATTACCACCTCATTACCCTTTCCCTGTGTTTTCTAACACTTTGAAAGTGGTTGCTAATTCTGAGACTATCCACAATTTGGAAAGTTACTTAATAACTTTCGATGCCATTTTGGGTTTTCAGAAGCTCCATTCCAACATTGTTTTATTTGCCATGCTCTTCCGGATCCTGGATTTTGAGTACTTCATTAGATTATCTGTTATCGCTTTGCACATGCCTAGGCAAGGTGTGGCACCATGCATCTCACCAAATCAGTGCTCATGACTAACTGGCTTTCACTTAAATCACTCTATGTCTGTTTTTTAAAGGCAATGAAGAGTCCACACCGAGTTTGTCGAAACAAAACTTACTTTATTTTACAATTACTATTATATATAGCTCCAGTAGTTCCCTCCTCAGTCTTCTCCAGTCATTGCCTTACTGGCTAACTCTATTTATACATAACCAGAGATTGTTAATGGTCCCCCGCCCCCTTATCAGGGGAGCTCGTATTCTGCAAGATCTACGGGTAGTTAATCATCGCTTTCCCATAATACCCATGCGGGTTCAAACTTCAAACAATCTGACACACTTTAAATTCTGTTTCCCGAACACAGGAATCTCCCAGGCATTTTTCACTCTTCCCACTTTCGTTCATATTGACGACCTGCTCCACTCGCCATCCAACTCTATACATTATTTTGCTGATTCTTATTTATAATAACTTATTTAGGATTTCACACTTCCAATGCTTGCAACCTTCAGTCCCTCATCAACACAGTAGCTGATGTGGGCAGCATTGTAGCACAGTGGTTATCACAGTTACTTCACAGCTTCAGGGTCCCATGTTTGATTCCTGGCTTGGGTCACTGTCTGTGCGGAATCAGCACGTTCTCCCCATGCCTGCATCCATTTCCTCTGTGTGCTCCCACAGTCCAAAGATGTGCAGGTTAGGTGGATTGGCCTTGCTAAATTGCCCTTAGTGTCCAAAAAATGTTGGTGGGGTTACTGGGTTACAAGGATAACGTGGAGGTGTGGGCTTGGTTAGGGTGCTCTTTCCAAGGGCCGATGCAGACTCACTGAGCTGAATGACCTCCTTCTGCACTGTAAGTTCTATGATTCTATGATCAGCACAATAGCTGAATCACATCCTGATCTGACTAAAAAGGCATACTGTAATTGAATCACTCATTTTGACCTTCAATTGCAGTTGTATATTTCTGTCGTAAGGATTCACAAAATCCAAACACAGCGTGAGTGAATCTCTATTTGCTCACCATGCACACATTGCAGTGGTCAGCAACTCTGGCCATTTGTATTTACCCAATTTCAATTCAATTTGAAAAATTGCTCAACATGGAGGTTGTGGCATAGTGGTAATGTCACTGAACTAGAAATCCAGGGCCTATGCTCAGGCTTTGGGTACACCATTTGAATTCCCACCATGGCAACTGGGGGAATTTAAATTCAATTAATTAAAAACATCTGGAACTGAAAGCTTGTCTGAGTACGGTGACAACGAACATTGTTTGTTGTAAAAACCCATCTGGTTCACTAATGTCCATCACTAAAAGAAAATCTGCTGCCTTTATCTGGGCCTGGCTTCCAGGCCCACAGCAAGTGCTTGATTCTTAACTGATCACAAGGGTAATTAGACATGGGCAAAATTTTCTGGCCTTTCCAGTTATGCTCACATCCCATAAAAGAAAGAGAAAAATGTACATCATCAGAGATGTCCCAGTGTGACTGTGGTGAAAATAAAATAGCCCAACTTGTATTTTTTTGGCAGAAACAATTATGTCATTCACAGTCCAACTGCAAATATTGCTGGTAATGAATGCAGACAGAAGCTGACACACCACGAGCACAGGCTAGGAGTAGGGAAACAGAAAATGTAGATGATGAGCAGAAATTAGTCATTCCAAGTGGTGACCTAGTTAAGAGCTGACAAATTCATGATAAAATTTGTCAGGCGTATTACTGGATTGGATCATCTCTTCTGCGAGCAGCAATGTGAATCTTCAGACAAATAACTTAACAGTATGCCAGGATAGCATGCTGGCTGATGTTAGGAAATGCATCCTTGTAATTTTATTTTAGATTAACATTAATTTACCCAGTTGTAATTGGGATACTGTTTCAAAGGCTTTCAGGTTTCAGACTCATTTGTGCTCAGAAATGTGGACAATAACTGATAATTATTTCATAAATCTTTTGATGATGAATGTAGAAATTGTTATATATATATTATATTTGTTGCAGCAATGTTTTTAAGGTATATATTTGTTGCAGCAATATTTTTTTGAAATCTAGGTTAAGATACCCACACTGTGTGTCTGCTAAAGCTATAATTAAGAAGTTGTAAAAGAGTGACGTAATTATTAATTTAACCATTGACTTGGTTACAGATAAAGGGCTAATGGAATCATGTTTTGATTGCAGGAGATTCCCTGGAGTGTTGTTAATTAATGGGGATGTGGTGTTTAGTCCTAGCTAAGCAGGTCATGGTACTTAGTGGGATACAAATGATATAATTAATGGGAGGAGCCGGATCTGTCTAATGTTTTGGCAGTCTGTTATCAGATTTTAAGTTGAACAGCAGTTTTGCCAAATGCTGTTAGGTTGAGCAGAAGTATACTGGATCTGTTTTGGAAAGTAACTCTCTCAAAAAGTATCCACACTGCCGAGCAGGTAAACCTGTTTTGTTAACTTTATTTATAAGTGGCATTTGAAATGTATTTGGTTGTTGAATTGGAGTTAGTAACAGGTGTAGATCGTACGTTAAGTTCTTCCTTGTATTTAAGAACTGTTTTCTTTCATGTTAGTGGTTAATTCTGTGTTTGAATTAAAGTTTGTTCTAAAGTAAAAGATACTTCTTGGTCAGAGCCATCACTCCGAGGGAGAAGTATCCGTTCCTCAGAATTTAACAACTTTTAAAAATTGTTTGTGGTTCTCGTCCGGTATCCTAATAAATGCTGGGGTCTGGCCTGGTATCCTAACAAATACTGGGGTCTTGTCCGATAGCCTAATACTTATCATCACAGGTCAGGAAATGGCTTTTGTTGATATTAATTCAGATTAGGAACTGCCTCAGATGATGATAATCTACAGCTTGCATTTATATACCACATCTAACCTTGTAAAATGTTCCAACGCTCTTCAAAGGAGAAAAATTAGGGCAGATGAACAAAAGTCTGATCAAAGAAGTAGATTTTAAGGAGTATATTGAAATTCAACTTAAGAGGCCTGTTGTGTACATAGGAGCAGAAAGTTATAAAGGGATAAATGCAGTTCAATTAAGGAATTCAATGTGAAGAAATGCAAGTTCATCCAGTTTGGATCCAAGAAAGAATAAATTAGATATTTTCCTCATGGTGCAAAATAAAGAAATGGGGAGGTGCAATGGAATTTTAGGTGTCCATGTACACAGATCGCTAAATGGTGGGACGCAGTGACTTCCAGTGGCGACAATGGAGTGAAAGGTCGCACATTCAGCAGCTCTCGCCCTTAGTGTTTTTTTTAATGGTTTTTAAGCCGGATTTTCCAGGAAATTTCTCAACATAAGTTGATCGGAGGGAGAGGTGACCCTCAATTTATGGAATCGTGTCCAAGGAAGAGTTGAAAAAGAAGAAACCAAAAGATGAGTGAAAGCAAGGCTCAGAGGCCATCGAGCACAATGGTGACGAGACAAAGCGTGCCCACGCCAGCTCACTGGTCGATGGAGCAATGGATCGAGTACCTGGATGAGAAGTTCGCCCGGCATTGTAAGGAGTCTGCAGAAGACATGACCCAGGTGATAGCCTCGATTAAGGAGGTGGTTGACCGGATGGAGAGAAAATGGCGACAAAGGCTCAGGAGATTCAAAAGTTGCAGGAGCCGGCGACTGAACGAGAGGAGGAGTCCCCTGCAATGGTTTTGGAAATTAGCATGCTACAGGACAGCCAGAAACGACTGCTGGATATGGTAGAAGACTTGGAGAACCGGTCTCGCAGGCAAAATATCCGAATCGTCGGGCTGTCAGAGGGAAAGGATGGATTAGATGCAGGTACGTATGTGGTGGAGATATTGCAGGAGATGGTCGGGGCCGATGTGTTTGACAAGCCGCTGGAGGTGGACCGGGCACATAGGGTGCTCATACTTAAGCCCCAGGGTCGTGAGCCCCCGAGGGCCATGGTGGTGAGGCTACATCAATTCCTCAACAAGGAGCGTATCATGAAGTGGGCCAGTCAGACGAAACGGTACACGTGGGAAGAATCAGTGATCCGGGACTGGGGACCAGAACTCGCAAAGAGGAAAGCAAGTTTCAACAAAGTTAAGGCGGCCCTGTTTGCGAAAGACATTCAATTTGGACTGCTATATCCGGCTCGTCTTTGGGTGACCCACGAGAACTGGGAGATGTACTTCAACACTCCGAAAGAGGTGGCTACTTTTATGAAGGACAATAATCTAGCTTAAGGACTTTTAAATTCAAACTGTGGTGGACTGAGTTTGGGGAAGGGATAAAGTAGGGGGGAGAGAAAAATGGTTCTGTGTTATGTTTTGTCTTGTTTAATATTTCAGTCTTTCTAATTCTGTGAGTTAAGTCGCGATGTTTGGGAAGAATAGGTTTTTTTCCTTGTGTAAGTTGATTTTGATTTATTGCTTTACGTACTGGGGTACAAAGGAAAAAATATTTAAGGGCGACATGGGTTTTTCTTTTCTGTATGAAAGATGGTTGATTCTTGCACGCATAATTTTGCTTAAGCTGCTTGAAGCTTCTTCTCTTGTGTTTGATTCTGTTTGAAGGTGATGGGACTGATACGAATCGGTTAAAGGGGAGCGGTGGGGCCCTGTTGCCTGTGCGTTGGTGGATGGTGTGTTTGTTTTTGGGAATTGTTGTTACTGTGTTGAGTGCTTGTGCTATATTTAGGGCGGATGGAATATGGCAGATGGCAGGTTTTTTGACGCCAGAGGGTGGGAGCTGATGGGCTAGCTGGATAGCTAGTTCATGGAAGCAAAGTGGGGGAAGAGCTGAGGAAAGACGAACGGGGGGGGGGGGGGGGGGTGGGGGCGGGGGGGGGGGGCGGGAGGAGGGGTACTGCTGATTGGTAAGGGACAGCTAGGAGACTGGAGATGGAGATCAGATGGCGGTCGCCGCCAAGGGGCGGATCAAGTGAGGTGCGGAACACGGGCTGGGAGCTGGCCTGGGAAAGGTCATGGCTGATCGACAGGGGAGAGGAGCAAGGCCCCCCCCCCCTCCCCCCCCCCGACCATACTGGTTACGTGGAATGCTCATGGATTGAACAGGCCGGTTAAGAGAGCCCGTGTGTTCGCATACCTGAGACAGTTAAAAGCGGACATGGCCATGTTACAGGAGACACACCTGAAGCTGGGAGACCAAATTAGATTAAAGAAGGGATAGTTCAGGCAAGTGTTTCATTCAGGACTGGACTTTAAAACAAGGAAGGTGGCTATCCTGATTAACAAAAGGGTGACATTCGAGGCGGGGAAGATAGAGGCAGTCCCGGGAGGCAGATTTGTTACGGTTAGTGGGAAGCTAGAGGGAATGGCAGTGGTGCTGGTGAATATATATGCCCCAAACTGGGATGATGTCGCATTTGTCTGGAAGGTGCTGGGAAAGATCCCAGACCTTGACTCGCACGGGCTGATCATGGGTGGTGACTTTAATGCAGTCCTGGACCTGGGATTGGACCGGTCGAGTGCTAGGTCAGTGAAACTATAAGCAATGGCAAAGGAACTATGGGGGTTCGTGGAACGCATGGCAGGGGTAGATCCGTTGAGATTTGAGAGACCAAGGAGCAGGGAATATTCATTCTACTCCCATGTACATAAGGCGTACTCCAGGATAGATTTCTTTGTGCTAGATAAAACACTGCTAGCAGGGGTTGAGGACACTGAGTACTCAGCAATTGTGGTTTCAGATCACGCACCACACTGGATAGACCTACGGGCAGACAGGGGAATGCCCAGCGCCCACAGTGGAGACAAGGCACAGGGCTGTTAGCGGATGAGGAGATGTGTGAGCGAGTGAGAGAGGGTAAAAGGGGCAATATGAGCATGGGGAGAAAGCTACCAGGATGCTGGTGCATCAGCTGAGGAAACAGGAGGCGGCGCGAGAAAGAAGGAAAATAAAGGATATAAGGGGGAAGATGGTGATGGACCTGGGGGCGGTGAATGAAGTGTTCTGGGAATTTTATAGCCAGCTATACGAGTTGGAACCCCCGGTTAGGGAGGAAGGCATGAATCAAATCCTGGGGAGGCTTGAGTTCCCAAAAGGTAAATGAGGAGCTGGTGGAGGCCATGGGGAGCCCGATTGGCTTGGGTAAGTGATAGATGGACTGTGGGCGATGCAATCAGGTAAAGCCCCGGGACCTGACGGATTCCTAGTGGAATTTTATAAGAAGTTCTCTGGGTTACTGGGGCCGTTCCTGGTCAAGGCTTTTAATGAGTCTAAGGAGCTGGGAGTACTCCCCCCAAACGTTATCACAGGCATCAATTTCTCTCCTCCTGAAGTGAGACAAGAATCCAGAGAGCTGCGGATTGTACAGGGCAATCTCCCTCTTGAATGTAGATGCCAAATTATTGGCAAAGATCCTGGCCACTCAAATAGAGGATTTAGTCCCGGTGAAAATTGGGGAGGATCAGACAGGATTGGTAAAGGGCAGGCACCTTAAAACCAACGTTAGACGGCTTCTTAATGTAATTATGACCCCAGCGGTCGGGCGCGAGGCTGAGGTGGTAGTCGCCATGGACGCGGAGAAGGCTTTCGACCGGGTGGAGTGGAAGTATCTATGGGATATTTTAGGCAGATATGGGTTTGGCCAGGGATTTGTGGAGTGGGTCCGGTTATTGTACCGGGCCCCGGTGGCAAACGTAAGAACTAACCGAGTTCAGTCGGAATACTTTAGTCTATGTCGGGGTACAAGGCAGGGATGCCCACTCTCCCCATTACTGTTTGTCCTGGCAATGGCCCTGAGAGCAGAGAGCAGCGAATGCCTGGTGGGGTATAGTTAGAGGGGGGGGGGGGGGGGGGGGGGGGTGGCGGAACACAGGGTCTCTCTCTATGCGGACGATTTGCTGCTTTATGTCACGGGCCCGGTGGGGGAATGACCAGAATCATGAAGGTATTAGGAGAATTTGGGCGATTTCCAGGCTATAAAAATGGGAAAGAGCGAGATGTCCGTGCTCCAGGCACGGGGGCAGGAAGGAGACTGAAGGAGTTATCTTTTAAAGTGGTTGGGAGGAGTTTTAGGTATCTGGGGATTCAAGTGGCCAAGGATTGGGGGCAGCTTCACAAGTTAAATTTGGGCAAAGCAGTGGATCAAATGAGAAGGGATTTCCATAGATGGGACATGCTCCCATTCACGCTGGCGGTGAAGATGACGGTCCTTCTGAGACTGCTTTTCTTTTTTGAATGTCTCCCGATTTTTGTCCAAAGGCTTTTTTCAGAAGTATGAATGCGGCGATATCGAGGTTTATATGGGCGGGTAAAACCCCGAGAGTAAGGAGGACACTCCTGGAACGGACCTGCAAAGAAGGGGGCTTGGCTCTCCTGAGCTTTATTACTGGGCTGCCAACATATCGATGGTTAGGAAGTGGGTAGTGGGGGAGGGGTCGGTTTGGGAGCGGATGGAGGTAGCATCCTGCAAAGGTACAAGTTTGGAGGCATTACTGATGATGCCCCTGCCGTTCTCGCCGGCTCGGTACTCTACAAGTCCGGTGGTGGTGGCAGCCCTAAGGGTGTGGGGGCAATGGAGACAGCATATGAGACTGGAGGGGGCGTCAGTGTGGTCACCGATCTGTGACAATCACCGGTTTGTCCCGGGGGGGGGGGCTGGATTGGGGCTTTAAGGTATGGCAGCGAGCAGGGATTGAGAGGTTTGGGGATCTATTCATCCAGGAGGGCTTTCCGACCTTGGAGACATTAGAGGAGGAGTTTGATTTTCCGGGTGGGAATGGGTTTCGGTACCTTCAAGTGTGGGACTTTGTACAGAGGCAGGTCCCAAGCTTTCCTCGTCTCCCCCTGAGGGGACTACAGGATAAAGTGCTGTCAAAAACAGGGGTTGGAGGGGAAGGTTTCGGAGATTTGGGAATTGTTAGAGTGGGAAGGGATCCCTATCAGAGAGGTGAAGAGGAAGTGGGACGAGGATCTCAGAGGGGAGCTGGAAACTGAACTGTGGGAAAAAGCCTTGAAAAGGGTTAATGCATCCTCGTCCTGTGCTAGACTTAGCTTGATTAAGTTCAAGGTAGTCCACAGGGCCCATATAACGGTAGCCCAGATGAGTAGATTCTTCGAGGAGGTGGAGGACAGATGCGGACAGTGTGGGGGTAGCCTGGCCAACCATGTTCATATGTTTTGGGCATGTCCCAAACTGGGGAATTCTGGCAGGGATTTGCAGATGTTATGTCAGAAGTCCTGGAAGGTAGGGTAACTCTGAGTCCAGAATTGGCACTATTTGGGGTGTCGGAGGTTCCGGGGGCAAAGGAGGGGAGGGAGGCCGATATCCTGGCCTTCTCCTTCCTGGTGGCCCGGAGACGGATCTTGCTGAGATGGAGGGACTCGGAGCCCCCGAAGTCAGGAGTGTGGGTCAGCGATATGGTAGGGTTCCTCAGTCTGGAGAAAATCAAGTTCGCTCTGAGAGGATCAATACAGGGATTTGCCCAGAGTTGGCGGCCGTTCATCGATTTCTTTAACAAAACCTGAACGTCAGCAGTAAGGGGGGAAAGGGAAAAGTTGGGAGTGAGGAAAACAGGAGGCATGGTAATGTTAAATAAGGACAGGGAGCTTAGTATACAGGTAATTGGGGACAGGGCGGGAGAAGTGGGGGACGTGGTTTATTGTTTGTTGTTCTTTTAGCGGGTACTTTGTGCGTCGACCCGCGCGGTTGTTTTAGAAATGTCAACATGTTAAATTGTGAAAATTACAAACGTTTCAAAAAAATATTTTCTAAAAAAAAAGGTGGGATGCAGGTACAGAAAGTAACCAAAAGTACAAACAAAGTATAAACTTTATCTCAATTGGGCTGGAATACAGAGGTGATGAGGATATGCTTTGGTTCCACAGAACTTCAATAAAACTTCATCAAGAGGGGTCGGCAGTGGCAAAGTGGTATTGTCGCTGGACGAGTAATCCAGAGACTCACGGCAATGATCTGGAGATCTGGGGCGGGATTCTCCGCATTCGGCACGATGTCCGCCGACCGGCGGCAAAAACGGTGCGAATCAGTCGGGCATCGCGTCGCCCCAAAGGTGCGGAATCCTCCGCATCTTGAGGGACTGAGCCTTTACCTTGAGGGGCTAGGCCTGCGCCGGACTGATTTCCGCCCCGCCAGCTGGCGGGAAAGGTCTTTGGTGCCCCACCAGCTGGCGCAAAACTGACTGCCGTGCGGCACATGTGCGGGAGCGTCAGCGGCCGCTCACTGCATCCCCGCGCATGCGCAGTGGAGGGGGTCTCTTCCGCCTCCGCCATAGTGGAGACCATGGCGAAGGCGGAAGGAAAAGAGTGCCCCCACAGCACAGGCCCGCCCGCGGATCGGTGGGCCCCGATCACGGGCCAGCCCACCGTGGGAGCACCCCCCGGGGCCAGATCGCCCCTCGCCCCCCCCCCAGGACCCCGGAGCCCGCCCGCACAGCCTTGTCCCGCCGGTAAGAGAGGTGGTTTGATTCTCGCCAGCGGGACAGGCATTCCATCTGCGGGCCTTCGGCCCATCGCGGGCCGGAGAATCGCCGGGGGGGGGGGGGGTGGTGGGGGGTGGTGGTGGGGGGGGCCGCCAACCGGCGCGGCACGATTCCCACCCCCGCCGAATATCCGGTACCAGAGAATTCGGCAACCGGCGGGGGGTCGGAGAATCCCGCCCCTGGATCCAAATCCCACCACAGCAGATGATGGAATTTAAACTCAATAAAATATCTGGAATTAAAAGTCTAATGGTGACCATGAAACCATTGACAACTGTCGCAAAAGCCCATCTGGTTCACTAATGTCCTTTAGGGAAGGAAATCTGTCATCCTTGCCTGGTCTGACCTACACATGACTCGAGACCCACAGCAATGTGGTTGACTCTTAAATGCCCTCTGAAACGGCTTGGCAACCTACTCAATTGTATTCAACCGCTAGGAAAACACAAAAAATGAATGCAATGGACGGATGAGCTGGAATTGACAATGGCAAAGCCAACCCTGCAAAGTCCTCCTTACTAACATCTGGGGGCTTGTGCCACAGCCTGACATAGTCATACTCACGGAATCATACCTTACAAAAAATGTTGCAGACACCATTCCTGGCAGGAAAGACCCAGCAGAGGTGGCGGTACAGTGGTACACAGTTGGGAGGGCGTTGCCCTCGGAAGTCCTCAGCATCACCTCTGGACGCCATGGTTTCAGGTCAAAGATGGGCATGGAAACTACCTGCTAATTGTCCACCAACAGTACTCCTTTATCTTGAACACCACTTGGAGGAAGCACTGAGGGTGGCAAGGGTGCAGAATATACTCTGGGTGAGGGACTTAACTGTCTATCACCAAGAGTGGCTTGGTAGAACCACAAACCAAGTGGCCAGGTCCTAAAGGACATTTCTGCTAGACTTGGACTGCAGCAGACGGTGAGGGAATCAACAAGATGGAAAAACATACTTGACCTCGTCCTCACCAATCTAGGCCCAACCATCTTCTGCTGCTTCATCAATGACCTCTTTTCCATCATAAGATCAGAAGTGTGGATGTTCGCAGATGACTGCATAATGCTGAGCACCATTCAGCTTGGGCTGAAAAATGGCAAGTAACATTTGCGTCAGACAAGTGCCAGGCAATGACCATCTCCCAGAAGAGAGGATCTAACCATCACCTCTTGTCATTCAATGGCATTACCATCGCTGAATCCCCCACAATCAACATCCTGGGGGTTATCATTGATAAGAAACTGATTTGGACTACCCATAGTAATACAATGGCTTCCAGAGCAGATCAAAGGCTAGGAATCCCACAGCGAGTTACTCACCTCCCCACCCCCTCCTTCTCCCCAAAGCCTGTCTATTATCTTTTTTTATTTCTTCATGGAATGTGGGTGTCGCAGGTGAGGCCAACATTTATAGAACATAGAACTGTACAGCACAGTACAGGCCCTTCGGCCCACAATGTTGTGCCGAACTAGTCTGAAACTAAGACCAAATCAACCTACTCCCAATCATTCTAGTGCACTCCATATGCCTATCCAATAACCGCTTGAAAGTCCCTAAAGTGTCCCACTCCACTACCATAGCTGGGGGTGCATTCCACGCCCCAACCACTCTCTGAGTAAAGAACCTCTGACATCCCTCCTATATCTTCCACCATGAACCTTATAGTTATGCCCCATTGTAACAGCTACATCCACCCGAGGAAAAAGTTGCTGCACGTCCACTCTATCTATCCCTCTCATCATCTTATACACCTCAATTAAGTCACCTCTCATCCTCCTTCGCACCAATGAGAAAAGCCCTAGCTCCCTCAACCTTTCCTCATAAGACCTACCCTCCAATCCAGGCAGCATCCTGGTAAATCTCCTTTGCATCCTTTCCAATGCTTCCACACCCTTCCTATAATGAGGTGACCAGAACTGCACACAATACTCCAAATGTGGTCTAACCAAGGTCTTGTACAGTTGCAGCATAATCTCGCGGCTCTTAAACTCAATCCCCCTGTTAATAAATGCTAACAGACTATAGGCTTTCTTCATGGCTCTATCCACTTGGGTGGCAACTTTCAGAGATCTATGGACATGAACTCCGAGATCTCTCTGCTCCTCCACATTCTTCAGAACCCTGTAATCCACATTCAAATATGTCCTACTAAAATGAATCACCTCACACTTATCAGAGTTAAACTCCATCTGCCACTTTTCAGCCCAGCTCTGCATCCTATCAATGTCTCTTTGCAGCCTACAACAGCCCTCCACATTATCCATTACTCCACCAATCTTGGTGTCATCAGCAAATTTACTAACCCAACCTTCAACTCCATCATCCAAGTCATTGATAAAAATCACAAATAGCAGAGGACCCAGCACTGATCCCTGTGGTACATCACTGGTGACTGGGCTCCAGGATGAAAATTTACCATCTACCACCACCCTATGCCTTTTCTGTGACAGCCAGTAACTGATCCAATCGGCCAAATTTCCCTCTATGCCATGCCTCCTTACTTTCTGCATGAGCCGTCCATGGGGCACCTTATCAAACGCCTTACTAAAATCCATGTATACAACATCAACTGCTCTACCTTCATCTATGTACTTAGTTACCTCCTCAAAGAATACAATCAAACTTGTGAGGCAAGACTTACCCCTCACAAATCCGTGCTGACTATCCTGGATTAAGCTGTATCTTTCCAAATGATCATAAATCCTATCCCTCAGGACCCTTTCCAATAATTTACCCTTGACCGAAGTGAGACAACCTGGCCTATAATTCCCAGGGTTATACCTATTCCCTTTCTTGAACAAGGGGACAACATTCGCCTCTCTCCTGTCTTCTGGCACTATTCCTGAGAACAGTGAGGACATAAAGGTCAAAGACAAAGGTTCTGCAATCTCATCCCTCGCCTCCCAAAGAATCCTAGGATATATCCCATCAGGCCCAGGGGACTTATCTATCCTTAAGCTTCTCATAATTTCTAATACATCTTCCTTCCAAATAGCTACCTCCTCCAGCCTACCAGCCTGTATCGCTCTATCCTCCTCAACAACATGGCCCCTCTCCTTTGTGAACACTGAAGAAAAGTATTCTATATCTTCAGACTCGATGCACACGTTCCCACTACTGTCCTTGGCCAGCCCTAACTTCACCTTGGTCATTCTTTTATTCCTCACATAAAACGTCTTGGGGTTTTCCTTGATCCTACCCACCAAGGACTTCTCATCCCCCTCCTAGCTCTCCTGAGCCCTTTCTTGACCTCCTTCCTAGCTATCTTGTATCCCTCAAGTGCCCTAACTGAACCTTGTTTTCGCATCCTTACATAAGCCCCCTTCTTCCTCTTGACAAGACATTCAACCTCTTTTGTAAACCATGGTTCCCTCACTCGACCATTTCCTCCCTGCCTGACAGGGACATACATATCAAGGACATGCAGTATTTGCTCCTTGAACAAGCTCCACATCTCAATTGTGCCTATCCCTGACAGTTCCTGTTTCCAACTTATGCTCCTCAATTCTTGCCTAATCGCATCATAATTACCCTTCCCCAAGTTATAAACCTTGCCCTGCCGTATGTTCCTATTCCTCTCCATTGCTATAGTGAAAGTCACCGAATTGTGGTCACTATCTCCTGGCTCTCAGCTTCCACCGTAGCTCCCTCAATTCCTGTTTTACATCCCCATCCCTTTTCCTACCTATGCCGTTGGTACCGATGTGTACCACGACTTGTGGCTGCTCCCCTCCCCCTTAAGGATCCTGAAAACACAATCAGAGATATCATGGACCTTGGCACCCGGGAGGGAACACACCAACCGTGAACCTCTATTGTTGCCACAGAACCGCCTATCTGTACCTCTAACTATAGTCTCCAATAACTAATGCTCTCCTGCTCTCCCCCCTTCCATTCTGAGCCACAGGGACAGACTCAATGTGAGAGACCTGGTCACTGTGGCTTACCTCTGGTAGGTCCCTCCCCCCAACAGTATCCAAAACGGCATACCTGTTATTGAGGGGCACAACCGTAGGGGATCCCTGCACTGACTGCTTCTTCCCCCTCCTTTTAAACGTCACCCAGCTACCTTCATTCTTAGGAGCAACTACATCCCTGTAGCTTCTATCTGTAACCGACTCTGCCTCCCAATGATCCTCAGTTCATCCAGCTCCAGTTCCAGTTCCCTAACATGGTCTTTGAGGAGCTGGAGATGGGCGCACATTGCATTGCCCTCTCTGCCACCCTTCCATTTATCCACTTGACAATTACAGAGAGAAAAGAAAAAAGCTTACCTGATTTTCACACTCCCCGCAGGTTAGAGGTGGTGGAACGGAGGAGAGAGGAAAAGGAAAGAAAAGCTTACATCACCAACTCACCATGCAGTCTTTTTTTTTTGATTAGAGGAGGAGGATGGGTGGGAGACATTACCTGTGTAGTGTCTCGGGTTTAGCCACTGCCTGAAATATATTAGTTCGACAGCAGCTTTCCACAATTCATTCCCCGCAACAGCCAATCAGCGTCGCCGCTCTGCCGCCCTCTTCAGGATCAAATTGTCAAGCATTTGTTGACAATCCCTAATTGCCCTCAAGCTGAGTGGCATTTTAAGAGTCAACCACATTGCTGTGGGTCTGGAGTCACATGTAGGCCAGGCCAGGTGAGGATGGCAAATTTCCTTCCCTGAAGGACATTAGCGAACCAGATGGGTTTTTACGACAATCAACATTGGTTTCATCGCCATCATTAGACTTTTAATTCTAGATTTCTTTTTAAATTAAATTCATTTTTCACTATCTGCCGTAGTGTAGAGGGTGCCATCTCTGCTACTCCACTACTGGGCCGATATCTGGGGTTTGAGTATCTGTGTGTGTCTCTCTCCAGCTGGCACTGAAACTTCAGAGGCCAGGGGATGCCGCACTGGGACACCTCCGCGGGAGAGAGCACTGAATCAAGCCTGCCGTTTATCCCTAACCGGAAGCCTGAGGCTTATATCACACAGATATCCAGACCCCCACCAATGCCCAGGTGATTCTCTCTCTTGCCGGTGGTGCAACACCCACCCGGTTCCTACTTCGCTGGAGTAGCTTTCCCAAGAGAGAGAATAGGACACTGCTGTTTATTACCTAACCAGCAGCCTGTCCTGAGTGAATCGTTCAAGATGACCCTAGATTCTCGAACCCGGAATTAAGGTGAGGAATATCCTAACAATGACTTGGTCAGAGATCGCTGGTGAGAGATTGAAGAATTTAAACAACTCCAATTATCAGCAAATCAAGGTTTATTGCAAAACCCAGGTCAAAATCATCAAACAGAAGAAATTATAATAAAATCTTAAACTCTAACACAAACTAAGTCTATTCAGAAAGTACTATAACGGACACAACGTAAAATCTTATTGTTACACAGTTTTAGCAATGACACAGAACACAAATCAAGTCCCCTTCCCCAAAGCCTCAACCACTATCAAGGTCAAGGGAGTTTCGCAAGCTGCTGCAGGGTACTTACAGTCACAGGCTGCAGGAGGTCAAGTCAAAGGTGGAGAGGTCAAGCCAAGAGACCCTCAATCGAAACACAGCCCCTTTTATATCCGTTTTACCTGGCTTTTTCCTGTGTTCGGCCAGCCCCTTTTGCATTGAATCCATAAGGTTTAAAGTTCCCGCTGGTCCTGCCCCCTTTGAGCCGGTCAGACCTGTCAAGATAGGAGTACCTCCCCTAGGTCCGCCTCCAGTCTGCTTTTTGAGATAACGAGGTTGAGCTCCCTTGTGAAGATTTTCAAAGTCTTCCATCTGCTCTGGAGATCGCTGCTATGTTGATGGGGTGTTGATTGGATTCTGCTCTGGTGGAGGCATAGTCATTTACATCTGCATGGGGCTATGACCATCCCATTGTCCTGCTTGCAGGCAGGCCCCTTGTGTATTCCCGTGCCCCTTTGTCTGTGTTTTAATCTTATCTAGTTGTCTGGCTCCTTCTTCCTTGTAGCTCCTGGGGGGGGGGGGGTTTGTAAATACCTATGCCCCTACTCGGCTCAGCGGACCAAGCCTGCTGGGAAATTTGGTTACGTTCCCTTGGCTGAAAAGTGTCCAGTTTACAGTCTCTGGGTTTTATTCTTGGGCAGTCCAAAAAGGGCCGAATTGCCCGAAAACCTTACAGTAGTGGGATAAAAGCTCAGCTCCCCAGAGCATTAACCTGGGTGTCTGGGTTACTAGTCTAGCAACATTACCACCACTTCACTGCCCAAGGCACAAGTCAGGAGTGTAATGGAATCCTCTCCACTTGCCTGGATGAGTGCAGATCCAACAACACTCAAGAAGCTCGACACCATCTCGGACAAAGCAGCCCACTTGATTGCTCCCCCTGACACAACCATGCAATCTCTCCACCACCGACTAGCAGTGGAAGCCTGTGTACCATCTACAGGATGCACTGCAGTAACTCACCAAGGTTCCTTAGGCAGCACCTTCCAAACCCACGACCACTACCATCTGGAAGGACAAGAGCAATAGACACTTGGGAACATCACCATCTGGAGGTTCCCCTCCAAGTCACTCATCATCCAGACTTGGAAACATATCACGGTTCCTTCATTGTCGCTGGGTCAAAATCCTGGAACTCCCTCCCTAACACCACCTCAGGGATTGCAGCAGTTCAAGGAGGCAGCTCACCACCACCTCTGAAGAGCAACTAAGGATGGGCAATAAATGCGACGCCCACATCCGTGAATGAATAAAAACGAAAGGAGAACTCCTAGATTTTGGTTATCATACCTCAGGAAGGATATTTTTTTTGGAAGGGTTGCATCCCAGAAACACTAGAATTATAACAGAATTTAAAGGATTAAATTATGAGAATTACACATTACAAAACAAGGGCTGATTACAATCTAATCAATTGTTTAAAATGATTCAGAAATTCAATTGGAGAACCTATTTGCTCTGGTGTAGAATCCTGAGAAAAATAAAGGCATCTTAAAATAGTTTGGACATTTTGGATTGAAATCAGGAAACACTTTTTCACAAAGGGCAGTGAAAATGAAAAACTTTCACCGCAACAGGCTGTGGATGCTGGTCAATTGAAAATTTGAAGACTGAAAGCAATTGATTTTTTGTTTGATAAGGGTATCAAGGTCAATGAAGTAAAGTTGAGGTACAGATCTCCATCATCTCTATGAATGGCAAAGCAGGCTTCAATGTGTCTTGCTTCAGTATATCATAAAATCAGAAGTATTTTAACATAGACATAGAACATACAATGCAGTGGAAGGCCATTCGGCCAATCGAGTCTGCACTGACCCACTTAAGCCCTCACTTCCACCCTAGCCCCATAATCCCTCCGAACCTTTTTGGACACTAAGGGCAATTTAGCATGGCCAATCCACCTAACCTGCAAGTCTTTGGACTGTGGGAGGAAACCAGAGCACCCACAGGCAACCCACGCAGACACGGGAACAACATGCATACTCCGCACACACAGTGACCCAGCGGGGAATCGAACTGGGACCCTGGCGCTGTGAAGCTACAGTGCTATCCACTTGCGCTTCCGTGCTGCCCATTATTAAAATGGCTACTGCAAATCATGTGACCCGTGCCACATTCAGCTCCTGACAAGTTCTGTCAAGTCTCATGCAAATGCCTAATTATATATAGACATGCACTGCCATCCAGGAAATTCACACATCTCCTTATTTAAGGATCAACCAACAACAGCAGTACTACAGCATTCCAGCCAGCATATATTTATGCTTACAGCATGGGACAATAGAAACACTGGGTGGAACTTTCCCATCTGGGACCAAGGAGGTGATTTTCAGGCCATGTTGTTATGTCAAGAAAATTCCGAGAGAGCCCTGAAACGGGATTTGCGCCAGGCACCAAACAGTTTGCGATGTTCCCTGGGCCCTCCCAGCAGACCTAATCAGGTTCACGTCCGGCAAGGGTGTGAACACGATTCCCATTCACTTAAATGGATTTAAATATTGTGGCCATTGTGGTGTCAGATTGTCAGCGACATGGCAGGGCAGTGTCCTGGCACTGTCCCCTGGCACCCTGGCGCTGCCAAGAGGCAGGACCTGAAGGAGTGGTGACAGAAAGATTGGGGCCTGAAGAAGCAGGACCAAAGGGGGGCCTCTAGAGAGACTCATTGGTCGGGCACTGATGCTAGCCATCCTGGGGCAGAGAGAGGGTTGATTCCAGTGATCCTTGGAGAGGGGGTTGATGCCGACAATCATTGATGGCGGGGGGGGTCCCGATGTCTGTGGTGGGAGGAAGGGGGCCTGTCACTTTTCTTTAAAAACGGCACCCGATCTTTGACGTGTCAGACCTGCTGGTGTCTATTGGCCCTCCCCTCTCAATGCTGTTGCAAATCACGTCCCGCCCAAAAGACTGACTAAGTGGGGGTGGATTGCATGGGATTGCACTGACCCACTGGGCAGGAATCGCATCGCTTTTTCCGCTAGGGATGAGACTAAGTCATTTTCTTGAGAATTGTGCCCTATGCTGTGTGGCTGGGGTGTGAGGGAAGGGTGAGGGGCTGGAGAGAGATTCCTGCTGCGGAGGCCAATGGGAAACCATGCCATAATTTCCAGCCCTGACCTCGTGAATTAAGCATCTGTGTGTTCAGCGCCGTATCTCGTGGGTGGGTGGGTTTGATTGTATACGTCCCACTGTCATATCCAGGTGCCATATTTAAAAGGTACTGAATGTCACTGATCCACCGTTGAAGAAAGAAAATTGTCCCCCTGACAAAGAAGATGGATCTCCAGGAACACTCTGAGGCAAGAAGGTGACCTCCTTGATGACACTGAAGCTGGAACTGCCATCTGATAGATGCTCCCCCCGCCCACTGCTGTTGTGTTCCTGGAGCCCAGCGTTGCTGGTTTGCCAGGCTAATCCCTGGGATAATGGGACTGTCATGTGAGGAGAGACTAAACTTGTTAGGATTATATTCATTGGAGTCCAGAAGAGTAAGAGGGGATCTCATAGAAACTTACACAATTCGAACAGGATTAGACAGAGTAGATTCTGTAGCCATCTCAGATGGCCACCTGCAAAGGACCATGGGAATTATGGCCAACCCAGGACTCAGACACACTCGGAGCTTGTGTGTGTATTTGCAACCCAGATAGCTAGACGCAATCGAAACCCCCGCTTGTTTGCATTCTAATGGCCCATTTCCCCAGAACAAAAGGACTGTACTCAGGTAACCGATACAGATGCAGACTAACCGGCACCACTCCCTTTGCTAAGAAAGCCCAAACAGCCAAGGTCAATGATTACTCAGGTCATGCCCGCCATCAAGGCACCCGCCCCTTTATTGGCCATAATCGAAGGCAGTGATCGAAGACTGTCGAATTATTGGGTCCAAAGCTAAGGACCGCCCCAAAGAGCGCAAAATCCCAGAGGGATAAAAAGAGACACAGCCATGTGTTCGGTCTCTCTTGGCCCCGGCCTACGCCTAAAACCAAGTGTAGCATTACGACCAGAAGACAAGTTCAAGACCAACGATCGCTACCAGATGGATGAGCCCAGCAGAAATGAAGCCACTTCTTCCACCCAGCCACGCAAGATCCGAACAAAGGCCTTGTTCATCTGCAAAGAGCCGGGTGCCCTGAGGTTAAGTATAGGTTATTGTAGTTGTTAGGTGTAGTTTAACTTGTAGTGTTTTATGTTGCATGTCGAAGTAATCCTTGTGTGTAAATAAACTATCTTTGAACTTGAACTGACTAACTGGTAGTTTGGTCCTTTGATCGATATCCGGTAAAGCCTTGTGGTGGTATCATTTGATACCTGGCGACTCTGAAAAGCCATGTTATCATTAATAACTGCCATATCTAGTTAATTTGGCAACATCATTGGTGACGCTGGTGGGATAGTATTGCACTCATTAAAAAGAGCAACATTATTGGCGTCTCCGGTGCCGATTGGCAACAATTCAAATAGAATGTTCTCGATGGTGGGTGGAGTCCAGAAACTAGGGGTCATAGTTTGAGGAGAAGGAGTAAACCTTTTAGGACTGAGGTGAGAAAAAAATTCTTAACCCAGAGAGTGGTGAATCTGTGGAATTCACTACACAGAAAGTAGTTGAGGCCAAAACGTTGTATAATTTCAAGAAGGAATTGGATATAGCTCTTGGGGCTGAAGAGATCAAGGGATATGGGGAAAAGGCGGGATCAGGTTATTGAACTTGATGGTCAGCCATGATCATAATGAATGGCAGAGCAGGCTCGAAGGGCCAGATTTTCTACGTTTCTGTGATGCCAGCTGACCACGACTGGAGGAGCGAGCTGGCCGGTGGCACTCCAGCTTCATGAAATCTCTTTCATGCTTTGTTCGCACAATCAGATCTGGGAATTCCCCCGCATCAGTTCTGCAGCACCCTGACACATAGTAGCTTGTTGTCTGCTGACAGGGTACAATAGAAAGCCTCATTCTGTGGTAGCTCTGTTTCCCTGAAGGTCAATTCCAGATCTCCCCTTCCCCAACCCAGGCATTATTGTGGCTCACCTGCCCATCCAATGCACTGGTGCCAATTGTGCTGACATTCCAGCTTTGTCAGGGCAGGCTTCAGTGCCATTTGGCATACACACTTAGACCCCTGAGGGCACAGAGGACCAGGCAACTGACAACACCACTCCGCACAGGTCTATGCCATCTCTGCATGTACCCTTGCCGTCCGTAGAAGATCATTGAACCTTTTGTGGCACTGATGCCAGATGTGACACACCACTGGGCAGTGACCTATGACCAGACCTTGCTGGTCAGGTTGGGTGATCTTCTCTTTCCACACCTAGGCATGAGAATGGGCCACCTGACACTGACTTGAGCCAAGTCAACCAGGCAATCATCAGTGAAACATTGCCTACCCGACTTGCCCACCTGCCTTCTATGACCGTCAGGTGCTGATGCCATTGCCGGACAACAGGAAAGTTATTTTTACGGCTGCAGAGAACTCACTCAGCCTCCCCCACAATTCCTGGTAGCCTTCAGGGAGCTGCCTCCTTTGTTCTTTAACCCCCTCCCATCCGCTGAGTCCCCATTGAACCCAGTGCCTGACCCGATCCTGCCCGCTGCGCAGTGCAGACCTAACCCACAGGTGTGTTTCACGTTGGGCGGGTCTTAATTGGCATCCAGCCTAATATGGGTAAAGTTCAGGCCATAAATTTAGCCCACGGCAAAGGGCTGAATGGCCTACTCCTGTTCCTATGTTCAATGATTGTCATTTTCACATGTTGCAAGGACAAAGGCTTTCTTGTTTTAGCATTTCAGCTTCTTTTTCCTAAATACATTGGAATCTCTTTTGTGCAAGCAATTTTATATCTCAAAGATAAAAACATTCCTCCGCAAAATACAACTTTGATTTCTTTATAAGTACAATTAAATAATATCAGCACCCAGCAGATGGGGATAAAAACCAGTTCATAAATAAAGGAATACAATTGAGGCATTGAAAGTAAAATAGTCAAGCAGGGGTCATTTGAATTTCTAATCCTTGGGCGCAAAATTGGTGCTTTTGAATTGGCCTCTCGTTTCAGATCTAACCTGATTTTCTTCTCCACTGACTTTAACAGAAAATAAATTGGACGAGATAATAAAATGGGCAGTAATTGGCTATCATCTCTTTCCCACCAACAGTAAAAGTTAGCATTTCCATTAAGTTTTAACTTTTACATAATCTTGTGTGCTCCATGTCAATACAACATAGATATGGGATGAGATTCTCCGACCCCCCTCGCTGGGTCGGAGAATCGCCGGGGGCTGGCGTGAATCCCGCCCCTGCCGGGTGCCGAATTCTCCGGCACCGGATATTTGGCGGGGGCGGGCATTGCGCCGCGCCGGTTGGCGGGCCCCCCCCCCGCGATTCTCCGGCCCGCATGGGCCGAAGTCCCGCCGCTAAAATGCCTGTCCCGCCGGCGTAAATTAAACCACCTACCTTACCGGCGGGACAAGGCGGCGCGGCTGGGTTCCGGGGTCCTGGGGGGGCACTCGCGGGCCCACCGATCCGCGGGTGGGCCTGTGCCATGGGGGCACTCTTTCCCTTCCGCCTTCGCCACGGTCTCCACCATGGCGGAAGCGGAAGAGACTCCCTGCACTGCGCATGCGCGGGAATGCCATCAGCGGCCGCTAACGCTCCCCCGCATGCACCGCCTGGAGATGTCATTTCCGCGCCAGCTGGTGGGGCACCAAAGGCCTTTTCCGCCAGCTGGGGGGGCGGAAATTCATCCGGCGCGGGCCTAGCCCCTTAAGGTTGGGGCTCGGCCCCCCAAGATGTGGAGCATTCCGCACCTTTGGGGCGGCGCGATGCCTGACCGATTTATGCCGTTTTGGGTGCCAGTCGGCGGATATCGCGCCGATACCGGAGAATTTCGCCCATGATTACACTCAAAGTTTTGCAATCCTATTTTAATTATTATTTTTAAGTCATATACAGTGCTCTGTTGATCTGATCCATGATTATTTTCTTATTCCTCCATTCACTCCTCGAAAGAAAAATCCAGTTTTCATGGCTTGCCTTAAGCAATTAGTTGTAATCAAACATTCAGCACAGCCTGGGCATGCAGGAGATCAAATTCAGTTAAGTTAAATTGATCCAAAGTAAATTTGATTTTCTTCTGTTCTTACATTGTATCTTTTTCCTGAGGAGTACAGAAAACGTGTTGCACAGTAGGGCACAATGTTTTTTTTACATCAGTCTTATTAGAATCATTCTGATTCACAACCTGTCAGTTCAAAGCTGGCATTCGCTGGCAGGCATTTTTAGCACAAGGTAATAGCGGATTAAACATATTTGCACTGCTTGCTTTATTTGTTTTACGTTGGAATGATTGCCAATTTGGTACAAAATCAAATTAGCAGATGCTCTTTAAATGGGTTTATAGACATGGCCGTGACTATTTGCCAATTTAGATAGATAGTGTAGTATGTAGGTACTGTATGTAATTAGCGAATAAAAATTAAGTTGATAAATAACCTTGACTCAGATTGTTTAATATTTTCTTTTTTAAGTGACAAATATGGAATTGTAAATAACAACATGGAATATATATATATATATATAAATATATGCATTAATCACAGAGGTAATTTACAATCATTGGGAGTTTATTCCCTCCTGGATTTCTGACACTTAATCAATTTACACAAAAATTCAAATCCTTACCAAAAAAAAGCATTTTCTTTTTTAAAAAAAAGGCCTTGCTTTTAATTCTGGGCCAGTTTTGACGTAAAATTATCACTCCCTGCTCCATGAATGAAGATTTAGGGATTTTTAATTTTTTTTCCCAATTATGGGGCAATTTAGCATGGCCAATCCACCCATCCTGCACATCTTTGGGTTGTGGGGATGAGATCCACGCAGACACAGGGAGAATGTGCAAACTCCACATGGACAGTGACCCGGGGCCAGGATCGAACCTGGGTCCTCAGCGCCGTGAGGCAGCAATGCTAACCACTGCTCCACCCTGCTGTCCATGATTTGGGTATTTAACACCTGGGCTTATTTTAAATGCCATCAACTGATTCCCCACCCATTCCAGGGAGGAGATTGATGGGGAATTGGAAATATCAGGAAGAGGGGTGCTTCCTGAAGACCATTTGTTGAGAGCAGATTAAAGTGGCAGAATTGACTGCAGATGCCTCTTCGTTTGGAAGGATCAGCCAGATGTGGTACCGGATACCACTGGGACTTTGACACACTGAGCATTTTGAGTTGACCCTTTTGGTCATGACGCTGAGTCACCTGGTGGAGTCCTGATGGCATCATTCGGACCCGACTTTTACTTTTGATAAGGACCCAACAAGACTTGGACGGTTTGCTCACAAAGCTAGTGCAAATTAAAAAGCAAATGCAAATTACACTCCCAGAGTGTAAGTAAATGGGACAATTTCAATTGCCTACTCAACGTATTTCCACAGGTTAGGTAGGGCTAAAATCGCCCCCATAGTAACACTGATTTGTTAACTTGATGTTGCCATAATTAGCATTATGTTCGTCTTCCTTTTGGGTGCATGACTGGATGGCCATTTTATTTATGCTCCTGTATAAGATAATGGAAGAAAAGTTAGATTTTGCCGAGAGGTAAAAATAAATTGTGTAACATACACGAGCTGAGGAAGTATGTTTGATAATGTAACATTTTACCTGCATTGTCCATTGTTAAATCCTGTTTCAGTTTTGCAAATTTTCCCTGATATTTATTTTGGTCATATGGCATTGGGTGTTGTTCAACCTGTAAAGGGCCTTGGAGTGACCATTTAGAGTACTGCATACAGTTTTGATCTCCTTATTTGAAAACTATATAATTTCATTCGAAGCAGTTCAGACAAGGTTCACTTAACCTATTCCTGGGATGAGGATCTTATCGTATGAACAATGGCTGAACAGGATGGGCTTATACTTATTGGAGTTCAGATGAATGAGGGGTGATATTATTGAAACGCATGTGATTCTGAGGGGACTTGATAGGATAGGCACAGGGAGGATATTTCCTTTTCTGGGGCGACTTGATCTAAGGGGCACAGTTTAAAAATAAGAGGTCTCCCATTTAAGGCGGAAGTGAGGAGAATTTGTTTCTGTCAGAGGTTTGATCTGTGGAATAGTCTTCCTTGCACAGCAATGGAGGCTGGGTCATTGAAGGCCCAGTTAGATAGATTCCTTCAGAGGAGACAAAGGGTTATGGGGCGCAGACAGGAAAGTGGAGTCAAGGCCACAATCAGATCAGCCATGATCTTATCAAGTGATGGAGCAGACTTGAAGGGCTGAATGGCCTGTTCCTGTTTCTATATTCCTCTGGGCGGGATTTTCTGGTCGCACCTGCTCCCAGACCGGAAATTCCCACCCGTAGTCAACGGACCTTTAAATCGTCCATCAAATTTTCTGTCCCACCCTCAACGATTCCGGAGAAGATACCCTCATGTTTTTCAGATTCTATTTCATTTTCAATCCAGCATAAAAGCATGAGGAAGGCTTCCAGTCAAGACCTGTTCTGCAAGTTTGCCTTGGCATATGATGGAACTTAACCTCCAAATCTTTTGTCTGTCATGATTTACTTAAGTGTTCAGTCTCTAACTTTTATGTCTGCTGCAAGAAAATACTTGCACTATGGCTGCTAGCTGTGATGCAACGTTAGAATGTCGTCTCCACTGGCCTAGCCAAAGAATAAGGAAGCATCTGTGAAACTAATAACCTCTAGCACTGCTATCTTTACGGGAATCAATTATCAGCATTCTCCATTCAAACCAAAGCAAAAGTGGTAGGCATCTCAGTTTGTTTGTTTTAATATTGTACTTTAATTGTATTATGTGACTGGAAAGAAGGCTTCGCCTTCCCCACATCATAACCTATTGAGGTGAAGAAATAAGTCATATGTCACGGTGCCTAATAATATGGAGCATATGTTTTGGCCGCAGCGCTGTTATCTAGGCCACTTTTCACCTTCGATGACACAACCTTGTCTGTGTTGTCCAAATGATTTGCATGAACAGAGAAAATAAATTTTCCTCAGTGCAAATACTGCACTTCAGCCACATGAGTTATAGCAAACCAAGGTAATCTTGCCCAGCCAGCTTGTCTTTCGTTTTTATGCTGATTTCCCTCCTGTCTCTCCTATCCTGTGACAGAATTATATTTTCAGCACTCTATACTGAACCTATCCACTCCTACAGAACTGAAAATGATGTACGTTTGCCTGAATAAAATGGGATTGATATTCAAGTGGTCGTTTTTGCAATCAGCTACTCTGCCTATTTTATTTCTACTTTCATACCTAACCTCCTCTCTTGGAACTTGTTTACAATTGCCCCAGGCTCTCTATCTTGTCAGGATTAAATAGGACTGTTTGGTTCATTCCAGCTGCATCACCTATAAGAAGAATTGTGCAGTCCTCCTCGACATTGCTTTTTGTCCAAGCACTAATTTTAGCTCATGCCCCAGTTTTTAGATATCGTATTTACATACTACAGGCAGCACCAAGTCAAATACACTCGGATCAGATTTGGTCCCTTTTATATAGCATTCTGTGCTGCCTACTCTCATACCTATTATTAATTTGTTGATTTTCTATTATTTTAAGGTACAAATTTGCATGGACAAGGAACAGGTTATTTCGTCCATGCCTGTGTTTTTATGCTTCTCATGACTTTCCACTTATTTTATTTCATCTCATTCCATTTGCATAACCTTCCATTATTTGTCCCTCATGTTTGTTGGTCTTCCACTAAATGTGCCTATAGCTACTTAAATTTGCTTAAATCACTTCTTGTGGTAACAAATTCTGCATTCTAACCACTCTCTGAGTAAATAAGTTTCTTCTGAATTCTCTGTTAGATAGATTGGTCATTATGGTATATATATTGTTCTTGGCTTTGACCTCCTCTATAACTTAGCCACATTTACCATCATAAGAACATAAGAACATAAGAACTAGGAGCAGGAGAAGGCCATCTGGCCCCTCGAGCCTGCTCCACCATTCAATGAGATCATGGCTGATCTTTTGTGGACTCAGCTCCACTTTCCGGCCCGAACACCATAACCCTTAATCCCTTTATTCTTCAAAAAACTATCTATCTTTATCTTAAAAACATTTAATGAAGGAGCCTCTACTGCTTCACTGGGCAAGGAATTCCATAGATTCACAACCCTTTGGGTGAAGAAGTTCCTCCTAAACTCAGTCCTAAATCTACTTCCCCTTATTTTGAGGTTATGCCCCCGAGTTCTGCTTTCACCCGCCAGTGGAAACAACCTGCCCGCATCTATCCTATCTATTCCCTTCATAATCTTATATGTTTCTATAAGATCCCCCCTCATCTTTCTAAATTCCAACGAGTACAACCCCAGTCTACTCAACCTCTCCTCGTAATCCAACCCTTTCAGCTCTGGGATTAACCTAGTGAATCTCCTCTGCACACCCTCCAGTGCCAGTACGTCCTTTCTCAAGTAAGGAGACCAAAACTGAACACAATACTCCAGGTGTGGCCTCACTAACACCGTATAGAATTGCAGCAGAACCTCCCTAGTCTTAAACTCCATCCCTCTAGCAATGAAGGACAAAATTCCATTTGCCTTTTTAATCACCTGTTGCATCTGAAAACCAACTTTTTGCGACTCATGCACTAGCACACCCAGGTCTCTTTGCACAGCAGCATGTTTTAATATTTTATCATTTAAATAATAATCCCTTTTGCTGTTATTCCTACTAAAATGGATAACCTCACATTTTTCAACATTGTATTCCATCTGCCAGACCCTAGCCCATTCACTTAGCCTATCCAAATCCCTCTGCAGACTTCCAGTATCCTCTGCACTTTTTGCTTTACCACTTATCTTAGTGTCGTCTGCAAACTTGGACACATTGCCCTTGGTCCCCAACTCCAAATCATCTATGTAAATTGTGAACAGTTGTGGGCCCAACATTGAGCCCTGAGGGACACCACTAGCTACTGATTGCCAACCAGAGAAACACCCATTAATCCCCACTCTTTGCTTTCTATTAATTAACCAATCCTCTATCCATGCTACTACTTTCCCCTTAATGCCATGCATCTTTATCTTATGCAACAACCTTTTGTGTGGCACCTTGTCAAAGGCTTTCTGGAAATCCAGATATACCACATCCATTGGCTCCCCGTTATCTACCGCACTGTTAATGTTCTCAAAAAATTCCACTAAATTGGTTAGGCACGACCTGCCCTTTATGAACCCATGCTGCGTCTGCCCAATGGGACAATTTCCATCCAGATGCCTCGCTATTTCTTCCTTGATGATAGATTCCAGCATCTTCCCTACTACTGAAGTTAAGCTCACTGGCCTATAATCATGAACACCTTTGCCATTTTTAAAGTCCTTTACTTGTCACTCCCTTCTCAGAGAATGGTTTATAATAGGAGTGCACTTTTCTCATTTTACCCAGAGTGGGATTCGCTGTTCCAGAATGCCCGGATTGCATTCCCTGATGAGACGGAGAATTGGGTGTCGGAGCATAATCAGGATCGATGCCGGGCGCTGACCGAATCGCGATGCTCCGAATCCCCCACTGGCGGCGGGAACGAGATCCGGCGGTGTGATGTAAATTAATGCAAATGGATCTTAATGTTCCCACTTGAGTGATGAGAATGCACTTAGTGCTTGAAATGCATTTACCACTATTTGATGTGGTCAATGTTTGTAAACATTGGGGATTCATCATTTAGGCCACTCCTATTGCTGAGAGGCAGTAATCTGTCAGTCACCTGAAGCCTGCTTCGGCACAGGAGTGTACATTGTATTCTTCTGTTTGAAGCTTAAGTAGTGTGAGTCACCTTGGTTTGCTGAGTTCTATATAAGAGACAGACGTTAAGCGCACACTCAGTAAGCTGCGCAGATGAAGGAGACACATCCTGAGTGCGACACAGCCAGAGTGGGAATTGGAACTCGGTCATTTGGGGCAGTGTGGTAATTCGGCACGGAGTGGTAGGAGGTGCTGTTTCTCTTTTTGTTCTGTTTTCTTCGTTTGACTTTGTAACTAGTAATCTGCAGGGAGAGATCCAGAGTGCATTCTGGGAAGCATGGAGAAAACCAAGGAGCACTCTGGGAAGGTAGGTGACATAAAATCTTACCTCCTGGTTCCAGCGGCCTTCATTGTCGGGAGCGGGAGAGAGAGAGAGAGCCGGGGAGCAGCTTGGGAACAAGTAAGTGATAGATATTCTGCCATTCTGAGTGATCCGACTTGGCCGAGGGGGGGTGGGGGGGGGGGGGGGGGAGGGGATGGGGGGGGGTGGGGGGGGTGAGGAAACTGAAAAGTGACATCACAGGAAAGCTGTGACCCGATTGGCTGGTAGGGAGTCTGCACTATATTTAAAAATTAAACATTGTTAAACTAATTAAGCATAAATAATTAATTACTTAATCATAATTTAGAGGGGTATCTAAGCCAGAGACCGGAGAGTACTGTATTTAGCATTTACATTTATAGTAGAAATCTAGTACTAGGAAACAGAGTTAACAGTAACTTTAAAAAACAATTATTTTAAAAATTAAATTAAACTTAATAATTCATTAACGCAATGTCACTGAGAGGGGTGCAGTGCTCTGGCTGTGAGATGTGGCAGATCTGGGAGGCTTCCAGCGTCCTGGATGGCTACATCTGCAGAAAGTGCACCCAACTGGAGCTCCTCACAGCCCGCATGGTTCAGTTGGAGCAGCAGTTGGATGCACTTAGGAGCATGCAGGTAGCGGAAAGCGTCATAGATAGCAGTTATATAGATGTGGTCACACCCAAGGTGCAGGCAGAGAGATGGGTGACCACCAGAAGGGGCAGGCAGTCAGTGCAGGAATCCTCTGTGGTTGTCCCCCTCTCAAACAGGTATACCGCTTTGGATACAGTTGGGGGGAACAGCCTATCAGGGGAAAACAGCAGCAGCCAGAGTAGTGGCACCACGGTTGGCTCTGATGTTCAGCAGGGAGGGTCAAAGCGCAGCAGAGCAATAGTCATAGGGGGCTCTATAGTCAGGAGCACAGATAGGCGCTTCTGTGGACGTGAAAGAGACTCCAGGATGGTATATTGCCTCCCTGGTGACAGGGCCCTGGATGTCTCAGAGAGGGTAGCGGGCATCTTGAAGGGGGAGGGTAAACAGGCAGAGGTCGTGGTATATATTGGTACTAACGACATAGGCAGGAAGAGGGATGAGGTCCTGCAGCTGGAGTTCTAGGCAGAAAGTTAAAAGACAGGACCTCAATGGTTATAATCTCGCGACTACTGCCTGTGCCACGTGCCAGTGAGGCTAGAAAGAGAAAATAGAGCAGCTAAACTCGTGGCTAAACAGCTGGTGCAGGAGGAAGGGTTTCAGTTATCTGGACCACTGGGAGCTCTTCCGGGGCAGGTGTGACCTGCATGAGAAGGACCGGTTGCATCTAAACTGGAGAGGCATAAATATTCTGGCCGCGAGGTTTGCTAATGTCACATGGGAGGGTTTAAACTAGTATGGCAGGGGGGTGGGTACCGGAGCAATGGGTTGGGTACCGGAGCAAGAGGGCAGAAGGTGAAAAAATTGAGGGAGAACTCGGAAATAGGGCCAGTATGGCTCTGAGGAAGAGCAGATAGGGAGATGTTGCTGAAAACAGCAGGACTGGTGGCCTGAAGTGCATATGTTTTAATGCAAGAAGTATAACAGGTAAGGCAGATGAACTCGGTGAATGTACTAAATTGGGGAAGGCTAATTATAACAATATTAGGAACTGAAGAACCTTGGGCGAGATTCTCCAACCCCATGCCGGGTCGGAGAATCGCCGGGGGCTGGCGTGAATCCCGCCCCCACCGTGTCCCGAAGTCTCCGCCAACAGAGATTCGGAGGGGCTGGGAATCGCACCGCGTTGGTCGGCGGGCCCACCCCCGCCGATTCTCCGGCCCACGATGGGCCGAAGTCCCGCTGCTGGAATGCCTGTCCTGCCAGCGTGGTTTAAGCCACCTTTTGAATGGCGGGACAAGGCAGCACGGGCAGGCTCCAGGGTCCTGGGGAGGGGGGTGCGGAGCGATCTGGCCCCGGGGGGGTGCCCCCACGATGGCCTGGTCCGCGATCGGGTCTCACCGATCCGCGGGCGGGCCTGTGCCGTGAGGGCACTCTTTTTCTTCTGCCTTCGCCATGGTCTTCACTATGGCAGAGGCGGAAGAGACCCCCTCCCCTGTGCATGCACGGGGATGACGTCAGCAGCTGCTGACGCTTCCGCGCATGCGCCGATCCGCGTTGCCGGTGAAGACCGTTTGGCCCCGGCTGGCGTGGCGCCAAAGGCCTTTCCCGCCAGCCGGTGGAGCACAAACCACTCCGGCGCGGGTCTAGCCCCTGAAGGTGAGGGCTTGGCCCCTAAAGGTGCGGAGACGATCCGATGCCGGAGTGGCTCCCGCCACTCCATTATGCCGGAATCGCCCGCCCCGCCGGTTAGAGGAGAATCCCGTCCCTAGATTTGGGGCGGATGGTCGAGGATAAATCAACATCTGACATGTGGGAGGCTTTCAAATGTCAGTTGAAAGGAATTCAGGACTGGCATATTCCTGTGAGGAAGAAGGAAAAATATGGCAAATTTCGGGAACCTTGGATAACGAGAAATATTATAGGCCTCGTCAAAAAGAGAAAGGAGGCATTTGTCAGGGCTAGAAGGCTGGGAACAGACCTGTGTGGAATATAAGGAAAGTAGGAAGGAACTTAAGCAAGGAGTCAGGAGAGCTAAAAGGGGTCACGAAAAGTCATTGGCAAATCGGGTTAAGGAAAATCCCAAGGCTTTTTACACGTACATTAAAAGCAAGAGGGTAGCCAGGGAAAGGGTTGGCCCACTGAAGGACAGGGGAGGGAATCTATGTGTGGAGCCAGAGGAAATGGACGAGGTACTAAATGAATACTTAGCATCAGTATTCACCAAAGAGAAGGAATTGGTGGATGTTGACTCTGGAGAAGGGTGTGGAGATAGCCATGGTCACATTGAGATCCAAAAAGGTGAGGTGTTGGGAATATTAAAGGTGGATAAGTCCCCAGGGCCTGATGGGATCTACCCCAGAATACTGAAGGAGGCAAGAGAGCAAATTGCTGAGGCCTTGACATAAATCTTTGGATCCTCACTGTCTTCAGGTGAGGTCCCGGAGGACTGGAGAATAGCCAATGTTGTTCCTTTGTTTAAAAGGGTAGGGTAGCAAGGATAATCCAGGGAACTACAGGCCGGTAAGCCTTACGTTAGTGGTAGGGAAATTACTGGAGAGAATTCTTCGAGATAATAGGATCTACTTCCATTTGGAATCAAGTGGACGTATTAGTGAGAGGCAGCACGGTTGTAAAGGGGAGGTTGTGTCTCACTAACTTGATAGAGTTTTTCGAAGAGTTCACAAAGATGATTGATGCAGGTAAGGCAGTGGATGTTGTGTATATGGACTTCAGTAAGGCCTTTCACAAGGTCCCTCATGGCAGACTGGTACAAAAGGACAAAAGATGAAGTCACACGGGATCAGAGGTGAGCTGACAAGATGGATACAGAACTGGCTAGGTCATAGAAGGCAGAGAGTAGCGATGGAAGGGTGCTTTTCTGATTGGAGGGCTGTGACGAGTGGTATTCCGCAGGGTTCAGTGCTGGGACCTTTGCTGTTCGTCGTATATATAAATAATTTGGAGGAAAATATAACTGGTCTGATTAGTAAGTGTGCGGACTTCACAAAGGTCGGTGGAATTGCGGATAGCGATGAGGACTGTCAGAGGATACAGCAGGATTTAGATCGTTTGGAGTCTTGGGCGGAGAGATGGCAGATGGAGTTTAATCTGGACAAATGTGAGGTAATGCATTTTGGAAGGTCTAATACAGGTAGGGAATAGACAGTGATTGGTGGAACCCTCAAAGAGCATTGATAGTCAGAGAGATCTAGGTGTACGGGTCCACAGACCACTAAAATGGGCAACACAGGTAGAGAAGGTAGTCAAGAAGGCTTATGGCATGCTTGCCTTCATTGGCCGGGGCATTGAGTCTAAGAATTGGCAAGTCATGTTGCAGCTGTATAGAACCTTAGTTAGGCCACACTTGGAGTATAGTGTTCAATTCTGGTCGCCACACTACCAGAAGGATGTGGAGGCTTTAGAGAGGGTGCAGAAGAGATTTACTAGGATGTTGCCTGGTATGGAGGGCATTAGCTATGAGGAGAGATTGAATAAACTTGGTCTGTTCTCACTGGAACAAAGGAGGTTGAGGGGCGACCTGATAGAGGTCTATAAAATTATGAGGGGCATAGACAGAATGGAGCGTCAAAAACCTTTTCCCCGGGTAGAGGGGTCAATTACTAGGGGGCATAGGTTTAAGGTGCGAGGGGCAAGGTTTAGAGGAGATGTACAAGGCAAGTTTTTTACACAGAGGGTAGTGGGGGCCTGGAACTCGCTACCGGAGGAGGTGGTGGAAGCAGGCATGATAGTGACATTTAAGGGGCATCTTGACAAATACATGAACAGGATGGGAATAGAGGGATATGCACCCCGGAAGTGTAGAAGATTTTAGTTTAGCCGGGCAGCATGGTCGGTGCAGGCTTGGAGGGCGTGAGAGCCTGCTCCTGTGCTGTACTTTTCTTTGTTTTTTGTTCTTTGAACCGTGAAGGGAGATGAATGAATCAAAGTTGCAGATGGTTTGTAGACACTGTCAATCACAGACCACGACAAGAAAGCTATGAATGGCTTGCAGTTAATGGATCTGTGGGAACCAGACGCAGGCCACAGCTGTTCCCCATCAAGGAATGGACACATGGAGCTTCAAGATAAGCGTGATAGTGATAATTCTTCTGATTTCTCCTATCTGGATTGTTCCCTAGCTTCCAAACAGGGGTCTGTTTTCTGTGAGGGGTCTGTTTGGGTGCAGGGAAGGTCCCGGCAGGGGATCTCTTTAGGCAGGGAGTCCCTGGGGGCTCTCCCTATTACAAGAGTTCCTGGGGCTCCACCTATTACATGGTCCTCGGGGGCGCCTCCCTAATTCAGGTGTCCCTGAGCGGGTCTCCCCAACAGCAGGGGTCCCTGTGGGGGGTCTCCCTAATATATGGGTCCCTGTGGGGGAACCTCCCTCTTACAGGGGTCCCAGTAGGGGGCCTCCCTATTTCAGGGGTCCTGGGGGGGTGGGTCAGGTGCTTGGGGAAGGTGGGGGCACCCACGTAATCCAGGGGAGGGGGAGTGCTGTGTGGTCGGGGGAGTTTGGGGCTGCTTTATGGTGTGGGGCAGTGAATGGCGTGGCCCAACAGTGGGCTTCCCTCAGGAAACCCTCGTATTCCATGCCATGCTTAAATTTACATGGCAAGGAATACGGAATTACTTGCCAGTTTGTGCTCGCAGGTGGATCGTTAATCGGTTGTGATTCACCTCCGGGTGGAGAAAAGAGGGCGGGATTCTCCGATCTTGCAGCTAAGTGCCATTGGCGGAGTGGGAACAGTGGCATGGTGACTGCGAACTGAGTCCAGCAGCGCCACAGTCCAGTGGGAGCCGTTCCGCGGGCAGGGCACTATTTGGCGGGGGCTGGGGGCACTGGTGGGGGGTGGTCCAGGGGTGGCGAGTCTGATCAAAGGGGGGCATTATTTAGCAGGCCGGGTCTGCGCAGACACAAATCTTGGTAGGCGACATTAGTAGACAGGTTCTGGGGCACTATCTGGTGAGCAGCACACAGTTGCTGATGCACATCAGGTGCCTGCAGAAACATCGAAGGGAGTCAGCAGTCAGAGATCCACTGGATCCCAGGACATAGCCGAGCATCCGGATAAGGTTCTTCCTGAGCTGATGCAGATGCCAGAGTCATGAGATTCAAGCGGGGGTGTGAGCGATATTTGAGGTCTGCAAAGCCAATTGGAGGAGTCCCAAAGGCTACGGGTGCAGGAAATGATGATGATAATGTGTGGCACTGAGGTCAACACTGCTAGGGTGATGACTGCAGTGGGAAAGCTTGGAGCTAGGGTGATGACTGCAGTGGGAAAGCTTGGAGCACAAGGTCAGCGTCTTGAACAGTGGTGTCCAAGGCATGGCTCGGTCTGCAACGACCATGGCTGAGGACCTCAACATCATGTCCCAATCACTGAGGGACGTGTGCCAGATGCCACTGGACATCAGAGCATTGCAGAGGGTGACCCAGACACTGAGGGGCAGCGCCGAGAGTGTTGACACCATGGTGCAGACAACGGGAAAGCGCCAGGACTGGCAGAGCCAGATGACACAAAATCACTTGAGCATGAATGGGGGTGATTGGAATGCACTTAACTCTCTTTGAAGTGGTTGATGGTTGTAAACATTGTGGTTACAGCATTTCAGAGCTACTCATCCATGAAGAGAGAAAAATAAAGCAAGGCTAACAGCTGTGTTTGTGGAAGCTGTCACTCACAGCCCACTAAGAAAAATGAATGAATGACTTGCAGCTAAAGGGTCTGAGGGGTTTAAACACAGGTCGCTGATTTTCTCTTTCCAGGAATGGAGTCATGGTGCTTCCTCTGTCTGAGCCAGCAGGTGTATCCCCATCTGAGTGTTACAACAGTAGTTTTTTTCACTGCCTCTGTCTGGATTGCTCTCTCGCTTCCAAATAGGGGTCTCGTTTCTTTGGTGGTGTCCCTTTAGTTAGGGCATCTCTGGGGAGTGTGCGGGTCAGTTCACTCCCAAACTTGCGGTAAGGGGGGATCCAGAAAATCTGGGGCTAGAGAAGTTGGAGACTGCTTTGCAATGAGGGAGGGAGGGGGGGGTGGCCGGCCGCAGACCTCACTGTCGGGTTGCCTGATCAAAATGGCGGCCCGGTAGCAGGATTCCCTTGGGTATTCCTCGTATTCCTCGCCATGCATGAATTGCATGGTGAGGGATACTGCATTGCTTCTTGATTTGTGCTCCTACTGGGAGTTTCAATTCACCTCCGGTGGAAGAACATAGGGCGGTATTCTCCGTTGCCCGACGCCAATATCGTAATCGAGTCGGCACCGGTTTGATGTCGGTTTTCGAGACTGGGCGGTTACCACTCTCTGTGTAAAAAACCTGCCTTGCACATCAGTTCTAAACTTTTCCCCACACATTGTAAACCTATGTCCCCTAGAACTTTACTCTCCTACCCTAGGTAAGAGCATCTGACTGTCCACTCTGTCCATGCCTCTCATAATCTTGTAGACCTCTATCAGGTCGCCTCTCAACCTCCGTCGTTCCAGTGAGAACAGACCGAGTTTATCTAACCTCTCCTCATAGCTAATGTCCTCCATACCAGGCAACATCCTAGTAAACAAGTTCTGTACTCTCTCCAAAGCTTTCAAATCCTTCTGGTAGTGTGGAAACCAGAATTGTACACAATATTCCAAATGAGGCCTAACTAATGTCCTGTACAGCTGCAATATGATTTGCCAATTTTTATATTCAATGCCCCAAACGATGAAGGCCAGCATGCCGTATGCCTTCTTGACCACTTTATCCACATGCGTTGCCACTTTTCATGATCGGTGGACATGCACACCCAGATCTCTCCGCCTGTCAGTACTCGCAAGAGTTCTACCATTTATTGTGTAATTCTGACATGCATTGTCCCTTCCAAAGTGCATTACCTCACACTTGTCCGGATTAAACTCCATCTGCCATTCTTCCACCCAAGATTCCAACCAGTTTATATCCTACTGTATCCTCTGACAATCCTCTTCACTATCCGCCGCAACTCCACCAATTTTTGTGTCGTCTGCGAACTTACTAATCAGGCCAGCTACATTTTCTTCCAAATCAGTAATATACACCACGAACAACAAAGGCCCCAGAACTGATTCCTGTGGAACGCCGCTAGTCACAGCCTTCCATTCAGCGAAGCACCCTTCGACTGTTATCCTCTGTCTTCTGTGCCCAAGCCAGTGCTGTATCCAATTTGCCAGCTCTCCTCTGACCCCATGTGACTTCACCTTTTGTACCAGTCTACATGAGGTACCTTGTCACTTCCTCTGATTGCAGGGTCAGGGGTCGAAATGTTGAGGAGGGGCCATTTGAGCAGTGGATCAGGGTGTTTCGGAGGCAATGGTCTCTTTGGAATGTTGATGGGAGGTGAGGGCACGATGTGTTTGGAAGTGGCATGATATCGGAAGTGGCAGAGGATGATCCTCTTATTGCAGTTCTGGGAGGGAGGGGAATGGTTCTGAGCAGAAGTGCGGGAAATGGGTCGGACTAGGTTGCGGACACTGTCAACCACAGCAGGGGTGTATCCTTGTTTGGGCAAAAAGGAAGACGTACCTGAGGCAGTGTTGTGGGATGTTGCGATGGAGATGGAATGGAATCCTTACAGAGTGTAGGGTCTGAAGGGGTGTAGCTGAGGTAGCTGCTCGAGTCAGTCGGCTTATAATGCCTTTTAGTAGAGAGTCGATACCCAGAAAAGGGGGCAGAGAAGTCCAGGAAGGCAAGTGTCAGAGATGGGCTTTGTGAATCCAGTAAATGAGTCTAGCAATGCAGCTCAGTGCTATGAGAAAGATATAATGGATATGACTTCTCCTGGGGATCATTTTGGCTTGAAATTAATACAAACTGAATATTAATGGTGTGTTTAAGTTACTTCAGATACATTGCTAATATTATGAAACTTTGGGCAGAATTTAATTACCCCTTCGTGGCAAGGATGGGGCTGGAACTTATGATGAGCACTTCAAAAGTCTATTGACTTTGGTGGGACCGGAAGCATTGAGGGGCTCTGATGAAGCGTACCAGTGGGGGGTTTGTGGATCATGCTGGGAGGTCGGGTGCTGGGAACCGGCGAGGTGATGGCATGTGAGTTCAAGGTGACATTCCGGGAGCTGGCATGAACAGCTGAAACATCTCAGGCAGGATTCTCTGTTGCCCGATGCCAAAATCAGGAACGGCGATCGGGTGGAGAATAGCTCACAACACTAAAATCGCGGCAGGCGCCGGTTTGACGCCTGGGCGCGATGCTCCGCCTCCTCCAAATCTGCGTCAGGCATCATCGATACGCGCGCCACGCGCAGCCGCAACCCTGTTGGGATGTCAATAGCGGGCCCACTCGTGTTGCTCCGCCTCCGATGGCCCGAGTTCCCGATGGCACAGGCCATGTGTGACGTGTGGTCTCAGCGGTCGTCAGCCTCACGTGGCAGTTGAGGAGAGCGAGAGGATGTGTGGACAGTTTCCAGCACTGCCACACTCGGTCGAGAACCATGCCGCTGGCTCGGGGGCTTCTGCTGGGGCTGGGGGAAATGGTGAGGGGTGGCCAGGAGGTGGGCTGTGGGATTGGGGTGAGCGGGTACGCAGTCCAACACAGCCGGCGCCATCTTTTGCGGAGCGAGCGGTGCGTGCGTGACGGGTGTAGACGTACCGGCGGCTATAGCTTGCCAGCCCTGCACATGTGCAGCATGGACCCGGCGCTTCTCCAACCATTTTCCACGCTTTCCGTGTGTGTTTAACCCGGGGCTGGTACTAGCCCCTCACCAGTAGCGGAATCACTGCGGGTTTCGCGCCGATTTTCCCGTCGTGAAACAGCACGGATCCTCCGTTGGCGTCGGCACTCAGGAACGGAGAAAAAGCCCTTCTTCTTTTGTTGCTCTTTAAATTGCTGTGTCGGGAATATTCTTCTACATTTAGCAGAAAGACATAAGGGAACCTGCCTTCAAAATTCTAACATGTGTCTTTCGTCAATGCTGATGACCATAGAAATATTTCATAATTAATATCTGGTTCTCTATCCTAACAATGTTGACAAAGCATTTTCCATGCATATTTTCTATTTCTTCATCTGCTTCCACTCATGCACAGTGGATTACATGTGCATGTGTATATTCAGTATTTTCATTAGTCTTTCACACTGTTGTAAAATATTTCCCAGGTCAGGTAATAATGCTAAGAAATAATTTTGCATAGCATTGACTAAAATTACAAATATGTACTTCTCAAATATCTCTGCCAAATATAAACAATTAAGAATCAAAATGAAGTTTTCCAGGAAAGTATAGGGCAGCTCAGACTGAACAGAACTAGTTCACATTAGTAGTTTATCCATCACATTATTACTCAGCCGTCACATTCTTGTGCTCACGATTGAGCAAGAGTGTGATTTGCTTTTAAAGATCACAATCCATGCCTTGCTAGCCAGTTGCATGATCGTGTGTACAGGCAGCCAAGGTTACTTCCCTTGATATCCATTCAGAACTCTGTATTTACCCTCTTTTATTCTCTCTTCCCCCCCATAGCCACGGTATGCACGGTAGCACGGTAGCATTGTGGAGAGCACAATTGCTTCACAGCTCCAGTGTCTCAGGTTCGATTCCGGCTTGGGTCACTGTCTGTGCGGTGTCTGCACATCCTCCCCGTGTGTGCGTGGGTTTCCTCCGGGTGCTCCGGTTTCCCCCCACAGTCCAACGATGTGCAGGTTAGGTGGATTGGCCATGATAAATTGCCCTTAGTGTCGAAAATTGCCCTTAGTGTTGGGTGGGGTTACTGGGATAGGGTGGAGGTGTGGACCTTGGGTAGGGTGCTCTTTCCAAGAGCCGGTGCAGACTCGATGGGCTGAATGGTCTCCTTCTGCACTGTAAATTCTATGAAATCAATGAAATAGCCAGATGAGATCAGAGAGAGTGAGGACTGACAGACAAGACTCTATCTTGTATTGCATCAGTGGAGATTGGTGTATAAACAAAATGCACCAGACCAACCTTCCTCAAATTGGTCTAAAATTGGCAGGGCCAGAAATTGTCATTACTTAGACGAGCTCACACCCGACCCTCCGGCGGGATTCTCACAGCCCCGCGCTGGGCCGGAGAATCCCTGCAACCGCGCCAAGTCGCCCCGGCACGCGATTCGCCACGGAACGGAGAATCGGCACCATTGATGCCAGCGCGTTTGGCATGGTGCCAGCCACGGGCTGCTCTACACGGCCGGGCCGCCGATTCTCCGGCCCGGATAGGCCGAGCGGCCTCTCTAAAAAGGCAGAGACCCGCTGGCGCCATCCACACCTGGTCGCAGCCGGCGGGAACTCTGCGCGCAGTGTCGGGGGGCGGCCTGTGGGGGTGAGGGGGGCTCCAACCCCGGGGGGGGGGGGGGCTCAGATGGGGCCTGGCCCGCGATTGGGACCCACCGATCGGTGGGCCGGCCTCTCGCTCCCCGGGCCTATTTTCTTATGTGCCCGCCCCGAATCTCCCGTGCCATGTTGTGTCGGGGCCGGCACGCTGAGGGAGGCCACCGCGCATGCGCAGGTTGGCGCCGGCGCCACTGCGCATGTCCTCCTTGACACCGGTGCCACCGCGCATGCGGGGTTGGCGCGGCGCACAGTTCGCGCCGGGATGGGAGGCTGGAGCGGCGTGAATCGCTTCAGCGGCGTGCTGGCTCCCTGTAGCTCCCAGCGGCATGGACACTCTGCCGCCGAATGGGTGAATCCCGCCCAGAAGCGGATTAAATCATGTAAAAAGACGTGCGTTCCGATATCATTGTACATTCGCGGAATATTTCATGGAATATTTCATTTGCCGGACTGCGCGATAGCTGGGGGCTCGCACGCCGACAATCAAGCAGGCAATTTAGCCCATTAAATCAAATGGAATTTTACGTTGTCTGTCTGCTTTTATGGTTGGCAAGCAAGCCGATTGGCCTGCTGGCTTTTGCATTCTAACTTTAACCTGAATCCAGGGCGGGATGAACTATCCGGTTATTTTGTAAGTAAAATTAACAATGGCATCTGGGGACTAAGGTTTGCATGTGTGTGCTGCCAGGGCACTCTTTGCATTGTTTTTCCATTGCTATTTATTTTCCTGGGATCAGCAGCTCCCTGGGACAGCTCCGTAGTGGCTGTCCCCCTGAGCGAACACATTAGAAGCCCCAGCCTACACTCTCCCTTTTTTTGGTACCTCCCTGGCAGCTCTCATCCTTTCGTAGCACACATTTCACGCTAGCTGCCTGTTAATTGGTCAGCCTGTGTGAAATTGCTTTCTGGAATGGAACACAACTGTGAACGCGTTTCACACCCACTTTCCGTCCCACCTTGTGTGTGTGCCCGATGGGTGAAAAATCCAAGGCCAGGAGTAAATTGGTTGGGGTGGAATGGCTGTAGGTTACATTAAATTCTTGGACAGTCCCTCAGGGTCGAGGATGACTTGCTTCTACCCCGGGGAGGTGGGTTCTACGGTGGCTGAGTAGTCCAATCCTGGATCTGCAGACTCTGCCACAGGATTGGCAACTGGTGTGTGATGAGGTGGGTGGGTCAAACGCTCTGGATTCTGCACTCTCTCCGCTGTTTATGCCAGGCCTCCGCATGCCCCACCCTGTGATGCTCAAGCTGATTGGCACCATCACGGATGCTTCTCCAGTTTGTGCGTTCTAAGGCAAGCGATTCCCATGTAAGAGGATCATGGGTTATGGGGAGAAGGTAGGAGAATGGGCATGAGAAACATATCAGCCATGATTGAATGGCGGAGCTAACTTGATGGGCCGAATGGCCTAATTCGGCTCCTATGTCTTATGGCGTTCATGGGGATGTTGCATTCATTTAGGGAGGCTTTCAGAGTGTCCTTATAGTGTTTTCTCTGCCCTCCTAGTGATTGCCTGCTATTGCGGAGCTCGGAGTAGAACACTTGATTTGGGAGTCTTGTGTCGGGCTGGCAGGCAATGTGGCCCGCCTATCACAGCTGGCCGAGCATGACCAATGCCTCGATACTGGGGATATCAGCCTACGATATAAACACTCACATTGGTACACCTATCCTGCCAGTGAATTTTCAGGATTTTGCAGAGGCGGTGTTGGTGATGCCTCTCCTGGGATTTGAGGTGTCTGCTGTACATTGACCATGTTTCTGATGCATACAGGAGGGCGGGGGCCATGAAAAGTTCAGGCCAGGAGTAAATGGTTGGAGTAGAAGGGTTGTCAGTGACATTCAATATTGTTGCTGTGGCTCCTGAGATTTTGTGCAATGGATTAGTTCAAAAAACAAAATGTGCAGCTGCTGTTTTTGTGCAAATGTTTATCATCTTAGTAAACTATGGCAAGTTCAATCATTTCCATTCAGCTGAGCCAACTTTCAAAGAAACGCATTTAGTCAGTCGGACAGTAAATGGGTTGCTTCAGCGTTCCAGCAAGAATTATTCACTCCGCCTCAAAAGTTTGGACAACTAATATATAATAAAAGAAGACTCAAGACTAGCAATTACTACTTCTCTTGATGTTGTAGCTTGTTATTTTTAGAAATAACGTTTCTGGTTTTTTTCTCACCAATTTCCATCCTCCTTCTCATGAAGGCATGGGATTCCTTGTTATCTGGTGACACAGATGCCAGTCAATACAACACCAATCTGAGTGCTCATAATTCTATGTGTGCCTCTCGTCAGTGACTATTCCAATGCAAGGATAAAATGCGACAGAGCCTGATCTTGTCTTCACCCAGTGATGCAACCATCAATTCACACGAAACAAGGAGTAGAAGTAAACTATGGCTTTAATCAAATAGAACAGTGCCTGCCTGCGACTGCTTTGCTACTGGGAGCCGCCTACAGGGCTACTGCTCTTTATACCTCCCCTCAAGGGGAGGAGCCAGGGGCGGAGCCCACAAAGGCACCAACATGATACATCACAGGTAATACCTTACAATGGCCCATAGGTGTAGCCCTCATGGGCAACAGCATGATACAGTGACATACATGGTGAATGGTTAATGCAATACATTCACCACACCCAGGATCCTTCAGAGATCCAGCAACAGGAGGAGTTGAATAGTGACCCTGGGGCAGGATTGCCTGATTGATTCCCCTCTCTCTAGCATGAGGACAGAATGCCCCAGCTGGGAGGATAGGAGGAGAAATGAAATTTCATTTTCCCTTTATATTTTAGATGCATATGTAATTAATGTGACTGCTGCTGTCGGAAGCAGTGTTAAAATTAAGTTGTATGAAGTTCTAATGGTATTTTTGGAGTGGACTGGGACAGGCAGAGGATTTGATTTGAATCTACATTGACATTTGAAACAAAGTTCCACAGATGTTCCATTTGCAGAGTTAGATTCACTGGCATATAAAACTGACTCTGGAATAAATTTAGAACTCGGCGCACGGCTCTGTACAGATTGCTGAGCTTCCAGTAATGCCAGTCCTGCAAATACCTGACATTTTCTGAACCAAATCAACCTTTTCTGTCCGAATGAATTTGGGATTTAAGCAGAATGATTTGTTTCAGAGAATTAATGCAATGTCACTTCCACCAAAGGTGGCAACCAGCCGATTAATAAATATTAATAAAGTGTCGGCCAGTGCCAGAATCTGTCAGCAGAAAGGAGACAACTGAAGGTTGTGATGCTTTTATCCTCGCTTGCTACAGAACGGCATCTGAATGTATAGCTGGAATCTTCTCTGACTGAGGATGGTGCTCTAACCATGTTACAGAGAAAGTAGGTCAGTTAAAAACTGTAAATACTCATAGCACAGAAGGGGGATACTTGGTCTGTTTAGCTTCTGCTGGCTCTTTGAGGAAGCTGAACAATTTAGTGCCACATCCCAGCTTTAAAAAAAATAAATTTAGAGTACCCAATTCATTTTTTTCCAATTAAGGGGCAATTTAGCATGGCCAATCCACCTAGCCTGTGCATCTTTGGGTTGTGGGGGCGAAACCCACGCAAACACGGGGAGATTGTGCAAACTCCACACGGACGGTGATCCGGAGACGGGATTGAACCTGGGACCTCGGTGCCATGAGGCTGCAGGGCGAACCCACTGCGCCACCATGTTGCCCTTCATCCCATCTTCTTACCCTTCAAATTAGTTCCTTTAAACATATGTCCAATGATCTTATCAAAGCTGCAATGGTTCCAGATTCCATCACCATTTCTGTAATGCGTTTCAGTTCTTAACTACCCTACGTGTTAAAATGTCTCGGGGTGAATTCTCCGCCTCCCCAGCTGCGTGTTTCTCTGCGGTGTGCCGTTGTTGCTGGAATGCTGGGAATTCTCCGTTCCCACTGTTGGCGATGGATTTGCCATTGTAGGCATGTGGCAGCCGGAAGAATGGAGAATCCCTCCAGTGGAGAATTCACTGCCTCATTTCCCCTTTAGTGCTGTTGCCAATTATTTCAGATTGGTTGCCATTGGACGTATTTTCTCAATCAAAACCCCTTATTTTAAATCCCTCCATTAGGCCTATTGTTAACCTACTCTGCTCTAAGGAGAGCAATCCTAGCTTCTCCAATGTCGCTATATAGTTGAAGACCTTTATTGTAGGTAATCCTCCTCGGTACTCTTACCAAAGGCTTGAAATCCTTCCTGAAGTGTGATGTCAAGGTTATACACAACACCTCAACTGGGGCCTTACTAGTGATTTTTAAAGGTTTAAATGTTTCATATATGAGGGCAGCTGTACTTCTTCAGTTTGTTTCCGTGAGAGGCTTTTATTGAACTGGCCTTAAGGGCCTATGAGGCAGCCTCATGTCATAGTCACATGACTACGGAGAGCCAGAGGTTTCAATCAGACTGATTATGATTGAAAGCACTGGCTTTATTTCCATCTGCTCCCGAAAACCTTTAATTCCCTTGCCTAACATGAATCTATCAGGGACGGCACAGTGGCACAGTTGTTAAAGTGGTTAGCGCTGCTGCCTCACAGTGTCAGGGACCCTGGTTCAATTCCAGCCTTGAGTGAAGGTTTGTGCGGAGGTTGCACCTTCTCCCCTTGTCTGTGTGGGTTTCCTCCAGGTGCTCCGGTTTCCTCTCACAGTCCAAAGATGTGCAGGTTAGATTAGGTGGATTGGCCATGCTAAAATTTCCACTTAGTGCCCAAAGATGTGCAGGTTAAGTGGATTGGCTATGATCAATGTGCAGGGTCACAGGGGTAGGGCGGGGGAGTGAACCTAGGTAGTGGACTCTTTCGGAGGGTCGGTGCAGGCTCGGCCCATAGGAATTGTACTGTAGAGTTTCCACTTTACATTTCAACATCCCCATCTTCATCTCAAACAAAAGGTACAAACATCCCCCTTTACCTAGGGAACAAAAGACACACTTGCATGCGCGACTCCGTGTAACTGTGAACTGCAAACATTCAAAACATACAAACGTATGAAATAGGAGCAGAAGTGGCCCCTCGAGCCTGCTCCACCATTCAATAAGATCATAGTTGATCTTTTTATGTTCAGTACCAAATTCCCATCTACCCCCGATAACCATTGATTCCCAAGCTGAACAAGAATCTACCTACCTCTGCCATAAAAATAATCACTGACTTCGTTTCTACCGGCTTCTCATGCATAGAGTTCCAAATTCACACAACCCTCTGAGGGAAAAATAATCTCCTGATCTCTGTCCTGAAGGATAATCCCTCATTTTAAAACCGTGTTCCCGAGTTCTGGAAACTTACTTTAAATGCCTACCTTGTCAGCAGTATTCAGGATCTTTTATACTTCAATCACCCTTCACTCTTCGAAATGCAAGTGGAAACAAGCCCAGCCTGTCCAACCTATCCTCATAAGACAACCCGCTCATTCCAGGTATCAATCTACCGAGGTACTTCTCATGCATCAACAATTTTTGTTCTACGAGTCAATCACTGCATATGCATTGCACACATAGGACAGAATTTTCCATTCCAGAAACATACAAACATAGAGGAGAGGCAATGGCACAGTGGATTGTCACTGGACTAGTAAACCAGAGAACCAGGGTAATGCTCTGGGAACCCAGGTTCAAATCTCGCCACTGCAGATGCTGAAATTTGAAATCAATAAAAATCTGGAATTAAAAGTCTAATGATGACCATGAACCCATTGTCAATTGTCAAAAAAAAACCCATCTGGTTCACTAACAGGGGCTGGTGTAGCACAGTGGGCTAAACAGCTGGCTTATAAAGCAGAACAAGGCCAGCAGCGCGGGTTCAATTCCCGTACCAGCCTCCCCGAGCAGGCGCCGGAATATGGCGACTAGGGGCTTTTCACAGTAACTTCATTTGAAGCCTACTTGTGACAATGCAATTTTCATTCATTTCATTTCATAATGTCCTTTAGGGAAGGAAATCTGCCATCCTGGTCTGCCTTACACGTGACTCCAACAACAGTTGGTTAACTCTTAACTGCCCCCTCAAGGGTAAATAAGGATGGGCAATAAATGCTGGTACAGCCTGCGAAGCCTACTAGGAGCATGGGTAGGACATTCAGTCTTTCAAGCCCGCCCCGCCATTCATTGTGATCATGGCTGATCATCCAACAAAGTAACCTGTTCCCAGCTATATCTAATACCTTCTTGAAAACATACAGGGTGTGAATCTTTGCACACAAAAGGAACGTGATGTTCCCGGCCCGTGGCACCCATGCGATTTAGGACATGCCCAGCGAGAGTGTGAACCAGATGAGCATTTTTAAATGAGTTTTAGACACATTTAAATATGCTCAGCCTGTTTGAATCCGAAGACTCCCGGATCCCGGGATTCTCTGCCCCTGCCGGCTCTGTGCGAGTGCGACGGGAATCACTACTGGTTTCCATGAACGGAGACTAGATGTGATGACCATGCCAGGCGACTCGGAGGCCATTGGAGTTCTCGGGTGGTCATGGACATGGGGGGGGAGTGCTCAGGTTAGTGGTCAGGCCTTGGGGGGCTTTACTTACCTGTGTGCCTTTGCCTGGTTCCCATTTTTAAAAAGCAGTTGTAAACTAACGTTGGGGGGACAATATGGCGAGGAAGCCTGCTAATTATTTCAAAATGTATGTCACCGGTGGGAAGAATTAGAAACCGAGATCTCGCTGGCGAGTATCTCATTTTCTGAGTCCAACGATATTTTGCACCCATGTCACCATTTGCACCCGCAGCGAAGATGGATGCTAAAATCAGGGCAATAATCTTTAAATTGTGCAGGTCTCTTAATGCAATGCATGTGAGTTGACACTGGCTGTTCTTTTGGGTGATGCTTCAGTGAGACTCTTTATTCAACTCATCTTAAGATGTCTGCCACTAAACGCAGCCTCATGGCATTGTTCCATAGGCTACAGAAAGCCAGAGATGTCAATCAGACTGGTTACATTTCAAAACCCATCATTAACAGGACTTTTTGTTTTTATATTCAATTGCCTTATTTACAATGCCAAGTATCTAACATATGCTTGCTTAGCTGTCTCAACTTCAAGATTTGTGCATATGCCTGCTCCTATACCGTATCAGGTTGGTAACAGTTGAGTTATGTCTATCCGTGTATCTATGTTGTTCCTTACAAAGTGTATCATTCAATTTATAGCCGGATTAAATTGATTCTGTGACTAATCACTAATTCACTATATTGCAAAGTTTTGTCTGTTCCACAAAATTCAAAATTATACTCTCGATGCCCAAATCCAGGCTACTTATATATAATACCCCTAATACCAGTGCTTGGGGGACACCACCTCATAATTCTCTCAGGCAGATAAAACATCCATTCACCATGATTGTCTTAGCCAATTCTTAGTTGATTATATACCCAAGTTATCACCATCACTATAACATCATGTACGTCTATTTTCTGAATAAGTCTATTACTTTATCAAATGCCTTTTGAAAGACCATGGGGACAGAATTAAATAGCTGCTTAAAAATAAGTGCATGGGGTCATGATGAATGACTAATCCATTTGTGTTGCTTCTGATGCAGGTAATATTTAGCTTCAGACTGTCTGCTCATTTGCATGATTGCTGCACGCCAGCATTAAACACGCTGTTGAGTGGAGGAACACTTGAACAAGGAGCCCGAGTTTGTGTGAGGCTAGCACTACTTAAAACCAGCCCACATCTTTTAAAACAGAGGTGCATTCTGGCTGGAGCAGGTATTGGAACTGCTTATGGAGAAGAGTCTTAGCAGGTAGAAGGGTGAATCATGGTGTAATGGGGGAAACAACATTCTCCAAGGTTTCCTGAAGCTGCACAGTGGGCCTTGAGGATTTATCCACAGGCAACCAGGAAGCCCTCTGCATAAACTCTGCAATGGCAGTTGGATCAGGTAGCTATTATGGTCAAAACCAGGAGTCGAGACCAACGGCACAGTGGCACAGTGACTAGCTCTTCTACCTCACAGTGCCAGGGAGCCGGGTTCGATTCCAGCCTTGGATGTAGAGTTTTCACGTTCTCCCTGTGTCTGCATGGGGTTTCCTCCGGGTGCTCCGGTTTCCTCCCAAAGTCCAAAGATGTGCAGGTTAGGTGGATTGGTCATGCTAAATTGCCCCTCAGTGTCCAGGGATGTGCAGGTTAAGTAAAGTTACAAGATTGGGCCAGGGAGTGGGCCTAGTAGGGTGCTCTTTCAGAGGGCCGGTGCAGACTCAATGGGCTGAATGGCCTCCTTCTGCACAGTAGGGGTTCTATGATTTTATGACCTGAGAGCAGAGCTACAAGAAGTTCACACAAGTGGTCCAGATAAGTAAATGTATCTTCACATTCCAAATACACCACTAGCCTCAGGCACTGCTCAATTCACCACATCCACCATCACTCGCCTACCAACGATTTTTATTACTCATGACTCATCCTTCACATTCACCTCATCCTCACATACTCATCACTGCTACAAGTTCCGCAACCATATCTCCCAGTTTGCTCACACTGTCAGCTATTCAAACATGATAGCTGCATCACCTAAACTCATCGCATCACACTCAGTGACACACTCGCCTCTTATTTGAAGGGCAAGGCAGCCCAAGGTAGAAGGTGCTGAGCAGCAGGAAACAGGTGCCCCTGGGAGTCCTCACTCCCATGGAGAAGCTCAATCCAATGGTTTTCGCAATTACTGGAGTGCACATTGCTGAGTACCATTGAAACCATTGAAGATGATAGGAGGTACATGGTTTTCTAAAGAACAAATCCTCTGCTCCGCTGTTCAGCGAGGCCTCCTTGGGGATTCTCCTCCAAGCCGTCCAGGATAGGTGGGAGGCTCTCTTCTCACTTCCCATTACATATTCTCTTCTGATGTAGAAGCTGCATATGAAGTAAGCATGTACCTCTTACTTTTATCCACCTTTCACTACAGCCCGACCTCTGTACCTTTCTATTTTCAGATCTTCAAGAACTGTAACATGCTTGAAGACGGAAAAGTGGGACTGAAAGATGAAAAAACACCATCACTCAATCTCACATTCACAGGCACTAGCTCAAACGCTGGCACAGTGGATAGCTTAGAGGCAGGATGCGTACATGGTGAGACTTGCTGTTACTAGTCAGCAGGGTTCTGGTGTTCACACCGGGTTGGTGTTGTCTGAGATTGGGCCTTCTCAAATTGCTCGAGGTCACCCTGTAAGGCCTATCAGATGTCTCCCCTAGTCAGCAGTCATCCCGTAACCATTCTGCAGCCACTGAAGGAGCACTGCATTAGACACTAGGCCAGACAAAGGTACACAGAACATAGTGTGGAATTTTCCATTCCGGAGCCAAGTGCATTGGTGGGCAGGAAGCTTGGTGTGATTCCCACTGGGTTGCGGGTTGGATTAATGATGTGACTTTCCATTTTTCAGCAAATTAATTATGCATCAATGTGGAGCTTGCCAAATCTCACGGTGGCAGATTCATCCGCCCTGTCATTGCTTCATAGGGCTCAAGATTCTGGTACCATATATAATCAGCACCCATACAGATATTCACTCAAGGCAGGCCTTATGTGTTGTTACGTTTGGCTTCAACATGGCATTCTAAAAAACAAAACCCTCTGCTCCATGGCTCAGCAAGGCCTCCCTGGGTATTCTCCTCCAGGCCGTCTAGGATAGGTGGGAGGCTTTTTTTCCTTGGAGTGGGAGCTGGAGGTCCTCCCACCTGACCACATAGGCCTGGGAGTAGGTTACCAACGTATAATTTCTGAATGTATAATGGTAGTGCGGTTATTCATTCACCGTATATAATCTTCACTATTGTAAATATTGTTCCCATTTATCCCTTTCCAAGTCTCGGTGACTAATGATTGTGATGCAAGGTCCACATTCATTCAAGGATACAAATCAAACCCTCCCCAATTATCTCCCATCTGGTTCCTCAGTTCTCAGTTCTATTAAGTCTCACTCAATCTAATTTTTTTTTTTAATTGATGGCTGGGCCAGCATTTATTGCCCATCCTTAATTGCCCTGGCGAAGGTGGTGGTGAGCTGCCTTCTTGATCTGCTGCAGTTCATGTGGTGTAGGAACATCTACAGTGCTGTTAGGGAGGGAGTTTGAGGATTTTGACCCAGGGACAGTGAAGGAACGGCGATATATTTCCAAGTCAGGATGATGTGTGGCTTGGAGTGGCATCACAGTGAATCACCCTTATTTCCACATCTGCGACATAGAACATAGAATTTACAGTGCAGAAGGAGGCCATTCGGCCCATCGAGTCTGCACCGGCTCTTGGAAAGAGTACCCTACCCAAGGTCCACACCTCCACCCTATCCCCATAACCCAGTAACCCCACCCAACACTAAGGGCAATTTTGGACACTAAGGGCAATTTAGCATGGCTAATCCACCTTACCTGCACATCTTTGGACTGTGGGAGGAAACCGGAGCAGCCGGAGGAAACCCACGCACACACGGGGAGAACGTGCAGACTCCGCACAGACAGTGACCCAAGCTGGGAATCGAACCTGGGACGCTGGAGCTGTGAAGCAGTTGTGCTATCCACAATGCTACCGTGCTGCCATGAACAAAGGCACTTCATATGTTAAAATGATGGCTGGACAATAAACATGTGACCCTTGCATCTTAGGCAGACTTTAATTGCCTTCATGAGAATTGGTCATCAATGTTAGTGATTATCCATATTGCTATTACAAAGTTTGCCGTTTGTGGATGTTTAAAGTGTTTGTCGCAACAAATGTTAGTCTTTTCCTCCCAGGTGCACTTTGTCACGGTGTTTATTCCATGTCTGTGAGTTTTGGGGAAAAGTATCATCCATCAGTACAGCCTTTCCGGGCAGCATGTTCTCATCTCTGGGCTTAAGGCTGAACGTTACCCTTTCTTACTTCCCGCTTTTCCCATGCACGATGTTGAAATATTGAAGTTGATTCCACTCGGTGACATTTGAAACGCTTGCGGGAGGGGAATGAGTGCCAGAGGTTTGTGCTCATCCTGATGAAGTTGTCGGGCAGTGCTTTATGGAATCCTTCTGTAAAGGCACAGTATGTGAATCGATATGGAATTCATAATATGACCGTGCACTCATTGACTTAGGGTAGATAGAACGGATTGACCTTTATAAGATGGACAATGTTGAGGGCTGTAATGCTATATAAGCGATGCTTCCTTACATCCCCTGAGTGCTCAGCAGGATCTATGAAGGGAAGACATTTTCACTGACTGCTTTGTCAACACTGACTGGGCCACATCTCTCTCAAGTGCCCAGGCAATGAATGGACATAGACTTGGCAGACTTCCAACAAATGACTGTTTTGTAAATAATCAAATTATGGCCCCACTGAACTATTCCTTGTGAGGACAATGCTTACATGACTCACAGCTTTGAGTGCATGTCGTCGAGTAACAGGTCACTGCGCCCTGATGTCTGAAGACACATTGGGGCTTAGTAGCAAATGAGGCCTCTGCATTATTCATTCACGAGAGCTGGCATTTGGAGAGATGGTGCTGTCTGGAGATAGCTCCCTCTTTACATGGTAAAGCGCTAACCATTGACAAACGCTTTTTCTGTTAACGCCACCTTGCTAAGCTGCTGTCAGACGAGAATGAGTTCATCCATGTGTGAAATGATGTTTCAGCTGCTTGCAGGTTGCCATGCCCACTGACTTGCTTGCTCCATGGTTGAAAAGATTGCTATATGTGTAGTTGCTTAAGGAGGTTCTGTAGTGGAGTGCTGATCATATTCCAGTGGCCATATGTTCCCTTGGCTACTGTGTCTTCCAAGGATGACCCCATCATTTGGGCTGAAGGTGATTTATGCAGCCTCTACGATCATTGTGAGATTGATGACCCTTCATGATATGTTGACGTGGACCATGAAGATCCTGTTGAGCTTCCTGCATTAAAACCTGAAGAAAACTTCAACCGTGAAAACTTGTCTTCAGCTTATTCCTCCAGAGATTTTGTAGCTATGAGGTTGTCAGGGGTATATCTGCCACGTCGTGTCCTTCCATAGTTCCTTGGGGTGGAGAATTCTGAAGACCCACAACTCTCCAAATTAAGACAATTTTCATGATCTCTGTCCTGAATGTCTGACCCATTACCCTGAGGCTTTGACCTGAGTTCAAACCTGTTTACACAGTGAGTGGTTAAGATTTGGAATGCACTGCTGAGAATGTGGTGGAGACAGATTTAACTGTAGCTTTCAAAAAAGAATTAGGGATTTACCTGAAGAGAGAAGATTTTCAAGGCTACTGAGGAATGGTAGGGGAATGAGGTGAGTTTAATTCTTGCAGAGAGGCAGCATGGGCACAATAGGCCACATAACCTCCTTCTGTGCGAGAAGCATTCCATGATTCTGTGATTCTATGTCCCCTGGATTCACCAGCGAGGTGAAACAGCCTCTCAGTGGCCATCTTCTCAATCCCTGTTTTAAACTTTGAACGGGATCACCTTTCATTCTTTTAAATTCTATAGAGCATGGATCCATTTTATTCAATATCTTCCAATCACTAGTTCTGTCTCCCCAGGAACCAATCAAGTAGACCTGTTTTACACCCTTTAGGCATGTATATTATTTAAAATATATATATTTTTATTGGCATTTTCCAATTTTAACAATTTAACAGTTGGACATATAAAACACATGATATTTACAGAATAAGACGTTTCTTATGTACAATTTTACCCCTTTTATCAATCCTCCCCCTTTCCTTGCTCCCTCTCCCCCCTCCACTGTTGATAGTCAGTCTCCATCCTGATCCCATCTTCCACCCAGGGTGTTGTATTGTTATATTCTTTCCTTCATTTTGTGATTTTTGTTGTTACCCCTATGGTTTCGCTGGGAGCCTCGCTCCTTTCCCATGTCCCTTCCTGATATTTTCCTGGGTGCCTTCCTTGCCTCGCCACCACCTCCACCCCTCCGCCCCACTTCCAGGTTCCTCTCTGCTCTGTGCGATCTTGTCTGCCTCCATTGGTCCCCGCTCCCCCCATTCTTCCTAATTACTATTAGCTTTGAACAGGTCTTGGAACAGGCTGACGAATAGCCCCCATGCTTTGTGGAAGCCCTCGCCCAACCCTCGGATGGTGTATTTGATCTTCTCCAGGTGGAGAAATTCCGACAGTTCTGCCAGCCAGTCTGCGGCTGGGAGCGGTGCTGCTCATCGCCAGCCGTGCAGGATTCTCCAGCATGTGATTAAGGAAGCAAAAGCAAGGGCATAGGCCCTCTTCCCCATATGCAGTTCTGGCTGTTCCGACACCCCGAAGACTGCCACTCTCGGGCACGGCACCACCCTCATCCCCACAACCTTGGATATCACTTCGAAGAAGGCTGTCCAGAACATGACAAGCCTGGGGTAGGTTCATTTTTAGGTAAGGAGACCACAAATATTCACTCTACTCCAAGGGTGGGATCACTAAAGACCTATATAATTCACAAGGCTTCCTTATTCATATCCCAATCTTCTTGCAATAAAGGCGTACATATGTTTTGAGTTCCTTGTTTCTTGCTTTATCTCCATGTTAACTTTTTCTGATTTGTGTGCAAAGATGCCCAAAACTTGGACAGCAAAATTTACAAGATTTTTACCTTTACATATATATTCTGCTTCTTTATTCTTCATAACAAACTGGATACTTTCACACTTCCTCGCAATAGACTGGATTTTGCAAGGATGAGCTGGAACTGGCGAGGGGACTTGTTGACAATTAACGTGAGCATTTCGTGTCATTACCCCTCTGAAACTGATCACAACTTCAGGATATGGGGCATGTGCAGATCAGAGCGGAAATCCTGAAGTTGCAGTCTCTCACACAGTGCTCAGACACAGGTTACCCTTTCATAGAATCATAGAATCCTTGAAGTGCAGAAGAATGCCACCGAGCCTGCATTGATCCCAAAAGAGTCATACCTAGGCCCACCCCCCCATCCTATCACTGTAACTCCGTAACCCCACTTAACCTTTGAACACTAAGGGGCAATTTAGCGTGGCCAATCCATCTAACCTGCACATCTTTGGACTGTGGCAGGAAACTGGAGCACCCAGAAGAAATCCACGCACACACTGGGAGAATGTGCAAACTCCACACAGAGAGTCACACAAGGTTGGAATTGGACCCAGGACCCTGATGCTCATCACTGTGCCACCGTGCCGCCTTTGGACCCCGAGAAAAAATCCCGAAATCATGGAAATCAGTGAGAATTTCAACCTTCTTGCTCTCACATTGTTGTTTGGAACCCCTTAAAAAGCTATACCTTGTTCAATTTAGTCTAACTGGTTCTCACTGACAATGTGATCAATAATGAACAACAAAACCAAAACTGAAAAACAAATTTTGAACTCACAAAGTGCTTTTAAATGATTAATTAGTAGGTTTTTAAGCAAATTTTAAATTATTAAAATAAAGATTTTTAAGAGTATTTTAGCTTCTACATTTACCCCCAATTTAATGTCCCAATCTTTAATTTGTTCAAGGTACGAATTCGTAGAAACTATTTTATTTTTCTGTCTTTTATTTCCCTGTTGAATGTTTGGAAAAATCCTTCAATGAGATTGGCCACTTGGACATCAATGCCCACACTCCAGCTCCATGCTGGAAGCTCCCCAGGAAAGAAGGCATCAATCCGTCACTGTACCACTGCAAAGTTAAAGTGGTGAAATTCTCAGCAAAGAGATTGCTTGATCTCTCAACGAGGCTTACATCATGGTCAGCAGCGAGCAACCTGGCTTTGACACAGATCACAAACACCAGGTCATTATTCTTCAATTGCCATCTTCTTCCAAAACTGTTTTATTTTTGATTAACCAATTCTCAATCCTTGCTTTCTTAAATATTACATTGAATTATGTAATACAGTGTTTCTCAAACTATTTTTCCGAGACCCATTTTTACCAACCGACCGACCTTTGTGACCCACACCGGCCTACCTTCGTGACCCATGGCTGTCCGAACTTCGCGATGCCTGAGATTGACAACCCACCATTTTTGCTTACCTTGAATGCGACAGGTAAGCCTATTTGGTCCTCATCATCTCACTTGCTTTGTCATTCAATGTTATATTTCTGTATGGGTTGTTCATCAGAGGTCCGTGAGCTCACACCAGCACTGCTTTGTCCTGCCGTGGACTCTCCTGTGAAGCTCTCTCCAGCAGATTTGGTTGTGAAATCCTGGCCTGTTTGTGTCTCTGGCCCTTTCTTCCTTCGTCCAAAAAACAGGTTAAAGTCCAACAGGTTTGTTTCAAATCACTAGCTTTTGGAGCACTGCTCTTTCCTCAGGTGAATGAAGACATCGTTTCCAGAAATATATATATATCGACAAAGTCAAAGATGCAATACGATACTTTGAATGCAAGTCTTTGCAGGTAATTAAGTCTACAGGTCCAGGCGGAGCAACTGGAGAGAAGGATAATCACCGACTAAAGAGGTGTGAATTCTCTCAAGCCAGGACAGTTGGTAGGATTTCGCAAGCCCAGGCCAGATGGTGGGGGTGAATGTAATGCAACATGAATCCAAGGTCCCGGTTGAGGATGTACTCATGTGTGCGGAACTTGGTTATAAGTTTCTGCTCGGCGATTCTGCATTGTCCTGAAGGCCGGCTTGGAGAACGCTTACCCGAAGATCAGAGGCTGAATGCCCTTGATAGCTGAAGTCTTCCCCGACTGGAAGGGAACATTCCTGCCTGGCGATTGTCGCAACGTATGCATGGTCTCGCCAATGTACCACGCTTCGGGACATCCTTTATTGCAGTGTATGAGGTAGACAACGTTGACCGAGTTGCATGGTACCACGTACCTGGTGGGTGATGTTCTCACAGATAATGGTGGTTCCGTACACATGAGTACGTCCTCAACCGTATCTATATATATATGTTTCTGGAACCCACCTCTTCATTCACCTGAGGAAGGAGAAGTGCTCCGAAAGCTAGTGATTCGAAACAAACCTTTTGGACTTTAACCTGGTGTTGTAAGACTTCTTTCTGTGCTCACCTCAGTCCAACGCCGGCATCTCCACATCATTAGTCCAAAAACGTCCATCTTCAGTTCTTCACACAGTCCTGTTGATTGCTTGCTGGCAGCTACAAAACAGAGGAAGCTCTTCTCAGTAATTTCATGTCCAGAGCACGTGACATAAGAGTATAGGGCATGTGACCTGCTCTCTGCCATCGCTTCTGGCGGGAAGACTCCATCAATTAAAAAAAAAATCTTCTCCTGGGACAGCGCGCTGACGTACGGAGGAGGCGGTCTGCCCCGCTCCTGGCCTGCGCACTGCTACATTGGGCTGAGGGGGCTTACATGCATGGGATAGCCTGTGCTCTTGAAAGCCGGTCCCGGCCGGCATTGGGCACTTCTTCCCGTGATTGGGAACACCACAACTCATCACTCAGTGACCCTCCCGACATCCACCCGCACACCACCCACGGGTCATGACCCTGAGTTTGAAAATGACTTATGTAGGATAGAAGCAGAGAATTTTATCCAACCAGTTCATGCCTCTGTCCATGCTCCACCCAAGACTCCTCTCATGCTTTCTCATCTAATGCTGTCAGCATGATCCCTTCTCCTTTATGTGCATGTGCAGCCTCCCCTTATATACATCTACATCATTCACTTCAGATATTCTCTTTTTTGCTCACTCCACAGTCCCACCAATCTCTAGGTAAATAAGTTTATTTTGAATTCACTATTTGATTTCTTGTTGACTAACGTCTTTTGATGGTTTCTTGTTTTTCTCTTCCGCATATGTTTAAATACTCTCTCCATGTCTACTTTACTTTAAATACCTTGAATGCATCCAAGTGCCCTGCTATAGCTTCTTTCATAATAGCATCAACACATTTTCCCTATGACAGATGTTAAGCTAACTGACCTGTAGTATCCGACTTTCTGTCTCCCTTCCTTTCTGAATAACGGAGTTACATTTGCTATCAAGTGGCCTCTTTCTGCACTGTAGGGATTCTAAGTTATCTAAGTTCTGAGACGCAAGCACTTGTCAGCCCGCAGCTCCAATAATTTACTCAGTACCACCTCTTCGGAGATTGTCATTTTCCTGAGTTTCTCCCTCCCATTTCCTGATTTGTAGCAGTTGCTAAAATATGACTTGTTTTCTCGATGGTGAAGATTTATGCAAAATAGCTATTCTACTCATCTGCCATTTCCTTGTTTTCCATCATCAGTTCTCTCGATTCACTTTCTACAGGACGAACACTCACTTTGTGAACTTGTTTCTTTTAAAAATATTTCGAGAAACTCTTACCACCTCTTTATAGATTTCTAGCTAGCATTCTCCCGCACTCTCATTTTTCCATCCTTATTAATCTTATAATCACCCTTTGCTATTCATTATATTCTGTCCAATCTTATGACCTTCTACCTACGTTTGCACAATTATATGCTTTTGTTTCAAGTTTGATGCTATTTTTAACCTTTCTAGTTAACCACGAATGGTGGGTTTGTCCCTTGAGCTTCTTCTGACTCATTGGATTGTATGGAAGGGGATCATAGCTCAAGCATAATGTATGAATGGCAGAACAGACTTGAGGGGCAGAATGGCCTACTCATGCTCTACTGTTTCATGTTTCTATGATACAACTTGAGCATTACCGCTCTATTTTTCAATTAATATTTGTAGAATTGCTCCAATTGAGGAGCAATTTAGCGTGGCAAGTCCACCTACCCTGCACATCTTTTGGCTTGTAGGGGTGAGGCCCACGCGGACATGGGGAGAATGTGCAAACTCCACATGGACAATGGCTTGGGGCTAGGATCGAACCTGGGTCCTCAGCACTGTGAGGCAGCAGTGCTAACCACTATGCCACTGAGCCGTCCATTCTTTTAAAGAAACTCCAGTGTTCGGTTTGCTTTCGCTGTATGTATTTGCATGGTCACTGCTTCTAATGATTTGTATCTTTGTCCTCCCTGATCTCTCTGCTCTGCCACCATGCTTAGATTCTTATTCTCCAAGCAGCATGTGAAATCCTTAGCTCTCTTACTAAAATGTGATACATCACACTTAGCTGTATTGGAATTCACCTGTCAATTATATGCCCATTCTGCAATGTTTTTTACTGTCTTCAAGTAATTTGTTGCACTCCACCTCAACATTGGTTAACCCTCCAAATTTGAGGCTATCTGCAATTTTAGAAACTATATTTTTGATTCCAATATCTATATCATAAATATAAATCATAAGCCCATCTAGGGATCTAACCCCCTAGCAGTCTCACTATATATGTATATTTGTCATGAAGTGATCCGCCTGCAATGGGCGGAATTTAGATCACAATGTCTCGCGAGATCGAATGCATTCTCGCGAGACATGGCAAACTGGGTAGATCCTGGAAGAGGGACCTCCCGACATCTACTGGCCAGGTTGCACCATGCTGCGCTGCCTTTCGAACATAATGCAGCCGATATATCGTGCCCTTGATTTTTCTATTTTCCAGAAGTCCCCAGCCCCTGCCAGTGATGTAATGGTGATTCTGACTTTAAAAGTCGGGACCCCATTTACATCCAATGTAAAATGCAGATCAAGCATTTATGCTTGATTGCCCCCTAGGTTGGACTGTGGCAGTGACGGCGCAGTACCAGGGGGAAGTGCCAGGGAGTTCTGTGTCCGCGGTAGGTGGTTCCATGTTTGGGGGCAATTCAATGCTTCGGGGTTGTTCCATTTCCAGGCAGGGGGAAATTCCGTGGTGGGGGGGGGGGAATCCCAAGTGTGGGGAAATGTTCTGTGTCTGAAGGGTGGGTTCCTTGCTTTTTCCATTTTAATTTTATTTTACATTGCAGCACCTTTTACAATCAACGCCCTGGTCTTTCAGAAGCCTAAGCTTCTGGTGAGATGGGCTCTGAGATTGTGCGAGCCGCCTGCTGGATTTTGTTTGACTAAGTGTCAAAATATATGGCACAAAGAGCCAAATAGTGCAACCGACGGGCCACAGCCTCATTTTCCTGCCTGAGTTGACAATTAACCAAAAAAGTGGCAAAAGCCGCCCGCATTTTTACTGAGAGTGATGTAATGTATAAATGTGGCATCGGGTTTTGGTTATGTAAAGTTACCAGGAAATGCACTTTCTATAGTTTAGTGTATTAATTACTGATTAAGTAATGGTTAGTTTCTGTTGATTTAAGTGTGCTTGTTATATAAAAGTCTTAAAACATGAAATCTTGTGCGATCCTTTGAATTGGCCACTTGAAATTCATAACACTTTTTATAAATGATCACTCTTTGTGGATACCGTAACAGTATATTGCACATATGCTTTGTACCCAGAATTTGATGGATCCTTTGTGCTTAGCTGCAAGGTATCAACAGTATCAAAAGTGCTAGAATAAGTCCAGCTTCATAAAAGGTTACATTATTATCCGATCTCTTAAATTATTAATTTCTAAAAGACATTTTTTACTGTTTATAATGTTTTATTTGAGAAATATTTGACCAAATATTAATTTGTGTGAGTATTAATTGTTATTCATTTGTTTGGCATATTTTACAGTTGGTAATATACAACTAAGAAATAAAGTTTAGAAAACTTATTGATTTTGTGGGGATTAATATGGGCCCCGATTTTAACTTCCCAAATGGTCGAAATAGGGCCAGTGGTGGGTGGTGGTCATTGTAATGTGCCTTTACGGGATAGCAACATGACATCACTAGAAGGGAAATGTGTCATGTGATCCCGTCTTAGTTTCACTTTTGCTTTGAGCAGAGCACACGCACACAGCTCTAATGCCTTCAAACTTTTATACCTTCATGTAACTGTTCTCATGTGCCTAGTCTCAATAATTGAACCCGCAGCATGTTTACTCAATCCCTTGTGAGCAATTGGTGCCCTTTACAGGAAATAAGCCCAAGGTTTTATATCATTAGAGTAACGCAGCAGTGGTGACGGGGCGTGTGGTGTGGATGGTGTGGTGTGGCATGGGCAGTTAATAAGATTGTGGGATGCAACGCAATTAAAACAAGAATAGTGCCATGCCAATGTAAAACCACATCTGTGGTGGTCCTTGATGTGGAAATGCTGATGGTAACAGGTTGGCCCCAGGAGAAGGGCAAGCTGAGAGCTGCTGCCAAAGAACAGTCTGCCTGCTCAATGCATGTTTATCGCTTTTCTGACAGAGATCGGCCAGGTGAATGGCAGGAATACTCCAGAGTGGTGACAGATTCTGAAGAGTCACCTTGTCAAAGGAAGGCAAAACAATAATTGCAGAAAATGTTTCTTTAAAAATAAATTCTTATATTTAATTTAACAAAGACAATGCGCTCCACTGGAGAAAACATAAAATAGAACATTCCAAAGATAATGTGATTATGGACTGAGGTAAGCCAACTCCAGGGAGACAGAAATGTGATGACCTTTTGGATTCCCTGGAGTACTCCCTAGATTGAGCAATTGAATGGAGCACCTGGTGATGTGTTCTCACATGCATGAAAACAACTACATATTGGTAATGATCAACAAATTATACATACATTTGCCAACATCTTTCATGTTTATATAATTATGCATGGCACAATGTTTAGTTAATATACCAGTGCCTTCTAATTGCTTCTTTGTCAATTGAAACATCATTTTAAGAGGAAGGACACTTTAAAATTTAAAATTATCATCAGCCAATTGAAACCATGGCTTCATCACAATACAAAAGAACTACCGAAAAATCAATCAGAAATCTGACTAAAAACACAATTTTTATGCAAAATAAAAATCCCAAAGTGCTCCTCAGAGACAAAATGAAAGATGGAAGCTGAGGCACTGAAGAAAAGATGAGGGGGGGGGGGGGGGTTCCCAGAGAGTCATGCGACCCAATCGCCCAATGGGGCCAGAGCATGCGAACCCTGGGGGATGATTGCAGGTTTCCCTGTTAGTTAGGAGTTTGGAGTCTTGGAACACGGTAGCCATTTTCGCACTCTCTCTATATAGTTATTACTTTATTTATTTAAAAAATTTTTTTTCCAATTAAGCGGCAATTTAGAGTGGCCAATCCACCTACCCTGCACATCTTTGGGTTGTGGGGGTGAAACCCACGCAGACACAGGGAGAATGTGCAAACTCCGCACGGACAGTGACCCAGGGCTAGGATTCGAACCCAGGTCCTCAGCGCCGTAGTCCCAGTGCTAACCACTGCACCACGTATCACCCTCTTGGTTCATTTTGACCCCTCAAAAGAGATAATTTTTACCTGCGACATAGTCCCTTATGGAATCGCAACGGTTTTGGTCCATGAGATGGAAGATAGTGCAAAAAGGCCTGTCGCCTATGCCTCAAGTGTTTTGTTTTGTGTTGTGACCATGGTAAAGATACACACAGAACATCTAGTTCTTTACTAGTAAGATAGTTTATTGACAAAATGAACACGTGGAAAGATAACTACCGAACTATAATACAAACAGTAACGAATAAGTGAATTCTCCTAGAGCTACATCTAACGCGACTGTCTTCTAATACGACTTACAACCAACTGCCGATCTGTGGAGTCACATGGTGGATCACCGTCCCCACCTGCTGGTCAGAGGTCTTACTTCCAATTATACACATTGCTATGCATATGCATATCACCACATCTAGGACTCTAATCGGTGATGAACAAGCTTACTCTCAAATAGAATAGGAGGAACTAGCTGTAATATTTTGTAATGACTAGGCCAGGCCTTTGAGATTGGGCAATTAGAATACGAGTTGCCTGATTAGTAGCCCAATCAGGGAACCCCTTTCTGTGTCTATAACAGGGAGTGTCAGATCCTCTGCACTCCTGGTGTACACAGCAGACTGAATGGTCATGGTTGTTCAGCTGTTGGGTTTGTAAATAAAAGGAATTCTGGTGACGGGACTGTCATGTTGGGTGCTCTGCAACATAGACGAACCAACACGGTTGCGGACGGTACAACTCAGTTTTATTACTAACAATATTTACAATGGTAAACTGGTTACTGTGGTTCGTTCAGTACCCTTGAATCTGTGGACCTATCACCAACACTATCTTGGAGAAGCACTCAGCACATGGTGAATGTCTGAGTGGCTTGCTGTGAGCTCTGTGCCCTGAGCCGTCTCCTGCTGGAATGAGTGGGAAGTGTCGTTTTCCCCGTTTTATAGTGTGTATGCTCTTGCCTGTGATTGGCTGTGATGTTGTGTGTGTATTGATTGGTCCGTTGATCTGTCCATCAGTATGTATGTCTGTTTGCACCATGATGTTTACCTGAATATCATGACATCCCACTTTTTTACAAGAACATGTGCCTATGTGGTTATAAATAGAGATGTGTACTGAGTGCAGCTGAATGTGTGTGTGTGCAATATCTACAACATGTACATGGGGCTAAACTATATACATGGGACGATGTCAGGTGCGACATAGCAACGAGGTTGTACCATAAACAAAACACGTGGAAATATTTTTTTTTATATATAAAATATTTTATTGAAAATTTTTGGTCAACCAACACAGTACATTGTGCATCCTTTACACAATATTATAACAACACAAATAACAATGACCTATTTTATAAACAGAAAATGAATAAATAATAAATAACAAAAATGAAAACTAACCCTAATTGGCAACTGCCTTATCACAAGTAACACTCTCCAAAAATATAATTTAACAGTCCAATATATAATTATCTGTAGCAACGACCTATACATATTATACAGTATATATTAACAACCCTGAGAGTCCTTCTGGTTCCTCCTCCCCCCCCCCTCCCACCCCCCCCCCCCCCGCCCCCCTCCCCCCACCCCCATCCTGGGCTGCTGCTGCTGCCTTCTTTTTTCCATTCCATCTATCTTTCTGCGAGGTATTCGACGAACAGTTGCCACCGCCTGGTGAACCCTTGAGCCGACACCCTTAGAACAAACTTAATCCGCTCTAGCTTTATAAACCCTGCCATGTCATTTATCCAGGTCTCCACCCCCGGGGGCTTGGCTTCTTTCCACATTAGCAATATCCTGCGCCGGGCTACTAGGGACGCAAAGGCCAAAACATCGGCCTCTCTCGCCTCCTGCACTCCCGGCTCTTGTGCAACCCCAAATATAGCCAACCCCCAGCTTGGTTCGACCCGGACCCCCACTACTTTTGAAAGCACCTTTGTCACCCCCATCCAAAACCCCTGTAGTGCCGGGCATGACCAAAACATATGGGTATGATTCGCTGGGCTTCTCGAGCACCTCGCACACCTATCCTCCACCCCAAAAAATTTACTGAGCCGTGCTCCAGTCATATGCGCCCTGTGTAATACCTTAAACTGAATCAGGCTTAGCCTGGCACACGAGGACGACGAGTTTACCCTGCTTAGGGCATCTGCCCACAGCCCCTCCTCGATCTCCTCCCCCAGCTCTTCTTCCCATTTCCCTTTTAGTTCATCTACCATAGTCTCCCCTTCGCCCCTCATTTCCCTCTATATATCTGACACCTTACCATCCCCCACCCATGTCTTTGAGATCACTCTGTCCTGCACCTCTTGTGTTGGGAGCTGCGGGAATTCCCTCACCTGTTGCCTCGCAAAAGCCCTCAGTTGCATATACCTGAATGCATTCCCTTAGGGCAACCCATATTTCTCGGTCAGCGCTCCCAGACTCGCGAACTTCCCATCCACAAACAGATCTTTCAGTTGCGTTATTCCTGCTCTTTGCCACATTCCATATCCCCCATCCATTCCCCCCGGGGCAAACCTATGGTTGTTTCTTATCGGGGACCCCCCCAAGGCTCCAGTCTTTCCCCTATGCCGTCTCCACTGTCCCCAAATCTTCAGTGTAGCCACCACCACCGGGCTTGTGGTGTAGTTCCTCGGTGAGAACGGCAATGTGGCTGTCACCATAGCCTGTAGGCTAGTCCCCCTACATGACGCCCTCTCTAATCTCTTCCATGCCGCTCCCTCCTCCTCTCCCATCCACTTACTCACCATTGAAATATTAGCGGCCCAATAATACTCACTTAGGCTCGGTTGTGCCAGCCCCCCCCCCCCCCATCCCTGCTACGCTGTAAGAATCCCTTCCTCACTCTCGGGGTCTTCCCGGCCCACACAAAACCCATGATGCTCTTTTCAATCCTTTTGAAAAAAGCCTTCGTGATCACCACCGGGAGGCACTGAAACACAAAGAGGAATCTCAGGAGGACCACCATCTTAACCGCCTGCACCCTCCCTGCCAGTGACAGGGATACCATATCCCATCTCTTGAAATCCTCCTCCATTTGTTCCACCAACCGCGTTAAATTTAACCTATGCAATGTGCCCCAATTCTTGGCTATCTGGATCCCCAGGTAACGAAAGTCCCTTGCTACCTTCCTCAACGGTAGGTCCTCTATTTCTCTACTCTGCTCCCCTGGATGCACCACAAACAACTCACTTTTCCCCATGTTCAATTTATACCCTGAAAAATCCCCAAACTCCCCAAGTATCCGCATTATTTCTGGCATCCCCTCCGCCGGGTCTGCCACATATAGTAACAAATCGTCCGCATACAAAGATACCCGGTGTTCTTCTCCTCCTCTAAGTACTCCCCTCCACTTCTTGGAACCCCTCAACGCTATCGGCAGGGGCTCAATCGCCAGTGCAAACAATAATGGGGACAGAGGGCATCCCTGAATTGTCCCTCTATGGAGCCGAAAATATGCAGATCCCCGTCCATTCGTGACCACGCTCGCCATCGGGGCCCTATGCAACAGCTGCACCCATCTAACATACCCCTCTCCAAAACCAAATCTCCTCAACACCTCCCACAAATAATCCCACTCCACTCTATCAAATGCTTTCTCGGCATCCATCGCCACTACTATCTCCGTTTCCCCCTCTGGTGGGGGCATCATCATTACCCCTAACAGCCTCCGTATATTCGTGTTCAGCTGTCTCCCCTTCACAAACCCAGTTTGGTCCTTGTGGACCACCCCCGGGACACATTCCTCTATTCTCATTGCCATTACCTTGGCCAGGACCTTGGCATCTACATTTAGGAGGGAAATAGGTCTATAGGACCCGCATTGTAGCGGGTCCTTTTCCTTCTTTAAGAGAAGCGATATCGTTGCTTCAGACATAGTCGGGGGCAATTGTCCCCTTTCCTTTGCCTCATTAAAGGTCCTCGTCAATACCGGGGCGAGCAAGTCCACATATTTTCTATAGAATTCGACTGGGAATCCATCCGGTCCCGGGGCCTTTCCCGCCTGCATGCTCCTAATTCCTTTCACCACTTCTTCTACCTCGATCTGTGTTCCCAGTCCCACCCTTTCCTGCTCTTCCACCTTGGGAAATTCCAGCCGATCCAAAAAGCCCATCATTCTCTCCCTCCCATCCGGGGGTTGAGCTTCATATAATTTTTTATAAAATGTCTTGAACACTCCATTCACTCTCTCCGCTCCCCGCTCCATCTCTCCTTCCTCATCCCTCACTCCCCCTATTTCCCTCGCTGCTCCCCTTTTCCTCAATTGGTGTGCCAGCAACCTGCTCGCCTTCTCCCCATATTCGTACTGTACACCCTGTGCCTTCCTCCATTGTGCCTCTGCAGTGCCCGTAGTCAGCAAGTCAAATTCTACATGTAGCCTTTGCCTTTCCCTGTACAGTCCCTCCTCCGGTGCTTCCGCATATTGTCTGTCCACCCTCAAAAGTTCTTGCAGCAACCGCTCCCGTTCCTTACTCTCCTTCTTCCCTTTATGTGCCCTTATTGATATCAGCTCCCCTCTAACCACTGCCTTCAGCGCCTCCCAGACCACTCCCACCTGGACCTCCCCATTATCATTGAGTTCCAAGTACTTTTCAATGCACCCCCTCACCCTTAGACACACCCCCTCATCTGCCATTAGTCCCATGTCCATTCTCCAGGGTGGGCACCCTCCTTTTTCCTCCCCTATCTCCAAGTCTACCCAGTGTGGAGCGTGATCCGAAATGGCTATAGCCGTATACTCCGTTCCCCTCACCTTCGGGATCAACGCCCTTCCCAGCACAAAAAAGTCTATTCGCGAGTAGACTTTATGGACATAGGAGAAAAACGAGAACTCCTTACTCCTAGGTCTGCTAAATCTCCACGGGTCTACACCTCCCATCTGCTCCATAAAATCTTTAAGTACCATGGCTGCTGCCGGCCTCCTTCCAGTCCTGAACTTCGACCTATCCAGCCCTGGTTCCAACACCGTATTAAAATCTCCCCCCATTATCAGCTTTCCCATCTCTAGGTCCGGAATGCGTCCTAGCATCCGCCTCATAAAATTGGCATCATCTCAGTTCGGGGCATATACGTTTACCAAAACCACCGTCTCCCCCTGTAGTTTGCCACTCACCATCACGCATCTGCCCCCGTTATCCGCCACTATAGTCTTTGCCTCGAACATTACCCGCTTCCCCACTAATATAGCCACCCCCCTGTTTTTCGCATCTAGCCCCGAATGGAACACCTGCCCCACCCATCTTTTGCGTAGCCTAACCTGGTCTATCAGTTTCAGGTGCGTTTCCTGTAACATAACCCCATCTGCCTTAAGTTTCTTAAGGTGTGCGAGTACCCGTGCCCTCTTTATCGGCCCGTTCAGCCCTCTCACGTTCCACGTGATCAGCCGGGTTGGGGGGCTTCCCACCCCCCCCCCTTGTCGATTAGCCATCCCCTTTTTCCAGCTCCTCACCCGGTTCCCACGCAGCTGTATCTCCCCCAGGCGGTGCCCCCCCGCCCATCCCCTCCCATACCAGATCCCCCCTCTCCCCAGCAGTAGCAACCCAGTAATTCCCCCCTCCCACCCCCCCCGCTAGATCCCCCACTAGCGTAATTACTCCCCCCATGTTGCTCCCAGAAGTCAGCAAACTCTGGCCGACCTCGGCTTCCCCCCGTGACCTCGGCTCGCACCGTGCGACGCCCCCTCCTTCCTGCTTCTCTATTCCCTCCATGATTATCATAGCGCGGGAACCAAGCCCGCGCTTCTCCCTTGGCCCCGCCCCCAATGGCCAACGCCCCATCTCCTCCACCTCCCCTCCTCCCCCCATCACCACCTGTGGAAGAGAGAAAAGTTACCACATCGCAGGATTAGTACATAAAACTCCTCTTTCCCCCCTTTTTAACCCCCTCTTCGCCCCCCACATTCGCCCCACCACTTTGTTCAAACGTTCTTTTTAATAACCCGCTCATTCCAGTTTTTCTTCCACAATAAAAGTCCACGCTTCATCCGCCGTCTCAAAGTAGTTGTGCCTCCCTCGATATGTGACCCACAGTCTTGCCGGTTGCAGCATTCCAAATTTTATCTTCTTTTTATGAAGCACCGCCTTGGCCCGATTAAAGCTCGTCCTCCTTCTCGCCACCTCCGCACTCCAGTCTTGATAAACGCGGATCACCGCGTTCTCCCATTTACTGCTCCGAGTTTTCTTTGCCCATCTAAGGACCATTTCTCTATCCCTAAAACGGAGGAATCTCACCACTATGGCTCTGGGAATTTCTCCTGCTCTCGGTCCTCGCGCCATCACTCGGTATGCTCCCTCCACCTCCAACGGACCCGCCGGGGCCTCCGCTCCCATTAACGAGTGCAGCATCGTGCTCACATATGCCCCGACGTCCGCTCTCTCCGCACCTTCAGGAAGACCAAGAATCCTCAAGTTGTTCCTCCTTGCGTTGTTCTCCAGTGCCTCCAACCTTTCCACACATCGTTTCTGATGTGCCTCATGCGTCTCCGTCTTCACCACCAGGCCCTGTATGTCGTCCTCATTCTCGGCTGCCTTTGCCTTCACGACCTGAAGCTCCCGCTCCTGGGTCTTTTGTTCCTCCTTTAGCCCTTCGATCGCCTGTAGTATCGGGGCCAACAGCTCTTTTTTCATTTCCTTTTTGAGCTCTTCCACACAGCATTTCAAGAACTCTTGTTGTTCAGGGCCCCATGTTAAACTGCCACCTTCCGACGCCATCTTGGTTTTTGCTTGCCTTCCTTGCCGCTGTTCTAAAGGATCCACTGCAATCCGGCCACTTTCTCCTCCTTTTTTCATCCGTATCCAGGGGGGATTCCCTTCTGGTTTACCGCACAGTGTTTTTAGCCGTCAAAATTGCCGTTGGGGCTCCTATCAAGAGCCCAAAAGTCCGTTTCACCGGGCGCTGCCGAAACGTGCGACTCAGCTGGTCATCGCCGCACCCGGAAGTCACACGTGGAAATATTAAACGTCAAAACAAACTCCTGTAACGACAAGAAAAAAAGAGAAACATATTAACACAGTGGTATGATACGCCAGTGAGTTCAATGTTCAAACAGGCTCATAAGTCCAGCCTAGTAGGTGGGCGCCGAATTCGGGTTGGCCGCCTCAAGCGTGGGTCAGGATCCACCGGCTGAGGAATGGGCCTGGCCACGGGCGACGACGGAATGGGCATGGTGGCAGGAAGCTCCACGAAGTCGACATCAGGAACATCAGGAGGGCGTGGCACCGGTGTAAGTTCCCGTAGCGAGCGTGGAAGCAGGCGAAGAGCCCGGCGATTGCGCCTGCGAATGGAGCCATCAGGCATGCAAACGAGGAACGAGCGGGGAGCCACGAGTCGGAGAACTTCGGCAGGTGCCGACCAGCCACCCTCTGGTAGGTGGATGAGGATGTCGTCCCCAGGCGCCAGGGCGGGAAGATCAGTTGCCCGTGTGTCATGTGCCACCTTCTGGTGAACGCGCTGCTGTCGCTCCCTGTGCAGTACTGGAGCAGGGTTGGTTGTGGGGACCAGAATGGATGGCACAGTGGTCCTGAGGGCACGACCCATCAACAGCTGGGCTGGTGAGAGGCCAGTGGCTAGTGGGGCCGAGCGATAGGCCAGCAGGGCTAAGCAGAAGTCCGATCCGGCAGCAGCAGCCTTGCAGAGGAGCCGCTTGACGATGTAAACGCCCTTCTCCGCCTTTCCATTGGACTGGGGATGCAGAGGGCTGGATGGCACGTATGTGAAGCCATATAAAGCAGCAAAAGAAGACCATTCCTGGCTGGCAAAACAGGGCCCATTGTCCGACATGACAGTAATCGGAATGCCGTGGCGAGCGAAGGTGTCTTTGCAGGCCCTTATGACAGCGTACAATGTCAAATTGTGCAGGCGTTTGACCTCTGGATAATTTGAAAAGTAATCTATGACGATTACGTAGTCCCTGCCAGGCGCATGAAAAAGGTCCACACCCACCTTTGCCCAGGAGGACGTCACCAGCTCATGGGGCTGAAGCGTCTCAGGAGGCTGCGCCGGCTGAAACCTTTGGCAGGCGGGGCAATTGAGCACCATATTGGCAATGTCATCACTGATGCCCGGCCAGTATACTGCCTCTCGGGCCCTCCGTCTGCACTTCTCAACCCCGAGATGGCCTTCGTGTAGTTGGTCGAGGACCAGCCTGTGCATGCTGTGTGGAATTACAATCCGGTCCAGCTTTAGGAGGACACCATCAATGACGGCGAAGTTGTCTCGGACATTGTAGAACTGCGGGCACTGTCCTTTGAGCCACCCTCCCATCATGTGGCGCATCACACGTTGTAGAAGGGGGTCAGCAGCAGTCTCCCGGCAAATACGGGCCAAACTGGAGTCATCGGCTGGCAGATTTGCCGATGTGAAGGCCACCTGCACTTCGACCTGACAGACGAACCCCTCCGAATCTGGCGGTGTGCTCACTGCTCTAGATAAGGCATCCGCAATGATAAGGTCCTTTCCCGGGGTGTAGACCAGTTGGAAGTCGTACCTCCTGAGCTTGAGTAGGATGCGCTGGAGGCGAGGGGTCATCTCGTTCAGGTCCTTATGTATGATGCTGGCCAGGGGGCGATGGTCGGTCTCAACGGTAAACTGGGGGAGACCATACACATAGTCATGGAACTTGCCTATTCCGGTTAGCAAACCCAGGCACTCCTTCTCGATCTGCGCATAGCGCTGTTCTGTGGGGGTCATGGCCCACGAGGCATAGGCGACCGGGGCCCATGATGCAGTGTCATCCCGTTGCAGGAGTACCGCCCGACTGGCTGGCATCAGTCGAAATTTTCATATCATGAGAGGTGTCGAAAAACGCCAATACTGGGGCTGTGGTGAATTTAATTTTGAGCTCCTCCCATTCCTTCTGGTCTGTGGGCAGCCACTGGAACTCCGTGGACTTCTTGACTAGGGGCGAAGAGCCGTTGTGTGGGAGGCAAGGTTGGGAATGAACTTCCCCAGGAAGTTGACCATGCCGAGGAAGCGTAGCACTGCTTTCTTGTCTGCCGGCTGCGGCATGGGTGTAATGGCGTTCACCTTGTCTGCATCCGGACGCACCCCTGATCAGGATATGTGGTCCCTCAGAAACTTTAGCTCGGTTTGGCCGAAAGAACACTTGGCTCGGTTGAGGCGCAGGCCTTTTTCCCGTATCCGCGCAAAGACGCGCTGGAGACGACTGATGTGCTCCTGTGGTGTGGTGGACCAAATGATGACATCGTCAACGGAGACGCCCACCCCTTTGATGCCCTCCATCATCTGTTCCATGATCCTGTGAAATACCTCGGATGCCGAGATGATGCCAAACGGCATTCTGTTATAGCAGTACCTGCCGAAAGGGGTGTTGAAGGTGCACAGCTTCCTACTGGACTGGTCCAGTTGGATCTGCCAAAAACCCTTCGAGGCATCGAGCTTTGTAAAGATTTTAGCCCAGGCCATTTCGCTCATGATCTCTTCCCGTTTGGGTATGGGGTCGTGTTCCCTCATGATGTTGTTGTTGAGGTCTTTCGGGTCAATGCAGATCCGGAGTTCGCCAGAGGGCTTCTTAACACACACCATGGAGCTGACCCATGGCGTGGGCTCCGTGACCTGGGATCGCACCCCTTGGTCCTGGAGATCCTGCAGCTGCTGCTTGAGGCGGTCTTTGAGTGGTGCTGGGGCCCTGCGAGGTGCGTGAATGACCAGGGTGGCGTCCGGTTTGAGTCATATTCTGTAGGTATAAGGCAGTGTGCCCATGCCCTCGAATGCCTCCTGGTTGTGGGCGAGGAGCGATTGAAGCTGTGCCCTAAATTCTGCATCCGGGAAGTCTGATGTGCCTTCTGGAGACAGAGCGTGGATCCGTTGCACGAGGTGGAGAACCTTGCATGCCTGTGCGCTGAGCAGGGAGTCCTTTGATGATCCGACTATTTTGAAGGACAGTGTGGCCGTGTATGTGTTATGTGTCACCTGGAGCTGGCAGGGTCCCATGGCCGGGTTAACGTTTCCGTTGTAGTCGACCATCTTGCAATGGGATGACCGAATTGGTGGTCTGACCTTCAAGGCGTAGAAGGCTGACCATGCTATTAGGTTGGCGGAGGCACCAGTGTCCAAACGGAATGTTATCGGTGATCGGTTGACCGTTAGGGTGGCACACCATTCATCACCCGGATTGACACTGTTCACTGGCATCGGCTGGTGGGTCCTGCTTGGAGACATCCGGTTCCTATCAATGACCACAACACGGAAGGCGTCCCGGTCATCTGTGTCACTGGTTTGGATATCATCTGGGCACGACTCGTAGTACGGGGACTGAATAGTCCGCACGTCCCTGCGAGGCTGTCGGAATTGGGGAGCATTGGCAGGTTGAGCTGTCGACAGCAGGCAGCGTGGTGGCCCATCTTGCCACAGCGGAGGTATTGTCGGTTCTTTGCCAGACATTGCCGCTTTAAATGTACGGCTCCACAGTTGCCGCACGTCATGACGTCATGGCGTTCGTTGCGCCACCGCGCATGCGCAGTTCGGTCTTGCATCGAGCGTGCCTGCGCATCACGTCCCTCTGCATCAATGTCTTTTTTGGCGCGCACAAACGCGGGAGGCCGTGGAAAGTGTGCAAAATGGCCGCCCTCGTACGGGCCGTGGGCCGGGAGGAACTCGATTGCCTGGACCCACTCGGCCTCGTAGGACCCCAGCCGCTTGAAATTGGGAGTAGCGGCTGGTTGCGTTTTCATGAAGGACATAGGCTTCGATGGCGGAGGCTAGGGTGAGGCCTTTAATTTTGAGGAGCTGCTGGCGTAGGCTGCCCGAGGTGACCCCAAAAACAATCTGGTCCCGAATCATTGAATCGGAGGTGGCCTCGTAACCGCAGGACTTTGCGAGGATACGGAGGTGTGTAAGGAAAGATTGAAAGGGCTCATCCTTACCCTGCAGGCGCTGCTGGAAGAGATACCTCTCAAAACTCTCATTTATTTTGACGCTGAAGTGTTGCTCGAGTTTGAGAAGGACCGTCTTGTAATTGGTCTTGTCCTCACCTTCCGCGAACACCAGGGAGTTGTAGACATGGATGGCGTGTTGCCCTGCCGTGGAGAGGAGGAGGTCGATTTTCCTGGTGTCCGAAGCGCTCTCCCTTTCGGTGGCTTCCAGGAAGAACTGGAAGTGCTGTTTGAACAGCTTCCAGTTGACGCCGAGGTTTCCAGCGATTTGGAGCGGCTGCGGCGTGCTGACGGTGCCCATGGCACAGGATGGCAGATTCCTTAGGATGCGTAGGTAGGTCTCACAGTTACCGGGTTCCAACCCTGGTACTATGTCGTGTTGGGTGCTCTGCTACATAGACAAACCAACACGGTTGCGGATGGTACAACTCAGTTTTATTACTAACAATATTTACAATGGTAAACTGGTTACTGTGGTTCGTTCAGTACCCTTGAATCTGTGGACCTATCCCTAACAGTTCTTTGAAGAGATAACAAATAGGTTAGACCAAGGAGAGCCAATGGATGTTATCTATCTTGACTTCCAAAAGGCCTTTGATAAGGTGCCTCACGGGAGACTGCTGAGTAAAATAAGGGCCCATGGTATTCTAGGCAAGGTACTAACATGGATTGACGATTAGCTGTCAGGCAGAAGGCAGAGAGTTGGGATAAAAGGTTCTTTTTCGGAATGGCAACCGGTGACGAGTGGTGTCCCGCAGGGTTCAGTGTTGAGGCCACAGCTGTTCTCTTTATATATTAACGATCTAGATGACGGGACTGGGGGCATTCTGGTTAAGTTTGCCGATGATACAAAGATAGGTGGAGGGGCAGGTAGTATTGAGGAGGTGGGGAGGCTGCAGAAAGATTTAGACAGTTTAGGAGAGTGGTCCAAGAATTGGCTGATGAAATTCAACGTGGGCAAGTGCGAGGTCTTGAACTTTGGAAAAAAGAATAGAGGCATGGACTATTTTCTAAACGGTGACAAAATTCATAATGCTGAAGTGCAAAGGGACTTGGGAGTCCTAGTCCAGGATTCTCTAAAGGTAAACTTGCAGATTAAGTCCGTAATTAAGAAAGCAAATGCAATGTTATAATTTATCTCAAGAGGCTTGGAATATATAAGCAGGGATGTACTTCTGAAGCTTTATAAAGCATTAGTTAGGCCCCATTTAGAATACTATGAGCAATTTTGGGCCCCACACCTCAGGAAGGACATACTGGCACTGGAGCGGGTCCAGCGGAGATTCACACGGATGATCCCAGGAATGGTAGGCCTAACATACGATGAACGTCTGAGGATCCTGGGATTATATTCATTGGAGTTTAGGAGGTTGAGGGGAGATCTAATAGAAACTTACAAGATAATGAACGGCTTAGATAGGGTGGACGTAGGGAAATTGTTTCCATTAGCAGGGGAGACTAGGACCCGGGGGCACAGCCTTAGAGTAAAAGGGAGTCACTTTAGAACAGAGATGAGGAGAAATTTCTTCAGCCAGAGAGTGGTGGGTCTGTGGAATTCATTGCCACAGAGGGCGGTGGAGGCTGGGACGTTGAGTGTCTTTAAGACAGAAGTTGATGAATTCTTGATTTCTTGAGGAATTAAGGGCTATGGAGAGGGAGCGGGTAAATGGAGGTGAAATCAGCCATGATTGAATGGTGGAGTGGACTCGATGGGCCGAATGGCCTTACTTCCGCTCCTATGTCTTATGGTCTTAACACTATCTTGGAGAAGCACTCAGCACATGGTGAATGAGTGGCTTGCTGTGAGCTCTGTGCCCTGAGCTGTCTCCTGCTGGAATGAGCGGGAAGTGTCGTGTTCCCTGTTTTATAGTGTGTATGCTCTTGCCTGTGATTGGCTGTGGTGTTGTGTGTGTATTGATTGGTCCGTTGATCTGTCCATCAGTATGTATGTATGTTTGCACCATGATGCTTACCTGAATATCATGACAGGGACTTCTGCCTCCGTGGACTTATTATATTTTGGAGTAAAAAGGTTCCATCAATACATCTATGGATGACATTTCATAGCTGTTACCAACCACAAACCCCTGTTGGGGTTACTTAAAGGAGGATAAGGCTGTTTCTCCCATTGCTTCAGATAGGGTCCGATGCTGGGCTTTATTGTTAGCAACCTACGATTACACATTTCAACAGAGGCCAGGAACCCACATTTCAAACGCGATGCTTTGAGCCACCTTCCCCTACCTGACAGTATACCACCTCCACCAGTACCATAGGAAATCATCCTTGCTCTACACTTTCCAGATACATTGCCAGTGCTGGCGTGACAGGTGAAATTTTGGAACCAAATGGACCCCTTATTATCTTGAGTCTAGCACATGGTCCTTCACGGCTGGCATTATGATAGCAGGTCTGAGCAGCTATGACCCTTTCAGATAAGAAAAGGCTAGTTAAGTTGTGAAGATGGTGCATTCTTATGGAGAGCAAAGGTGGTCATTCCCACTCCGGCTAGACAGCTATTATTACAGGAGCTACACTTTGCCCTTCCTGGGATGACAAAGATGAAAATGCTCGCGTGCAGTTACGTGTGATGGTCTGGGATAGAGAATCCAGTCAAATGTTGTGACCAATAGCAAATGCGACAAAACTTCCTGTTCGCAGCCCTTATGCACCCTTGGGAGTGGTCAGGTTGACCTTGGGTGTACTACACCTCCATTTGGCGAGCCCATTTATGGACTCCATGTTCTTGCTCATCGTAGATACTTACTCCAAGTGGTTGGGCATACACAAAATGAAGTCCACGACCTCCTCAGCAACGGTAGAGAAATTGCGACAGACATTCATCACCTATGGGTCGCCTGATCTTCTGGTCTCAGATAATGGGATTGCTCTTACTAGTGATGAATTTCAACATTTCATGAGAACCATAGGTGTTCAACATATTCAAATTTCAATTGACTGGCTGAGAGAGCCGCCCAAACATTCAAAGCTGCCATGAAGGAATTGCGTCAGCCTCTCTACAACGAAGACTGGCCCATACCCTGGTCACCTATTGAACTGCATCTCATGTCACCACAGGTGTTACACCCACCGATTGCTAATAGGCAGAAGCTTTAGAACATGGTTAGATCCTATATTTCTGAATTTGGTGGGGAGGGTGGAAACTAAATAGAACCCACAGAAGAAATATTATAATTTGAAAATATACCGAGAGAACATTTAAGGTGGACAATTTGGTATATGTGAAGAATTTTGGGGCTGGCCCCAAACAGTCGTGGCCAAGAAAGGTCCAGTGTCTTATAAGATAGATGTCCAGGGAAAAAGGGTAAAAAAAACATCTGGACCAATTGAGAAGAAGAGAATCACACACAGAACCAATGGGACAGCCCGGCCTGAGTATGCCTGTCAGTGACATTGCTACAGATGAAAGTAATGCTGCAGCAAGCTACCCCAAATAAAAATCCAGAAATATTCCGGGGGAACTGAGGAAACTCTCTGCATGGATGAACCTTCGCAAATCGAGAGTCAACCCATTGAGGTTTAAACTGAAGTTACCTCTACTGCTGAAGCACCCGTTAGTGAATTACAACTCTCTCAAAGCATCAAGAAGTCCCCTGACTGACTTACTTCATAAGAGACTGTGTTGAGATCCATTTGTTGTATATTATTGTAAATGGTTCCATTGTTACTGAAATGTGTTAATCAGGAACTTAAAGGGGGAGGGCTGTGATAGCGTGCCCCTTTAAGGCGGGCGAGTTCCCAGGAGTTCCCAGAAGGTCATGTGGCATGATTGGCTAATCAGGCCAGAGTGCGCGAACCCTGGGGGCTGAGCGTGGGTTTCCCAGTTAGTTAGGAGTTTGGAGTCTTGGAACTTCGTAACCTTTTATCTCACTCTCTATAAAGAGTTACTACTTTAAAAAACCATTATTCATCAATCAGCTTGGTGGTCGCCTGCCTGTCAGGATACTACAGAGGGGGTGGGCAAAGGTTCAATATAAGGGATGGGCTACAAGGAGGATTTTAAAAAAGGAGAGAAGGTGCGAAGGCAGGCAGCATGGTAGCACAGTGGTTAGCACAGTTGCTTCGCAGCTCCAGGGTCCCAGGTTCGATCCCTGGCTTGAGTCACTGTCTGTGCGGAATCTGCACATTCTCCCTGGGTCTGCGTGGGTTTCCTCCGGGTGCTCCGGTTTCCTCCTACAAGTCCCGAAAGATGTGCTGCTTAGGTGGATTGGCTATGCTAAATTGCCCTTAGTGTCCAAAAGAGGTTAGGTGGGGTTACGGGGATAGGGTGGAGTTATGGGCTTAGGTGGGATGCTCTTTCAAAGGGCCGGTGCAGACTCGATGGGCCGAATGGCCTCCTTCTGCACTGTAAAATCTATGATTCTATGGTGGAAAATTTTACGACGGAATCCTGGAGTGTGGGCCTCGGTGGCTGAAGGCATGGTCGCCACAATTGGGACGAAGTGGTTGATGAAGTTGTGTATTGGCAGGCTGGTGCTGTACAAAAAAGAGATAAAGTAATAAAGAGCGGTGTACTGTTGCAGGAGTTTAAAGGGGATAGAGAGTTGTAAACAAATTTATGCTGAATGATAATAATAACTGCTTATTGTCATAAGTAGGCTTCAATGAAGTTACTGTGAAGAATGACCATTTTACATTTGATGTCAAGGGAGACAAGGGAGACTGTCAGTGAGAACTTGCTATGAGTTTGGATATGTATTTATATGAGTTTATAAAGATCGACAAATTGAAGGCAACCAGGAGAGCATTGGATTAGACATAGGATGTGACGATAGGCATAGCCCAAGGCACTTGATATAAAGACAAATTTAAAAATAGTGGGTGGTTGCAAAATTACCAAAATAAAGCAATAAACAAGTTTTAAAAATCCTACCAATTTGGCTGCATACCAATTTAAATGATCTTGTACCCTTTCCTTCTGCCCAGTGACATTTGTTACATATGGTGAGATCATGAATTGCTGCTAATGAGAAATGAGGAATGATACATCAGGCCTCAATGAATGCACCAGAGCAAAATGCCTTCCAGTGTCAGATATCTGGAATGACAGAGTAAGACTGGGTGGGTGTAAAGATGGGAAGAGTTTGACTAGGGAAGAATTCCTGGCTGCTGAATTTACACAGGCATAGGTGGGGAAGAATAACAAAAAATAATCAGGCTTTTGGCCTGCATCACTGTGGGAAAACAATTCCATTCATGGAAAAGAGAGTGTGGGACAGGCAAGGTCAACTTGCTTTATTATATTTTTGGAAGCTAAAAGCTTGTATTTTTTTCCAATCAGTGTCATTTGAGTATGTTAAATAATGGTAATCAAAAATTCTGATTATATAACCCAGCCAGCCGCACATCATGTGCAGTGAGGTCAGTTGTATTTTGATGCTGATGCAGTTATGCAAGAATCGTCCAGAAATGACTGCATGTCCCAGTGCCTGGATATTCTATTCCACTTCACACCAGTCCCAAACCTATACTACACCATTGTCTCCTGGCCTTATTTGTTAAATATTTTTATTCAAATAAGGATATGCATAGTAACATGCAAGCCACCAATCACTAACAAAATAAGCAAAATACAATCCTCCTAATTTGAGATTTTTTTCTCTTATTTCCTTCAAACCTTTCCCTTTCCCCTCCCCCCTTATCCCATTTCCTCTGTGCCCCCTCTCTTTACCCACTGGCAACAAATAGATCTGTAAATAGAGACAAGAATAGCTTCTATCTCGTCCAGAATTCCCCATCCGAGCCACGAAGGGCAAACTTAATTTTCTCAAGCTTAAGGGATTCCACATGTTCCCCTAACCATGTCGATATTTGTGGTGGATTTTCTGACTTCCATTCTCATAAAGTCCGCCTCCGGGCATTCAATGTGCTGAGGCCACAGCATTGGCTCTTTTTCCTTCTTAGTCCTGGTATTTCCGACACTCCAAAAATTGCCTCAAGAGGTCCCGGTAATATTTCCACCCCCACAATTTGTGACAATGTTTTAAATACCGAGGTCCAAAACCCTACTAATTGTGGGCATGACCAGAACAGGTGGACATGGTTAACTGGTCCTCCTTTACACCTCTCACATTTATCTTCTACTTCTGTGAAGAATCTGCTCATTTGTCTTCTACTTCTGTGAAGAATCTGCTCATTTGTCTTCTACTTCTGTGAAGAATCTGCTCCTTCGGTATTGTGTTGAATGAGTACATGGTTATTATTGTAGGAGTAGATGGTTATTAATGTACACAACTGCTGTGCTCAGCAGCAGATGTTGTGGAACTGAGTTAAAGTAGATGTGAAAAACAACACAAGTTCAGTTACCCAGTAACTGACATCACCGAAAACACAATAGGTTGTATGTGATTGAGACAGAAACCCAATCAGTGGGGGACAAGCCCATTCAGTTGGGGTAACGTCCCCAACTGAAGTTGTAGGCATTGAAGAGAAAGAAGTGATACTAGCATGTAACGTTGAAGACTGAATAAAGTTTTGTGCGATTGTACCACAACTCTGGCTCAAGTCTCGTGAATATAACAGTGTCATATGCGCCCCATGTGCTATCTTGAATTGTATTAAGATTATTCTAGCACATGACGATGTAGTATTTGCCCTGTGCATAATTTCACCCCGTAGACCCCATTCTAATGCCATATCCAACTCTTCCTCCTACTTTTCCTTTATTTCTTCAATCGCTGTTTTCTTTGTGTCCACCAGCTTCAATTCTAACATGCCATGTAAACCAGACTCCTGTTTTCCAGGCCTGTTTAAGTCCAGCCTAATGTCATTCTATTCAGGAGGCTGCAGTTCACTTGGATGGATGACGGCGGAATCAGAAATTAACATAAGGCTCTTCAACAGTGAGCTAAAATGAATCTTTCAGGGTGGAAAAAAAATTGAAGTTGGTGAGGAAATCTTTTATCTGCTGAAGCCTTGGAAGCCAGAAAAGTTTCATCTGTGGACAAATTTGTTTCTTGGTCACCTGCTCACCAATCCCTATACATCTCCAGCTCCTACCGCCATCACATGTCCATTGCCTTCTCCTTGTATGGATATATAAATGTCAGCACAAAGGACTTAGGAGCAGGAGTAGGCCATTTGGTCCTTCAGGCCTGCTTCACCATTCAATAAGATCATGGCTGACATGTTGCGATCCCAACACCATCTTCCTTTCTGCCCCTGATAATCTCGATTCCTTTGTTGAACAAAAATCTGTTTAACCCAGCATGAATAAATTCAATAACCCGGCTTGACTGCTTTCTGGGGAAGGGAATTTCACAGACTAATGTGGTTTAAATCAAACAAATTTACCACCCATCCCTCATCTGTGGACTCCGTTCTTCACATTATGCACCATCTTCTTCTGCATCTCAAATATAGCCTAAGTTACATTAGCCTCATTATAGAAGTCAGAAAGGGACTCAGTGACTGCATGGAAATTGGAATTTTTATATCTGACACGCAGAGGGCTGACAGTGACAATTTCAGTTGAAGCATGCAGAGTGCTGTTAATCAAATATTATTCATAAGGGGTGACAACTATGCACGAGAGAATTGGTGCATTACAATGTCGATACTGACTGCACATGCAAAACCGAGAGACATGTGCCAAGTAGTCTACATATACCACGCTGCCTGGAAGAGCTCATTTGGGATGGATGGTGTATCTCTCTTGTCCATTGTGGCCGAATCATGTCCCAGCCTAGAGTTGCTAATCTGACAGCTGGCCAGGCATGAGATGCCACAATTCTCCATGTGTGAATGAGCCCTGCCATCCTCACATCCATTGCCTCCAAAAAGTACAACACTTTTGCTGTCTTTCCATCTCAGCAGAGGCACTCTTTTCTGCTAATCTGGCTTTTGCAACTTCTCAATTGCTCTCCCGGACTGCAGTTGCTGTGGGCCTTTAAAGCCTGAAGCAGCGAGGCAGTTTCCAGTCTAGTGGGTGAATTCAGACACACTAGGCAGGTCACCAAGTGGCAGAAGCCTGTCAAAAGCTTATGTGAATGGTCTGACCTCAGCAAGGGTGGCAGGTTTATCTGCAGGGGGAGCTCGACGGAACAGCATGTTGAAAAATCGATTTCGTAGTTTTTCTTTTAACACTGGAGCTCCAGCACAATATAGGTGACATCAACAGCAGGGATGTCAGGGGTAAAATCTATGAACGTGCAATTGAACAGGTATATCGGCGCGATAAAAATCACAATATCTCAGAGTGAAGTCTCAGAGTGTCAAACATTTCACAGCAGCAGGGTATTTTTGAACTGATCGTCCAGGTTGTTCCTTTGACAAATACACTATCTTGATTAATGATGAGGAGCAACAGAAATCCCCCAACTTCTGACAGCTGCTGCATTTTTTATTACCAGTATCCTCATTGCTCGCTTGTCTTGTAACACGTTTAATATCCACTGACTTTCAGGATGTTACTTTGCACAATAAAAAAATATATAAAATATAAAAATGTGAGTGTTTCATGCCCACTGGGCCCATGGTATTTGATCTGCTTTAAACATGACTTTAACATTGTGAAAAACAACTCCTAACGATCAGGATGACCTGCAGAGAAAGCTGATTGATCACGATGTGCTACATATACAGCTATGTGTAATTATCTTTCACTTTCAGAGGTCTGCAATTTGTCCAGTATGTTAGTTTCTGAAGTAACTTCTGAAGAACTATCAGGTCAGGTGTCATCTACCATGCTTTTCTGAAAGAATAAAAAAAAATCCTGATATCTTGCATGATTTTCAATTAATCAGAATCCATCCATCACCAAACACGATTTGGCAAAGAGGAGTCAGACTAAACAAAATACTTCAAATCTTTCTAACTGTAATGTTAATTAATTGGTACTCATTAATTCAGATCATGTTCATAGAATATAATAGACAAATAATGGCTGGAATTCTCCGGTTGTTGGGATTCACTTTTCCCGCTGGCAGGGCACACCCGCGGTTTTGTGGTGGCGTCAGGTGGTTTCAATGAGAAATCACAATCGGCGGGAAGATAAAATTCCCACTGCTAGCAGATGACGTGTCGCCGATAAACACGTGGCTAGGGGACCGGAGAATCCCGCAGAATGGGCATCAGAATTTTGGTGCACCCGCCCCTGGGATTCTCTGTTTCACCAGCCGCCCAATGGGGTTTCCCATTGTGGGCAGCCCCACACTGTCGGGAAATCCCTGGGCGCAACGGAGAATCCCGACAGGGAAGAATCCAGCCCAATGTTTTTTTGCATTAAATATCAGCAAACAATTTCAGTCACAAAAATCACAACTCTTTTTTCCTTCGTTCACAGGATGTGGGCATTGCTGGCCGAGTCAGCATTTATTGCCCATCCCCAAGGGGAGTTAAGAGTCAACCACTTTGCTGTGGCTCCCGAGTCACATGTAGGCCAGACCAGGTAAGGATGACAGATTTCCTTCCATAAAGAACGTCAGTGAACCACATGGGTTTATACGATAATTGTTTCATGGCCATCAATAGATTTTTAATTCCAGATTTTTTTAAAATTCAAATTTCACCAGCTTCCATGGTGGGATTCAAACCCAGGTCCCCAGAGCATTACCCTGGGTCTCTGGATTACTAGTCCTGCGACAATACCACTAAGCCACCCAGCTACAAGAAGAACATTTAAAGGAATAAGAAGGTAGATCTGCCAATTGGTGATCATGAATATTTCTCTCTTGTAATTATTCTGGCTTGTTGCCCTTAGTCTTCGAAGCCTGTAATAGTTATTGTTCAAAATTATAAATCTTCCATACTATCTCCGGTTGTTGCACTACTTCAAGTGTTGGTGACCTGTATGTGATCCAGAACACCCAACACATCATGATACCAGGAGTGGTTGCATACTAGCACTTCTTAGACCTACCTGCAAGTGATCTGCCTCTTCCACAGCATTCCGTCATCCTGCAACATGGACAATATCAGCCCACCGCTGCCGCTCTGCATCGCCGGCAACCTCGGGGTCAACTGGAAGATTTTCAAACAGCGCTTCCAGCTCTTCCTCAAAGCCACGGACAGGGAGGGCGCCTTGGACACCAGAAAGATTGCTCTTCTCCTCTCCACGGCCGGGGTCCATGCCATCCACATTTTCAACTCTCTCACCTTTGCAGATGACGAAGACAAGATGAAGTTCAAGACGGTTCTCCTCAAATTTGACACTCACTGCAGCGTAGAGGTGAATGAAAGTTTCGAGCGCTACTTGTTCCAGCAGCGTTTGCAGGGTAAGGACGAACCTTTCCAATCCTTTCTAACGCACTTCCGCATCCTTCCGCAATCTTGTAGCTGCGGGCCCACCTCCGACTCCATGATACGCGACGAGATCGTTTTTGGTGTTCAGTCGGACCCCCTACGTCAGCAGCTCCTCAAAGTTAAGCAACTCACCCTAGCGACCGCCATCGAGACCTGTGTCTGACATGAAAATGCCACCAGTCAGTACTCTCATATACAAGCGGCTGAAAGGGCACGGCAAGGTCCCCACGAGGCGGAATGGGTCCAAGTGATTGAGCAGCTCCAGGGCCTCAGCCTGGATGAGGATGGCCATTTTGCGCGCTTTCCGCGGACTCCCGCGCTTGTACGCACCAAACGAGGGGACGACGACGTGGAGGAACGTAATGCGCAGGCGCGCACCACGCATGACCGCACCGCGCATGTGTGGTGGCGCAGCGAACGTGCTGACGTCACGATGTGTGGCAACTGTGGCTCCGCCCATTTAAAGCGGCAATTACTGCAAAATCTCGACAATGCCTATGATGTGGAAGACTTGGCCACTATGCTGCCTGCTGTCGAGCAGCTCAGCCTTCCAGTTCATATCACTTCAGCCAGCCTCGCAGGAATGTTCGGGAAATTCAACCCACGGTCATCAAGTCCGATTCCGACCTCCCGCACAGCAGTGACACCGAGGACCCGAAGGCGCATTTTTTGAGTCAGTGTCGTAACGAAAAACAGGCTGTCCCCGAAGCAAAGACACCAGCCGCTGTCGGTATACACCCTGACGGTCAACCAGAATTCGTCGCCCACCTCAGAAACTTAATTTGCGAACTTTGTGCACTAATGGACTCTCTGGTCTGTTCTCATAGATTTCAAAGAATTTACAGTGCAGAAGGAGGCCATTCGGCCCATCGAGTCTGCACCGGCTCTTGGAAAGAGCACCCGACTCAAGGTCAACAGCTCCAGCCTATCCCCATAACCCAGTAACCCCACCCAACACTAAGGGCAATTTTGGACACTAAGGGCAATTTACCATGGCCAATCCACCTAACCTGCACATCTTTGGACTGTGGGAGGAAACCGGAGCACTCGGAGGAAACCCACGCACATACGGGGAGGATGTGCAGACTCCGCACAGACAGTGACCCAAGCCGGAATCGAACCTGGGACGCTGGAGCTGTGAAGCAATTGTGCTATCCACAATGCTACCGTTCTGTTCTTCCGTTTAATCGTTCAAGTGGTTTGTATATAGTGTTCATCTCGTTATTTGTGTGACACACTGTTTTTTCTGCACTAGGCACCTTCCCATGTAAATAGCTTAGTTTTATGTACATAGTCCTGTAAATATTTTGCACACTATTTATTGTCACGCAGGCACATTTTTTAATATAAAAGGGGGATGTCATAATATACACCAGTATATCATGGTGCAGACACACACTGATGGACGCACAGTGGGACCAATCAACATACACAACACCGCAGCTAATCACCAGTGAGAGCACACGCACTATAAAGACAGGGGGCATCAGAGTTCCCGCTCATTCGAGTAGCAGCTAGCTAGGAGCACAGAGCTCACAGCCTGCAACACAGGCATTCACCATGTGCTGAGTGCATCAACTGGTTAGGACAAGGCAAAGGTCTTTAGTTAAAGCTAGTATCGTATTTACCCACAGTTCAAGTATGTTTAAATAGTTAACCTTTTAATAAAATAGTGTTCCACTACTTCAAATGTCGGTGACCTGTATGTGATCCAGGACACCCAACACATCAACATTAACCCGTTTATTTTAAACAGGTTAATGCCTCTGTTTGAACACATGAGCCAGCACTCCCCAACATAACTTCAACACCCACAAATAATTCTACTGTTTCTGAATAACTACCTGAATGATATGAACAATGGGATCACAACTCGTTTTGATTTGTAATACAATTAATGCTCTTTCGAAGCATTAACTCATGAATAACTGTTTTAGACTGGCTAGATATGCCTTCAGATGTCTTTCTGTTTCAAACTGCATGCTAATGAAGACTCTTTCATCATCACTGCCTCTGATTTCTCATGCTGTTGTAAGACACCCAGCACAAATCTCCTCCAATTAACTATTAAAGCCAGTTGCTGCTCATGGCAAACTCTGTTCCCTGGCCAATGACTTTATCCCTTTCCCTGACCACTGTCTCCATTGAACCAGACTGTTCACAGCCTTGCCATCCTAGCTGACCCTGCGGTGAGCCTCTGACCCCATACCCTCCCCATTATCTAGATTGCTGACCGCCATCTTAGTAATATTACCTGTGTCCACCTCTAATGCAGCTCATTTGCTGTTGAAACTCTCAAACATGCCTTTGGTTGACTTAACTATTCCAAGTGTCTCCTAGCCAGCGTTCCACCTTGTTTATTCTGTAAAACTATTGTCCATATCCTAAGTAGCATCAGTCTCATTCACCGATCAATACTGACTTACGTTGTCTCCTGACCAGGTTACACCTCAAGATTCAAGTTCTCATCCTTGTTTTCAAATCCATCATGGTCTTGCCCATCCATATCTCTGTAGCCTCCTCTAGCCCTAGAACTCTCTGTGATTTCTGCACTTCTTCAAGCTAGGCCTCTTGGGCACCCCAATTGTCTCCACCAATAACAGCCACTCCTTTGGTTATCTGGACTCTAATCTCTGAATTCTGCTCCTAAACCACTCAGCCTCTTTATCATTCTCTCTCGCCTGTAAAACGCTACTTATGCCATTATCTTTCACCTATCCTAATATCCTCTCGGTGGCTTTGAGTCAAATTCCACTTTATAATTGCTCCCATGAATCACCTGTGGATATTTACCGTGGGAAAAGCGTTGGGTGGGATTTTCCGGCCCTTCCCACCGACAGGATCTTCTGATCCCACCAAAGGTGATCCCACCCCGCATGGCGGCGTGGTTAGCAAGCAATTAAAATGGCCATTGACTTTGCCGGGACCAGAAGGTCCTGCCGGCGGCCATTGTCGAGTCTCTTTGGAAGTTGTAAAACATGCCGTGGGGGCGGGTGGGCGGAAAATCCCGGCCGTGCGGGCGACATGGTGGCACAATGGTTAAGCCCTGTTGCCTCACTGTGCCAGGCAAGGACCTGGGTTCGATCCCAGCCTTGGCTGACTGTCTGTGTTGGGTTTGCACGTTCTCCTCATGTCTGCGTGTGTCTCCTCTGGGTGTAAAGTTGTGCAAGTTAGTTGCATTGGCCATGCTAAATTGCCCCTTAGTGTGCAAAGATCTGCAGGTCAGGTGGATTTGCCATGATCAATCGGCAGGGTTAGGGGGAGCATGGTAGGGTGCTCTTTCAGAGGGTCAGCAAATACTTGATGGGCTGAATGGTCTCCTTCTGCATTGTAGGGATTCTATGGATTTTATAGGCGGTTCTGGAGTGCTTGAATCTTGGATTTCATTGTAGATATTTATATTACATTCAGTTGATTGATTCTGTTGGCAATCCTTTTCTCTCCAGGAACCAGAGAATACATTTACCTATCCAAACCTTGATAATTTGTGCATATCTCAAATTGAACAACAACTGGGGTTCTGGCCCAACAGATCAATGCTGGTGTTTGTGCGCCTTCCACCTTACTTCATTCCAGCATTTTAATCTATTCCTCATTTTTTGTCTCCCTCACGTACTGCCCTTCTACTTTTAAAAGAATAATGTTGCAGAGCATTATGCATTGGTAGAGGGACTGGGGTCAATTCAACCATGGGCTGTCAATGGTAGATTTGGAAGAGAAGAGCATCAGTGCATAATATATGTGTCCATTAAACTTTAGAGATTGGCAATGGAAGACCATATTGGGGAACAGCCATGGTGAGAGACAGTAATGGTTTAATTGGGACAAGGGCAAGATTGGTGAGAGTGGGTTAATGAAATCAGTAGCTGCAGAAAAGTTATGATGAACAGAGGGCCAAAGGCTAGCCAGTTTGGATTTTGAACGTGCAGTTATAAGTGAATTGTAGTGATCTCTGTATGTGCATGTACATAAGGAATTAATGTGTAATCAGTAGCACCAGATGATCACTAGAGGGCCGGACCAACAGGGTATAAAAGCAACCGCATTGTGCCTCTCTCTCTCTTTTGGATGTATTGTGACCAGGACAGGAGTATCAGATTAGCTCAGATGGTTAGTGTAGTTACGCATAGTTACTGTAGTTAGATCTTGTTAACCTTATCAGTAGTATCAATGTTAAAGTAAAGAACACACAATTATTGTTATAGTTACTCAATAAACCTTTAGTTACTACTGGACGAGTTTGAGACTTCTTCATCGAGATTCAGAAGTCCTCATCAGTAACCAAGGTTTGAGTAACACATATTACACTCCTTAGTATATCAAAACACACAGAGAAGTGTAATAAAATAAAATACAGGAGCGTAATAAAAGATGGTACCAGGGCTGTTGGCTTTAAAATAACCAGTTAGATTAGGTTAGACAAAAAGAGCAGAAAATTCAAACCAGATATTGAATTGTGGAAGACTTCACAGCATATGGATCTTCAACGACTAATTGATTCGATGAACTCGTTGGAGCTCCGTGGTAGCTGGAAACAACCGGTAATTTAAGTTGTAACTGGAAAATGTTTGAAGTGATGTTCCAAATATTTATCGCAGCTAATGATTTGAGCACAGTCTCTTATGCAACAAAAATACCGCTGCTACTCGCAACAGCAGGACATGAAGCTAGAGAAATCTATAATTGCTTTAATTACTTAGAAGGTGAAGACAACACCAAATTAGAAGTAATACTCAAAGAAATTTGAAGAACACTGTAAAAGTCAGTCTGGTGAGATGCTGGGAAGATTAACTTTCATTATAGGTGCCAGAGAAACGGAGAGCCCATCACTAATTTTATTACAGACCTCAAGTTAATAGCACAGGGCTGTAATTTTGCTGATTTCAGAGACTCAATGATAATGGCTCAATTAATTTCTGGACTATCTGATATAAATTTGAGGGAAGAACTTTCACAAAAAAAGTATCTAACTCTAGAAATCGCTATACAAAAATGCCTTGCTTATGAACAAAAACAAAATCAATTGAGTCTTTACAAACAAGGAATCAGTATCTAGAAAACAAAATCCGTTAAAATGGCGCAAATACTCACCACGAGGCAGAGGCAGGCTTGAAACTTAAGAAGACGGAAGTTCTCAGTGGCAGCCATTTACGCGTGCGCAGTCTGACCAGTCCGCACATGCGCACTTCCCAAAAAGACGTAAAAGGGGCAAAACAGTGTTTTGTGCATGCGCAAGAAGAGCGCACAGTAAAGGAAACTCGAATTGCGCATGCGCAATCTATTCCTACGCATGAAGTCACGAGCATCATGACGCCAGAAGACCCGGACCACACCCACTTAAAGGGGAAATGCCCAAAAATTGAAAAAAAGAGTTTTAAAGCTACAGAACCAAATTTATTTTACCTCGAAAGACAGAACAAAATGCCTGAACTTCTACTGCAGTTGAAAATAACCTCTGAAGCACCCTGGAACAAGCAGTCTGCACCACCCAAAGTGAGGAGCACAATGACAAATCCGAAACCAAAGAAGATGATTTGTTCATTCAACATGAAGAGCATAATAACGAATCCGAAACAAACAGAGATGATTTATTTATTGAAGAATACTACTCAGACATGGCTGAGTTTTTCGGATATGATGATCAAGGCATCAGCGACATGGTTGAAAAGCTCAATACGAATCTACTCATGGTAGATGAATCCAATACCATGATGGAATGGCAGATCGTTGAAACATTGGATGTCAGCAACCTGTCAATGAGCCAAGAAGAAATCAATGCCACACAGAGAGCACAGATCGACTCCAAATAGAGAATACTGCACAACTCCACAGAGATAGCGATGAAAGACTCCACAGAGAGAGCGATGAAAGACTCCACAGAGAGCTCGTTGACAGACTCCAGAATTGAAGCAATTAAAGACTCCAGAGCGGACTTCCGGTGGCGTGGGCGAGCAGGGTGGCCGCAATAACAAGTGCTCCCGCCGGTGGCCACGATTCGCGGCGATTTCGAGGAAAGCCCCGAGTCCTTATGCACTCCCCGACTATCGTTGGCCTTTGGGGCCGCCACGAGCAGCCAGCGGGGCCGGTTTAAAAACCGGCGAAGAACCCCGCGCGGGTGTCGGGCGGCGGGGGCTGAGGCGCCGGGCCCGGCAGGTCAGAGCAGCGGGGGCGGAGCTACGAGGAGGCCGAGGCGGCAGGCCCGAGGCCAGGACGCCATGTAGGGAGGGTGCTCCACGTCTGATGGCTCCCACCTAGGAAGAAGAAAGAAGGTTGAAGCCTGGTCCCAGGTGAATGTAGAGCAGAAAGAAAGAAGATTTAAGAAAGTTTGGTGAAAGTTTTTTTTTTCAAAAAAGAAGAATGTCAGATTGATGAAGGGCAGGAGGGTGAAGGGGGAGAGAGGACAAAGGAAAGAAGATAAAAAACAATAAGCCGCTAAAGGATGCGAAAAGCAGCGTCGAAGGAAGGACGAAACCCGGGTTCGCCGCCGAAGGAGAAGACGAGCAAAAGCAAAGTGTTGACAGGATGGCGGAAGCCGAACTGCAAGGCGGGGCCGCACTACTTACGGTGGAGAAGATGACCGAGGCGATGGTGGTGGAGCTGGAAAAACGTTTGGTGAGGCACATGGAGGTCCTGAGGAAAGAGATGGTGGTCGTGGTGAGGTCATTGTTGGAGGAGGCAATCGGCCCGATGAGGGTGGAGGTGGGAAAGGCATTGGCCGAGGTGAGAGAGCAGGGCGAGAAGATGAAGGAGGTGGAGGAGGCCGTGACACGACACAGCGACCAGGCCACCTCGATGGGGGACGAGCTGCGGAGGGTGGTGGAGGATAACAGAGGACTCCAAGCAAAGCTGGAAGACTTGGAAAACCGCTCAAGGCGGCACAATCTGAGAATTGTGGGCTTGCCTGAAGGGACAGAGGGCCCAAGGCCAACGCAATACTTCGCTAAGAAGTTGGCGGAGCTGATGGGGGAGGGTGAGAGCCCCACCCTGTACGAGCTAGACCGAGCTTATTGGTCATTAAGGCCGAAGCCCAAAGTGAACGAGCCGCCAAGGGCAGTAATTATCTGCTTCCATAAGTTTTGCATGAAGGAGAAAGTATTAAGCTGGGCGAAGCAGGAGCGTGAGGTGCTGTGGGATGGTACTGCGGTTCGGATCTACCAGGACTGGACGGTGGAGTTGGCAAAAAGACGAGCGGCGTTTCGGCGAGTGAAGGCGGCTTTGTACAAGAAGGGGGTGCGATTTGGTGTGGTGTACCCGGCGAAGTTGAGAGTAACATATAACGGCAAAGACTTTTATTTTGAGACAGCGGAGGCGGCTGACGCGTTCGTGAGGGCAGAAGGCTTGGGACAGATGTGAAGAGCGGAACTGGAAGAGAGACTGTGGACTGTGTTTGAGCGGCTGGAAAATGTACAAACGTTACAACTTTCTTTTTACTGATTTGTATTGAAATTTACTTCTCTTTGCATTGTTACAGAGTTCAAGTTAATGGCGTTCTGCGTTGCGACGGTTAAATGTTATGTTAGTGAATTGTAGGGGTTGGATTGTTGGGTTTGTTTTGGTGTTTCTTTCTCTGGGACTGGGCGGAAGGGGGTGAGAGGTCTTGGCGGGGGGAGCCATGACTAAAGTCAGTTAGTGAACGGGGGTGAGGTGAGAGGAGGACTGCAGACATTGGAGCCTGGATAGCAGGCTTCAATGGGCCTACGAGGCGAGCAAGAGGGGGTGGAGGGATGGATGTTGGGGGATGTTTTGGTAGGGGGTGTTCTTGGGAGGGGGGGAAGGGGTTCAATGTTAACAAAGGACAGGGGCGGGTCAGGCTTATGGGGCAGGGCCCAGTGGTATGGTGATGGTGGATAAGAAAGGTGGAGGGGGGTGAGAGACCCCCAGTAAGGATAATCACGTGTAACGTGAGAGGGCTAGGAGGTCCGGTCAAGAGGTCAAGGGTGCTTGCACATCTTAAAAGTTTGAAAGCCGATGTAGCAATGCTGCAGGAGACTCACTTGAGGGTGAAGGACTAGGTGAGGCTTAAAAAAGGCTGGGTTAGCCAAGTGTTTCACTCCGGATTTGATGGAAGTGCTCGAGGGGTAGCGGTGCTGGTCAGCAAAAGGGTACGCTTCCAGATGGAGAAGGTGGTGGCAGATCAGGGGGGTAGATATGTGATTGTGACAGGGGCACTGGAGGGGAGATTAGTGGCGCTGTTAAGTGTATACGGTCCCAATTGGGACGATGTGGGATTCGCGAGGAAGGTGTTTGGGGCTATTCCCGACTTGGACACGCATGAGCTGATTGTGTGGGGGGGACTGGAACTTGGTGCAGGAGCTGAGGTTGGACAGATCACGGCCGCGCTCGCTGGTCCCATCAGGGGGGGGGGGGGCGAAGGCGCTGGCTGGGCTAATGGTGGAAATGGGAGAGGTGGACCCTTGGAGTTTCCTGCACCCAAGGGAACGGGAGTATTCATTTTTCTCAGCAGTCCATAAGGTATACTCACGGATCGACTTTTTTGTGGTGGGGAAGGCTTTGCTGGCTGGAGTCAAGGGGTCGGAATACTCTGCAATTGCAGTGTCAGATCACGCTCCACATTGGGTGGAAGGGGGCAGCGCAGAGACCGGGGTGGAAACTGGATGTGGGGCTTTTGGGGAACCAAGTGTTCTGTGAGAAAATTGAAAAGGTAATTAAGGAATATGTAGGTATTAATTGTACGGGTGAGGTGTCGAAGGCAGTCGTCTGGGAGACTCTAAAGGCGGTGGTGAGAGGTGAGGTAATTTTGTTTACGGCCAGGGTGGATAAAGAAGAGAGGTTGGCGCGGCAGAGGGCAATAGATGAGATGTTGAAGGTAGATAGGAGGTATGCATAGGATGGGGACCCGGCGAAGCTGGAAAAGAGGAAGGAACTACAGGCGAGCTTCGACCGACTGTCCACCAGGAAGGCGGTGCGCCAACTGAGACGAGCAAGGGGTGCAGTTTATGAACATGGAGATAAGGCAGGTCAGCTCCGGAGGGAAATTCTTCAGGTGAAGGATAGGGCAGGGAAGTTGGTGGTGGCACCAGCGCTGATTAACAAGGTTTTTGAGGAGTTTTATGAGAGGTTGTACAAGTCAGAGCCACTCGGGGGAGACTGTGAGATGTTGGAATTTCTAGATGGGTTGGAGTACCCGAGGCTAGGGGAGGGGGACAGGGCTACATTAGAAGGACCAATAGTGGAGCAGGAGATAAAGGATGCGATTGGGAGGATGCAGTCGGGGAAGGTGGCAGGGCTGGATGGGTTTCCGGTGGAATATTATAAAAAAATTAAGGATAGGCTGGCACCCCTGATGGTGGGGACGTTTGAGGAGGCGATAGGGAAGGGGGTGTTGCCGCAAACCTTGGGGCAGGCATCGATTTCCCTGTTACAGAAAAAGATAAGGATCCGACGGAGTGTGGGTCATATCGGCCCATATACTTCTGAATGTGGACGTAAAAGTGTTGGCGAAGGTACTGGCGGGTAGGCTGGAGGAGTGCCTTCCGAAGGTGATAAGGGAGGATCAGACAGGGTTCGTGAAAGGGAGGCAGCTGTTTTCGAACATTAGGAGGGTTTTGAACGTTGTTATGGCACCGGCGGAAAGAAAGGAAACAGAGGTAGTTGTGGCATTGGACGCCGAGAAGGCGTTTGATCGGGTAGAATGGGGGTACCTGATGGCAGTGCTGGAGCGGTTTGGGATTGGACCAAGGTTTGTGAACTGGGTAGAGCTATTATATAAGGAACCGAAGGCGAGTGTCCACACAAATAATATCAGTTCGAGGTACTTTTCTCTCCACCGTGGGACGAGACAGGGAAGTCCTATGTCCCCCCCTGCTGTTTGCACTTGCGGTTGAGCCGTTGGCCATCGCATTGAGAAGTTCGGGAGCATGGAAAGGAACAGTGCGGGGGGGGGGGAAATAGAGCTAGGGTGTCCTTATATGCCGACGACTTGCCTCTGTCTGTGTCGGAGCCGAGTGCGTTGATAGGAGGAATATTGGAGCTAGTGCGGGTATTTGGGTCTTTCTCGGGGTACAAGTTGAACCTGGACAAGAGTGAGTACTTTGTGGTGTCTCGGCCGGGGGTGGGGGCAGGGGTGGGGGTGCTGCCATTCCGTAGAGCAGGGACTCATTTTAGGTATCTGGGGGTGCAGGTTGCCCGGGAGTGGGGGAGGCTTCGCAGGTACAACATCACTAGTTTGGTGGGGAGAGTGAAAGCCGATCTGGCAAGGTGGGACGGCCTTCCTCTGTCACTGGCGGGTCGGGTACAGGCGGTTAAAATGAATGTGTTGCCGTGATTCCTGTTTATTTTTCAATGCCTCCCGATTTTCCTGCCAAAGTCTTTTTTCAGGGAGATTGAGGGAAGGATTACCTTATTCATATGGGGAGGGAAGGTGGCCAGAATGAGAAAGGTGCTGCTACAGAGGGGAAGGCAGACAGGGGGTTTGGGTCTCCCGAACCTGTTGTACTACTACTGGGCGGCGAATGTGGAGAAAGTGCGGAGCTGGGTCAGAGGGGTTGATTCTCAGTGGGTCAGAATGGAGGAGAGTTTGTGCAGGGGGTCGGGGCTGAAGGCACTTGCAACAGCGCCGCTCCCAATAGCTCCGGGGAAATATTCAGGGAGTACGGTAATAATAGCTTTATTGAAAATCTGGAGGCAGTTTCGCCAACACTTCGGATTGGGTTTAGGGTCAAGGGAAATGCCGATTTGGGGGAACCACAGATTTGAGCCAGGGAGGTGGGATAGAAGTTTTCGGAAATGGGAAGAGAAGGGGATTAAAACGCGAAAAGATTTTTTTCTTCGGGGTCGGTTTGCAGGATTGAGGGAGCTGGAAGCGAAGTATGGGCTAGATCAGGGAGAAGTGTTTCGGTACATGCAGGTTCGGGATTTTGCCAGGAAGGAGATACAGAGCTTCCCAGAGGAACCGGCCTCCACATTACTGGAGGAGGTGTTGACGACAAGGGGACTGGAGAAGGGGGCAGTGTCAGCGGTGTACGGAGCCATTTTGGAAGAGGATAAGGCACCACTGGAAGAGATCAAAGCAAAGTGGGAGGAAGAGGTGGGAGAGGTTATAGAGGAGGGGGTCTGATGTGGGGTGCTCCGGAGAGTGAATGCCTCCACCTCATGTGCGAGGTTGGGGCTGATACAGCTGAAGGTGGTATATAGAGCGCACCACACGAGGGCGAGGATGAGCCAATTTTTTGAAGGAGTAGAGGATGTGTGTGAGCATTGCGGGGGGGGGGGGGGGGGGGGGGGGGCGCGGGGGTGGGGGGGGGGGTGGGGGGTGGGTGGGGGGGGGGGGCTCGCGAATCACGTTCATATGTTTTGGTCCTGTCCAAAGCTAGGGGAGTACTGGAAGGAGGTGTTTAGGGTAATTTCCAAGGTGGTGCGTGTGAAACTGGACCCGGGTCCCCAGGAGGCCATATTCGGGGTGTCGGACCAGCCAGGGTTGGAAACGGGAGCGGAGGCAGGTATCATAGCCTTCGCCTCGTTGATCGCCCGAAGGCGGATCCAGCTGGGATGGAGAGCAGCCTCTCCACCCAGTGTCCTGGCATGGCGGTGGGACCTGTTGGAATACTTGACCCTTGAGAAGGTTAAGTTCGAACTGAGGGGAAGCTCGGAGGGGTTCTACAAGTTATGGGCACTATTCATTATGCACTTTCAAGAACTGGATAACATCGAACATTAGTTGGGGGGGTGGGTGGGGGGGGGGGTGGGGGGGGGGGGGGGGCTGTGTAGATTAAGGGTGACTACGGGTAATCCCTGATTCCTTTTTGTCATTTGTTTATGTAAACATGCGGGCTGATGTTTGGGGGTTGGTGGGTGGATGGGATCGTTGTTATTATGGGGATTGACATATCTTGCTGATTATTGTTTATTGTTGATGGGTGTAAATGTGGGAGAAAATGTGAAAAAGGAGGAGAATAAAATTTTTTTTTTTTAAATAAAAAAAAGACTCCAGACTGACAGATCTCAGCTCGTATGTACAGAAACACACAACAATCAAAGTTAAACTACTCTTGAGTCCCATGAGACCACGTCAATTAAAACCTCATCTACTCTAAACTACCCACAAGAAAATGAAATCTTGAAGATTTTGACTCCAAAAGAGGAGCACCAAGAAATCAATGATGATTCAAGTGAACCAGAAATGACTCCAGAAGAGGAGCACCAAGGAATCAAAGAGGAATCACATCAACCACAAATGACTGATGTCACCAAGATAAATGCAACATCAGATCATTCTCACAATTCTCAAGAAGAAATGCTCAATGAAACATCAGATACCACAAAGGATACTGACACCAATAACTTTGAGAATGACTCAAATTATCCCCGCGGAACAGTCATTGAGCGCAACAAGAACAACAACAAAAACCACAAGAAGCACAACAGAAACAAGAACAACAGCAACAACAAAAACAACAAGAACAACAACAGAAACTACAAGCACATAAACAAAAACTACAAGCACAACAACAAAAACAACAACAAGCATAACAAAGACAACAAGAGCAACAATAAGCATGACAAAAACTACAAGAACAACAACGAATGCAATAAAAACAGAAACAACAACCACGACAAAAACAACAACAAGAACAACAATGAAAACAACAAAGATAGAAATGACAGAAACAACAACAATGAAACAATGACCTGTACAACATGGTACAACTCTGCACATGCACCTGAAGGACAATGGAACAGCACATTCCAAAACAATGACAAGAGTACAAACATCCCATGGCATGACAACAAATCTCACAAATTCACATTTGCTCCACAACAAACAAACAAACCAGCTTTCAAGGCAGATGACATACATAATCAATACCGCAAGCACAGGAAAAAGTCCAGGTCAGACAAGGCAGATGACATACAGAATCAATACCACGAGCACAGGAAAAAGTCCAGGTCAGACAACAAAGATGTAACACAGAATTGCTACCACAAGCATAGAAAAAAAAGTCAAAATCAGACAAAGAAGTGATTCAACCATTTGAACACCTCATGATGACTTGTTGGGACTGAATCACAAGCAAAAGGAAAAAAAAACCTAAGAGACTAAATGTAGGAACATTTGACTGATTTACTTATTGATTTTATGTAATCCATTTGCAAACTGCATCCATTCTGTTTGTTCAATGTTCTTTACAACATACAGAAAATATGTAACACAAGAAAAAAGGGGGATGTAGTGATCTCTGTATGTGCATGTGCATAAGGGGTTAATGTGTAATCAGTAGCACCAGATGATCACTAGAGGGCTGGACCAACAGGGGTATAAAGGCAACCACATTGTGCCTCTCTCTTTCTTTTGGATGTACTGTGACCAGGACAGGAGTATCAGATTAGCTCAGATGGTTAGTGTAGTTACGCATAGTTACTGTAGTTAGATTTTGTTAATCTTATCACTAGTATCAATGTTAAAGTAAAGAACTCACACAATTATTGTTATAGTTACTCAATAAACCTTTAGTTACTACTGGACGCGTTTGAGTCTTCATCGAGATTCAGAAGACCTCATCAGTTACCAAGGTTTGAGTAACACATATTACACTCTGTAGTATATCAAAACACACAGAGAAGTGTAATAAAAGATAATACAGGAGCGCAATAAAAGAGTTATTTTCAGGGGAGGACAAAGAAGTGTGTAAGGATGTGGCATTGTGGGGGCTGTGATGAAGAATAACATGAGGAAGTGATCAGAGATTACTTTATTCATGATTGATACGATGGGACTGGCAAGATCACTTGATCAATATCAGGCGAGTGACTGTGAATATATTTTGGAGAGTACATGGAAGAAGAGATTTAGGGAGGATAAGTGTGCAGTGAACTCGGAGAAGAAAGAACATGAGTTGAGCCGAAGGTTGAAGTCATCGAGCATGAGAAGTCAGTTGGTGCTGAGGCTATGGGAAGAAAACAGTGAAGATATCTCTCTGAGAACATTTTTGTAATACTTAGAAGGGCGGGAAAGGAAGATGATTTTGAATGAGGGTTGAGAGGCTCAAAGGAGGAGAAAGTGCCAGAGGAGTAGGGGATCAGACCCATGTGTAGTCTGGTGATGTGCCACACCGCCAATAAAGAGTCCTTACAGTGCAGAAGGAGGCTATTCTGTCCATCGAGTCTGCACTGACCCTCTGAAAGAGCGCCCGCCCTATCCCTGTAACTCTTTAACCCCACCTATCCTGCATACCTTTGGACACGAAGGGGCAATTTAGCATGGCCAATCCACCCAACATATACAACTTTGGACTATGATGGTCTTTACAGAGGAAGTGGTGATTGTTATAGTAATTTCATTAGGGGAATGGTGCTCTCACTATCCAAACAGGTTTCTATTAAGGCCACAATGCTGATCATTAACACTAAACTCATCTTAGGGTTGCCAATTAGGCCAATTAAGGCCTTACTTAAAGACCATTTTCAGATGCCAATTGCACTTTCTGAATTTTGGGACAGCCGCCTGCTGAGTCCTTAGTTCAGCAGCAACATGGAAGTGGCCCCATGATGGTTGACTGGGGGATCATTGATGCCCCTTCTCACTGGCCTGATGAATGAGCCGGAGGTATGAAAAGACCACAGCCATGGCCACAATCAAACCTGTGAAAGAGTTCCCCTTCTATACAGGTCCTTCTTTATTTTTAAATTCTCTTCAAGCTTCTGATAGTGCCCGCATTTTGAATTGCCTTCACAATCGCTTTGCTGCCTTCGCAGCATCCAAGTCTCCCGGTGATGCTGCCAACTGGGTGCAGTTGAGACTCTTACATCACTAACCCGCCCACCGTCCTCAACTGGATAGCAAACATGGAGGCAGCCAATGCCTCCTGTAACATTGTTTCAGGATATGACTTTACAACAAATGCTGGCTTGGGACCCGCCGTGGTCCCTGACATTTGTGAGAAAATTCAGCCCAAATAGTCTTTGAAAGAAATTTGAAGCAATATGAAGGAACATTTAAATTTGAGAAGGAGGAGAGGTCAGAGTGGAAACGGAATGCATGATGAGAGAGTAGGTAGGCAATTATGGATGTGGGCACAGAAGATTGTGATCTTCAAATACCTGGTTAATCATTAATAGTTCTCCAGTGTACCGTGGACGTTGCTTGTTCATGTATTGGATTACAAATGTTTGCTGCAAAGAATTAAATTAATACCAAGTTTCCATTTTCTGATGAGCAAATTTGGTGCAGGAATACAGCACACTGGGAACCAGCCCAATCTCCAACACTTCTATCTAAGTGAAAGTTGATATGCATGTACTGAAGAGCTTGAGAAATTAAGAAGTCATGAAGTGAAATTATTTCTACTTATGAATGTGTCAATCCTTGGAGCACGCCAGCAATTAATTTTTAAAAATTCAGTCTACAGTATTACTCATGAGTGCGGTAGCTAGATAGGGTGCCAGAGCATCTATCACACTGATTTAGAAATCTATTTTGTTTAGTGACTGTGTCACAATAACAGCCATTATCAACAAACAGTAACTGTTTAGTCGTGTGCAATTCTTAGTGTGAGGATAATACCAAGTCATCTTAAACATGGTCCTGGCTGTGTAAGCAGTGCACTGAACACAACACTACACTTTGCAACATAACATGGTGATATAATAATAATCACTTATCGTCACAAGTAGGCTTCAATTAAGTTATCATAAAAAGCCCCTAGTCGCCACATTCCAGCGCCTGTTTGGGGAGGCCGGTACAGGAATTGAACCCGCGCTGCTGGTTTTGTTCTGCATTACAAGCCAGCTGTTTAGCCCACTGTGCTAAACCGATCCCTGTCTATTTGTGCAAACTCTAAATACTGTAGTGCATGCCATAGCATTCATGCAGTGCAAAGAGAATTTGGAATGAGGCATAGCTCATAACAAAATGCTCCACATATAGAGATGTAGAGAATTCCTATTTGTCTCGTGTGGTAGTGCACATGTGGACTCAATGATCAATTTATTCTAATCTCTTTAGCACATGAATACCTTTTACAAATGTTCCCATTGCCTAATCTTTCATTCACTTTCCATTCTCCAGTTCACTATATACAGCATCGCCATCAACCTTCAGCATTCTTGTTTAAGCGTGTCCTCATCTTTGCCCCCTCTGGCTATCTCATGCCAGATGTGAAATATTGCACCACCAGATGGCCTATTATTTCTTCTTCTGCACACACCTATTTCTAAATGTTCCTGTTCCTCTTTTGATCAGCAGGTTGTGTTTCCAACCTAGCCGCATTTATCTTCTTCTTGCTGGTTTTATTGTTGACTTTTGTTCTGCTATTGTTTCTGAAAGTAATTGAAGGCCTGTGAGATACCTGAGTGCTTGGGGGTGTAAATGTTACTTTATACAATACTAATGTATTGGGTAACACTTCCTTAATTGTGATTCTATGATCCTCTGGCTGTTGTAAATGACTTTGAGAACACAGCCCAGAAAATCCAGGAGAGAGAGAGAGAGATGGGAGAGATCTGACATTGTAAGATTCCAGTAAGCTGTGGTTAGTTTAGAAAACACTGGATGGCCAGAATCTTCCAGCCCCCGGATCATTGGAGATCACATGTGTGGTGGATCGAGACATAAACTGGAGGCTTCCAGTAGGTAACAAAGGAGTTTAATGACAAAGGCAAAGGCAGTTAAGTAACAGGCACAGAACACTATAGAACAGGTCGTAACAGCTTGGATCCCTGGTGCACACTGCCTGGGGTCCTGAACCCAGGGCCACCCACAAACTCCCGATTGTGCGGGGTTCGCTTATTCCCTCCCGGTTGAACATAAGACTATAAGATATTGGAGCAGAATTGGACCATTCAACCCATCAGGCGGGCTCCGCCATCCAGTCATGGCTAATATGTTTCGCACCCCCATTCTCCTGCCTTCTCTTCATAGCTGCTGTTCCCCTTATTAATCAAGAAATCAAGTTGGTCCTGAGCCTGTTAGCTGGCCCGTGGTGCGCGTCCTCTTAAAGGGGCCCACTACCACATTCCTCTCTCTTAAGTCCCTCATTACAACTACCCCAAAAACTATAAATAGAAGTTATAAATGTGAACAGAGACAACAGGGAAAAGAAAGTCCATCAAAAGATCAATCAGTACGAGGGCCTCCGGTTCCCCTGGGCCTCCATAGCCCCGCCACAGCCTGAGCACCATTCTGGGCAATAAAACTGTCGACAGTTGATGCCACTTCAGAAGGCACCACCTCAACGTCAGGCAAACTGGCCTCACCAGCCTCGACAGGTGCAGCTGGCTGGGCAGATTCAGGAGGACCCTGGCTCCCATTGTCTTGCAAGAGTTACAGGAATTTTCCCAATGTTGGTGGGACTTGTCGAGACTAAGCTGGGGGTTGCCACCCCTCGACTTCTCAAGTGTTTGACGTGTTTTCTGATGGTCTTCCTGTTAACACATTCCCGACTAAGCCAAACACACCCTGCTAACCAAGACAGACCTGAAACAAAACTACGGACTAAAACCGGATCTCCCACACGGAACGACCTGTTACCTCTCTGCCCAGACCGCTTTTCTGGGTGTCCTGACATGTCTCCAACTTCCCCGTCAAATTTTGAAACGCAAGATCCAACTGGGATCTCAACTTACGGCCCATGAGCAGTTCAGCGAGTGTGACCCCTGTGGTGGAGCGAGGGGTTGAGTTGTACAACAACAGAAAATTAGTCAATTGTTGGGGAAGTGGTTTATCTGATTGCTTTCTCAATGCATTCTTGAAAGTCTGAATGACCCTCTCAGTCAGACTGTTTCACGTTGGGTGGTAGGGGGCAGTCCTTTTAGTTGTATGCCATTTACTCGCACAAAAAACAGGAAATCATTGCCAGAAAAGGGGGTGCCGTTGTCTGAAACGACTGACTCAGGAAGACCATGAATGGCATCCTCGTCGCGAGGTAGTGGTCTGGGCTGTTTAGCACAGGGCTAAATCGCTGGTTTTCAAAGCAGACCAAGGCAGGCCAGCAGCATGGTTCAATTCCCGTAGCAGCCTCCCCGAACAGGCGCCAGAATGTGGCGACTAGGGGCTTTTCACAGTAACTTCATTTGAAGCCTACTTGTGACAATAAGCGATTTTCATTCATTTCACTCATTCATTCATTTCATTTCATTCATTTCATTTTATTCCTTCTCTTGAACCGATAGCCACTTAGAGTGGGCATCCAGCAGTACTAAATATCTTTCCCATAAAGGGGCTCCTGTAGTCAATGTTTACCCTGGTCTATGGGCCACCTGGCCATTGCCAGGGGTGAAGAATGGCAGAGGTGGCAAAGATTGTTGCACCTGACAAACATGACACTGTTGCACTAGTTTTTCAATGACTTTATCTATGCCTGGCCGTCAGATATAGCTGCGTGCCAGAATCTTCATCTTTGTCTTCCCGGGGTGGATGTTATGTAGCTCTTGAAGGAAGGGCCCCCTGGTGGGAGGCGGGATGACCACCCATGATTTCCACAGTCATGCCATCTTCACATGCCAACTCGTCCTGATGAATAAAGTAGGGCATCAGCTATTCGGACTTCTCATAACACCAGGTAGTCTGTATCATTATTTTAACCTTTGAAATAATAGGGTCTCTTTGGGTCCAGTGCGGATGTGCCCAGCCGGCACTGGCACAGTATCTAGGAAGTTTAAAGCCAGAACGGTCACCTGAGGTACTGGTAGCAGCAGAATGCTCTTTGGCAGGGGCAGGTTGTAGACTACCAGCAGTAAGACCCAGTGTTGCACCCTCACCAAAACTATAGGCGGGATGGGGTTATCTTCTCTTAAAAGACAAAGTAATGGTTTGTAGTCAGTCACTACATCGAACCGTCTACCATACACATATTGGTGGAATTTCTTCACACCGTATAGAACGGCTAAGCCCTCCTTCTCAATCTGGGCATAGTTTCGTGCATTGTGCAATCATCAATCAAAATCCCCATTTGGGACCTTATGATGGAGGGAAGGTCATTGATGAGCAGCTAGAGGGCACTACCCTACCCTAAGGAACCCCTGCAATGATGTCCTGGGGCAGAGATGGTTGGTCTCTACCAATCATAACCAGCTTCCTTTTATGAGGTATGGCATGAAACAGTGGAGAGTTTTTCCCCTGACTTTTATCAACATTCATTTTTCTTAGGCTTTCGAGGCCGTATTCAGTCAAATGCTGCCTTAATGTCAAAGGGCACTATCCTGTCACCTCTCAAATTCATTTTTCCATGTTTGTGTCACCTCTCAAATTCATTTGGCCATGCTTGTGTCAAGGCAGTAATGAGATCTGGAGTTATGTGTCTTTGGCTAAATCCACACTGTACATTGATGGGCAGATTATTACTTTGAAAATTGAGGCTTGACAGTACTGTCAATGACACCTTCCATCACTTTGATATGGGCCAGTAATTAACTGGGTTGGATTTCTCCTGTTTTTTGAGGAGAGGACATAGCTGAGAAACTTTCCACAATGTCAGGTGGATGCCAATGTTGGAGTTGTCCTGGAACATCTTGGCTAAGGATGTGGCTATTTCTGGAGCACAGGTTTTCACTCCCACACGGTGTGGTGTTGATATGGCCCAGTGCTTTTGCTGTATCCACATGCATTCAGCAGTCTCTTGATATCAGTGAACTGAATGGCATTTGTGATGCTGGGAACATCAGGGGCGTCATTCTCCGACCCCCCGCCGGGTCGGAGAATGGCCGTTGGCCGCCGTGAATCCCGCCCCCGCCGAAGTCTCCGCTCCCGGAGATTGGGCGGGGGCGGGAATCCGGCCGCGCCGGTTGGCGGGACCCCCCGCTGGATTCTCCGGCCCGAATGGGCCGAAGTCCCGCCCAGGAATTGCCTGTCCCGCCGGCGTAAATCAAACCTGGTATTTACCGGCGGGACCAGGCGGCGTGGGCGGGCTCCGGGGTCCTGGGGGGGGGGGGGCGCGGGGCGATCTGACCCCGGGGGGTGCCCCCACAGTGGCCTGGCCCGCGATCGGGGCCCACCGATCCGCGGGCGGGCCTGTGCCATGGGGGCACTCTTTCCCTTCCGCCTCCGCCACGGCCTCCACCATGGCGGAGGCGGAAGTGACTCTCCCCACTGCGCATGCGCGGGAAACTGACAGCGGCCGCTGACGCTCCCGCGCATGCGCTGGGAAACTGACAGCGGCCGCTGACGCTCCCGCGCATGCGCCGCATTTCCGCGCCAGCTGGCGGGGCAACAAATGCCATTTCCGCCAGCTGGCGGGGCGGAAATCCCTCCGGCGTCGGCCTAGCCCCTCAATGTTGGGGCTAGCCCGCCAAAGATGCGGAGACTTCCGCACCTTTTTGCCGGCGCGATGCCCGTCTGATTTGCGCCGGCTTTGGCGCCAGTCGGCGGGCATCCCGCCGTTGGGGGAGAATTTCGCCCCAGAAGTTTGAGATGCTCACCCGCTTGCCACTTCTGGCTGAAGATAGTCGCTACGTCTTCCATCTTGCCTTTTGCACTCACAACTGAGACTTTTCCATCAGTTAGTTATATAATTGCTCATGACCGCTCACAACTGGAATGTGGTAGAGCTTCAGTATTTGATCTGATCCACTGGTTGTTAGATTGCATTGTTCTGTCCATTGTGTGTTACCCCCGCTGTTGAGCAGGTGCAGAGATCATGTTGTAGCTTCACCAGTTTGGAATGTTAATTTTAGGTATGCCCGGTGTTTCTCCTGACACGTCCTCCTGCACATCAACTTTGATCTCCTAGCTTGATGGTAATGGTAGAGTGAGGAGTGAGGGTTATGTCTGGCTCAGACGTATAGGTTTTGGTTGAAAATTATTCTGTAGCAGCTGATGGCTCACAGCACTTCATGGATGCCTAGGTTTGCACTGGAGATCTATTGTGAATCTAGCCCACTCCACATTGTTGTGGTGAAGGCAGGGACAGTGTGGTGGTCACTCCTGCCAATAATGTCATGGACAGGTGCATCTGTGACAGTTACATTGGTAAGGGGAAGGCCAAGTAGACTTTCTGCTCTTGTTAGTTGTCTCACCATCTGCTGCTAGCCCAGTCTGGCAGATTTGTCCTTCAGAGCTCAGCCAGCTTGGTCAGTAGTGGTGCTGCCAAGTCACTGTTGCTGATGGGCTTTGAAGTAACTTGCTGCTCTCAGTGCTCCTTCCAAGTGGTGTTCGACATGGAGGAGCACTGATTCATCAACTTAACGCAGGGCAATAGCTGGTAATTAACAGGAGATTTCCTGCCCGTGCTTGACCTGATGCCATGAGAATTCATAGGGTCCAGTGAAAATAGGCAGAATCGTGTACAGGTGCCGGGGGTCTCAGTCACTGGCTAGCATGCGGTTGAGACATGCCCGTTGCCTTTTTGGGGGAAGGTATGCTGCATTGTGTGACATTTAGGAACTGGGTAGACTATTGGCAGGACTTACCCTGGAATCAAGGGCCACTGGGACAAAAGTCCCACCCTTTATAAACTGCCAGCCAGTCAGAGACTAACAGCTGCCCTGTACTTAGCAGCACCACCAGAAAGTCAGTGGCTGCTGCCTCTATGACATCCACCAAAGACTTCAGATCGAGGAAGGACCAATAACCACTTGGATAATTAATACCCACTCAAGAGCCTCAATTGGCAGCAGGGTGTGAAGGTCAACCATGGGCCTTCCCTTCATGGCCTTAATTGGGTTGGAATTGGGAAGTTGGAGGGTCCCCAATTGCCACCCTCCCACCTGTTTAAATGCCCCCCACTACTAAACATGCCATGGGGGTTTGCACACAATTTCACCCAGTATTGAGCAATCCTTTGGCTACTTCCTCCCAACTGTATAGCACTGTGCCACCACCTCTGGTGAATCTGTCCTGCCAGTGGGACAGGTTACACCCAGGGTGGCGGATGGAAGTGGGTGTGGTACATTGTACAGCATGAGAAGTTAGTTGAAGATGTATTCAGTGATTTTGACCACTCAGGTTATTGAACGTTTTGCAGCACTGCAGCCAGCCCCTTTGGATCTAGCTTCCAGGAATTATTCTCTGTTGCCACCTGCCTTCATTTCCTTCGGAGGGTGTGCCTTGAGAGATCCCTGCCCCCCATTCTTCCAATTCCTGGGCGTTAGGCATTCCTCATTGCATCAGAAAACCTGGGAGCCCTCACTCTCTCTTTGGCCTGTTGTTTCATTGACAATCCCCTTCCTACCTCAAAGAATTTCTGACAGCTTCATAAGCTCCTGTCACATGAGTGCACATTCACAGAAAAATGGGCAGGTTGACTTAAAGAAGGGCTGGCTGGCTGTGTATCAACCTAGCCATGCATACACCTGTGCTCTGTGCTCTGTGCTCAGTACAGCAGCACATCTCAGGTTAGTTATATACCACTGGCTTTGATATGTGCAGGCAACACAAAGTTCCAGGACACTACACAAGTAATGCAAGACTCAACTGTATCTTGAAAACTGCTGCTCAAATACTAAGTGCATTGAGTCTTATTTGTGTTTAAATAAATTCATAACTGTCGCTTACCATCTCATCTGAGGTGACAACATCTCAAGGGAGAGTCCAGATTATATGTTCAGGTAGCTAGAGTAAGGTTTGAACATACATCTCTCGATCCACAATATTTATGCAACCTTCACCAGCCTTATATCCTTTCACAAACCTTCTGTTCCTCTGACTCTGTGCATCCTTCCCATCAGCCTACCATTGGTGGCCGTGTTCAAAGCACAAGTACTCCTGCCCTTGGGAAGATCAGTTCTAAACTACTCTCCTTCACCACCTCATCTTTAAAATCATCCGCAAAATCACATTGACCAGGTTTTCAGACATTTCTCTTTTTGGCCCCTCCCCTTTGCAACTTTCCGTGAGCTTTTTTTCAACGGGTCAGGCGGTGGCATAGTTGTATTGTCACTGGACTAATAATCTAGAGCCGCAGGGTAATGCTATGGGGACCCAAGTTCAAATCCCACCACAGCAGATGGTGAAATTTGAATGGAATAAAATCTGCAATTAAATGTCTGGTGATGACCATGAAACCATTGTCGATTGTCATAAAACTCCATCTGGTTCACTAATGTCCTTTAAGGAGGGAAACCTGTCATCCTTACCTGGTCTTGCCGACATGTGACTCCAGATCCACAGCAATGTGGTTGACTCTTAACTGCCCTTTCAAGGGCAATTAGGGATGGGCAATAAATGCTGGCCCAGTCTGCGATGCCCACATTCCATGAATGAATAAATAAAATGTCAACTTCAAACAGTTGAACAGGCAGTCCAAATGGAAACGAAAAAGAGAACATTTTGCACACTTAGAATCCACAAATAAGCAACAAAACCAATAAGATCATTGCAAAAGAAGTTAATATCGAGGAATGCAAAATGTGCTTATAAAAATCCATTAATAAAATTCACAACCATTCATTGCTTATCAGCTGTTCTCTTACCAAGGGCATTGTAAAACAGCTGTGAATGCTCAGGATAAATAATGGACCATTAACTCTGTTTCTTTCGCCACAGATGCTACCAGAACAGCAGCATGGTGGCACAATGGTAAGCACTGCTGCCTCACAGCGCCAGGGACCCAGGTTCGATTCTGACCTCGGGCGGCTGTCTGTGTGGAGTTTGCACAATCTTCCCATGTCTGCGTGAGTTTTCTTCCGGTGCTCCGGTTTCCTCCCACATTCCAAAGATATGGAAATTAGGTGGGTTAGCCGTGCTAACTTGCCCCTAGGTGGGGTTACGGGGATCGGGTAGGGGATTGGGCCTTGGTAGGGTGTTCTTTCAGTGGGCCGAATGGCCTCCTTCTGCACTGTAGGGATTCCATGATTAGATGAGTAACTTGTTTTGAGCTTATTTATTACGTCTCTACTCTAGTTATCTTGTACCTCACATTTTCTTAAGTTAAGATGGCAAAGTAAACTGTGGTGGGAGGTGGGGGGTTTCCCAGCTTTGAGCGCATGCGATATTTTTGAGTGATATATGAAATTTGATATTACATTTGTTCCAAATTAGAACTATTGATGTCAAATTGTAATTGAAAGCATTGAGTACATTTGAAAGCAAAGATAATGTTAATGTTTTTGGGCAGGGTGTGTGGGGGGAATGGAAATGACTTCCTAGCCTATTGACCAAAACGGAATAAGAAATATGAATGAGGTATCTGTTCCTCTCCTCCACCCCACCTACTAAGTGGAGGCAAGAAGTAGTTCTGTATTCTATTAAGTGACCAAACTATCATGTACTGACGGTGGTCAAGCTGGATTAACTGGAGTGTAATGTTCTGTAATGAATGTTCCTGAGTGACTAGATGATTAGACATGAAATATATAAAGCACAGACTGAATTAATAAACTAAAAAATGAAAAAGAATTCATTATTTTCCATACACAGTTCGGATATCTTTTAGATTTGACCTAACTTGGCACTAAGATGTTCGATTAATGTTACAGAAAGAGTGATGCCACGGGATGAGGCACGATATGTGAGCTATGCAGGTTGGTTCAAAGTTTTTTTCACAAAAACATTTTAAGGTAATCTTTATTGTCGCAAGTAGGCTTACATTAACACTGCAATGAAGTGTAGTAGTCTGTGTTAGGAGGATTATGGCACCTAGTAATGCCGGAATACCATTGGTGGAGAATGTACTTGTTCCCATTGGATAAGCTTGCATGTTAGCTCCGCCTTGCAAGGTGGGGTATAAGAGCCCGTGCTGCCCCAGCAGCGTTCCTCTATACCTGCGCTGCTGGGGGAAACATCTAGCGTACTAAAGCCTTCAATTGTCTCCAATCTCATTTCTGAGGTTATTGATTGTGCATTAAGTTAATACGCTAGATTCAAAAGAATGGAGCTCCGAATCAAGCCGGAGTGGCTGCAACTCAGCTCCTAAGTGGCAAAGTCAGCGGCAACCTTCAAGCACTGGCTGGCATGTTTTAACAGATATCTCGGAACGGCCAAAAACACACCCACGGGAGAACAGAAACTGCAAGTCCTGCACTCGAGGGTGAGCCCAGAAATTTACACCCTCATCGAGGACGCGGACGACTTTGATACAGCAATGGAGCTGGAGCTGCCGAAAGATCATTATATTTGCCAGGTAAACCAGGTCTACGCCCGACATCTGCTAGCGACGAGGTGACAAATCCCTGAGGAATCGCTGGAAGAATTCTACCGTGCGCTTCTGGTGTTGGGGAGTAACTGCAGCTGCCCGCAAGTTTCGGCGAGCGACCACACAGAACGTTTGATCCGGGACGCTTTCGTTGCAGGTATGCTGTCCTCCCAAATCCGCCAGCGATTGCTGGGGAAAGACACCCGAGGCCTCAAGGAGGCACGGGCCCTTGTAGGCTCACTGGATGTGGCCTCCCGAAACGCCCGCGCTTACATTGCCGACCGAGCGGCAGCCCCCTGGGCAGAGTGGAACCCCCCCCGTGGCCGACCCTGAGACATCTCCCAGCCCCCCACAAACTTGTGCTGCAAGACGGCCTGGCAACCCCGGGGGGCTCCTCTGCTATTTTTGCGGGCCGGCCAAGCACCCCCGGCAGCGCTGTCCGGCCCGCGCATCCACCTGCAAGGGATGCGGTAAAAAGGGCCACTTCGTGGCGGTATGCCAGGCCTGGGCGGTCGCTGCGGTCTCCAGTGCGAATGCGGACCGCCACCACAATCCTCTCCCCGTTCGGCCAGCGGGCGCCGCCATCTTCCTCCTCCAGGGCCATGTGTGGTCTCCAGGTGCCGCCATCTTGTCCTGCGGACGCCACGTGCGATGGATGTGCGCTGCCATTTTGTGCACCCCCAGCCATGTGCGACCAATGGGCGCCGCCATCTTGAATGGACTCCCAGGACCCCAGCTCGGCTGACCACACACCGCCCAAAGAGAACATTCAACTGCTGCCACAAGTAGCCTCGGTGACCCTGGTCCAGTCTCGGCCCCGAACATTATCGACTGCTACGACGGTGCTTATCAACGGGCATGAAACGTCCTGCCTAATCGACTCTGGGAGCACGGAGAGCTTCATACACCCCGACACGGTAAGACGCTGTTCTCTCCCCGTCCACCCCGTTAATCAAAAAATCTCCCTGGCCTTCGGGGGAGAAGTCAGACCATCAACAGGTTTATGCAGCTCGACGCGTACCCTCTCCCCCGCATATCCGACCTGGTCAACAGGATCGCGCATTACAAGGTCTTCTCCAAGGTGGATCTTACGTCCGCCTACCACCAGCTCCCCATCCGCACTAGTGACCGCAAATACACTGTCTTCGAAGCCGATGGGCGGCTCTACCACTTCTTAAGGGTTCCCTTCGGTGTCACTAACGGGGTCTCGGTCTTCCAGTGAGAGATGGACCGAATGGTTGACCGGTAATGTTTATGGGCCACATTCCCGTACCTCGATAACGTCACCATCTGCGGCCACGACCAGCAGGACCATGACACCAACCTCCGAAAATTCCTCCAAACCGCAAAAATCCTTAACTTAATGAAATGAAATGAAAATGAAAATCGGTTATTGTCACGAGTAGGCTTCAATGCAGTTACTGTGAAAAGCCCATAGTCGCCACATTCCGGCGCCTGTTCGGCGATGCTGGTACGGGATAATGTATAACAAGGATAAATGCGTGTCTAGCACTGACTGCCTAGCCACCCTCGGCTACATAGTGCGTAATGGAGTGATAGGCCCCGACCCTGAACGCATGCGCCCCCTTATGGAGTTCCTCCTCCCGCACTGCTCCAAAGCCCTGAAGCGCTGCCTAGGCTTTTTTTCTTACTATGCCCAGTGGGCCCAAATTATGCGGACAAGGCCCGTCCACTGATCCAATCCACAGTTTCTCCCCTGTCGATAGAGGCCCGCCAGGCCTTCAGCCGCATCAAAGCAGACATTGCAAAGGCCACGGTGCACGCCATCGACGAGTCCCTCCTCTTCCAGGTCGAGAGCGACGCGTCCAACTTAGCTCTGGCGGCGACCCTCAACCAAGCGGGCAGACCCGTGACCTTCTTCTCACGCACCCTCCACGCCTCCGAAATCCGCCATTCCTCAGTCGAAAAGGAAGCCCAGGCCATAGTAGAAGCTGTGCGACATTGGAGGCATTACCTGGCCGGCAGGAGATTCACTCTCCTCACTGACCAACGGTCGGTTGCTTTCATGTTCGATAATGCACAGTGGGGCAAGATAAAAAACAACAAGATTTTACGGTGGAGGATCGAACTTGTATCGTCCCGGGAAGCTAAACGAGCCTCCTGATGCCCTATCCCACGGCACATGTGCCAACGCACAAGTGGACCGCCTCTGAGCCCTCCACGAGGATCTATGCCACCCGGGGGTCACTCGATTTTTCCATTTCATCAAGACCCGCAATCTGCCCTACTCCATCGAGGAGGTCAGGACAGCCACCAGGAATTGCCAAACCTGTGCGGAGTGCAAGCCGCACTTCTACAGGACAGAGAAAACGCACCTGATAAAGGCTTCCCGTCCCTTTGAACGGCTCAGTATGGTTTTCAAAGGCCCCCTCCCCTCCACCGACCGCAACACGTACTTCCATAGAGAATTCATAGAATTTACAGTGCAGAAGGAGGCCATTCGGCCCATCGAGTCTGCACCGGCTCTTGGAAAGAGCACCCTACCCAAGGTCAACACTTCCACCCTATCCCCATAACCCAGTAGCCCCACCCAACACTAAGGGCAATTTTGGACAATAAGGGCAATTTAGCATGGCCAATCCACCTAACCCGCACAGCTTTGGACTGTGGGAGGAAACCGGAGCACCCGGAGGAAACCCACGCACACACGGGGAGGACGTGCAGACTCCGCACAGACAGTGACCCAAGCCGGGAATCGAACCTGGGGCCCTGGAGATGTGAAGCAATTGTGCTAACCACTATGCTACCATACTGCCCTGTCCTGATCGTGATTGACGAATACTCCCGGTTCCTTTTCGCCATCCCCTGCCCCGACATGACCGCAACCACCGTCATAAAAGCCCTCCATGGTATCTTTACGCTGTTCGATTTCCCCGCCTACATACACAGTGATAGGGGGTCCTCCTTTATGAGCGACGAACTGCGTCAATTCCTGCTCAGCAAGGGCATTGCCTCGAGCAGGACGACCAGTTACAACCCATGGGGGAACAGACAGGTAAAGAGGGAGAATGGAACGGTCTGGAAGACTGTCCTACTGGCCCTGCGGTCCAGGAATCTCCCAGTCTCCCGCTGGCAGTAAGTCCTCCCGGATGCCCTCCACTCCATCCGGTCACTGCTGTGTGCCACGACCAACCAAACACCTCACGAGTGCCTCCTTGTCTTCCCCAGGAAGTCCTCCTCTGGGACCTCGCTCCCGACCTGGCTGGCAGCTCCCGGACCCGTCCTGCTCCAAAAACACGCGCGGGCGCACAAATCGGACCCATTAGTCGAGAGGGTCCACCTCCTCCACGCTAGCCCTCAGTACGCCTACATGGTGTACCCCGACGGCCGACAGGATACAGTCTCCCTACAGGACCTGGCGCCCGCTGGATCCCCACACACACCCCCGCCACCAGCCCCACCCTCCCTCCCACCAGCGCACCCCACAGCCTCCCCCTTCCCAGGTGGATCGGTTCTTTCACCGGCCCCGTCTAGGCCCTGCCCACCGGCGCACCCCACAGCTGCCCTCTTCCCAGGCCAGTCGGCCATTCCACCAGCCATGTCTAGGGGTGATGAAGCCGCCGCAGAAGCCGAAACCACGCTCCCGGAGTCACAGACGCCCGCACCTCCACCGACATCACCACCAAAGCTCCGACGATCGCAGAGGACGACCAGGGCCCCCGATCGACTAATTGCTTCCTTTTGAAATGTACATTACTGTTGTAAATAGTTAAATGTTGTAATGAGGCAAAACGCTGTCCGGAGGCATTACAGTACCGTCATAACTATAACTTCTACCACTTCTACCACGTTGTAATATGAAGCCACCACCCCTGCCGGACTCTTTTTTAACAGGGGGTGAATGTGGTAGTCTGTGTTAGGAGGATTACGGTACCCAGTAATGTCGGAATACCATTGGTGGAGAATGTACTTGTTCCCATTGGATAAACTCGCATGTTAGCTCCGCCTTGCAAGGCGGGGTATAAGAACTCGTGCTGCCCCAGCAGCTTTCTTCTGCACCTGCGCTGCTGGGGAAACATCTAGCATATTAAAGCCTTCAATTGTCTCCAATCTCGTTTCTGAAGTTATTGATTATGCATCATGAAGTTACTGTGAAAAGCCCCTAGTCGCCCCATTCCGGCGCCTGTTCGGGTGCACAGAATGTCCAAATTACCTAACGGCACATCTTTGAGGACTTGTGGGAGGAAACCAGAGCACCCGGAGGAAACCCACGCAGACACGGGGAGAACGTGCAGACTCCGCACAGAGAGTGACCCACGCCAGGAATCGAACCTGGGACCCTGGAGCTGTGAAGCAACATTGCTACCCACTGTGCTGCCATGCTCCCCATTCATTGAAGGCATTTTCAAATATATACATAACAAGGAAGCACAAAAGCCAGCCACGGCAACAGGAGAAACAACGACCCCATCCCTACACACAGCCCAACAAACACCCTGCAGCGACACCCCCTCCCTTTTTCTAGTTTTACACCCAAACCTTGCAGCCCAAACAGAAAAGGAAATGACCTCCACCCCCACCGCTGATGCCCAATATTCCATAAAGAAGTCGATGACCAGCTTCCACTTCAAGATGAATCCCTCCTCCGCACCTCGAATGGCGAGCATGATCTTCTCCAAATGCAAAAACTCTGCCAAATCATTCACCATACCCCTGCCCTCAGCAGCTCTGAGTCCACCACCACAACAGAATACATCTCTGGGCTATCAGGCCCACCTGTACTCCCAGATTCTCTGACACTCTAAATATTGCCATCTCCGGACTCGGGGCTACCTCTACCCCCAAAGTCTTTGACATTACGTCCGTAAGTTCCGTCCAAAACCCCCTCAACCTCAGACATGCCTAAAACATATGGACATGATTCGCCACCACGCCCCCGCACACAGCCCACACATTTCTACCCTCCACTCCCCAAAAAAAGAATTAACTCATCCTGGACACCACCATGTGGGTCCTGTGCACCACTTTAAACTGGATGAGGCTTAGTCTTGCACATGACGAGAATGCATTAATCCTCCAAAACCTTTCACTCCATACTCCAGCCCCCAGTGTCCCCTCCAGTCCCTCCTCCAACCTACGCCTAACCTCCTCCACCTCTTCAACAGCTAGACATAGACATAGAAGTTACAGTGCAGAAGGAGGCCATTCGGCCCATCGAGTCTGCACCGGCTCTTGGAAAGAGCACCCTACCAAAGCCCACACCCCCACTCTATCCCCATAACCCCATAACCCAGTAACCCCACCCAGCACTAAGGGCAATTTTGGACACTAAGGGCAATTTAGCATGGCTAATCCACCTTACCTGCACATCTTTGGACTGTGGGAGGAAACCGGAGCACCCGGAGGAAACCCATGCAGACACAGGGAGAACGTGCAGACTCCACACAGACAGTGACCCAAGTCGGGAATCGAACCTGAGACCCTGGAGCTGTGAAGCAATTGTGCTAACCACCATGCTACCATGCTGCCCTCAATATATATTCCCATATATATCCGGAACCCTGCCCTCCCCTACTTCCTCCTCGGACAGGAGTTTATCCTGCAGCACCGGGGGCAGCAGCATCTGATATGATGACACCTCCTTTCTCATGAAGTCCCTAACCTGCAGATACCTGAACCCATTCCCCTTCGGCAACTAATACGACCCCTCCAGCTCCTCCAAGTCTGCAAATTTCCCTCCAACAAACAAATCCCCAAAGGTTGGTTCAAAGCTAAAAATTCTTGAATGGTGCCATATAATCTTCTTCCATAAGAAGTGCAGTCAGTTTTGTTTTAGGCTATTTAGTTCCCGCCATAGATTCTTGGCTAAAGACTGCATGTAAATCCTCTGTGAACACGTTCTTGCATATTTATTACTCGCTGTCCAAAGTTTGATTGCTGCCTTTATCAAGTGTCCTCCTTCTGCTCACAACCACGTTGAGGACCCCCTTATTGGTGAGTTTGGTCATTTGGCGGGGGGTGGGTGGGGGGGGGAGCATCGACAGGCCTAGGTGGGGGGGTGGGGGGGGGTGGGGGTCCAGAGATAAAGGCGGCATTTAATAATGGCGCTCTGATCTCTTCCTGCACTGGCAAGAAGAGTTAATTAGTACAGAATATAAGGCTAAATATGGCCTCGACGAGGCGCCGATTCCTTGCCAAGGCTCCGAAATGAAGCAGAATCCCATTTAGTAGCGGGATCGTTCTTGGAGTTGCCGCTGGGAAACTCGCGGCTAAATGCACTCGACACAGGACTCTGCTTCATTTCCATTAAATTGCGTCCATAGTAATTGTATTTGACTTTTCATTTGCAGTTCCTGTTTTGCTATTATGAATGAGTGAAAAGTATTTTTATAAGAATGGCAATCCAGGAAAAGCAATAGAAAAAAATCACATAGTTTGCATTCTTTCTTGTTTAATAATGTCCATTCTTTCCAGGTCCTTGTTCTTTTTGTTCAAGTGACTACCACTTGGTGGTTCTGTAATTATATTTTCGAAAGTGAAAGCGGCAGGTTTCCAGCTGGTAGGATTGTCTTCATTTGTGTGAATTAGACAGTGCAGACGCCAGAAAATCAGCCAGGGGTCCAAGGTGTTTGTTTTAGACAGAGGCAAAGACTCCACGAGAGGCCAAGCTGACAGCTCACTTTATTCCACACTAGTCACAATAATCACATATCTCCACTCCCTGCAGGGTCTCCTTCCCCAAACTGCTTCCAGGTCAAGGTTTATATTCTGTGGGGGGCTCCTCCAATTGGGAGGAAGCTCTGCCCCCTAGTCACCTGAGTAGCTCATACTCAGGTGTAGAAGGAGAAATGCATGCTCCACAAGCTCGGTCCATGTAGAGGGTTGTAACAGTGTTAAAGGATGATTTGTTCCATGTGCAACCTTGCAGTTGACCTTGGAAGATTGCCCCAAAACATCATTGTAGTATAGAAACTGAATTAAATGACAACCACGTTGTCACTCATGTAATATCCCAATCTCCTCATCGTGGTCAATTAGGACAACAAGGTTGGGAACAATCTGGTTCCAGCTGCAGAGGGAAAGAATTGGTGACAAGAAAATAGTGTTTGTCATGGGACAAAGACAATGGTTTTGTTTTCCCAATGTGTAATTGTGGGCCATTTGGGCTCGTCCAGGACTGGATTTTGGACGAGCAGGCCAAGAACCAGGAGGAAATGGAGGAGCGGTGAGCGGTGTGGAGATACAGCTGAGTGTCAGCAACGCACTCATGCTCCCTAATCTCATACCTTCAAAAGGATCTCCTTCAGTGTATGAATAGCTAAGAGTGGAATTAGGTTTGGACAGTAGCCCTTAGCTGGCAAATGGAGCTGAGGCATTGGAGAAGGCTGACATGGTTGGCTTTATCAAAGACTGCAGATAGGTTGAAAAGCATGAGGCGCGATAGGTACAGCACAGTCACAATTATAGATGATGCCATTTAGAACTTCGCTAAGAGCTGTTTTAGTGCTGAGACTGGGGTGGAAACCTGAGTGGAGAGGTTCAAATGTGTAGTTTCTGCAAAGCTGGGGATTGAATTGGGAAGCAAAAAGGTTGTACTGGAATCATCTGGCAGACGAACCCGGAACGAGCGGAGAGACACCTGCCAAAGGACCACAGCAGTTGCAGACCAGCCACCCTCCGGAAGATGGATGCGGACGTTGTCATCCGGTGCCAGAGCAGGGAGATCAGTCGCCCGAGCGTCATGCGCCGCCTTGTGTTGTGCACGAGACTGTTGCATCCGCTGAAGGACCGAAACGTGGTCGAGGTCTGGGACGTGAATGGACGGCATCGTGTTCCTGAGAGTGCGACCCATGATCAGCTGGGCTGGCGACAGGCCCGTGGAGAGTGGGGCCGAACGATAGGCCAGCAAGGCGAGGTAGAAGTCGAATCCTGCATCGGCAGCCTTGCAGCGGAGCGGTTTGATGATGTGGACGCCCTTTTCCGCTTTGCCATTGGATTGGGGGTGCAAGGGACTGGATGTGACATGCACAAAGTTGTACCTGCTGGCAAAGTTGGACCATTCCTGGCTCGCGAAGCAGGAGCCATTGTCCGACATCACAGTGAGTGGGATGCCATGACGAGCAAAGGTCTCTTGCAGGCACGGATGACCGCGGATGATGTGATGTCGTGCAGGCGTACGACCACCGGGTAGTTCGACAAATAGTCTACAATCAGAACATAGTCCCTGTCGAGCGCATGGAACAGGTCAACGCCTACCTTAGACCAAGGGGACGTGACCAACTCATGGGGCTGTAAGGTCTCACGTGGTTGGGCCGGCTGGAACCGCTGACAGGTGGGGCAGTTGAGCACTGTGTTGGCGATGTCCTCATTGATGCCGGGCCAGTACACAGCCTCTCGGGCCCTCCGTTGGCACTTCTCCACGCCAAGATGGCCCTCGTGTAGCTGTTCCAAAACGAGCTGGCGCATGCTGTGCGGGATCACGATGTGGTCCAGCTTCAGGAGGACACCATCGACTACTGCCAGATCGTCTCTGATATTGTAGAACTGCGGGCATTGGCCCTTGAGCCACCTGTCCATCATGTGGCACATGACACGCTGTAGTAGGGGGTCAGCCGCAGTCTCGCGGCGAATGTGAATAAAGCGTTCATCCGTGGCCGGCAGATTGGAAGCCGTGAAGGCCACATGGGTGTCAACCTGGCAGACGAACCCCTCTGGGTCACACGGGGTGTTGACTGCCCTGGACAGAGCGTCGGCTATGATCAGGTCCTTGACTGGGGTGTATAGGAGGTGGAAATGGTACCGCCGGAGTTTAAGCAGAATGCGCTGGAGGCGAGGGGGTCATATCATTCAGGTCTTTTTGTATACTGTTGACCAACGGGCGATGGTCGGTCTCGACAGTGAATTGGGGGAGGCCGTACACGTAATCATGAAATTTGTCGACCCCAGTCAACAGGCCCAGGCACTCCTTTTCGATCTGCGCGTAGCACTGTTCCGTGGGGGTCATGGCACGTGACGCATATGCAATGGGGGCTCATGATGAGGCCTCATCGCATTGCAGGAGCACCGCCCCAATGCCAGATTGGCTGGCATCCGTTGAAATTTTTGTTTCCTTCGTGGGATCAAAAATTGCCAATACCGGGGCCGTGGTAAGCTTGGTCTTAAGCTCCTCCCATTCGCGCTCGTGGGCGGGAAGCCATTGGAAGTCTGTCGTCTTCCTGACCAGGTTCCGGAGAGCTGTGGTATGGGAGGCAAGGTTGGGGATGAACTTCCCCAGGAAGTTGACCATGCCCAAAAATCGGAGGACCGCCTTCTTATCCGCTGGCTTCTGCATGGCCGTGATGGCTGCCACCTTGTCCGCATCCGGCCGCACACCCAACCGGGAGATGTGGTCCCCGAGGAACTTGAGTTCCGTCTGGCCGAAGGAACATTTGGCTCTGTTGAGGCGAAGGCCTTGGTTCCGTATTCGTTTGAAAACGCACTGGAGGCGACTGATATGCTCCTGCGGGGTGGTGGACCAAATGATGATGTCGTCAACATAGACACGCACACCCTCAATGCCCTCCATCATTTGCTCCATGATCCGGTGGAATACTTCTGATGTCAAAATAATCCCAAACGGCATCCTGTTGTAGCAGTATCTGCCAAACGGCGTATTAAAGGTACACAGCTTTCTGCTGGACCTGTCTAGTTGAATTTGCCAGAATCCTTTCGAGGCGTCAAGTTTGGTGAAGATGTTGGCCCGAGCCATCACGCACGTGATCTCCTCGCGCTTGGGGATAGGGTACTGCTCCCTCATTATATTGCGATTCAGATCCTTTGGGTCAATGCAGATCCGGAGCTCGCCGAAAGGCTTCTTTACGCACATCATGTAACTGACCCAGTCGGTTGGTTCCGTCACTCTGGAGAGCACTCCTTGGTCCTGGAGGTCCTGCAGCTGCTGCTTGAGGTGGTCCTTGAGGGGTGCTGGGACTTTGCGAGGTGCATGAACCACAGGCGTGGCATCTTGTTTGAGCAGGATTTTGTAAGTGTATGGAAGCGTGCCCATGCCTTCGAATACGTCGCGGTGCTGGTCGATGATGGCATTGAGCTGCCCCCTGAAGTCCGCATCCTGGAAGGCAGACGTGTCCTCTGGAGAGATAGAGTGTACTCGTTGAATGAGGTTTAGGAGTTTCCACGCCTGTGCGCTTAGCAGAGAGTCCTTCGAGGAGCCCATGACCTCGAAGGGAAGGATGGCTTTTCGCGAGTTGTGCATGAACCGGTAGCAGGAATAACGTTGCCATTGTCGTCCACTAGTTGGCAGGTCGACGGCGGAATGGTTGGTTTAACCCCAAGGGTCTGGAAGTCTGACCACGCTAGGAGATTAGCGGAAGCACCAGTGTCCAAGCGGAATCGTATCTGGGATCGGTTGGCCGTCAGGGTGGCACACCGCTCGTCGCCTGGATCAATGCTGTGCACCGACAGCGGCTGGTGGTTTTGATTCGGGGACAGCCTGTTCTTTGTTATAACAGCGACTCGAAAAGGCTCCCTCGGGTCCTCGGTGTCACTGGTCTGCAGGAAGTCGGAATCGGACTCGGTTTGGGCGTAGGTAACTGCTTGTTGCAGGGTTCCTCGGAGGTTTATTTCATTTCCTCATACAATTTGAGGCATTGTGCTGTCATTCCAGGTGAAGGAAGGTTGTTTTACAGCTTTAAAAGATTTTTTCTTTGATTTGTGACGTTTCCCCTTTAAATGGGCGTGGGCTGGGGCCTCTGACGTCGTGAGGACGTAGACGTAGCACGTAGGAGGCGTTTGCACATGCGCAGATCACGGGTCCTTTACTGATGGCCATTTTCGCGATTGCACATGCGCGGCGTCGCGCAACTGCACAAGTGCTGTTCCTTTAGAAAGATGGACGCCGACCAAAATCGTTCTCTGCTCCGGGAATTCGGCCTCGAGGCCTTTTCTTGCTGGTTGGAGTGTGTTTTCCTCACAGTATTTGCCGAATTTGTCCAGGACTGCCTGGAAGTCACTCCTGTTTTGCCCCTTAGAGAACTTGAATTTTTAAAAGATTTCTTCTGCTCTGGCACCGGCGATGGTGAAGAGAAGCTCTGTTTTTTCAGGATCGACCAGGTCTTTTAGTTCGGCTGCCAGCAGGAAGATTTCAAACTTTTGCCGGAATGCCCGCCAGTTTTCGCGGAGATCGCCGTGGCTCTGGAGCAGCTGCGGAACCTAGATCTTGAACATCTTGCCTGGGTATCGTTGCTGGTTGTCACTGTACGCTGAGGTATGGCTATCTGGACTGAATCAGTTCACTCCTGGTATCATGATGTGTTGGGTGTTCTGGATCACAAACAGGTCACCAACACTTGAAGTGGTGCAACTCTATTTTATTATAAGGTTAACTATATAAACATACTTGAACTGGGGGTAAATGCAATACCAGCTTTAACTGTTGACCCTTGCTACTCCTAACCAGGTAATGCACTCAGCACATGGTGAATGTCTGTGTTGCAGGCTGTGAGCTCTGTGCTCCGAGCTGGCTGCTACTAGAATGAGCAGGAACTCTCCTGTCCCCTGTCTTTATAGAGCGTGTGCTCTCACTGGTGATTGGCTGCGGTGTTGTGTATGCTGATTGGTCCCACTGCATGTCCATCAGTGTATGTGTGTGTGTCTGCACCATGATATACTGGTGTATACTATGACAGGGATAATATTTGACAGGAAGTATCTGAAGAGAGGGACCTACTTACAATGTCAGCTAACCTCGTGTCCAGGAAAGAAAGGTTAGCAGTTTGGAGGGAATGGGTTTGAAACATCCAAAGGTGGGCCTCATGGACAACATAAGCTTGGAGAGGGATTAAAGAAGAGAAATATAACTTTATTAATTGTATTGCAATGTTCTTTTTTTTCTTTTTGTTACGGTACCCAGACCAGACCCCAATTTCAATGCTGAAATTCATTTTCACTCCCTTTAACTGTGAGCACCCTCTAGCTGCACAGCTGAACGCTATTGCAAATGACGAATTAGCCCTGTTCATTGTGAGAGCATTTCACCGCTGCAGGTTGTGTTTGTGTTTGCTCCTGCTGATGGCGGTAGATGCCTGGATGTTGCTGTTGCTGTTTCCTTCCTTATCTGTAGGTGGAAAGAAGGACAATGTTTTTTAAGATACCTGAGTCCTGGAACACAGAGCTTAGCGAGACGGATGGATCCATGAGGCAATGCAGTTTGAGGCAAGAAGACGCTGCTGGACCTGGGTACGTGACATTGATCAAAATGGGTCACCTGATGATGTTGTTGAAGAAATGTTTTCGCAGATTACTGATGCTGTTGTTGCTGCAGTGGTGAGTGCTGCATGTAACTGGCATGTCACCACAGGTTAAACACGTTGGAAGTCAAAGATGTTCATCTGCACCTTGAGTGCTGGTGGAGTATGTGGATGCCAGGATTTGGTTCCAGTGAGATTGGGCCATGTGGGAGGGCCTGCACAGAATCACAGAAAAAAAATGTAATGACCACTTCCATTTGCTGTTGAGGGTTATAAGGGGCCAGACTAACATACTATTCTGCAGCAAAGGGAAGAAGAAACAAGCTGTTGTGGCAAAGAAAGGACATTGAGGCTGCCCAAGGGGTCAGCACTAGGAGCATAGTGTCATGCTCCTGGATTCAATGCAAGAAACAATTCATTGATCTAAGTGGGGCAGGATAGGTAAATGCAGGGGCCACATCCACCTAAATCTTGATGTGTGTTATCACTCCAGTCCCATCTGTCCACCTTCCCAAGCCTACTACTTACACCACCCCATATCCTTTCACTCATTACACCACTTAACCTGCAGGTACATACATGCTTCTCTTGGTTTCCATTTCATCACATTCCCGTCTGGAATTTTCCAGCCCCCCCAACAGCATGTTTACCCATGACAGAGGCATCTTGTCATTGGCTGCTGGAGGGATCTTCCGGTCCTGCTGAGGTCAATGGCAATTTTAATGGCTTGTCCTCCTTGCCACCGGGGAACACGCTACTGCGGTCGATGTTGGCGGGGCCGGAAGATCCCCGGAAGGGCCGGAAAACTGCACCCGGGGCCCATATTTCTATCCACTCTCGTTCACCCTGATCCTTATGCAATGTCAGGCCTCTTCCTCACTGCATCCATCGGGTGAACAAATTTTATTGCAGGCATCCAAGGAGGGGGAGAGAGTCAGAGAAAGCCCATTTCGTACCACACAACTCAACTGGAAAAAAGGAGGCTTTGGGAACAGGTGATGATTCTATGTCCATGCTGCTGAAGATGGGGAGACGGGATGCTTTATTGGTAACACAGTGAAATAAAAGTCACCACATTTCATATTGTCGTCTTTGTGATAATTTGCAACTCGTCATGACCAATTAATCTCGACGCAAAAAAGATTCTCATCTTTGTTTACAAATTCCTCCATGATCTTAACTCTCTTTATCTCTGTATCCTCCTTAAACCTCTCCACCTCTCTATCTTGTTTTCTCTTTAATACACTCCTTAAAACCTATGGGCGGGATTCTCCCAGCCCCGCGCCGGGCCGGAGAATCCTTGCAACTGCGCCATGCCGCCCCGACGCCGGCACACGATTCTCCTCGGAGTGGAGAATCGGCGCTAAAGGCGCCGGCGCGTTTGGCGCCGCGCCGGTCTCGGACCGCTCTATGCGGCTGCGCCGCCGATTCTCCGTGCCGGATGGGCCGAGCGGCCGCTCTAAAAAGGCAGAATCCCGCCGGCGCCGGCCTGGTCGCAGCCTGTGGGAACCCTGCGCGCAGAGTCGAGGGCGGCTTGGGGAGGGGGGCTCCGACCCCGGGGGGGCCTTCGATGGGGCCAGGGCTTGCTTCCCGGGCCTATTTTCTTACCTGCCGGCCCCTGAACTCTCGCGCCATGTTGCGTCGGGGCCGGCATGTTCAGGGAGGCCACCGCGCATGCGCGGGTTGGCACGGAGCACAGTTCACGCCGGAATGGGAGGCTGGAGAAGCGTGAACCACTCCAGTGCCGTGCTGGCCCACTGTAGGGGCCAGAATCGGTACTCCCAGCAGCCCGTTCACGTCGGCGCGAAACGCGACGGCGTTTCCGACGGCGTGGACACTCTGCCGCCGAATGGGAGAATTGTGCCCCACATCTTTACCACTTATCTCCTTATGTGACTGCAGTGTCACCTCTTACTCCAGTTATAATACTCCTGTGAGGCATCTTATTATTTTATTTTAAGGTATTTTATTATTTTAAGGATGCTATACAAATATAGGTTATTGTCCCTCACAGAATCTTTACGTGCAGCAGGAGTTAGTGGACGTTGCAGGAGATGAGCCCTCAGGTGAACTGTGTTTTTCTGAGGACGGGATCATTAACTTTGGTTAACGTGCTTTAATGATCATTCCAAATTACACCATTTGAAGTCGGATCAGTAGTGATTGCTTACAAAATTCAATAAATGCTGAATCAATCAGAACTTTCCAGGCATTGTCTTCACAGCGCCGTTCAGTCCATGCATCAGCTCAGATAACCACTGCAACGGGACCCCAGTGATGGCGGAGACAGGAATAGCAAAACGGGGAATCCATTCTGGAGGGCAGAGGCCTCTCCTATCTCTGCTCAACTCGGCACATGCTGGGCAGCACGGTGGCGCAGTGGGTTTGCCCTGTTGCCTGACGGCGCCAAGCTTCCAGGTTCGATCCCGGCTCTGGGTTACTGTCCGTGTGGAGTTTGCACATTCCCCCGTGTTTGCATGGGTTTCGCCCCCACAACCTAAAGATGCGCAAGGTAGGTGGATTGAACACGCTAAATTGCCCCTTAAATGGAAAAAAATGAATTGGGTACTCTAAATATTAAAAAAAACTAGGCACATGCTGTACCCAAGGGGCCATCAGTGAAGAGGCGAATCAGTCAACAGCTGCAGAGAATGTGCAATACACTGATAGGTTTTCAAGATGAACTCACCATGACTAGCGAGATTGGAGGAGCCCACCAGTAAAGGGTGATATCATAGAACAAGAACATAGAACATACAGTGCAGAAGGAGGCCATTCGGCCCATCAAGTCTGCACCGACCCACTTAAGCCCTCACTTCCACCCTATCCCCGTAACCCAATAATCCCTCCTAACTTTTGTGGTCACTCAGGGCAATTTGTCATGGCCAATTCACCTAACCTGCACGTCTTTGGACTGTGGGAGGAAACCGGAGCTCCCGGAAGAAACCCACACAGACACGGGGCGAACGTGCAGACTTTGCACAGACAATGACCCAGCAGGGAATCAAACCTGGGACCCTGGCGCTGTGAAGCCACAGTGCTAACCACTTGTGCTACCGTGCTGCCCTATCACAGGTTGCTGAGATGATTGCCGAAATTCACCTGTCGTTGCCATTCACTTTTTCCACCAGCAGCACAATCCCACCTGCGGGTTTCCTGGCGGCGTGGAGTGGTTATAATGGGAAATCCCATTGATAAGCAGCGGGAAGATGGAATCCCGCTGCCAGTGAATGACGCGTGGCCAGGAAACACGCGGTTGGGGGACTGGAGAATCCCGCCCAATGTCTGTTTCAACTTTTCCATGCACAGTCAACTATCAAATGCTCCAGTCAAATGGGTCCATACTCACCTTCAGCAAGGCTCTAGATATCAATGTGTCGGCACTTTTAATAAGATGACAGATACCTTTGCCCTGACCTTACAGATCTGCGCCAAAGCATTCTCCAGTGCAGTGGTAGTAGTGAAGTGTGGTTTTGGCTGAAAGCAAAAGATGGAAAGGAGAAGTCCACTCAAAATGCTTGCACTTCTCATCCACAGCTGACCTTTCATCCAGTTGCCCACAGCCTACCTCACCTCCTTATAGCTGCGTCGGCTCTTGGTGCAGATGGAACCATGTATTGGGGGAGCTCTCACTGGCTCCAAATTCAGAGGACATGGCCCTTGAGCATCTCAGCAGTCAGAGCATGGATCTGAGAAGCCTGCAACTACCTCTGCTGAAGCCATATGGGAGTAGCCGAAAAAGGAAACATAAAGTTTTGTAGTTGCATAAGGGACCACAGTGATGGTGGAGACAGGAATAGCAGAGGGGAACCCACTCTGGAGGACACAGGCCTCTCCAATCTCTGTTCAACTAGATTCAAGCTGTACCCTGGGGGCCACAAAGGGTGTCCATGAAAATGTTGTTTTGATACATTTCATTACTTTATTTACTTCACAAAAATGTTTTTCTTTTTTTGAATATGTATTTGTGGACACATATTTGCAGGCACCAATGGAGGATTATTGAAGGTCAATAGATTGGTTCTTTGTTCTCTTCCTGCACCTAATGGTGCACAAAGGCAGACTTTTGTCTGTTTCCATAGCTAATTCCCAGAACATGTCGCCAGTCTATTGCCAAGGGCTTGTAGTTTGAGGGGCACCACACCATATCAAGCATGGCTGACTAGGAGTCTCTCACACTCTTCCTGTCAGCCATTGGCATGTCGGAAGGATTTTGCAAGTTGACACCCTCAACCTGTTTTGCTTTCTTGGCCATCGAGTCCTGGGGTGAGATCGAACCTGGGGCTTCTGGCTCATAGGCAGAGATGCCACCCACTGCGCCATAAGACCTCAGTTGGTTGGTTGCTTTGTGTCAATGGTATTGATGGGGGTGCGGCAATGGGGAGCAGCAAGAGTGGCATTTGCATTTCCTTGCGACTTGGGTCCACTATGGCGGCCTAAGCAGTTTGCATTCATAAGGAAAGCTTTGGGATCATGGGCAACACTGTGATCAGTAGGGGACTGTAGCCATCTGGGATGGCCACTTCCAGAATACAAAATGGACACTCACAAAGAATGTAGGGAAATGTGGACAATGCTGGACAACAAGCAGGCACAGTGCCTGAATGTATATTTAGGAAGCAGTTCCCAGATGGAATCGAAACTCTGGGTCGATTAGCATATTGATGGCCCATCTCCGAGGAACAAAGGACTGACACTCAGGTAGTTGATACTGTTACAGACATCCCGGCATCAGAAAGACACAAACAAAGCAAGGCCAATGGCTACCTAAGACACGCCCAGCCATCAGGGCACCCACCCCTTTATTGGTTAAGATCGATAACAATGATCGAGAAGCTGCCCAATTAATTGGGACCAAGTTTAAGGCCCACCTAAAAGCGCGCGAAGCCCCTCCAAGTATAAGAAGGAACCCCCACGAGAGATTTGCTCTCTTGGATTTGGCTCTCAGGCGGAGAGACCCATCCACCAGCATCACCAGAAGCAAGTAAGTTCAAGGTCAACGCTCGCTACCAGACGGACGACCTTAGCTGTTCTCCTGTATCTCTTCGAACCCAACAGCCTCAGATCCGAACAATGGCCATTGTTCCTCTGACTAAGTGGGCACCCAAAGGTAAGTATAGGTGTTAGCGTTAGAGATAGTTTAGTTTGTAGTACTGTTGTGCATGAGTAGATCTTACTGTCTGTGTAAATAAATAGTATTGACTTTGAACTAACTAACTGGTGTATTGGCTCTTTGATCGGTATTCGGGTTAAACCTTGTGGCGGTATCGAGAGATACCTGGCGACTCTGAAAGTAGAAACATAATTGGGATTAAGAAAGGCGACCATATTGACCGCCATATTCATTACCAGATAAACAGAGCAACGGGACGTATTGTTAACATCACCTTCCTTCTCCTCCAAATTATCTGACAGTAATCTGAGTTCTTCACCCTGTTCCTCCTGCAAATCCAAGTCTCACCACTGTGTAAAGCAGTAAATCATGTCCATTTTGGAGACCTTGACTGGTATGTACTGAAGGGCATCCAGATCAATCCAGAGACCTAACAAGCACATCTTCAGCCTACCAGTGGCCTATTCCAATCATGCATCTGGCGATCGTATGGCATTCACTGTACAGGGAAAAAAAATAAAAGACTTGCATGTAAATAGTTCCTTTCATGACCTCAAGGTATTCCAAAGTATTTTACAATCAATTAAGTATTTTTCAAGAACGGAAAACATTATAACGTACCCTCTCAGCATTCAACTGAAGTTTCAACCAAGGTGTTTGTGCTTGAGTCCTCAAAATGAGATTTGAACCTGTACCCTTCTGACTCAGAGACAAGAGTACTGCCAACTGAGTAACAGTTCACATTGTAATGCTGCTGGGCATTGAGGGCTGAATTCTGATGAATGTCATGAGTCATTTTTGCAGTGAATAATGCTTGTGACTGAGGAGACATACATCAAATTTGTTTCCAGAGCCAAAGAGGTCCTGGGGCTTGGATGACTCAATGTAGTAACTGCCTGGGAATCCTGCACACTCCAGCTCGATGGATCTTTATGTGGTTGCACATGAATTGCACAGTGATGAAGTGGAAACACTTGTGGTTAACATATACCCTGGCTGTCCTGTGGATGGCCGCATTGTCATATGCATGCAAGTCAATGGTGCCTTGCATTTGTGGAAAGCCAGCCAGAGCGAGAAACGTGTGCATCTGCTTATTCTGATAGGTATTTTCAGATGCAATGAAAATTCCTGGCCCTATTCAAACACCATCGGTCATCTATTTTATGCATTTAAGAGCAATCAACTAGAAATCCTGGACTGGACTCTCCTGTCCCCCAGCCACATGTTTCTCGCACTGCACCATTCCCTGGCGATGGGATTCTATACTCCCGCTGCTTGTCAATGGGATTTCCCATTGAAGCCACCCCTCGCCGCCCGGAAACCCATGGGCGGAGGTGGGAAAAGTGAATCGCAGTGGCTAGAGAATGCCGACTCCTGAATATATCTGTGGCAGAGCGCTAGAGGCAAACCGCTTGAGGGCAGTGGTCATGTTGAGACCTACTGGTAACACATTGCCACCGTGTCCATAAGGTAGCAAGTTTACTTCCACATGATGCCTACCACCATGCTGAACCCACTGAGCCATTGGTGATCAGACATGCCACGGAAACTCTGCCTGTTGACTCTGTTTTGTAGGCACTGTTTCCTGTGAGCTACACATTGAGTCAGGTATCCTCTTTGCTGGTCACACCTTTGTTGTTGCCCTCTCTCTCTTGTGGAGTTACCGGCCAATATATAATAGGCGTCTTGGCACGCTGTTGCTGGTCATCCAGCTCCTCATTTGAGATTTACACTAAAGCACTATAAATAGCATCCATGCGGATGAGAGAGAGTAAATCTCCAAAAGGGCGGAAAGTAGCCTCCAGAATGTAAAATAACCTTTTAGAAGAGATACTCTGAGCTAACTGTTAAGAAAGCAGTGGCGACACTTAGAATGTATTGGCATATTTCCGTGATATTGCTTCAACCCCTCAATTGCTGCTGTCTCCTTGCTATTGTTGCCAAATTTCAGGAAGCCTGGGGAAGTCATGTACCTGGAGTTAAAGCCAAACTATGCTTTATTGCTCCAATTAAATGATGAATACGTGGTAATAAAAGCAAATTAATGTGGATGCTGGAATCTAATACAAAAGCAGAAAATTCTGGGCATTCTCAGCAGGTTTTACAGCATCTGTGGTGAGAAAGGTGTCTCGCGTCTGGATGACTCTTTGTCAAAGCCCAGCTTACCCAGTATTTTCTGTTTTCGTTGTTGTTGATGAGCAGTCCGCCTCTCCTAAGGGGTTTGTGTGCACATGGCTTCATCTGCCCGAGTTGAATGTAGAAGGTGACTGGTTGGAGTAAGCTGCCCAGTGTGTTCATAGAATCACAGAATCCATCGAGTCTGCACCAGCCCTTGGAAAGAGCACCCTCCGTAAACCCAGACCGCTACCCTATCCCCATAACCCAGTAACCCCACCCAACACTAAGGGCAATTTTGGGCACTAAGGGCAATTTAGCATGGCCAATCCACCTAACCTGCACATCTTTGGACTGTGGGAAGAAACTGGAGCACCCGGAGGAAACCCACGCAGATGCGGGGAATAAGTGCCAACTCCACACTGACAGTCACCTGAGGCCGGAATTGAACCCAGGTCCCTGGCACTGTGAGGCAAGAGTGCTAACCGCTGTGCCACCATGCCGCCACTATGTCACAGTGCCACCGTGTTGACAATTTTGTTCCAATTTTAACCCCGCCCAGCTAGACCCAAATTGAGCTGCTCCTTCAGCATAATATCCAGTCGTCTATTGGTGCTTTCAGCATTAATCTGAACCTTTTTTGGTTTGTCCTTCAACAATGGGCATGGTTCTCCGGTTCCCCAGCCCTATGTGTCATGGCGGCATGCCGATCACTGGCGGCGGGATTCTGTCTTCCCATTGAAGCCACCCCACACTGCCAGGAAACCCCCGGGCGGGAATGCGGTGCCAGCGGGAAAAGTGAATCGCAACAGCCGGATAATTCCGGCCAATATCTGTGAACCATTCTCTTCAACTTTTCTGCCCTGATTTCTGAGGCAAGGATTTGAGGAACTGACCAACTTTTCAAAGGCTCGGAATGACCGAAGAAGTTCAGTGAATATTATCCTTTTTGCTGAGGGCGACATATGCTCTAGCTTGCTTACATCAGTCATAGAATTTACCGTGCAGAAGGAGGCCATTCGGCCCATCGAGTCTGCACCGACCCTTGGAAAGAGCACCCTATCCAAGCCCACACCTCCACCTTATTCCCGCAACCCAGTACCCTGCCCCACCTTTTGGACACTAAGGACAATTTAGCATGGCCAATCCACCTAACCTGCACATCCTTGGACTGTGGGAGGAAACCAGAGCACCCGGAAGAAACCCACGCAGACACGGGAAGAACGTGCAGACGTCGCACAGACAGCGACTCAAGCCGGGAATCGAACCTAGGACCCTGGCGCCATGAAGCAACTGTGCTAACCACTATGCTACCGTGCTGCCCTGTCACATCGAAACAGACTAAATCCTGGGATGTTCACATGTTGGTACCTCAGTTTATCTGGTCACTTTTCTTACAAAGTCACTTTGGATGCCAGAGGATCTCTGCCAAAGGTCTGAGCCAGCCATTTCACAAACGATTTCTCAACTACAACTGAATAGGGTGTAAGTCCTGTCGCTGGATTCATTCTAAGACCCATCAAATCAAATGACAAAGATCAGACTAGACAATGAAACAGAGGCAATCGGATTTCAGATACTCCTCTCAAGGGCAATATGATGGTTTACCTCATTATGCTTCTGCAGGACTTCTGGTCCTTTGAAATTAGCACTTTTCATTTATTAGAATGAACTCTTGCCTAAGCTATTTTTTAAGTGTTTGAAACTTTCTCTTCCAAGCAAGCATCACGATTTAAGGAGTGAAATTTACAGCATGCTAGAATTGATCTTTCAATTATGTAGCTTGATTTCATTGCTCTTGATGTGTTCCCTGAACAAGCTCCTGGTGTATAATGAATTTGAATATTTTCTGCTCAGTATCAACTTTCTGTAACAATGTTATTATTCATACAACAAGTACAAATAAGAGAGAACAACTGAATCGAAACCTAACTTCATTTCTAGGTAAATAGATATTGATGGGGCCATAATAGATATTGACCTATATTGGTTTATGAAAAAAAACTAAAACTTTGGCATAGTCACCGAGGACCCATGGGCTGCTCTCCCCTTTGAGAGCGAGCTGACTGGTGATTTAACCTGAGGGTCACCACACCTCAGGTGAAGGGCAAGGTGGAGAAGGTGGGGCCTTCATGAATAACCTCAGTTGGCACAGGGAATTGAACCTACGCTGTTGGCATCGCTCCACATTGCGAACCAACCATCCAACCAACTGAGCTAACTGACCCCCCCCCCCCCCCTCGCCCCACCAGCTTATAATTATGACTAACAGTAAAAAAAATATTATTTTGTGTGACAATCTAACAAAATGTGCCCCTGGTACTAGTCACAAAATTTCTCCAGAGTGTTTTGGACTCAATGAAAATAATGCAAATAAATTGTGTTAAATAGCCTTATTAAAATATTCTTATGGCCTAGTAAAGGGGAATCTTGAACAACTGTGCTGCATTTCTCAGGACACAATTGCAATCATCCTCTCTTTTCATGTATACTCGAGACAGGCAGGAATGGATGTGTAAAGTTACAGCAATTGCTGTTGTGTTGTGACTATTGTCACAGATAGTCATCGGTTCCCCTGCTGGCACAGTTCCTTTCTCCCATATTACCAGCTCTCACTCTTCCTCTGCTCGCAGTCTTCAGTTGATACCTGCTATCGCTCAATTCATCAAGGAAGCCATCAGGTAAGGGGACATGGTGATTGCACATCAAAAGTAATTAATGATATTATTGCTCAGACATTAATTTTAATTTAATCTGATACCTAATTATCCATATATTTTGTTGAATCACAGAAATGTTACTATAATTTGTTTGCAAGTACTCAGATGGAGACCTCAGTACCATTCAATGCCTCCTCTCAGTCAGTCCCTCAGGGTCGAGGGTGACTTGCTTCTACTCCGGTTCAATGGGTTCTGAGATAGCAGTTAAGTCCCATGCACAATCTCTAGCCATATATGGGGCAGGTAGTGCTTGAAGGATTAGGTAGATGAGTTGTTTGTAGGTTTGTGCGCTCTCCCTGATGCCTCGACTTTGTTTCTCTGTTCTCCCGACAAAGTCTCTTGATGTACTTGCCGCCTTTGTGAATAAACCTCCCCCATTTTGGTTGGTCAAAGCCATAGACTGCCACGAGTTGACAGAGATGTTTGATCTCTTCTGGGATGCTTTGAGGCCATCCGTTATTTCCAAAGGCTTCCAGGGAGTTTCCTATAATCATAGATCATAGAATTTACAGTGCACAAGGAGGCCAATAATGGGCCCATTGTGTCTGCACCGGCTCTTGGAAAGAGCACCCTACCCAAGCCCACACCTCCAACCTATCCCCCGAACCCAGTAACCCCAACTAACCTTTTTGGACACTAAGGGCAATTTAACGTGGCCAATCCACCTAACCTGCACATCTTTGGACTGTGGGAGGGAACCGGAGCACCCGGAGTAAACCCACGCAGACACGGGGAGAACGTAGACTCCGCACAGACACTGATCCAAGCCAGGAATCGAACCTGGGACCCTGAAGCTGTGAAGCAACTGTGCTAGCCACTGTGCTGCCGCTCTGCCCAAGTTGTGACGAGTTCTGAATACTGTTCGAATCGGTGCTTAATCTCACAGCGACTGCGCATTCATGGGGTGAGAGGCTGAGAGTAGAAAATTAGGTGAGCCACGAGTTTCAACAGCGTGGTATTAAGAGAGGATGGTTGTAATGTCATTGAGGAGTATGATGAAGAAAATAAGCATTTTAAAAATAATTTTCCATCATAAGATACATCCTTCCAGAAAGAAGGCGTCAGGTGCTGAAAGGTGAGGCACAGTTCAAATGTTAGGCTATTTTGAAACTAAAGGGGGATGTTAGTTAAGCAGTACACAGCGGATCACGGCAACATTTAAATTCTTAGAGGCATAAAGTGCAACACATCCCGATTGATCAAAACAAAAGAGGCAACGAGGGCCTCATAAATCTGCTCTCGGATAGCTTTCGCTCTGAATTCTGCTTCTTTGTGTCCTTTCTGTGGATGAGTGCAGGGGGCAGAAGTTCCCTCAGTTGAGACATACACAATGGTAACACAATGTAAACCTTTGTCCTTTCAAAGCCATTCATTCAGCCTGCCATCTCCAATGAATATAAAGGACACCTTCTACTGCAGGAAAATGAAGACATCATGTAAGCTGTCAGGAAATCAGGCATCCACCTGCATGGTCAGAAAACCATTTGTAAGTTAAGGCAATGGAAAATCTAGCTGCTGATGTGAGCTCTGCATTGTAAGTGGGGACATGAATGGCTCTGTGGGTGCAATCAATAACTCTGTGCATCTTAGAGCAGCCAGAAAAATGTGCTTAAGGTCTCTGTTCCAGGGGAAATCGATATAGGTGTCAGTGTGTAGAAATAGGCTGTCAGTCAATTTCTTGATGCAGTGGGGACCAGCAGACTGACTAACATTACAGATAATGGGGCTTAAATTGGTCATCCTTTCAAAATGGGTATGGGACCCACGATGCCCATTCGACCACTCCCATTTAGTGAAATTCACCTTCCTTGGCCATCAAGGAGAAATCATAAAAATCATAGCATCCCTACAGTGCAGAAGGAGGCCATTTGGCCCATCGAGTCTGCATCAACTCTCTGAAAGAGCACCCTGCCTAGTCCCAATTCTCTGCCCTATCTAAAATAACCCGACCTAACCTTCGGACACTAAGGGGCAATTTAGCATGGCCAATCCACCTAACCTGCACATCTTTGGACTGTGGGAGGAAACCGGAGCACACGGAGGAAACCACATGCAGACACAGGGAGAATGTGCAAACTTGACCCAGACAGTCACCCGAGATCGGAATTGAACCCAGGTCCCTAGTGCTGTGAGACAGCAGTGCTAAGCACTAAGCCATCATGGGGTAGGACTTGAACCCAGAGCTTCTGGCTGAGAGGCAGGGACGCTACCCATTGTGCCACAAGACCAAGCACCTCCTATCACATTTTATGAAGCAGCATAACTTTCTTGTATGAATGCTGCCCATATGTATGTCCTCTCACCACCGCCCTTGCTGTTGTTGATCAGCAAGTGAACCAGCGTAAATTGCTGCTTTCCACATTCAAATAGTGCAGTCAAAAGATGGGCATCCTGGGCCAGAGGTTAGATTTGGCCAGCATGACCTGGGCAGGAAGGCTAAAAGGTATGCCAGCTTATAAGCAGGGGCAGTTGTTTCAGGAGATACTCAGTTCCTCACAACTAAAATATATCCCAGTGAGGAAGAAAGATGAGAAGAGGGGTAAAAAACATCCATGGTTAAACAAGGAGGTCAAGGACATTATAAAGACAAAAACTAAGTTATATCATATTGCAAAGGTCAACGGTAGGCTGGAAGATTGTCAAAATTTCAAACATAAACAAAGGGCTACTAAAAAAGTAATTGAAAAAGCTAAGGTAAATTACGATAAAAAAAATAGGGCAGAATATCATAAAGAATAGCAAAAGCTTCTGCAGGTACATAAAAGGGAAGAGAGTCGCGAAGGTGAATGTTGGTTCCTTGGAAGATGAAACTGCTGAGTTAATAGTTGGGAACACAGAAATGCCAGAGATGCTAAATTAATACTTTGCCTCAGTTTTCGCGGTGGAGGACATTAGTACCATCCCTATAGGAACGGGCAATTCAGAGGTAATAGAAAGGGTGGAGCTTGGAACAATCAGCATCAATAGGGAAACGGTACTCAACAAACTCTTGGGATTGAGGGCAGACAAGTCCCCAGGGCCTGATGGCCTACATCATAGGGTGTTAAAGGAAGTGGCAGCAGAGATAGTGGATCAATAGGTTGTGATATTCCAAAATTCCATGCACACAGGAAAGGTTCCAGTGGATTGGTAAAATGCTAATGTAACGCTCTTATTCAAAAAGGGAAGGAGGCAGAATGTGGGAAATTACAGCCCGGTTAGTTTAACATCTGTTGGAAAACTGTTAGAATCAATTATCAAGGATGTACTATCAGGACATTTGGAAAGCCAGAGTGCTATCCATCAAGTCAGCATGATTTTATGAAGAGCAAATCATGTTTGATTAATTTGCTTGAGTTCTTCAAAGGTGAAACAAGCAAAGTGGATAATCGGGATCCTGTAGATGCAATATATCTGGACTTCCAGAAGGCGTTTGATAAGGTGCCGCATAGAAAGTTAGTTCACAAGGTGAGATCACATGGGATTAGGAGTAATTTATTAGCTTTGTAGAAGTCTGGCTGACAGACAGGAGACAGAGAGTCGGGATAAATGGGTCTTTTTCTGGATGACAAGATGTAACTAGTGGGGAGCCACAGGGTTCGGTCCTTGGGCCCCAACTATTTACAATCTATATTAACGACTTGGATTCAGGGATAGGAGGTTCTATAGCCAAACTTACAGATGACACAAAAATAGATGGGACAGTAAGTTGCAATGAGGAAATAAGAACCTTACAAATGGATATAGATAGGTTAGGAGAGTGAGCCAAAATGTGGCAGATGGAGTTTAACATGGATAAGTGTGAGGTCACACATTTCGGTCGGAAAAATGGAAAGGCAACTTATTATCTAAATGGGGGAGACTTTGGGGTGCTCCGATGCAGAGGGATCTGGGTGTCCACGTGCATGAGTCACAGAAAACGAGCATGCAGGTGCAGCAGATAATAAGGAAAGCAAATGGAATGTTGGCATTTATGGCATAGGGAATTGAGCATTAAGGTAAGGAGGTGTTGTTGCAATTATACAAGGCATTGGTAAGACCGCACCTGGAGTATTGGACTCAGTTTTGGTCCTCTTATTTGAGGAAAGATGTAGTGGCATTGGAGGCAGTTCAGAGGATGTTCACTAGGTTGATTCCTGAGATGAGGGGTTTGTCGTATGAGGAGAGATTGAACAGATTAGGCTTATACTCTCTAGAGTTTAGAAGAATGAGGGGAGATCTAATTGAGGTATACAAGATTCTAAAAGGTATGGATAAAGTATACGAGGAGCTGATGCTTCCTCTTGTGGGGCATTCTAAAATGAGCAGACATAGTCTTAGAATAAGAAGTAGCAAATTTCAAACAGATTTGAGGTAAAACTACTTCTCCCAAAGGGTTGTGAGTCTGTGGAATTCACTGCCCCAGAGAGCGGTGGATGCAGGCACAATGAATAAATTTAAGGAGGAGTTAGACAGATTTTTAATTGGTAATGGGTTGAAGGGTTATGGAGAATGGGCAGGACGACGGAGTTGAGGCCAGGATCAGATCAGCCATGATTGCATTGAAGGTGTTAAGCTCCAGAGGCTAAATTGCCTTCTCCGCTCCGAGGTCATGTGTTCTCGGGAGGAGATGCTCTGGCTGATTTTGCAATTCAGCTCTTGGTCTGTAACATTGTAGGTCGCAGATGAGAAACATGTCAGCCATGATAGAATGGCGGAGCAGACATGATGGGCTGAATGACTTCATTCTGCTTCTATATCTTATGAACTTATGTGTATGGGTTGCACAACAGCATGTTAAGTCATGTAGTCAGTGGATATCCCATGTTAAGTCATGTTGTCAGTGGGTAGCCCATGTTGTCATGTTGTCAGTGGGTAGCCCATGTTGTCATGTTGTCAGTTGGTAGCACATGTTGTCATGTTGTCAGTGGGTAGCCCATGCTGTCACGTTGTCAGTCGGTAGCCCCTGTTGTCATAATGTCAGCCGGTAGCCCATGTTGTCATGTTGTCAATGGGTAGCCCATGTAGTCATGTTGTCAATGGGTAGCCCATGTTGTCATGTTGTCAGTGGGTAGCCAATGTTGTCACAATGTCAGCCGGTAGCCCATGTTGTCATGTTGCCAGTGGGTAGCACATGTTGTCAGTGGGTAGCCCATGTTGTCAGTGGGTAGTCCATGTTGTCATGTTGTCAGTGGGTAGCCCATGTTGTCATGATGTCAGTCGGTAGCCCATGTTGTCATGATGTCAGCCGGTAGCCCATGTTGTCATGTTGTCAATGGGTAGCCCATGTTGCCATGTTGTCAGTGGGTAGCCCATGTTGTCATGTTGTCAGTGGGTAGCCCATGTTGGCATGTTGTCAGTCGGTAGCTCATGTTAAGCCATGCTGTCAGTGGGTAGCCCATGTTGTCATGTTGTCAGTGGGTAGCCCATGTTGTCAGTTGGTAGCACATGTTGTCATGTTGTCAGTGGGTAGCCCATGCTGTCACGTTGTCAGTCGGTAGCCCCTGTTGTCATAATGTCAGCCGGTAGCCCATGTTGTCATGTTGTCAATGGGTAGCCCATGTAGTCATGTTGTCAATGGGTAGCCCATGTTGTCATGTTGTCAGTGGGTAGCCAATGTTGTCATAATATCAGCCGGTAGCCCATGTTGTCATGTTGCCAGTGGGTAGCACATGTTGTCAGTGGGTAGCCCATGTTGTCAGTGGGTAGTCCATGTTGTCATGTTGTCAGTGGGTAGCCCATGTTGTCATGATGTCAGCCGGTAGCCCATGTTGTCATGTTGTCAATGGGTAGCCCATGTTGCCATGTTGTCAGTGGGTAGCCCATGTTGTCATGTTGTCAGTGGGTAGCCCATGTTGGCATGTTGTCAGTCAGTAGCTCATGTTAAGCCATGTTGTCAGTGGGTAGCCCATGTTGTCATGTTGTCAGTGGGTAGCCCATGTTGTCCTGTTGTCAGTTGGTAGCACATGTTGTCAGTGGGTAGCCCATGCTGTCAGTGGGTAGCCCATGTTGTCATGTTGTTAGTGGGTAGCCCATGTTGTCAGTGGGTAGCCCATGTTGTCATGTTGTCAGTGGGTGGCCCATGTTGTCAGTGGGTAGCCCATGTTGTCATGTTGTCAGTCGGTAGCCCCTGTTGTCATGTTGTCAGAGGGTAGCCCATGTTGTCATGTTGTTAATGGGTAGCCCATGTTGTCAGTAGGTAGCCCATGTTGTCATGTTGTCAACCGGTAGCCCATGTTGTCATGTTATTAGTGGGTAGCCCATGTTGTCATGTTGTCAGTGGGTAGCCCATGTTGTCAGTGGGTAGCCCATGTTGTCAGTGGGTAGCCCATGTTGTCATATTGCCAGTGAGTAGCCCATGTTGTCAGTGCGTAGTCCGTGTTGTCATGTTGTCAGTGGGTATCCCATGTTGTCATGTTGTCAGTGGGTAGCCCGTGTTGTCAGTGGGTAGCCCTTGTTGTCAGTGGGTAGCCCATGTTGTCATGATGTCAGTCAGTAGCCCATGTTGTCATGTTGTCAATGGGTAGCCCATGTTGTCATGTTGTCAGTGGGTAGCCCATGTTGTCATGTTGTCAGCCGGTATCCCATGTTGTCATGTTGTTAGTGGGTAGCCCATGTTGTCATGTTAGTGGATAGCCCAAGTTGTCAGTGGGTACCCCATTTTGTCAGTGGGTAGCCCATGTCGACATGTTGTCAGTGGGTAGCCCCTGTTGTCATGTTGTCAGTCGGTAGCCCATGTTGTCATGTTGTCAGAGGGTAGCCCATGTTGTCATGTTGTCAGTGGGTAGCCCATGTTGTCAGTGGGTAGCACATGTTGTCATGTTGTCAGTGGGTAGCCCATGTTGTCATGTTGTCAGTGGGTATCCCATGTTGTCATGATGTCAGTGGGTAGCCCGTGTTGTCAGTGGGTAGCCCATGTTGTCAGTGGGTAGTCCATGTTGTCATGATGTCAGTCGGTAGCCCATGTTGTCATGTTGTCAATGGGTAGCCCATGTTGTCATGTTGTTAGTGGGTAGCCCATGTTGTCATGTTAGTGGGTAGCCCATGTTGTCAGTGGGTAGCCCATTTTGTCAGTGGGTAGCCCATGTCGACATGTTGTCAGTGGGTAGCCCATGTTGTCATGTTGCCAGTGGGTAGCCCATGTAGCCATGTTGTCAGCCGGTAGCCCATGTTGTCATGTTGTCAGTGGGTAGCCCATGTTGTCAGTGGGTAGCCCATGTTGTCAGTGGGTAGCCCATGTTGTCATGTGGTCAGGGGGTAGCCCATGTTGTCATGTTGCCAGTGGGTAGTCCATATTGTCAGTAGGTAGCCCATGTTGTCAGTGGGTAGCCCATGTTGTCATGTTGTCAGTGGATAGCCCATGTTGTCACGTTGTCAGTGGGTAGCTCATGTTGTCATGTTGCCAGTGGGTAGCCCGTGTTTTCATGTCAGTGGGTAGCCCATGTTGTCATGTTGTCAGTGGGTAGCCCATGTTGTCATGTTGCCAGTGGGTAGCCCGTGTTGTCATGTCAGTGGGTAGCCCATGTTGTCATGTTGTCAGTGGGTAGCCCATGTTGTCATGTTGTCAGTGGGTAGCCATGTTGTCAAGTTCTCAATGGGTAGCATCCCTTTGGATTTTTGCGACTGCTCAAACACAGAGAAGATAGTGGACTGCCGCATAATCGAGGTATAAGAACATAAGAACTAGGAACAGCAGTAGGCCATCTGGCCCCTCGAGCCTGCTCCACCATTCAATGAGATCATGGCTGATCTTTTGTGGACTCAGCTCCACTTTCCGGCCCGAACACATAACCCTTAATTCTTTATTCTTCAAAAAACTATCTATCTTTATCTTAAAAACATTTAATGAAGGAGCCTCTACTGCTTCACTGGGCAAGGAATTCCATAGATTCACAACCCTTTGGGTGAAGAGGTTCCTCCTAAACTCAGTCCTAAATCTACTTCCCCTTATTTTGAGGCTATGCCCCCTAGATCTGCTTTCACCCGCCAGTGGAAACAACCTGCCCGCATCTATCATATCTAGTCCCTTCATAATCTTATATGTTTCTATAAGATCCCCCCTCATCCTTCTAAATTCCAACGAGTACAGTCTCAGTCTACTCAGCCTCTCCTCGTAATCCAACCCTTTCAGCTCTGGGATTAACCTAGTGAATCTCCTCTGCACACCCTCCAGTGCCAGTACGTCCTTTCTCAAGTAAGGAGACCAAGACTGAACACAATACTCCAGGTGTGGCCTCACTAACACCTTATACAATTGCAGCATAACCTCCCTAGTCTTAAACTCCATCCCTCTAGCAACGAAGGACAAAATTCCATTTGCCTTCTTAATCACCTGTTGCACCTGTAAACCAACTTTTTGTGACTCATGCACTAGCACACCCAGGTCTCTCTGCACAGCAGCATGTTTTAATATTTTATCATTTAAATAATAATCCCTTTTGCTGTTATTCCTACCAAAATGGATAATCTCACATTTGTCAACACTGTATTCCATCTGCCAGACCCTAGCCCATTCACTTAGCCGATCCAAATCCCTCTGCAGACTTCCAGTATCCTCTGCACTTTTTGCTTTACCACTTATCTTAGTGTCGTCTGCAAACTTAGACACATTGCCCTTGGTCCCCAACTCCAAATCATCTATGTAAATTGTGAACAGTTGTGGGCCTAACACTGATCCCTGAGGGACACCACTAGCTAATGATTGCCAACCAGAGAAACACCCATTAATCCCCACTCTTTGCTTTCTATTAATTAACCAATCCTCTATCCATGCTACGACTTTCCCCTTAATGCCATGCATCTTTATTTTATGCAGTAACCTTTTGTGTGGCACCTTGTCAAAGGCTTTATGGAAATCCAGATATACCACATCCATTGGCTCCCCGTTATCTACCGCACTGTTAATGTCCTCAAAAAATTCCACTAAATTAGTTAGGCACGATCTGCCCTTTATGAACCCATGCTGCGTCTGCCCAATGGGACAATTTCCATCCAGATGCCTCGCTATTTCTTCCTTGATGATAGATTCCAGCATCTTCCCTACTACCGAAGTTAAGCTCACTGGCCTATAATTACCCGCTTTCTGCCTACCTCCTTTTTTAAACAGTGGTGTCACATTTGCTAATTTCCAATCCGCCGGGACCACCCCAGAGTCTAGTGAATTTTGGTAAATTATCACTCGTGCATTTGCAATTTCCCTAGCCATCTCTTTTAGCACTCTGGGATGCATTCCATCAGGTCCAGGAGACTTGTCTACCTTTAGCCCCATTAGCTTGCCCATCACTACCTCCTTGGTGATAACAATCCTCTCAAGGTCCTCACCTGTCATAGCCTCATTTCCATCAGTTACTGGCATGTTATTTGTGCCTTCCACTGTGAAGACCAACCCAAAAAACCTGTTCAGTTCCTCAGCCATTTCCTCATCTCCCATTATTAAATCCCCCTTCTCATCCTCTAAAGGACCAATATTTACCTGAGCCACTCTTTTTTGTTTTATATATTTGTAGAAACTTTTACTATCTGTTTTTATATTCTGAGCAAGTTTACTCTCATAATCTATCTTACTCTTCTTTATAGCTTTTTTAGTAGCTTTCTGTTGCCCACTAAAGATTTCCCAGTCCTCTTGTCTCCCACTGATCTTTGCTAATTTGTATGTTTTTTCCTTCAATTTGATACTCTCCCTTATTTCCTTAGATATCCACGGTCGATTTTCCCTCTTTTTACCGTCCTTCCTTTTTGTTGGTATAAACCTTTGCTGAGCACTGTGAAAAATCACTTGGAAGGTTCTCCACTGTTCCTCAACTGTTTCACCATAAAGTCTTTGCTCCCAGTCTACCTTAGCTAGTTCTTCTCTCATCCCATTGTAATCTTCTTTGTTTAAGCACAAAACACTAGTGCTTGATTTTACCTTCTCACCCTCCATCTGTATTTTAAATTCCACCATATTGTGATCGCTCCTTCCGAGAGGATCCCTAACTATGAGATCCTGAATCAATCCTGTCTCATTACACAGGACCAGATCTAGGACCGCTTGTTCCCTCGTAGGTTCCATTACATACTGTTCTAGGAAACTATCGCGGATACATTCTATAAACTCCTCCTCAAGGCTGCCTTGACCGACCTGGTTAAACCAATCGACATGTAGATTAAAATCCCCCATGATAACTGCTGTACCATTTCTACATGCATCAGTTATTTCTTTGTTTGTTGCCTGCCCCACCATAATGTTACTATTTGGTGGCCTATAGACTACTCCTATCAGTGACTTTTTCGCCTTACTATTCCTGATTTCCACCCAAATGGATTCAACCTTATCCTCCATAGCACCGATGTCATCCCTTACTGTTGCCCGGATGTCATCCTTAAATAACAGAGCTACACCACCTCCCTTACCATCCACTCTGTCCTTCCGAATAGTTTGATACCCTCGGATATTTAACTCCCAGTCGTGACCATCCTTTAACCATGTTTCAGTAATGGCCACTAAATCATAGTCATTCACGATGATTTGCGCCATCAACTCATTCACCTTATTCCGAATACTATGAGCATTCAGGTAAAGTACACTTATGTTGGCTTTTTTACCTCTGTTCTGAATCTTAACACCTCGATCAGTAACCTCTCCTAAGTTATATTTCCTCTTAACTTTTCTCCTAATTTTCCTTGTCGTTGAACCCATATCTTCCTGTAACAACCTGCCACATCGCTTACCATTAATGTTTTCACTTCCTATTTTATTCATTTTAGTATTCCTGGTCCTATTCACTGAGCTCCCCTCAGTCACTGTACCTTGAACTGTCGCCCTTTTTGATTTTTGACTATGGCTTCTCTGCCTTACAATTTCCCCCTTACTGCCTTTTGTTTCTGTCCCTGTTTTACTATCTTCCAACTTCCTGCATCGGTTGCCATCCCCCTGCCACATTAGTTTAAACTCCCCCCAACAGCTCTAGCAAATATCCCCCAGGACATCGGTTCCAGTCCTGCCCAGGTGCAGACCGTCCGGTTTGTACTGGTCCCACCTCCCCCAGAACTGGTTCCAATGTCCCAGGAATTTGAATCCCTCCCTCTTGCACCATTTCTCGAGCCACGCGTTCATCCTATCTATCCTGACATTCCTACTCTGACTAGCTCGTGGCACTGGTAGCAATCCTGAGATTAATACCTTTGAGGTCCTACTTTTTAGTTTAACTCCTAACTCCCTAAATTCAGCTTGTAGGACCTCATCCCATTTTTTACCTATATCGTTGGTGCCTATGTGCACCACGACAGCTGGCTGTTCACTCTCCCCCCCCCCCCCCCCCCACCAGAATGTCCTGCAACCGCTCCGAGACATCCTTGACCCTTGCACCAGGAAGGCAACATACCATCCTGGAGTCTCGATTACGTCCGCAGAACTGCCTGTCTATTCCCCTTACAATTGAGTCCCCTATTACTATAGCCCTGCCATTCTTCTTCCTGCCCAACTGCGCAGCATAGCCAGCCATGGTGCCATGAACCTGGCTGCTGCTGCCTTCCCCTGGTGAGCCATCTCCCTCAACAGTATCCAAAGCGATATATCTGTTTTGCAGGGAGATGACCACAGAGGACACCTGCACTGCCTTCCTACTCTTGTTCTGTCTTTTGGTCACCCATTTTCTATCTCCCTCAGTACCTTTCACCTGCGGTGTGACCAACTCGCTAAACGTGCTATCCACGACGTCCTCAGCATCGCGGATGCTCCAAAGTGAGTCCATCCGCAGCTCCAGAGCCATCAAGCGGTCTAACAGAAGCTGCGACTGGACACACTTCTTGCACGTGAAGGAGCCAGGGACAGTGGACATGCCCCTGAGCTCCCACATCGCACACGAGGAGCATGACACGGGTCTGAGATCTCCTGCCATGTCTTAAACCTTCGGTTAACTTCAACAATTACAATTTACCCCCCAAAATTAAATAAATAAATAAACAATGAAGAAAAAAATATATCAATATACCAATGAAAAGAAAACAGAAACACTACTTACCAGTCACTGACCTCGAGCCTTCCTCTTGATCTTCACAGCGGTTGGTTTTTTTTGGTTAGAGGAGGGGGTAGGGAGGGAAACACTGAAGAAGTGTTTCGGGTTTAAGTGTCACTTGATGACTGTTGCCAGGATATTGGGCACAAACCTGCATGATTCTCTGTATTTAGCCAAATACTATCTGAATGAGTGGAATTCCTTTCCTTTGAAGTAGATTTGAAGAGTTGTTTTGAGGTAACCACAAAGCAATGTGTGCACAGTCAGCAGCACAACTGCACCATGGGAAAGCCTGAAATCATTGTGAAGTCATGTCCTCATGAGTGAGTGTTTTGTTCTGGGCATAGATCACTAAGTTTTAAAAACAACATCAAATTACCTGTTAGGAACCGAAAGAATTATAATGTGGAGATGCTGGCATTGGACTGGGGTGAGCACAGTAAGAAGTCTTACAACACCAGGTTAAAGCCCAATAGGTTTGTTTTGAATCACTAGCTTTCGGAGCGCAGCTCCTTCATCAGGTGAATGAAGAGGTGGGTTCCAGAAACACATATGTAGTCAAAGAAAGATGCTCCAAGGTTTCAGTTTCTATATAAAAACTTTTACTGTACACAAATTAAATAAAGCAAGTCCGAGTAACTTAATACTATATTTGGTAATTCATTTTTAAAGCTCAAAAATCTCAACATGCTACGTTCTATTTTACTTATCCTGGCACCAAAAACAGACGTGCCACAGCTCTCAGGAATTCACTTTGAATTTCCTGTGATTTTTATTCACTCGTGGGATGTGGGCATTGCCAGATATGCCAACCTTTACTTCCCATTACTATTTACCCTTGGGAAGATGGTAATGATCTGTCTTCTTGAAAAGCTACAGTCCATGTGATGTAGGTACACCCATAGTTTTGTTAGGGAGAGTGTGTCCTAGCAAGGTGCCATGCCGCTGGTTGCATTTGTCACTCAGTTGCTTGAGATAGAAAGGCAGAGCTGGGAATACCAGGAGTGTTTGTCAGCGACATTCCTGCGATTGCTAGGTCAAATGGAGAAGTCCCAATGACTTGCCAACGATGCGTGCCACCAAAGCCAACACTGCAAATGTGGCAGCCACTGTGGAATACTGAGGTAAGATGTCACAGACATGACTGCTGAACTCTGAGGCATGTCTCAGCCCCTGAGGACCATGACTCAGGAGTTCAACACCATGGTCCAGACAATGGCGGGGCAGCTCCAGATGACACTGAGGCTCTGAAGCTCAGTCCAACTGCCCCACCATCTTTGGAATAACCCAGGGGACGAGGATCACCCAGAGGGAGGTTAAACCACTGGAGCCTATCCTGTGGTCTCTCAGCCTGGGAATGACTGAACCTTCTGAATCCCGTCTTCCTGATGCTGGTGCATCTTCAGGAGCTGCGGGTTGTCAAGCCTTTACACTCAAGATGAATTTATAACGATTGCCGCACCCACGTCCTGGGCACATATATACACATACACAACCTCTATACTTGACAGACCAGGCTGGGCCTTCACTTTCAGGACCTCATCCGCCAAGCCCCTTAGGCTTGCTTCCTTCAGTCTCATCACACGCTCGCCCCACCTCATGAGTCAAACCCCATACCCCCATGCTCGGAACAGCTAACTAACTCAACGCTCATTAAACGTTACTATCAACACAGGCAGCACACTGACATAGTTCTCTAAAAAATGTTTGAACAGCACAGGCAGCAGGCTTCATGGGTACCAAACACCAACCGAGACCTCCTTCGTGGAGGCCCCAGTGCCTCCCCCATCCTGAGCCTCCCATCTGACCCCCCCCCCCCAGCACCCTTGAACCCCCCCCCCCCAGCCCCCCTCTGGAACTGGGCAGCAGGGTCTGTCTCTTTGGACTCCCTGGAACTATAGGAGGAGTGGGTTGCTTACCTCCTTCCTTCCTCTTGGAGGTCATAGTGCCTGTGCCCCAAAGCAGTAGTAATTTGCGCCTGTGTGGCATCACGCCTGTTGGGTAGGAAGATTCAATGAGGTCTGAAGATGCAACGTTAACCTCGCTAAGTACAGTATAATGCATTCAGATTGATGCCAATCAGGTATGTGCCATTCTCTGGACGGAACCTGATTACACCATTAGGGAGGACCTGGGAAACATTCAATTGGATATCTTGCAAATCACATTTTCCATCTCTCGTGACATTTTGCAGCCAAGACGGGATTTGTGCCTGCTGCTAACGGGCCCGCTAAATACCACCCTTGGTCTTTGCCCTGTTCTGAAGTTGCAGTTTTGGCTGCTGCAGTTGGCAGATTTTAATGATAGAACCCTCCTCCTCCTTCTCCCTCTGCCAGAAACGTGTCCTGCTCTCCTTGTCCTAGAACATAGACCATAGAACATAGAAAATACAGCACAGAACAGGCCCTTCGGCCCACGATGTTGTGCCGAACCTTTGTCCTAGATTAATCATAGATTACCATTGAATTTACAGTGCAGAAGGAGGCCATCGGCCCCCTGAGTCTGCACCGGCTCTTGGAAAGAGCACCCTACCCATACTCAACAGCTCCACCCAACACCAAGGGCAATTTTGGACACTAAGGGCAATTTATCATGGCCAATCAACCTACCCTGCACATCTTTGGACTGTGGGAGGAAAGCGGAGCACCCGGAGGAAACCCACGCAGACACGGGGAGGACGTGCAGACTCCGCACAGACAGTGACCCAAGCCGGAATCGAACCTGGGACCCTGGAGCTGTGAAGCAATTGTGCTATCCACAATGCTACCGTGCTGCCCTTAAGAACAAATAAATCTACACTATATAATTTTACCGTAATCCATGTACCTATCCAATAGCTGCTTGAAGGTCCCTAATGTTTCCGACTCAACTACTTCCACAGGCAGTGCATTCCATTGTCCTCAGTTCATTCTTCCAGTCATGTTGAATTCCCAGGGGAATGCCTACTAATAGAACAATATTTGGGAAAGATTTTGCTGTGCAGAAATCTTGTGGTGTGATTTTCCAACCGCGTTGTGCCTGACACCGATCTCGCTAGTCCCAGTGAATAGCAGGAGAGGCCAAAAACTGGTTTCATTCCTCACGCCGAGCTGAGCGCGATGCACCCAACCCATTGCACCCAATGTGATTTGTATAAAGAGTTATTAAATTCATTTAAATATGCGCAGCCGGTCAAAGCCAGAGTCTCCCGGCTCCCAGGATTCACCAGCCCCACTGGTGCAGCCCGAGGCCGGCGTGAATTAGTACTGGTCTCCAAACACGGAAACCAGACCTGATGGCCATGCCAGGGTGAGGGGCTTGGAGGTTATTGAAGCCCCCAGATGGTTGGGGACAGGGAAGGGCAGCGCCCGCGTCTCGCCTGTGGCATTCTTGCAGTGGTCGGAGCGGGGACCAAGCGGAAGAGTCCAGCCCTAGGTGTGGGAGTTTTCAGTGAGAATCTCCCCAAGCTCCCAAAAAATTATTAATTCTGGGTGAATAGCGACCTAGAATCATAGAAGTTACAGTACAGAAGGAGGCCATTCGGCCCATCGAGTCTGCACCATCCCTTGGAAAGAGCACCCCAGTTAAGCCCACACCTCCACCCTATCCCGGTAACCCAGCAACCCCACATAACTATTTTTGGATACTAAGGGGCAATTTAACATGATACAACATTAACATTAAGGGCATGCATTAACAATGTCCTGAATCCCCCACCTCTTTTGCCCCCTCCCCCCTTCCCCCACACCTTCTTCTCCTTGATATCAGAGATTCAGGCTGCCTGGACGTCTTGTCCTCCTGCCACATCTTGTTTGCTGTCAGCTCAACAGAGTGGTAGGCTCTAGAGATTCTTGCTCTTTGTGGTGGTCTGGAGGTCGTATTGGGATGTAGACATTGTTTCCTTTGCTTCTCCCATTGACAGATGGTCCCCAGGCCTGGTCGGTTTGATTGGTTTGGCAGTGATTGTTGTGCCAACTGGTAGTCAGTTGTGATTGTTTCTTTCTGGGTAGATGAAACACATATTTGTCAGATAGCCGGTTTGCTTCTTGTTTTTCACCTTTTCAGGCGACTGGATGATCTTTGCGGTTGAGGGAAAGCCTTTCAGTGGATAGGGGAAGTTTGTGGAGGTAGCTGACCTTTGCACAGCTTGTGTGAGGTTGCTGTGGTTTTGGCAGGCTGGCCGGAGGTTGTCGGGTTTATGAGAAGTTTCGCATGTCCACCATTGCTGATAGAGGTAGAGGCCTTTCTGAAGGTCATTCCAGCTCCAGCATCACTTCCAGCAGGGATGCTGGATCATGCTCATAAACCCAACGGAAATTGCTGCACGAAACACGCCCAAAGTGACACTTAGCCATTGAGTCATTGTTTGGGTGAATCGTGCCCTTGACGTTAGGTCAGTGTCCTTTATTACCAACCACACCGCTTCCTATAGACTTTAACATATTCGGAGAATTCTATAAAGCACCAAATACCTGGATATCACAGTAACAATAGATATCAGCATCTAATGTGTCATTCCCCTCAGAAGCTCATGGTTGGGGATTCTAAATGGAAGCAATGCCATTGAACATCAAAGGGAGATGCTTAGATTCTCTCTTGAAGATGGCAAAAGGCATTTTACGGATGGAGGTACAGGGAATAGCTGAGTCAGTAAATTAACGCTTTGCATCTGTTTTTACCAAGGAATAAAATGCTACCCAGGCCATAGTGAAAGGCGAGTTTAATTAATCCCCCCCCAGCCGCGTGTTTCCCGGCAGCAGGAAACGGCGCGCCGCTTGCTGCCGACAGGATTCTCTGCTCCCCAGGAATTCCCATTGAAGCCGCCCTATACCGTCAGCAAGCCCGTGAGCGGGAGTGCGCTGCTGATGGCGCCAGAGAATCCCTCCACCAGCGTACGGCCGGAGATTATACGACAGCAGAGCGGTCATCACTGCTGCCTCACAACATCAGGGACCCGGGTTCGATTCCGACCTTGGGTGACTGCCTGTGGAATAGGGTGCAGTTGAGTTCCCCAGGGGTATGCACATTCTCCCCATGTCTATGAGGGTTTCCTCCGGGGTTCGGGTGTCCTCCCACAGTCTGAAAATGTGAAGATAAGGTGGATCGGCCATGATCAATTGCTCCTTATAATAGGTTAGGTGTGGTTACTGAGTTATGGCGATAGGGTGGGGGCGTGGGCCTAGGTACGGTGCACCTTCGGAGGGTCGGTGCAGACTCGATGGGCTGAATGGCCTCCTTCTGCACTGTAAGTGATTCTATGTTTCTAATTCTGGCTAATGCCTCACAATGGACTTCTGAGCAAAATGAAAGCTCATGGAATAAAACAGACGGTAACGACATAGACACAGAGGAAAGTTTGTAGTAGTGTTCCCCAGGGGTTTGTACATGGACCTGTCTTTCCCTGAGATAAACTAATGATCTAGACCTTGGTGCACAGGGCACAATTTCACAATTTATGGAATATGAAACTTAGAAGCACTGTGACCTGTAAGGAAGATAGTGTGGAACATTAAAAGATGAAGTTCAACATGGAGAAATGCAAAGTAATTCATTTTGGGAGGAGGAACATGGAGAGGCAGTGTGAAATTAAGGGTGCAATTCTAATGAGTTTGCAGGAGCAGAAGGAAATGGGTTTAATGGTCATAAGTTATTGAACGTGGCAGGGCAGGTTGAGAGAGTGGTTAATGAAGTGTGCTGTATCCTAGTTTTTATTAATAGGAGCATAGTCTGCAACAGCAAGGAAGTCATATCGAATATGTATAAGACAATTGTCTGGCATCAGCTGGAGTATTGTGTCCCGTTCTGGATGCTGCACTTTAGGAGAGATGTGAAGGCATTCGAGAGAACGCAGAAAAGATACATGAGAATGGTTCCAGGAATGAGTGACTTCAGATACAAAGATAGATTGGAAAAGTTGGGACTTTTTTCCTTGGAGAAGATTACAAGGTCAGGTATTATATTTCAATGGTGCATACACTGCTTCACAAGTGTGTTTCTGCAGTTGCTTGACTTCTATCCATCTGGAGTCTACTATGATCAAGGACATCTTACCTAAGTGTTCAAGGAGGTCCAGCCCCTGGTCTTGATGGAAAGGAAGATGTTACCAATGGTTCTCTTGTATCCTGACGATGAATAGCACAAGTAAATGAAGTTTAATATCATCCCTTCCAACAACATGAGATATAGGCACATAACTTCCATGTATTGGCGGGCAGCCATGGCCCGCCGATACTAATTGAAAAAAGTACCCATTTACCCATGCTCAAAAAACCTGATGAGCTTTCCAACTCCGGCAGCAGCCTCGGGCTTGTTTCAGGGCAAAATGTGCCAACGTGGCGGAGTTCCAGTCCCTCTTGTGATGGGGGAACTAAGAGAATGCCCATTAAGGGCCGAGATTTAAAATACAGCATTGCCTTGAACACAGAGTAAGCAACAGGGGCGCGATTCTACGATCTGGAGACTAAGTGTCGACGCCGGAGTGAAAACCGGGGTGTTTTACTCCGGCGTCGGAGGCCGTTCCCAGACCCCAATTCACACTCCCCCGGGGGGGGATAGGAGCGGTGCCGCGTCATTTACGCGTGCCAGGCCTTGGCGCTGCGTAAAAGCGGCGCCGCGTAAATGACAGGGCTGGCGCCGCGTAAATGACGTCAACAGCGCATGCGCGGGATAACCGGTGCCAAGCCGCGCATGCGCGGTTGACGTCCTCCCCGCGGCCGCCCCGCAGGATGATGGCGGATCGATCTTGCAGGGCAGCGGAGGAAAGGAGGTCCTCCTTCAGAGAGGCCGGCCCGCCGATTGGTGGGCACCGATCGCGGGCCAGACCCCGCCAGACCCCTTTTGAGTACCCCCCCAGTGCAGGAACACCCCTCGCCCCCCCCACATGATGCCCCCCCCCCCCCCCCCAGCGTTCCCGCGGTGTTCACGCCGGCAGCGACCAGGTGTGGATGGCGCCGGCGTGAAGCCGTCGTTTTGGGCAGGCCCTCGGCCCATCCGGGCCAGAGAATATCGGGAGAGCGGAGAATCGCCATTTTGGCGGTCCCGGGCGATGCTCTGGCCTGCGCCGCGCAGACATCGACGGGGCCGTTATCGTCGCTGGGGTGAATCGGGGGAGGGCGTCGGACTGGCGTCGCAGGTAAAAATGGCGCCCCAGGCGATTCTCTGAAACGGCACGGGAGCAGAGAATCGCGCCCCAGGACTTTGAAAGGTATGTGAAAGTGTTTTTGCCATTTCTTTTAAACACTTAATGCTACTGTTACTGATTATTTTAAAATGTAACTTTTAATTTTACTTTTCCTGATTTTTGATGACTATTATGTAATATTTATAAGTGAACACAAGTTATGTCATTAGTTTTAAATTTGTGAAACTGCTTTAGAAATCTGCACTATAACTTTACATGTGACATGCTTGAAAGCGTTTGTATGAACAAAGAACAATACAAGCACAGGAACAGGCCCTTCGGCCCTCCGTACCGGTCATGATACCAACCTTTGCCAAAACTATCAGCAATTCCTTGTGCCGTATCCCGCTATACTCATCCCATCCATGTGTTTGTCAAGATGCCTTTTGAATGCCGCATGCTTTAAGTTAGAATGTGGCAGCTGAAAATTTAGTTGAGAAGAAGAGAACTCAGAACTTCACAGATGATGAACTGGAAACCTTATTGCATGAGCGATGGCGGAAAGCTCAAATTCCAGACGGTGAAAAATGTAAGCCACCCAGGAAAATACAATCAATGATTTGGAAGCAAGTAGCGGGGACTCTGTAGGCCAGCAGTGAAGTGCCAGGACAAATGAGCAGTGTCGAAAAAAAACTTAACGACTGAATACGTTCAGCCAGATTATTGAATAGATCATAGAATCCCTACAGTGCAGGAGAAGGCCACTACGCCCATTGAGTCTGCACCAGACCTTGGAAACAGCACCCTACCCAAGCCCAAGTGCCCACCTATCCCCGTAACCCAGACACCCCACATAACCTTTTGGACACGAAGGGACACTTGATCATGGCCAATCCACCTAAACTGCACATCTTTGGACTACAGGAGGGAACCGGAGCACCCGGAGGAAACCCACGCGGAAACGGGGCAGTTACCCGAGGCACGAATTGAACCCGGGTCCCTGGAGCTGTGAGGCAGCAGTGCGAACCACTGTGCCATTGTGCCGCCCCAAATCAAAGTGGAGAATGTGGAGAATATACCTTATTAAAAAATATATTGTAGAAACTTGAAACTGTATGCAAAGGTTCAGGTCCCAAACAAAGGACAAGCAGTAACAAGTCTGTAATTGTATGTATGTAATTGAGAAGCTGCCACCTTCATACCCTGCAGAGAGATCAAGTTCTTTTTTTTAATATCAATTTAATGTACCCAATTAATATTTTCCAATTAAGGGGCAATTCACCTAACCTGCACATCTTTGGGTTGTGGGGGCGAAACGCATGCAAACACGGGGAGAATGTACAAACTCCACATGGACAGTGACCCAGAGCTGGATCGAACCTGGGACCTCTGTGCCGTGAGACAGCAGTGCTAACCACTATGCCACCGTGCTGCCATCAAGATGGGTCAATTTACAGGCCATAACATTTACTGACAATGCTTAAACGTCTTAGGACCTGCAATGTAAATAAGACTGTTTCCTTCATAATCTTATTGAGTGCCCCAGGGCACAAGCTTTCAGCTGCAGGAGAGCCTCTTAAAACAAATTTCCATATCTTTCTGCAGGCAAATAGGGCGCATAATGTCCTGGTGTTGGCCGGAGGTGGATTACCGTAACTGAAAAATCTGACTCTGCGCTTGGCTATTGGGTCTCTCAAAGCCCATAGTAAGGGGTAATAGAGATTTCGGAATGAGTCATGGTAAGAAGAAAAGTTAATTGACCATACCACCAATAGGGCAGTTAATGTGAAGCAAAGATAATTGTGTTTTCTATAATGTTCACAGATGGCATGGTGAGAGCAAAGCAGAATGTAGATCTAGTCTCGGGCAGCAGCAGTGATACCTGCAAGAGATTTGTTGGAAGCAAGGACATCGCAGCAGTGCAGTGCTGAAGTTGCAGCAGAGGAGGGCGAGGCCTTGCAGCAGGCTGAGGTTTCAGGATTTAACAGAGATGTTCAGGGAGATCGGGTGACGGAGGAGGGAGAGCTCTCCGATGACTTGACTGCTGTTTTGGAGTCAAGATCACTCAGAGTCTTCAGGAGGTGAAGAGCCCTCGACATTGTCAGTAGAAGAGCCCGCACCACCTGGGCATCTATTTGCAAGTCGTACAGATGGCACTGATGATTTGCAAAGGCAATGGCTGGATGCTTTGAGGCCGGTGCAAGGACCCAAGATGGATCTTTAACTGAAGTCTCCCAGCAGCTCCAAAGAATAGCTGAAGTCAAACCTGAGCAGATGCAGACTTCTCAGCAAATGTATGAGCAGCTGAGAAAGCAAAATGACATTTCGTTACAGCATAAGGATGATTCGTTACAGAATATTGAGCTGCTGAGACAGCAAAATGGGCATCTTGAACAGATTATTAATAAAGTGGTAACATCTGCTGCTGCAGCCTCTGGCCTGGAGCCACCCAGTTCAGAGATAGTTGCTGCAGGGCAAGATGCAGTGCCATTAGGGTCAGGGGTGGCAAAGGGCCTGGGGGCAACACGCAAGGAATTAGGGTCCCTCACCCTCAAAGACTGCTAACTCTACCTCAATCATTACCACCCGCCCCCCAAAGCAGCATGCTCCTTTTTTAATTGTTCTGTGCAGCTGGCCACCGTCTTAACAAGTGTGTTCTGTAACATCCGGGATGCGATTTTATGGCCACGTTGCGCCCAAAAAGCAGAATGCTGCTGTGCAGCATGGCCGATAGATGCCAGGAGACTCTGCTGCCAGGATGTACCCGACTCGCAACGTTCGTAAGATCACGTTAGACTTTGTAATGTAAATATCACCCATTGAGGACAGGATCACTTTTTTTAGAAAATCTGCATATTAAAGTGAGACAGCTAATCTCAGTTTGATATGCAGATTCCCAAGGTACTTGAGACCTGGGATCTATCCCCTTAGAGACATCAGGCGAGCGCTATTCAGTGCTAGTCTCCACAAACGGGGAACAGAAGGAATGGCACTTGTAAGGGTCTCTCAGGGGATTGGAGGCCCTGGTTCTTGCCTGTGGCACTACCAAGGTGCCAAGCTGACATTTTTTTTGTGGTGGTAATCTGGCTGTGTGTGCCCTGTGAGGGTGTTTATGGGAGTCTCCCCCATAGTGCGTTGGGGTTTGAGGGGGTCAAGGGTCGTTTTGGGGGCTCCAGGGATCATGACGCCATTTACAAATGGTGTCCCGATCTCGCACTACACGATGGGTGGAATTCAATGGGAAAACCTCTAAATTCATTTGTGGCGGGTTTTTCAGAGAATTAGCCGGCGCGTTCCCACCTCTATACAACGTCACCTAGGATGCGATTCTTCGGAAAGGTTTCTAAGTGTGGTAGCGAGTGGGAACTGCTGCGTGCTTCCTGGAGAAGCCAGCAACGCTATTCAACGATAATTGGTGCACTTAACAAGGCCTCACGGGCTTCACGCTGCAAATGAAGACCCATCAGCTGATTCGCCGGGATCGCGCTCACCAGCGCCCCCCCCACCAAGGTCGAGCACCTTAAACAGCAGTTGCACAGTCAACTGCACTCAGCTTGCAGCTGAAAAGACCGGCCCCAAGATTCGGGGATGCAGACCTGGGGAGGCTCCTCGAGCTGGTGGAGGTCAGGAGGGATGCCCTGTTCCCCCGAGTGTCCCGGAGAGTGAGTCATAGGACAGCCAGTGCCGTCTGGGCGAGGTGGCAGAGGCCGTCAGCTCAGGAAATGTGACCAGGAGGACTAGCCTCCAGTGCCATGAGAAGGTTAACAGCAAGGGTGAGTCGACACCAGCTCCAACAACCCCCCCCGAGATCTATTCGCCCTCACGTGAGCATCCACCCCGCCAACCCTCCATGCGGCCCCACACCCTCCTTTCACCCCCTTCTCCCTTCAATACCCCCCACAATAATTCCTTCACACACCCCCTCCCACCACTGTGAACCACGCGTGCGGCTAACAATGCCCTCTCTGTGTCTCCGCAGAAGAAGCTCTCCCACAATCGCCAGGCGAGGGCCCAGACCAGCGGAGAGGTGCCAGACATACGAATCCTCACCAACTTTGAGGAATGGGCCCTGGAGGTGTCGGGGCTGGCTGAGGACTGAGTGGTCACCAATGCAGAGGTTGTTGGACGCTGCGAAGGTGAGGATCCACCGGGCCCCACGTGGAGGACCTGTCACATGTGAGTTGTTATTGCCATACTGATTGACCTATCTCCCACTGACCACATATCCATTCACCCGGAGGTCCTCCAGCCAATGGCACCGGCCCATTCTAAGTGGCCCCCTCCCCTTCCTCCCATGAGGCCAACTTGGAGGAGAGCTCCGAGGTTGCCATGATCAACATCACAGCTGTAATACCCACCCTCCACCAGCGCAGGTACACACAGCTCAGTGGACAGGCTCCTGGGCCACAATCTGGTGAGGACCACATAGTTGCTGATGTACATCAGGTGGAGGCAGGAACCCCCAGGCGAGAGAGCAATTGGATGTCTGCTGGATCCCAGCCAGATGCTGAGCCTATGGAACATGCTATCCTGGACCTGATGGAGATGGAGATGTAAGGGAGCAGCCAGGACATTCAGAGATGTCAGTGACACTTGTAGAGGGTGCCATCTCCGCTACTCCACTACTGGGCCGATATCTGGGGTTTGAATATCTGTGTGTGTCTCTCTCCAGCTGGCACTGAAACTTCAGAGGCCAGGGGATGTCGCACTGGGACACTTCCACTGAAGAGAGCACTGATTCAAGCCTGCCGTTTATTCCTAACCGACAGCCTGAGACTTATATCACACAGATCTCCAGACCCCTACCAATACCCAGGTGACTCTCTCTCTTGCCGGTGGTGCAACACCCACCCGGTTCCTACTCCACTAGAGTAGCTTTCCCAAGAGAGAGAATAGGACACTGCTGTTTATTTCCTAACCAGCAGTCTGTCCTGAGTGAATCGCTCAAGATGACCCTCGATTCTTGAACCCGGAATTAAGGTGAGGAGTATTTTAACAATGACTTGGTCAGAGATCGCTGGTGAAAGATTGAAGAATTTAAACGACTCCAATTATCATCAAATCAAGGTTTATTGCAAAACCCAGGTCAAAATCATCAACAGAAGAAACACAATAAAATCTTATGCTCTAATACAAACTAAGTCTATTCAAAAGTAATATAGCGGACACAACGAAAATTCTTATGATTACACAGTTTTTAGCAATATCACAAGGCACAAAACAAGTTCCCTTCCCCAAAGCCTCAACCACTATTAAAGTCAAGGGAGTTTCGCAAGCTGCTGCAGGGTACTTACGGTCACAGGCTGCAGAGGTCAAGTCAGGGGTGCAGAGGTCGAGCCAAGAACGAAGAGACCCTCAATCGAAACACAGCCCCTTTTATATTGTTTTACCTGGCTTTGTTCTGTGATCGGCCAGCCCCTTTTGCATTGAAAAAGGTAAGTTTTAAAGTTCCCGCTGGTCCCGCCCCCTTTGAGCCGGTCAGAGCTGTATGTTTCCGGGTATTCCTCGCAGGTCCGCCCCTTCCAGCTAGGCAGACCTGCGCGATTTGAATTTGGCGCTGGCTCCGCCCCCTCCTTCCAGTGAGTTTCTGCCGGTAGCTTCTGTCAAGCTTGGAGTACCTCCCCCAGGTCCGCCTCCAACTTGGTTTTTTCAGACCTGCGCGATTTGAATTTGGCGCTGGCTCCGCCCCCCTCCTCCCAGTGAGTTTCTGCCGGTAGCTTCTGTCAAGATTGGAGTACCTCCCCCAGGTCCGCCTCCAACTTGGTTTTTCTGCCGGTAGCTTCTGTCAAGATTGGAGTACCTCCCCCAGGTCCGCCTCCAACTTGGTTTTTCTCTACCGCTGATCTTCTAGGGGCTTTTCCAGCGCAATATGCTGAACTCAGACAGTCTGATTTCTAGGATAACGAGGTTAGGCTCTCTTGTGGAGAATTTCAGTGTCTTCCAGCTGCTCCGGAGATGGCTGCTATTCTCACCTCGCTATGTTGATGGGGTGTTAATTGGATTCTGCTCTGGTGGAGGCCAGGTCATTTACATTTGCATGGGGCTATGACCATCCCATTGTCCTGCTTGCATGCAAGCCTCCTGTGTATTCCCGTGCCCCTTTGTCTGTGTTTTGATGTTATCTTGTTGTCTGGCTCCTTCTTCCTTGTAGCTCCTAGGGGGGTTTTTGTAAATACTTATGTACTTATGTCCCTACTCAGCTCAGCGGACCAAGCCTGCTGGGAAAACTGGTTCCGTTTTCTTGGCTGAAAAGTCAGTTTACAGTGTCTGGGTTTTTATTCTTGGGCAGTTCCAAAGAGGCCGAATTGCCCGAAAACCTTACACACTTCAGCAGGCCCATAGCCGATTGGAGGAGTCCCAAAGACTACGGACGCAGGAGATGTCACCGGTAATATGTGGCACTGAGGTCAACACTGCTAGGGTGGCGGCCAGAATGGAGAGATCGCTTCACGCTCTTGACAGCATGGGTGAAGGCGTGGCAAAGTCGGATACAGTCTTGGCTGAGGACGTTCGGCAGGCCCAGTACCAGGCTGACCTTGATGAGGTTCTTGGGACATGTCCTGCTCTCAGGTGGGGATGATCGAGGCACTGCAGAGCTTGTCCCAGTTACAGGTGGGCATTGCTGAGGCACTGCACAGCATAGCCCGGTCACTGAGCAGCATCGCCGAGGGCGGCGACACCATGATGCAGACATTGGGGAGCCGCCAGGGCTGGCAGAGCCAGATGATGCAGGGGCAGATGGAGCTTGAACCAGCTGCCCTTCCATCCCGAGGTGAGCCCGAGGGCCTTATGGGCACCAAGCGGGAGGGGAGGGCACTGGATGCCAACCCGGACCCGTCCCATGGAGTGGTGATGGTGGCCATCAGCATCTATAAGTTAGCACACGGACAGAGCGGCACGGCTGTGCATGTGCCGTCAACATGTGCGCCGAACCCCTCCGGCCCCAGAAGACACCCCCCAAGACCATCGAAGGCCTCGTGATGTGGGCACTGGGGGAGGGGGGAAGGGGGTAGGTGGAGGTGGGACAGGGGTGAGTGGGTGGAGGGGAGAGTGTGACGGTACCATCGGGAGAGTGGGGCATTGTTCAACACCTGTGAAACATTAGAAAGCCACCACCACAACCAGTATGGTGCCTCTGTCACTTTCTCCCGCAATGCCGACTGACTTCCGAAGCCTTGGCCCATCTCTCCAGGCATCCCCTCCTCCCTGGGCACACCACGTGTAGGTGATGGGTGTGAGCGAGCACTAAGCAGGCAGCAGGAGCCAGATTATGGCGTAGATTGAGGAAGGCCGACGCTCAGCTCTCTGCAGGTTATCATCACCCACCTGCCCTCAACAGTGACCTACTGATGGTGCCTACAAAATCCCAGCCTGGATTGATGTAACTGACCCTTGGATGGTGGTAAATTCAGGGAGGGGGGTGGGGAAGGTAATGTTGATGGACCAGGCCGCGCCCTATGTGAATTGGGTGAGTATGAGGCCTTCGTGGTCCTCCGTCTTGCCGGACCCTCACTGCTGACGTCTGTCCTGCAGCCTTAGACTGGTCCCCAGATTCATCCCTGGGATCGTCCTCCAGCCCCTGCTGGTCCAGTGCCTCCTCATCATCCTCCACCTCCTCCTCAGAGGTGGACACAGGTTCCTCATCCCCTATCTCCAGAACATTGCCCCACTGCTGTGCCAGCTTGTGCAGGACACTGCAGACCACCACAAGCGGGCGGCCATCCAAGGAGTGTACTGCAGGGAACCACCAGAGCGGTCAAGGCATCAGGAGTGCATTGTAAGCTATCTGATGCACTGTTCAGTGGCAGTTCGGGTGGCCACGTGAGCCTTGTGGTCTTTGCCTGTAAGCGAAGATGGTTACTCACACCCTCGGCTCCCAGCTGAAGCCCTTTCGCCAGGTTCACGTTTTTAAAAAGGAATACTGATCGGCGCCAGTGTGATCACTTGCTGGAGAGGCGGCTGAATCATGGGAGGACATTGGATATGGGATGGCTCCCGTTAATTGTATGGAAATAGGGCTTAAGTGATGATTATTGGTGTCTCACCATGCTTCGGCGGGATCCCAATTTCACCTAAGGGGCATGCCAGTTGCATCGCAAACCATTTGACGCCAAGCGCGGTTCTTGTTTTTAGCCTCTCCCGCTATTCACTAGCCTTGTTTCGCTTCAGGGAGAGAGCGTAACTAGGCCAGAAAATTGCTCCTTGTCTTTAACAACTACCTCAACTTTTCCAAATTTCTTGGAAAATATTGTTTCACCTTGTGGCCGAAAGGCCACCAAAATGGTCTTCTGCAAGGTATACTGGGAAAATTAGCCAAGTGCAAGAACAGACAGGCTGCAGTCGACATGAATATTGATGAGCAGGCTGCAGCCTGGACATTGCAATACACAGGATAGACGCCAGAGCCAGAGCCAGAGCATCAGACCAGACTGAGGACCAAGCATCGAGGACGGCAGAAACCAACACACAGATAAAGGCCAATATCTGCTTGGGTACTTGTCAGTCACTCAAAGTTAAGTCAAGTTCTCATATTGAACTTTAGTACTCTGTAGGATAACTTATATTGATGGTGTGATTGATTGATATTAACATTGTGTATGTGTGAATAAACATTCTTGAATTAATACGAAGTCAACTCGCAGTTATTTGTCCATCGTATAAGGGTTAAAGACACGCTGTGCGGCAGGAACGCAACAACTTAAAAATAACTTTTCTGTCTTTTTTATAAAGGGAAGGGAAGAGAGGGGCAGGAGAGAGGGAGGGGAGGGAAGGAAGGAGGGAAATGAGGAGGGAGGGAGAATTTAGACATATCAATTGTTAATTTTACAAGCTCAATGTCCAAAAGAAGTAGCTGCCGGGCGATCTCAAATGGCCCTTGTGTCACCTGGAGCCTGGGCTTGCACACCTGTACCAGGACGTATATCTGCATCAGGCTCCATATTGCCCTGCTCCATTTATGGGGACATGTCAACTTCCAGGCGAATGGTCAGTCCATGCGTTGTGCAACTCACTGCAATAATCTTTGTGACTATCTCCAGTGCATACTGTAATGTGCCCTCTGGCTTGTTCAGACATCGTAAAGATGACTTCATAACACCAATTGTCCTCTCCACTACCTGACCTGTTGCTACATGGACACGGTTGTATTGTTCCTGTGCTTCATTGTTTGTCCTCCAGAATGGTGACATAAGCCATGTTCTCAATGGGTAGCCCTTATCACCCAGTAACCATCCTGTAATTCCTGGTGTTGTCATGGACCGGTGTGACATTGCGTTTGCGAGGACGAATGAGAATGCTTTTGGGAAACCAGCAACCCTGTAGAATGCGATGGACCTCTCCTTCAACTTCACAGAGGGTATGTCAAAAACAATAAGCTCTGAAGCCCTACAATAAATTGCATTCATTACCTGGTGAATGCAGGTCATCGGTGAATCCTGTGGAATGTTACACATGTCACTAATGCCATGTTGAATGGACCCAAACGCAAAATAAATCAAATGTCGTGAGTTTTATTTCTGTTGTTTATTTTTATAAATTGAGACACATCTTTGGGTTGTGGGGGTGAGGCCCATGCAGACACGGGGAGTATGTGCAAACTCCACGTGAACAGTGACCCGAGCGTTTCCACTGTTAAGGCAGTGCGGCAGTTAGAGTTCGGCTACAGGTCTTCCTTCAACATTTCACAAAGGCGCCTCATTGCTTCCTTGCTGAAGCCTTTCCACTCTCAGGTATGGGTAATTGATTTGCTTCCTCACCATGGGGACATGTAGCCTAACCCTTCTCTCATGATTCCTGCACCGACATTGAAGCCTCAAATCAACTTCAGGGATGTTCAGAACCCACGCTAAAATTGTGATGCCCCAGTCGAGGTACTGCACTGGATTCTGCAATACCTGTCAGAGAGATAGTTCACATTAGTTTACAGGAGGCTTGCATACATCAATTAAAGTGTTAAACTTTGCTCACGCATTTGAATTAATCACTGAGGCTTATAAGGATTAAAATTGCATCAGGGAGACTTTTAAGAAAAGCAGCTTAAAGTACATTGGAAAATTCAAATGTACTTCAGCTCCACATCAGCAGGGAGGACAGGCATGCTAACATCAGCATCCTTAAAGGAGCCAAGAGCACCAGCACCGAGGCTATAACCATCCAAAACCAATTCTGCTGGGCCATGTGCTTAGGACGTCAGAGTTCCGACTGCCAAAGCAAATCTTCTCCCAGCTCAAGGAAGGTACCCGAACAAGAAAGAGGAGGACAAAGGAAGCATTTCAACAGCTTGTTGGTTCTGTCACAGGTGTAAAAACCCCTTCTTTCCACAGTCAGTTTCTTTCTTTACCTTTGGCAAGAGTGAATGAGAAAGTTTTCTGGGCGTAAACAGACACACTGGCTTCATTTCAGGATGTAGAGTAATGTGATACACTGCCTTCAGCTTTCCTCGCCTGAAACACATGTTTATGAAAATCTAGCTACGATTGACAGCTCATGATAACATCAAGAGCAGTTAAGTGCTTTTTGCTGAAAAAAGGTAGAAGTGAAAGCACTTAACTCCTAGATATTTGTAAACAGTGCGGTTAGTTTCACAGCAGGCTACTTGAGATTCTTTCAAGCTTGAAGGGAAATTAAAATAATCAATTCAGGCATTTTGTTGGCTGGAAGCTGTCAATTGCAGGCTACTAAAAGCTATTTCCCTTTGAAGTGAATGGAAGCCATGCAGATCAAAGGATCTAAGGGGTTTAAAACCTTTTGATGTGGTTTTAGTTTCCAATTAAGTTATAGCTGCTGCTTTCTAGAAATCTGCCTGAGACAGCAGATGTAAGGCACAGGTGAGTGAAAAAGCATGATTTTTTTCACTGCTTCGGCCTGTCCTGCTCTTTAGTTTCCAGGCAGAGGTGACTGACATGGTGGGAGGAGGGTGGGGGCGGTTCTCTGCTACGAGGTGTTCTTTGTATAACAGGGTTCTCTATTATGGGGAGGTTCCCTGTCATGTGGAGTTCTCTGGTATGGGGGGTTCCCTGTTATGGGGGTTCTCTGATATGGAGGGTTCCCTGTTAAGATGGGGCCTCTGATGGTAGGGTCTGTTGGGGTAGTCTGGTGTTTGCCTCTGATTTGGGGGTCTGGTAGGGTTCTCTGGTGGGGATGTCTAAGTGTAGGTCTCTAGCAGGGGGTCTGGTGAGCGTCTCTGGTATGGTTCTCTGGTGGAAGGGTCTGTTGGGGTGGTCTGGTGTTTGTCTCTGGTGGACATCTCTGAAGGGGTGGTCTGGTAGGGTTCTCTGATGGGGATGTCTGGTGTGGGTCTCTGTTGGGGGTCTTTGGTAGGGGGTATAGTGGGTTTCTCGGGTATGGGTCTCTTTGGGGTCTCTGGTGAGGAATCTGGTGGAAGATCTGGTGGGAGATGTGGTCAGAGAGATCTGATGGGGGGCTGGGTGGGCAGGCTTTGGTTTGCAGGTGGAGGTGGGCCCTCAATGGACTTGGAGCATACCTACCTTAAATAATTACCCCCTTGGTCCAGTGCGAGGTCCACCATATTAGGGCCATGTTGGGAAATACCTGACCTTGAAATTTATAACTGCTAGCCTGTGAAACCTTTTACATGATGGCTGAAGATAACTTTCCTCCAACCACGGTCAGCATCCAAATGAACGGAAACTGCTGCACTTAATCTTAAGTGTGCCGTGTTTCCCTCTTCTAGGATATCGACACTTCAGGAGCTTCTGCTTGGCTGCTGGATCCCCCCCCCCCAAGGAGCGACATCGCAATATCATTGATATCTGCTATTTCATGGATATTGCTGCCTTTCAACGACTTTGCTTGTTGCTTATTCTCTACAGGCTTCTTGCTGCAACACACACCTAAAAGTGATCCGTCTTTCTCCAAAAATAGCACCCGGGCTCTTTGGTGGGACAATTTTCCCGCCTGTGTTCTTTTCCTGCCACACCAATTGTCCTTAGCTGGGGCTGCTGATGGACACTCTTCCTGCCACCTCTGATTTTGAATGGCCACCTCTCTGATTTTAAATTAAAGGTACTCCACCGAGTCAGTCATATTTTGGGATATATTTCTCCCTGTCACCTCGAATCACCACTCGTTTGTTTCCTGACCCCAACTTGCTTGCTTTGTTTCATTGCCTTTGTTAAGGTTAACTCAATCTCTCGACTGCAAGGGCGCAGACAATACTCCATCCAATAATTCAGCAGAAGCTCTGTCTCTGATTAGTTCATCTTTTAAATTGCCATGTTCATAGTTCTCTGCAGGACAAGAAATTGTTGATAATTACATCAATACTTTCACATTGTGTTTGTTAAATTTAGCTCATATTGATCAGAGTATTCTTTCGCAGGTTAAAGTAAGCATCAAATGCTTTTATTACTTGATCGTACGTAGACCTTTCTTTGTTGATCTTGCCTAACAAGGCTATTATCTACACAGCCACCCATTGCATATAATAGTGCATTGAACTACTGACTGTGAGACTTCACCGCTTGACTTGATGTAGTGTGATACCTGGCAAATCTTTGGTGCCAGTTCAGCTATGTTTCTGTCTGGTTAAGACCAGTAACCTGCTGAAATTTTCCGGTAATGGCCAAGATGTATCCATACTTGATCTTTTACTCACTGCCACCATTTAATATTCTTGGTCTTGCTGTGTTAACACAGAATATTCACAGAGTCTGCTAATGTAAGGAAAACGCTGGGCTGGATTCTCCGATTCTGTGGCTATATCCCGACGCCGGTGTGGGAACGGCAGAGAAAATGGCGTAAAACGGCCACCGATTGCCCGTTTTGCTGACGATACGATTGCGCACCCGGCTCTAGCTGACGATACAGCCAGGAGAATTGCCGGGTCCGTGGCCGCACATGTGTGTACGGTGGCGCCTTACAGCAGCCGCACTGTGCTATATGGCGGCGGCCACACGCAGACCTGGCCTGCAAAATAGTCCCCCCCTTCGGCCGGCTCGCATGCCCCCAGAACCCCCCCCCCCCCCCCCCAAAGTGCCCCCAGCCTCTGATGAAGTCCTCCCTGCACACGGATTGGCCCTCCCCCGACTGTGGTGGCGCTGGACTGAGTCCGCAGCTGCCACGCCGAGCTCCCGATGGATGAGACCACACGTGTCCCGCGACGTTGGGAACTCGGCCGGTTGAGGACAGAGCATCAGGGGCGAGCCTCAGGCAATGTCTTGAGACCGTCAAGAAGTGGCGCGACGTACCCGGAGAGTATGCCGCTTTGGAGGGGTCGGCGCATCATGAAAGCGGCACCGCCCCCGATTTGGGCGGGAACTTTGATTCTCCGGTCGATCGCTGAACGCGATTTTGGCGTCGGCGACCGGAGAATCCAGCCCACTAACTTTGTTGAGAAACAACTTTAGTGTGTCGTCACCTTGTCATGAGGCCTCCAAGAGCATTGCATCGCTTAATGTGCTGGTGTATACGGTGTCTCATATGTACTGTGTCTCATTCGCATATCACATGGTTAGAATTAACCCCTTATACTACATAGGACTGGGGCAGGGGTTTGCTGCTGTGATCAGGAAGTCAGACGTGGCTAAAATTATAAAGGCATCCTTGCTCTCAGGGTTAGTCTTTATTCTGCACTGAACACCAAAAATGTAATTTTAAAATATCATTGAAATCTTACAGACACTACCATCTTCCTCAGCTGTGTCTGCTGGTCTGCTGGCAGATATTTTATACCGGCCTTGCGCCACCTTGTTATAACCGGCACAAAAGACTCGCAAACTGCCTCTTATCTGGTCCCCAAAACAACGCAGTCGGCAGTGAAATATTGTGGACTGTTGTTAACAAGCTTCTTAATCAGTGATCTCAAAATGGCGGGAGTTCTGCTAAATTCAGTGCCTGCTCACCTTCCGTAATTTAGGCGTGATGGTGTTGTATTGCTGTCATTATGGTGAATTCCCCGTCAGCCTGAGTGGAGGTGGGAGGGGTAAGGATTGGAGGGGGTTGCAATGGTCCCAATTTGGGAATGTCAAACCCAGTACATTCGCCCTGGCCTTTGCATTAAAAGTCCAACATTATCACCTCGCTGATGAATAAACTGCAGTTTGTTAAACTGCTTCTGTGATGTATCAACAAAGGTTTAGTATTGGCAAGAATACTTGATGGGCAGAGTAATGGCAGACGGAGGGCGGTAGATCGCTTCAAATTGAATCTGATTCCATATGCCTGAAGCTGCTGTGCTTTCTGTTCTTCCCCTTTGAGCTCCATTTATATATTATTTAGCCCGATAATTGAAGAGTAAACAAAGGACACAGCAGTTTAAAATCAATAGAGACAATTACAGGAAGTATTGAATTTTATGGAAGCAGAAAGAGCAAAAATGTTTTAAAAAAAACAGAAGTTGGGTAATGGCCGTCTTTCCACATTTGTTGCAGACCATCTGGCATTTCTTCAAAACAAGTGATTCCTGTGGTGATCTGCATATCTGTATGTACACAAAGGGTTAATGTAAATCCACTACAACTAAGTAATCACCAGAGGGAGCATTAGAGATGTATAAATGGACAGATGGAAGCCAGGATCAGTCTTTTCACAGGACCAGAAGCTAGTGACCAGCAGCATACAAAGACAGCTGAGCGCAGGCAGCTTACATCTAGCATTTCTTATTTTATTTCTTGATCGTGTAACATCTAGTTTAAGCTCTGGAGAGAGAACAGACTTACTGAATAAAGCATTTGCTTCAACTGGGAGACTACGAGCATCAATCGGACATAAGAAATAATATCATTCCAGCACTGGACAATGTCATAGTCACTCCAGTGACAACCTTTAACTTAATAGTATTGGTTCGCAACTTCCTTGGTGTGGCAATCAGTGGTGGTGGTGGGGGGGGTAAGGGTTGAGGGCATGGGGACAGGTTGGGTGAGAGGGTGATGTGTGGGGGAGGGGGTCGAGCGGTGTCTTTTGGGTAAGGGGGGTGGTCAATGTGGTGTAGGCTTGGGCCTGGTTGGGTCGGGGGCATCAGGTCTAAGGTGGGGGTGGGGAATATAGTGGGGGGTTGGGTCGCTTAGTTGGGACGTAGGGGTGGGGGGTGGGGGTTCCCTTGGGGGGTCAGGGGTATGCAGGGTGTCTGGTACAGGAGTCAGTTTTATAAATAGTTACTCTGAAGATAGAAGTGCTATTATTTCTTTCTAACTCTTTCAGAGTAACGATCAGGGTAAAACTGGCAGAACCATCCAAAGTTAGAGATTTAAATTGCTTACCAGAGCACTGATTACCAGAGCAGTGATTACCAGAGCAGTGATTACCAGAGCAGTGATTACCAGAGCTGTGCAATTGTCCAGGCGAAGAAAGCACTCTGGACAATTGCTGGGTAAACCCTTACCTGGGAACTTCCTAAAGGGATTCACTGACCATGGGCGACATTCTCCGACCCCCCTCCGGGTCGGAGAATCGCTGGGGGCTGGCGTGAATCCCGCCCCCACCGGTTGCCGAAGTCTCCGGCACCAGATATTCAGCGGGGGCGGGAATCGCGCCGCGCCGGTTGGCGGGCCCCCCCGCTCGATTCTCCGGCCCGGATGGGCCGAAGTCCCGCCGTTAAATTGCCTGTCCCGCCGGCGTAAATTAAACCACCTACCTTACCGGTGGGACAAGGCGGCGTGGGCGGGCTCCGGGTTCCTGGGGGGGGCACGGGGGCGATCTGACCCCAGGGGGGTGCCCCCACGGTGGCCTGGCCCGCAATCGGGGCCCACCGATCCGCAGGCGGGCCTGTGCCGTGGGGGCACTCTTTCCCTTCCACCTCCGCCACGGTCTCTACCATGGCGGAGGTGGAAGAGACTCCCTCCACTGCGCATGCGTGGGAAACTGTCAGTGGCCGCTGACGCTCCCGCGCATGCGCCGCCCGGAGATGTCATTTCCGCGCCAGCTGGCGGGGCAACAAAGGCCATTTCCGCCAGCTGGCGGGGCGGAAATTCCTCCGGCGTCGGCCTAGCCCCTCAATGTTGGGGCTCGGCCCCCAAAGATGCGGAGCATTCCGCACCTTTGGGGCAGCGCGATGCCCGTCTGATTGGCGCAGTTTTGGGCACCAGTCGGCGGACATCGCGCCGTTTCCGGAGAATTTCGCCCCATATGTCCATTCTCCCACAGGATCTCCATCCGATGACACACCGGCACATCGGTGTGGTCCAACCCCCCACCGGCACATCGGGGTGGTCCCCCCCACACTGCCCCTCACACCAGCCTCCCATGAGAGGACCTCAGAGGAGAGCACTGAGGATGCCACCATAATCACATCACGGCTATCATCCCCACCTTCCACCTCTGTGGGCGAAAGTAGTGGTCAGGCTTCGGGGGCACAATCTGGTGGGCACCACACAGTTGCTGATGCACATCATGTGGAGGCAAGAATGTCCAAGTGAGACAGCAGTCAGAGGTCTGCTGGATCCCAGGACCCAGCTGGGTCCAAGTCAGATGCTGAGCCTCTGGACCAGGTTTACCAGGAGGTGATGCAGTCGATAGGATATGGCTGTGAGATTCAGAGGGGGATGTCAACAACTCGCCAGCAGGTCCAAAGCTGTTTGGACAAGTCCGAAAGGCTGCGGGTGCAGGAGATAGCGCTGGCAACGCGTGACACCGATGCCAACACAGCTAGGGTAGCAACCACAGTGGGGAGCCCAGAGCACGGTGCCAGCACCATGAGTGGTGGTAGCCAAAGTGTAGCTTAGTCTGAGCAGCTGAGCAGTATGTCCAAGTCACTGCCGGACGTGTCCCTGGCACAGATGGACCTTTTTGAGGCACTGCTGACCGTGTCCCAGTCTAACGTGGCATTGCCGAGGTGCTATGGAGCATGTCCCAGTCGCTGGGGGATGTGTCCCAGTCTCAGGGGATCTTGCCGGGCACTGCAGCGTATGGCCCCGTCTCAGGTGGGCATTGGTGAGCACCATGTCCCAGATGGTTTAGCACACTGGGCTAAATCGCTGGCTTTTAAAGCAGGCCAGCAGCACGGTTCAATTCCCGTACCAGCCTCCCCGAACAGGCGCCGGAATGTGGCGACTAGGGGCTTTTCACAGTAACTTCATTGAAGCCTACTTGTGACAATAAGCGATTTTCATTTCATTTCATTTCATGGAGGTCCGCATTGGCGAGGCGCTGCAAAGCATGGCCGTCTCACAGAGGGGCATCGCCATGCTGTGGACATTGTGGAGCCACCAGGGCTGGCAGAACCAGATGACGCAGAGGCATCTGGAGATCAATCCAGCTGTCCCTCCAGCCCAAGGTGATCCCCAGGGCCCTGCAGGCACCGACTAGAAGGAGGGGGCGCGAGAAGCCAATTGGAGCCACCCTACAGGGTGACAACGGCGTCCATCTGCACCCCTGAGTTCCCACCCCCCAATCCCAGACAACCGCGCGTTGTTCATAAAATGGTGGCATGGCAGGGCATATGCCGGCGGCAAGTGGGCTAATGCCCTCCGGTCACAGGGCCCCAAAAGGACGCCCACGAGGTGCATCAAAGGCCACGGGATGCAGTAAGCAGCAGGCTGCTTCACCTCTGATGTGCAACCTGAGGACACACCTAAACATAGCTGCAGAGCATGGAAGGCTCAGCAGGTAGAGGATCACTGAGAGGGAACTGGAGTGGAGAATGGGGGAGGGGATAAGGGTGGTGCAGAGGGGGAGGAGCGGCGGAGAATAGGGTGTGAGGGGAAGGGTTGGGCAAGAGGGGCAGCACCATTCTGAGCTAGGGGCAGTTGGGGTCACAATTGTACAACAATAAAACACGTTGCACCCGGGCTGCAGTGACTTGACGGCTGCCGGGAGAGGGTGTCCTCCTCTTCCACGTGGTGCCAAGTCTGCAAGGGCATGAAACAGATGCAGCATCATCTCCTGTTGAGGCTGAGCCTCCTGCGGCACATGCTGTCCTTCATCTATTCGAGCAACAGGCAACACCTGTACACCTCGCCGGCCTCTCCCTCTGGCCCCTCTCTGGCCTGATGGGCGGCCGGATCCTCAGGGTGTTGGGCCGGCTCCTGCACATGGGCCACCGCCTCTAAACTCTGTCGACACTGCTGCCCCTGCCTTCCCTGGCATCTGGCCTCCTGGCCTGCCGCCAACACCGTAATAGCAGCTTCTGGGGGTCCAAGATATCATCCATCTTGCGTAATATCTGTAAGGCAAAAACGAGGATGAGGGACAGTCAATCAGCTATGTCTTCCAGGTGTACTAAGCAACACCCGCGTGACCACTTACTGAGGAGGTGCTTCGATCACTGGAGGCCATTAGATAGGGGATCGTTCCCATTAATTGCATGGAGATTGGCTTTAAGTGGTGATTATTGGTTACTCGCCATGCCGTGGCGGGATCCTCATCTCACCAACGGGAGCGGGCCGGTTAGGTCGCAAACCGATCGACGCCCAGCGCGGTTCACCATTTTGGCCTCACCTACGATATAATGACTGCATCGCACTTGTGTGAGAGAACGGCACGGTCATTAAATTGCGTCCATATAATAGATCTGCTTTATGCTCCACCACTTCGCATTAAAATTAGTCAGCAATATATTCACAGTTCTAAATAAATATCAGATTTAAAGTATATTTATTTGCATTTGTACAGGAGGTAACAAGTATAAATGTATTATGTTGGGGCACCAATGGGACTCATTTTGATTGCGGACTACCAAGTAAGGTGACAAGATATAAAATCTGAGGAGAACCGTGACAGCGTACAGTCAGACAGTACAGCAGTGCCTTACGTTGCAGAAGGCACGTTAACCCATTACTCACTACTCTATTCAGGCAGAATTGAAGGACTATATATGATTATGTATTTTGTATCAGTGTTTATGCTTGGTGCCTGGCTAAGACAGGTATAACAAATGATCATGCAAAGCGTCTTTTAGAAGTCCATTTGTATTTAAAGATACCTTGATTGGATAATGTTGCAATGGAATAGCCATACAGGACAACCATCAATCTTAAAATGGAGGATTTCACACAGTCATTTCACAGGCACAGCATATTCTATACAAGAGCTGAGCAAACAATGAATGGGAATTAGGTTTCCAAACAAATCTGATTCAGGCACACTCTAGATATTGTTTTTAACGTGCCAGCTAAAACAACTAAATACACTAAAATAATGGTCTTGTGAGATGAATAATTTCCTTACACGGAATCACTTTATGGCATACAAAAGTAAATATGGCCATGTTATTTCAGGCAAAACTGTCTGGTATGTCCGATTAAGATGTGTGGACTAAATGCAGGCTAAATGCGCATGATTAGTCAGTCTGTTTGCATCTTAATATACCACCACTCCAAATTAACTTATTGAATAAGAAATAAAAGTTTAAAATGGATATTTCTATAAACTGAGCTCCAATAACGCATTCAATATTTCTACAAAGATTCAAATCAGGTCACAGGAACCAACTTTAGAAAAGAGGGACAAGCAACAGAGGTTAGAGTTCACTCAAAGTGCGGAATGGACTGCCCGGGGAGGCATTGGAAACTGGTAGAGGCCAATTAACATTTCACGACTGCTATTTACCAAAACATATGCGGTGGAAAGATGTTTTTTTTCAGGGATGCATCATGGACCTGCTGTTAGATGGCCACCTGTTCCTGATTGTTGCAAAAATGGTCCGAATGATTTTATTTAAATCAGGGTCAAGCGATATTGATGCAAGTAGGGCAGTGGATGTTGTCTATATGGACTTCAGTAAGGCCTTTGACAAGGTCCCTCATGGTAGACGAGTACAAAAGGTGAAGTCACACGGGATCAGGGGTGAGCTGGCAAGGTGGATACAGAACTGGCTAGGTCATAGAAGGCAGAGAGTAGCAATGGAAGGATGCTTTTCTAATTGGAGGGCTGTGACCAGTGGTGTTCCGCAGGGATCAGTGCTAGGACCTTTGCTGTTTGTAGTACATATAAATGATTTGGAGGAAAATGTAACTGGTCTGATTAGTAAGTTTGCAGATGACACAAAGGTTAGTGGAATTGCGGCTAGCGATGAGGACTGTCAGAGGATACAGCAGGATTTAGATTGTTTGGAGACTTAGGCGGAGAGATGGCAGATTGAGTTTAATCTGGACAAATGTGAGGTAATGCATTTTGGAAGGTCTAATGCAGGTAGGGATTATACAGTGAATGGTAGAACCCTCAAGAGTATTGAAAGTCAGAGAGATCTAGGTGTACAGGTCCACAGGTCACTGAAAGGGGCAACACAGGTGGAGAAGGTAGTCAAGAAGGCATACGGCATGCTTGCCTTCATTGGTCGGGGCATTGAGTATAAGAATTGGCAAGTCATGTTGCAGCTGTACAGAACCTTAGTTAGGCCACACTTGGAGTATAGTGTTCAATTCTGGTCGCCACACTACCAGAAGGATGTGGAGGCTTTAGAGAGGGTGCAGAAGAGATTTACCAGAATGTTGCCTGGTATGGAGGGAATTAGCTATGAGGAGCGATTGAATAAACTTGGTTTGTTCTCACTGGAACGAAGGAGGTTGAGGGGAGACCTGATAGAGGTATACAAAATTATGAGGGGCATAGACAGAGTGTATAGTCAGAGGCTTTTCCCCAGGGTAGAGGGCTCAATTACTAGGGGGCATAGGTTTAAGGTGAGAGGGGCAAGGTTTAGAGTAGATGTACGAGGCAAGTTTTTTTACACAGAGGGTAGCGGGTGCCTGGAACTCGCTACCGGAGGAGGTGGTGGAAGCAGGGACGATAGTGACATTTAAGGGGCATCTTGACAAATACATGAATAGGATGGGAATAGAGGGATACGGACCCAGGAAGTGTAGAAGATTGTAGTTTAGTCGGGCAGCATGGTCGGCACGGGCTTGCAGGGCCGAAGGGCCTGTTCCTGTGCTGTACATTTCTTTGTTCTTTTGTTCTTTGATATTAGCTGAAGCCAGATACCATTTTGTTCTCTACGCACATTTTGACCACCAGTTCCCCAATCCATCCACAAACCGGGAATGATGCAAGTTGGGAGATGGCCATCTTCATCAGTATTGCCTCTCAGGCAAAATGCTGTAATATTTTGCGAGGCAATTTTCTTCGATTACATTGTAGATTTCAAAGTGAACTCTTGAGGGGCTATTGGCAATGCATTATTTTCTTCATGGTTATCGTTCTAGCAATACTAATCCAGCAAGTGGAGAACGAGGAAGATGATCATGAGAATGAAGCTCATGAAACAGAGCTGTTTCAGGGAGACAGCTGATAGAAGAGGGTGTTATCGTAGTAATCTTTACCCTCCCAACAGTGTTAAAGGCCCAGGATAACATAGCTGGACTTCTCTGAGGACCAGTGCACAATGACGCTGTTATATGGAGAGGCTCTCAGGCAGTTGACTCATCTCCTTGAAATGATACATTTTGGCTGCAAGCAGAACAAAAGATGATACAAAGTAAAGGATTCAATTCTAAATGTGATTCAAAAACAGAGAGACTTGAGGCTTTATGTGCACAAAATGTTGAAGGTGGTGTGTCAGGTTGAGAAGGTGATTAAAAATGCATACAGGATTCTGGGCATGATGGTGAGAGGCAAACGGCAGGATTTTCCTGCTTCGCCCGTGGTGAGCATCGTCGCGGATGGGACAAGAAAATTTCGAGAGCGGCCGAAAATTGGCTGCTCTCCAAAAGTTCCATAGAATCCCGACAGAGTAGAAGGGGGCCATTCAACCCATTGAGTCTGTACCGACCCTCCGAAAGAGCACCCCAGCCTAGGCACACTCTCCCACCCTATCCCCGTAACCCTGCACATTGATCATGACCAATCCACCGAACCTTGTTTTTGTACTCTATGGCTGGACATTTCCATTCCACCAGGTGTGAGAAAAGTCACAGGTGGGAAGGTTAGCATTGCTGCCTCACAGCGTCAGACACATAGGTGTTCCATTCCTGCCTTGGGTGACTGTCTGTTAGAAAGTATGTGAAGGTTTTGGAGAGGGTACAGAAAAGATTTACGAAAATGGTTCCGGAAATGAGGGATTTCAGTTACTTGCATGTGTTGGAGAAATAGGGGTTGTATTCCTGGGACAAAAGGTGAAGAATGTGACATTGTACAAATGTACAGCATGTGAAGAGTTAATGTTATGTTAAAACTAGCCACTAGAGGAAGCTAAGGGACAGTACTATAAAGTGCACTGACTCTTAGATTTCTGGGGGAGACGAGGGAGTGAGCTGGAGAGAATCCAGGAGAGTAGAGTAGAAAAGGTAGAAGATGGTTAGGCATGGGAGACATCAGTTGTGTGTTTGAGAGTTCTGTGTTTGAGATAGCATAGTTTAATATAGTAACCTTATACTTTAGAAATATGCACAAATCTTATTTAGTAGTGTTAATAAATTAGTTTTGTTCGTGAACGAAGCTTGTTGTTCTTTGCTCACCACTACGCATCCAAGCCATCCAGGTAAAGCAAAGCAGAAAACAACACAAAGAAGAAATTTGATAGAGGTATTCAAAATCAAAGAGGATTGGGAGAAACTGTTCCCAAAGACAAAAGGGCCAGGAGTCAGAGGGCACAGCTTTAAGTTGATTGGTCAAAGGCTGGAAGGTGATATGAGGAAAGATTTTTTTAAAAGTGGATGGTTCTTACCTGGAATGCACTGCTTGAAAGGTTGGTGGAGGCAGATTCAATTGTAACTGTCAAATGGTCATTGGATAAACATTTGAGTCGGGAAATATTTCCCTGTGAAAGGGCAGGGGTGTTGGACCAGCTAACCTTCCCCTGCAGAGAGTTGACCTAATGGACTCCTTCGATACAGTAACAGTCCCCTCCCGGCTGAGGTTATTCATGAAGGCCCCGCCTCCTCAACCTTGCCCCTCGCCTGAGGTGTGGTGACCCTCAGGTTAAATCACCATCAGTCGGCTCTCTACCTCAAAGGGGAAAGCAGCCTATGGTCATCTGGGACTATGACAACTTGACTTAACCATTATATAATTCTAATCGCAGATGTCAAACAGGCAGTTACAGCAAAGAAGGCAAATAGCATTTGCTGCAAGGAGGGTCACATTTAAAAAGTAAGGAAACCTTCAGGGTTTTGGTGAGTTCGCACCTAAGGTTCTGTGGACAGTTTCCATCTCTGTACCTCAGGAAAGATAGAGCAGTTGCAACTATTGTTCACTTGATTTATTCCCAGATAAGAGGGCTGTCCTATAAAAAGAGATTGAGTATAATGGTCTATATATTCTCCAGAGCTTAGAAGAATGACTGTGAGCTCATAAACATATACAATTCTGCGAGGCTTTGACAGATTGCATACTGAGAGGCTGTTTTCTGAACCTTTGGAATCCTCCACCCAGAGAGTTATGGATGCTCAGTGGTTGAGAATATTGAAGACGGAGATTGATAGAATTTTTTTAGACACTAATAGAATCAAGGATATGGGAATAACACTTGAAAATATTGAGATAGTAGATAGACCATGATCCTATTGGCTGCGCTGTGAATGTGCATGGCAACATGGCCCAGGCCTCATCTTATTTCTTATGTTCTAATGTCTCCATCCTCAGTAAACATATGGGCATCCAAATTCCTGTTGCTTTAGTCAGCTTCCACTAAGTTCCATTCGCACTTTACCCTTCGGCTCATTGATCTACATTGGCACCCAGAACAGTAACATTTCAATTTAAAAGTTCACCTTTGTTTCCATATTCTTCGATGGTCTTGCTATATTTTAATATTTTTAAATATATTTTAAAACTTTAAAAAAATTTTTTTTTATATTGTTATAAATATATATATTTTTAATGTACATATAGTTTGACCTTGCTGTACCAGCTTTTTACGCCAGGCAGTCCGGTATTTAATTGGTCTGTCCCATGTCGGATGCCCGTTATGCACTGATCTTCTTAGTGTCCTGCATTTTTATTTTAAAGTGTCAGGCTCCAGGAAAGTGTGGTGACTCTAGACAATACACTGGAGACTTACAGTAGCAACAAAGGGGGGTTATTAATAGTAGGCAAAGGCAACTATATTCAGGCACAGAGAAGTGCTGGTTAGGTTTGACTCTCCAGCTCCAGGATCCACACTGCCGGGCCCCTGCTCCCAAGCCCCACACTTTATCTCCATTGTTAGGGTTCATGCGCTCTTGCACGATTTGTCCTGAGCCAGTCACATGGATCGTAAAGCTCGCTTCCTTAAAAGGGCCACGCTACCACATCCCTCCCCATTAAGTCCCTCAGTGCATTTTACAATGTAAGCTATATACAAGGGGCGTGATTCAGCAACCCTGTTGCACTCAGCAGCGATCAGAGCGCAGGGGGTGAATTGTGCAAGTACCCCAAATCAGGCTTTGTGGCAGGCACGGGCTGATTGCAAGTCACCCGACTCGCTCTGCAATCTGGATCTTACCAATGCTGCTCGAGATCCAGATCTGCATAGTTAAACAAGCCTAAATGGCTCATTTAAATACCAAGATTCACCTGCGATCAGGACCTGCTCGCCAGGGCTCCATTTAGTACTGGTTCACACAACTGTGAACCAGGCATAATGGCAATTCAGGCGGTCTCGCAGGTCATTAGAGATCCCTGGGTGGTCATGGACAGGACAGGGTGGTACTCCGGCCCTTCCCCTGGTACCTCGTCATCTTGGTTCTGTTAGTCTGACCCCCTGGCAGTGCCATCCAGGCCTGCTGGCAGTGCCAGGGTGCCCCGGTGCCAATTTGGCATTGCTAGGGGCCTGTTCCGGGAGAGGGGGGGGGGAACCTTGCAAATTCAAAGGGAGTGAGGGGGGTTTCCTAGGGGTCTCAACAAGTTTGGGAAGTGAGGAGGGTTTGGACAGAAAGAAGGGCCGGGTGGGGATTGGGAGATCGGGACTGCCGGTCAAAATGGTGCCCCAATCTGTGATCAACCATTTCCCATTTCTCTCTAAGTGTAGCTTCGGTGGGGAGAAACTAACCCGATGCCCAAAAAAACACCAAACTGGTTGAAGAACAGGGGGATTCTCAGCGCAGCAACCAAAAGCGGAATTAAAGTTTTGTCTGCTGAATCCGCCCAAGGTCAAGAGACATAAGGAAAAATAATTCTTCACAGAGTCAGTTTGTCTGGGAACCTTTAAGTCCTCACGGACCTTCTTATTCCCCCAGCTGGTTCCACTGTCTCCAACATAGTCTTGTTGTCTGCACAAGATGATGGTTCAGGGTATTCCACCTCTTCTGTAGGGCGGCTCGCCTCACCAGCATTCACATATACGACTGGTGCAGCAACAAAAACAAACAAACACACAACACTAGTAAGCTCTCTGGGGATGGTTTCCCCCACATTAATAGCAATCCACCTCTTGGCTGCCTAATCCCAATCTTTTCCTAGTTCTCGGACTTTGATCCAGTCTCGAGGACCGTGTCTGGTTCTCTACTGTGCCTGTTGCTCTTGCCGCGCGCCTTGAGTCCATAGTGCCCCACATCTGGTTCACTTCCCCTTCTGGCACGCTTTGTGTTCAGGTGCACCTTTTTTTGGCACAGTCCGTTGCCTGAGCTATCTCTTTTTTTTTTAAGAGTACCCAATTCATTTTTTCCAATTAAGGGGCAATTCAGCATGGCCAATCCACCTAGCCTGCACATCTTTAGGTTGTGAGGGCAAAACCCACGCAAACATGGGGAGAATGTGCAAACTCCACACGGATGGTGACCCAGAGCCAGGATCGAACCTGGGACCTCGGTGCCGTGAGGCAGCAGTGCTATCCACTGCGCCACAGTGCTGCCCTTGCCTAAGCTATCTCACTCGCTTTGTGTAACATGATTTTAGTTTCAGCCAGGTGTTTTTTCTGGATGCTGATATTGTCAATTCCACACATTAAATGGTCATGCAGCATATCGTTGAGCGCTGACTAAACTCACAATGATTGGCCATTTGGCGGAGCCTGGCTAAGAAGGTGGAAATGGACTCATCTGGGTACCTAACAGCAGAGTTGAATTTGTAGGATGATCAGGAGCTTGGGGCTTAAAATGTTTCTTGAGCAATGTGACTAATTGGTTGAATGTTTTTGGGTTGGGAGCTTCCGGGGATGTAAGATTTCTGATCAGGTTTTAGGTTTGAGTACCATAAACCATCCAAAATATCACCTTCTGCTTGTCTTTCTCTGCTATCTCTTTCGCTGTGAAGAAATAGCGGAGCCGTTCGATGTACTGAGTTTAATCTTCTGCACCTTGGTCGAACAGGTCTAACTTTCCAATCATTGGCATTTTTACTCACTTTTTCGGTGCTACAGTCGATGGTACCCGATTCCCATCTGACTTTGGAGGCTTCTTCCTTCCCCCTTTGAATCCCGAGACTAACAATCAAACCATTTACCTTGTCGCCAATGTGGTGGCTCAAGCCAATACACTGGAGATTTCCAGTAACAACAAAGGGAGTTTATTACGTGGATGCAAAGCCTGCCTCCTTCAAGGAGCCGCGCTCCCACAGAAAGCATCTGCCTGTACATAGTTGGTTCTGCCTCTGTCTGCAAAAGTCCTTCCCAGGGCCATTGTAGTCGTCTGGCAAAAAACCCTATCTGGTCCATCTTTATGATACCCTCATGTTACATTCCTTGCCTCACGATTTACATACAGTTCAAGCCACACTGATGCACGCTCTCAAATAGCTGCCATGTGGAGAGGCACAACAGCCTTGTAAAATCTCGCCGCCACTTTTAACCTCATTTAGCTCCTTCAAGGTTCATGAAATGCTGGAACTGTACTCTAGACACTAGGTTCATTATGCAAGGTACTCTCAGTCATTTTGTTATTATTGTTGTTATACAGGGTGGCATGGTAGCACAGTGGTTAGCACAGTTGCTACACAGCTCCAGGGTCCCAGGTTCGATTGCCGGCATGGGTCACTGTCTGTGTGGAATCCTCACCTTTTCCCTGTGTCTGCATGGGTTTCCTCTGGGTGCTCCGGTTTCCTTCCACAGTCCAAAGATGTGCAAAGTTAGGTGGATTGGCCATGCTAAAATTGCCCTTAGTGTCCAAAATAGTTAGGTGGGGTTACTGGGACAGGGCGGAGGTGTGGGCGAGGTATGGTGCTCTTTCCAAGAGGCAGTGCAGACCCGATAGGCCGAGGCCTCCTTCTGCACTGTAAATTCTATGATTATCGTGTTATTATAATTACGTCAAGGCCCTGTCAGTTGGCAGGCACCAGTGATGGAGCAATAGAAATTGGACATGTGAAAGATGCCAGGTTGCAGAGGTCTAGGAAGGTTGTAGGGCCAGAAGTGATGACAGAGCTGGAGGTAGGGTGGTTCCTTGGCGGACCTCAAGGATGTCAGACGACTGTGCCAAATCTCATGCACAAACACATTTGAACACCAAGGGCTAACGATCAAACCGTTTACCTCGTCGCCAATGTGGTGGCTTGAGACAATACGCTGGATACTTCCAGTGACAACAAAGAGGGTTTATTAACAGTCAGCAAAGACAACTATATACAGGCAGAGCAATAATAGAACAAAGAACAAGAACAAGCCACCACATTGGCGACGAGGTAAACGGTTTGATCGTTAGCCCTTGGTGTTCAAATGTGTTTGTGCATGAGATTTGGCACAGTCGTCTGACATCCTTGAGGTTCGCCAAGGAACCACCCTACCTCCAGCTCTGTCATCACTAATAGAATAAAGAACAAGAACAAAGAAAATTACAGCACAGGAACAGGCCCTTCGGCCCTCCCAGCCTGTGCCGATCCAGATCCTTTATCTAAACCTGTTGCCTATTTTCCAAGGATCTACTTCCCTCTGGTCCCCACCCATTCATATATCTGTCTTGATGCATCTTGAATGATGCTATCGTGCCCGCCTCTACCACCTCTGCTGGCAAAGCATTCCAGGCACCCACCACCCTCTGCGTAAAAAACTTTCCACGCACATCTCCCTTAAACTTTTCCCCTCTCACCTTGAAATCGTGACCCCTTGTAATTGACACCCCCACTATTGGAAAAAGCTTGTTGCTATCCACCCTGTCTAGACCTCTCATAATTTTGTAGACCTCAATCAGGTCCCCCCTCAACCTCCGTCTTTCCAACGAAAACAAACCTAATCTACTCAACCTTTCTTCATAGCTAGCACCCTCTATACCAGGCAACATCCTGGTGAACCTCCTCTGCACCCTCTCTAAAGCATCCACATCCTTCTGATAATGTGGCGACCAGAACTGCACACAGTATTCCAAATGTGGCCTAACCAAAGTCCTCTACAACTGTAACATGACCTGCCGACTCTTGTACTCAATACCACGTCCAATGAAGGCAAGCATGCTGTATTCCTTCTTGACCACTCTATCGACCTGCGTTGCCAGCTTCAGGGTACAATGGACCTGAACTCCCAGATCTCTCTGTACATCAATTTTCCCCAGGACTCTTCCATTGACCGTATAGTCCGCTCTTGAATTAGATCTTCCAAAATGCATCACGTCGCATTTGCCTGGATTGAACTCCATCTGCCATTTCTCTGCCCAACTCTCCAATCTATCTATATTTTGGTGTATTCTCTGACAGTCCTCCTCGCTATCTGCAACTCCACCAATCTTAGTATCATCTGCAAACTTGCTAATCAGACCACCTATACCTTCGTCCAGATCATTTATGTATATCACAAACAACAGTGGTCCGAGCACGGATTCCTGTGGAACACCACTAGTCATCTTTCTACATTTTGAGACACTCCCTTTCACCACTACTCTCTGTCTCCTGTTGCCCAGCCAGTTCTTTATCCATCTAGCTAGTACACCCTGAACATCATACGACTTCACTTTTTCCATCAATCTGCCATGGGAAACTTTATCAAACGCCTTACTGAAGTCCATGTATATGACATCTACAGCCCTTCCCTCATCAATTAACGTTCTCACTTCCTCAAAGAATTCTGTTAGGTTTGTAAGACATGACCTTCCCTGCACAAAACCATGCTGCCTATCACTGATAAGTCTATTTTCTTCCAAATGTGAATAGATCCTATCCCTCAGTATCTTCTCCAACAGTTTGCCTACAACTGACATCAAGCTCACAGGTCTATAACTCCCTGGATTATCCCTACTACCCTTCTTAAACAAAAGGACAACATGAGCAATTCTCCAGTCCTCCGGGACCTCACCTGTGCTCAAGGGTGCTGCAAAGATATCTGTTAAGGCCCCAGCTATTTTGTCCCTCGCTTCCCTCAGTAAACTGGGATAGATCCCATCCGGACCTGGGGACTTGTCCACCTTAATGCCTTTTAGAATACCTAAAACTTCCCCCTTCCTTATGCCGACTTGACCTTGAGTATTTAAACATCCATCCCTAGCCTCAACATCCGTCATGTCCCTCGCCTTGGTGAATACCGATGCAAAGTCCTCATTAAGAATCTCACCCAATTCCTCTGACTCCACGCATAAATTCCCTCTTTTGTCTTTGAGTGGGCCAATCCTTTCTCTAGTTACTCTCTTGCTCCTTATATACGAATAAAAGGCTTTGGGATTTTCCTTAACCCTGTTAGCCAAAGATATTTCATGACCACTTTTAGCCCTCTTTATTGCGCGTTTGAGATTTGTCCTACTTTCCCGATATTCCTCCAAAGCTTCATCAGTTTTAAGTCGCCTAGATAGAACATAGAACATAGAACAATACAGCGCAGTCCAGGCCCTTCGGCCCACGATGTTGCACCGAAACAAAAGCCATCTAACCTACACTATGCCATTATCATCCATATGTTTATCCAATAAACTTTTAAATGCCCTCAATGTTGGCGAGTTCACTACTGTAGCAGGTAGGGCATTCCACGGCCTCACTACACTTTGCGTAAAGAACCTACCTCTGACCTCTGTCCTATATCTATTACCCCTCAGTTTAAAGTTATGTCCCCTCGTGCCAGCCATTTCCATCCGCGGGAGAAGGCTCTCACTGTCCACCCTATCCAACCCCCTGATCATTTTGTATGCCTCTATTAAGTCTCCTCTTAACCTTCTTCTCTCCAACGAAAACAACCTCAAGTCCATCAGCCTTTCCTCATAAGATTTTCCCTCCATACCAGGCAACATCCTGGTAAATCTCCTCTGCACCCGCTCTAAAGCCTCCACGTCCTTCCTATAATGCGGTGACCAGAACTGTACGCAATACTCCAAATGCGGCCGTACCAGAGTTCTGTACAGCTGCAACATGACCTCCCGACTCCGGAACTCAATCCCTCTACCAATAAAGGCCAACACTCCATTGGCCTTCTTCACAACCCTGTCAACCTGGGTGGCAACTTTCAGGGATCTATGTACATGGACACCTAGATCCCTCTGCTCATCCACACTTTCAAGAACTTTACCATTAGCCAAATATTCCGCATTCCTGTTATTCCTTCCAAAGTGAATCACCTCACACTTCTCGACATTAAACTCCATTTGCCACCTCTCAGCCCAGCTCTGCAGCTTATCTATATCCCTCTTCACAGATCTTATGTATGCTTCCTTTTTCATTAGCTACTCTCACAATTCCACCCGTCATCCATGGTTCCCTAAACTTGCCACTTCTATCCCTCATTTTCACAGGGACATGCCTGTCCTGCACTCTAATCAACCTTTCCTTAAAAGACTCCCACATTTCAAATGTGAATTTACCCTTAAACAGCTGCTCCCAATCCACATTCCCTAGCTCCTGCCGAATTTTGTTATACTTGGCCTTTCCCCAATTTAGCACTCTTCCTTTAGGACCACTCTCGTCATTGTCCATGAGTATTCTAAAACTTACGGAATTGTGATCGCTATTCCCAAAGTAATCACCGACTGAAACTTCAACCACCTGGCCGGGATCATTCCCCAATACCAGGTCCAGTATGGCCCCTTCCCGAGTTGGACTATTTACATACTGCTCAAAAAAACCTCTCCTGGATGCTCCTTACAAATTCTGCTCTATCTACGCCTCCAACACTGCATGAGTCCCATTCAATTTTGGGGAAGTTAAAATCTCCCATCACGACACCCTATTGCTCCTACATTTTTCTATAATCTGTCTCCATATTTGTACCTCTACTTCACGCTTGCTTTTGTGATGCCTGTAGTAAAGTCCCAACAATGGTACTGCACCCTTCCTATTTCTTAGCTCTGCCCATAGTGCCTCAGTGCTCGAATCCTCCTTAATCACAGCTGTGATATCATCTCTGACCAGTAATGCAACTCCTCCACCCCTTTTATCTCCCTCTCTATCCCTCCTGAAGCATCTATACCCTGGGATATTTAATTGCCAGTCTTGCCCTTCCCTCAAACAAGTCTCCGTAATACCGATAACATCATATTCCCAGGTACTAATCCAAGCCCTACGTTCATCTGCCTTACCTGCTACACTTCTCACATTAAAATAAATGCACCTCAGACCACCTGTCCCTTTGCATTCATCATCTCTTCCCTGTCTACTCTTCCCCTTAGTCACATTGAGCTTATTATCTAGTACCTGACTGGCTTTAGTTGCTGCCTCTTTACTGATCTCTAACTTCCTAATCTTGTTCCCATCCCCCTGCCACATTAGTTTAAAACCTCCCCAACAGTGTTAGCAAAAGCACCCCCATGGACATTGGTTCCAGTCCTGCTCAGGTGTAGACCATCCGATTTGTAATGGTCCCCCCCCCCGAACCAGTTCCAATGTCCCAAAAATCTGAACCCCTCCCTCCTGCACCATCTCTCAAGCCACGTATTCATTCTGACTATTCTTGAATTTCTACTCTGACTGTCTCGTGGCATTGGTAACAATCCTGAGATTACTACATTTGAGGTCCTACTTTTTAACTTATCTCCTAACTCCCTAAATTCTGATTGTAGAACCTCATCCCGTTTTTTACCTATATCATTGGTGCCTATATGCACCACGACAACTGGCTGTTCACGATCTGAGACAACCCTGACCTGTGCACCCGGGAGGCAACATACCATTCGGGAGTCTCGTTTTCGACCACAGAAACGTCTGTCTACTCCCCTTACAATTGAATCCCCTATGACTATAGCCCTGCCAGTCTTTTACCCGCCCTTCTGTGCAGCAGAGCCAGCCACGGTGCCATGAGCCTGGCTACTACTGCCTTCCCCTGGTGAGTCATCTCCCCCAACAGTATCCAAAGCGGTATACCTGTTTTGGAGGGAGATGACCGCAGGGGACACCTGCACTGCCTTTCTGCTCTTTCTCTGCCGTTTGGTCACCCATTCACTGTCTCCCTCACCAACCCTAATCTGCGGTGTGACCAACTCACTGAACGTTCTATTCACGACTTCCTCAGCATCGCGGATGCTCCAAAGTGAGTCCATCCGCAGCTCCAGAGCCGCCATGCGGTCTAACAGAAGCTGCAGCTGGATACACTTCCCGCACATGAAGGAGTCAGGGGCATCGGCCGAGTCCCTGAACTCCCACATTGAGCAGGAGGAGCATAACACGGGTCTGTGATCTCCTGCCATTTTTACACCTTACCTTAGCTGATGATAAATATAATATCAAATAATGAATAAGTGAAAGGCGTAAAGATTTTACTTACCAATCACAATACTTACCAACACACGAAGAGTTAAATTTCTCCGAGCTACTGCTAATTGGAGCACTTTCCTTACCAATCAATCAGGTCACTGCTTTGCTGTGCTGTCACTCTTCAAGGTAAGTTTTTTAAGTTTTTAAAGAGGTAAACTTACCTTCCCGACAGACCCCTGGCCACTGCCCCCACCGAAAATCTGAAGGCCGCTTCTCTTGCAAGGTAATTTTTTAAAGAGGAAAACTTATCATCCCGACAGACCCCTGCTCCCTCCGAAAATATGAAGGCCGCTTCTCCTTCAGCAGTGTCCCTGCCACTCTCCTCGCGCTCTTTTATCCTGTGACCCTGCCGCTCTCCTCGTGCTCTTTCACTGTGTCTCCGCCGCTCTTTTATCCTGTGTCCCCGCCGCTCTCCTCGTGCTCTTTCACTGTGTCCCCGCCGCTCTCCTCACGCTCTTTTACTGTGTCCCCGCCGCTCTCATCGCGCTCTTTCACTGTGTCCCTGCCACTCTCCTCGCGCTCTTTCACTGTTCCCCCGCCGCTCTCCTCGCACTCTTTTCTCCTGTGATCCCGCCGCTCTCCTCGCGCTCTTTCACAGTGTCTCCGCCGCTCTATTCGCGCTCTTTCACTGTGTTCCCGCCGCTCTCCTCGCGCTCGTTCACTGTGTCCCCGCCGCTCTCCTCACGCTCTTTTATCCTGTGTCCCCGCTGCTTTCCTCGCGCTCTTTCACTGTTACCCGCCGCTCTCCTCGCGCTTTTTTATCCTGTGTCTCCACCGCTCACCTCGCGCTCTTTCACTGTTACCCGCCGCTCTCCTCGCGCTTTTTTATCCTATGTCTCCACCGCTCGCCTCGCGCTCTTTCACTGTGTCACCGCCGCTTTCCTTGCACTCTTTTATCCTGTTTCTCTGCCACTCTTCTCGTGCTCTTTCACAGTGCCCCCGCCGCTCTCCTTGCGCTCTCTTATCCTGTGTCTCCGCCGCTCTCCTCGCACTCTTTCACTGTGCCCCCGCCGCTCTCCTTGCGCTATTTTATTCTGTGTCTCTGCTGCTCTCCTTGCGCTCTTTCACTGTGCCCCCGCTGCTCTCCTCGTGCTCTTTCGCTCGGTCTTGACTCTCCAACTCTGGGGTCCACATTGACTTCTTTACCAATCTACTGCTTTCTGTTCCCCAGAACCTGCATTTTTGCCGTGTTGTTACCTTTTTAATGTGACTCAGTGTTAAATTTTGTTTGTTTTGGAGTACCTTGGCATGCTTTCCTATGTTTAAAGGTGCTATATAAACACAAATTTCTGTTGTTTTTGTTGTTGGATCTGCTTTAGGTTCTCTGACATTCCACCAGGAAGTCAGCGGGAGGATTGCCATGGCTAATGAAAAGGCTGGATAATGCCAGGGGGAGGGGGTGGTAATGGATGGCTCAGCATCCCCCCACCCCAGGAAGCAAAGTTGGCGCGGAGCCAATATGGTCCATGCCGACCCACTTTGCAGGTGGCTAAAAGAGGGCCAAATGGAACTTCCATCCCTCACTGGAGAGGAAATCCAGCCCTCTAATACTGCTGGCCAATTCTATTGGGCGGTAGCTGACTCAGTCTCGCATGGATCCCCAGAGCAGTAAGTCCGGCATCTTGGTCAGGGAAGCTTTGGTCTTGGAGGGGGGGTGAGAAGAGGAATGTGGGTTTAAGGGCGAGGGCAAGTAAGAAGAAGGAAGGTTAGTTCTTAGGGGAGGCACCCTGCGATCAGCAAAGGGCAGCCCCTGAAGAGCAAACCCTCCTTTTATCCCACCCTTTGAAGAACATTTTTTTAAAAAGAGGGCTTCCCATTCCCACCTGACTGCCCGCGCCAAATGCTTTATGGTATGGGCACTGTAGTATTACTGTTAATTAACTTGGTAAGTGTTGCGGCGAATGTCGGGGGTAACGTGATGCCCAGCCTATCAGGGAAAAGCGCTTCAATTCCAGCAGCCTGGGGGCCTTTAAAATTAGCAGGGCACATCCAGTTTGGGAGAAGAGTTGGTCGCTGGCTGATATTATTATGTTCCTTTATACTTTCTGTGAATAGTTTTTACCTTTAAATAAACTGTTGCTGTTATCACTGACGGTTGCCTAGAGTTCCTGTTACTACAGTGAGAAGCCTAATTGACCCTTGATTATTTATTTAAATATGGTAGATGGACTGCCAATTTTGGTGCCCGCCTGCCTCTGTATTATAGGTGTTAATTATAGGTGTTAAGTTGAGGGTGGACACCTGCCCTACTTTACATGCCACCCCCCACGCCCACCCAAAACACTCCTGCAAAGGCACATAAAATACAACCAAAGGAATGGGAATAGGGCAGTTTGCCGTTCCTCAGCTGTTTGGCTGACATTTTGCTGAGCAGGAATCTTCAAATAATCACACATAAAGTTCCACAGCTGTCTTATTCGGCTTTCTTTGAAAAATGCTCAATAGACGAGTCCAATAAAAAAACAAGAAAATAGATGCCATGGATCAGCATCAAGTAGATGTAGCCTATTCCTGGAGCTTAGGGGCATTGCCAGTCAGACTTCATTTGAGTTTCTTTCATCGGTTCTACTTCATTTATTAATAATTGGCTCAAATTAAGATTATTTATCATGTGCATTTGGCATTAATGTACAACAAAATTTGACTTATGAATGGCTCGATCCCACACATGTTGGTTTTTAAAAATTCATTTACTGGTTGTGGGCGAGGCTGGTTCGATCAGGATTTATTGCCTATCCCTAGTTGCCCTTCAGAAACTGGTGGTGATTTGCCTTCCTGAATAACTGTACTCCCCGAGGTGTAGGTACAGCCACTGTGTTGTTTGGGAGGGAGTTTCAGGATTTTGACCCAGCGACCGTGAAGGAATGACGATATCGCGTTAGAGATCTCGCTGCTCTAATATCATCCACTAACGCATTAGGGTCAACACAACGATGTTCTTTGGTGGTCTGGCAAGGCTTGAGTACTGATGTGTCATAGGGAAAATTCAATTCCATCTGTCGTGAAATTATGGCTTCTTTAAAAAGATTTTTATAAAATGTTCAACTAAAAGCCTTGAATTTGAAATGTGACAGATTGCTTTAAAATCCAGTAACTTGTATTTGGACTCTGTGGCCCGGATTCTCCGAGCCCCCACGCCAAAATCGCGCTCAGCGCGGGGGCGGAGAATGGGGTCTCAGACCCATGGCGCCGGAGAATCGCCGCCAGCCGTGCGCATGCGGTCGACGCGGCACCAGTCGGGGACCGTTGAAAGAGGCCCCCGTGGCGATTCTCCGCAATCGACCGGCCGAGTTCCAGCCGCGTTCCGCCGGCGTGGTTCCAACCTGGTTCCACCCGGCGGGAGCTCGGACTTACGACCGCGCTAGCCGTCCTGGTGGGGGGGCTGGGGGATCAGACTCTGGGTGGACCTCAATGACGGAAAGGCCCGTGATCGGGGGCGACCGATCGGCAGGCGCGCGCGATCCGGGGGGGGCCTATCTTCTTCAGTGCTGGCCCGCTGTCTGGCTCTGCCATGTTGTGCGGGGGGGCAGCGTGAAAACGGCCGCCACGCGCATGCGTGGACCCGTGGCCGGAAGAATCGGCAGCAGGAGCTGCGCGGCGCATGCCGGGGCCCTGCTATCCCTCTTAAAACCAGAGAATCACTCCGGACTTTTTGAAAAACGTTTGGAGTGATTTGCGCCCGTTTTCCAGTGGGCGTGGGGACATAGCCCCATTTTCGGAGAATCCCGGCCTGTGTGTGTATGTGTGTGTGTGTGTGTGTGCCGCCATGGCCTTTATTATTTTCTACCTCATAATTAGTGGTGAATAGATGCCCTCTTTCTCTAACTCAAAAAAACTCAGTTTGATTGCTCTCTAGTGTTGTATCGATACTGAAAAATACATTTGGATTTGGAAAAGACATCCTTGAGGAGAAAAGAAATGTTAAAGCCTTTGTTGCGACCAACCAAGGTGGCTGAATAGAAGGAACCTGGTTCACTCTTCCTCACCTGGTCATAACACATCTCACATTGTTGGTAGCTTTCTATCTCGTGAATTACTGTGAGAAAGCGGAACCCTGTTCTTTTGGTCCCTGCAACTCACTGTGTATTGAGAAATGTTGAACAAAAACAAAACGCAGGTTAAAAAATGGACATTACAAAATCAAAGGTAGAACAAAAAATCATCAAAAAGAAAGGAGGAAAATTGTTTTTTATTTATTTATTTTTGTATTCTCGCAAGTAGGCTTACATTAACACTGCAATGAAGTTACTGTTGAAATGGCCTTGTCGCCACACTCTGGTGCCTGTTCGGGTAATCTGAGGAGAATTCAGAATGTCCAAATTACCTAACAGCATGGCTTTCGAGAATTAATTGCATTACCAAATGCAAAGTTACATTTCGACGTTCAATTATACTCCACTCTGAATGATAGATTTCCACAAATGGATCTGTTTTTTGCGGCCAAATATTGGTGTGCTACGGCAGTGTTCTTCAAACTTTTTTTCCGGGGACCCATTTTTACCAGCTGGCCAACCTTCGGGACCCAACCCAGCCGACCTTCGCGACCCACGCCAGCCGACCTGGCGGACCCACCATTTTCTCTTACCTTGTTTGCTGCTGACAAAAATGGAGGAAATGGTTTTGGGTCCCTTTGGCCCTCGTACACGCTCCTCCAATGGAACCTGTTGGATGAAGGTGAAGCCTTCCTGTGTCAGAAAATATGGAGTGTCCATCTGTCCAAAGTTCTGCATTTTTTTTCTGTAAAGTTTTATCAAACAAAACCCCCCTGAACTTGTAAAAAAAATAAAAATAAAATGAATAAAATAAATAAAAATTAAATGAATAAAATAAATGAATTAAATGAATAACCCCCCCTCCCCAAACCTGTAAAACAAAAAGCTGTGACCATTTTTTAAAAAAGCGGCCGCACTGCGCATGCGTGCCTGATGATCAGCGTGGATCCGGCACGCATGCGCAGTGCGGCCGCATTTTTTTACATGTTCATGGCCATTTTGAAGGCCGCTTGCAGCCGGCGTTATTAACAGCCGGCTGCTGCCCGCAGATTTGCGCGATCGGGAGCGTCGCGACGGACAGCTCCGCGACGCTCCCGACACCCGCCCGCGCCCCCGAGTTTGACAATGCCTGTGCCACGGTGTCCATATTTCACTCCCAGTTACTTGATTGTGTATGGAAGCTTCAAGGTTGAATAACTTCACCATGACAGACAATGGTACACAGCTCGAAGACACCTCCCATTACTTTAGAGTCACAGCTAACTAGGGACTCCAGTTTTGGCTATCATGGATTGCCACTATGTTTGTGGGAAATAATATAACATTGCTCCCTTTCTTTTAATTTTGTCACAGAACTAAGACTTTACACTATGTTTTTATGAACTATGTATAATATATATATATAATATATCAACATGGCTATTTTGTAAAATTTTAAAAACGGGACAAAGACTTTAAAAAGGCTGAAGCTATGTCTGCCTGTAACCCTGAACAATAGGAGCTAAACTAGCAGTATCAAATAAATTTGTGTCTCTTTATCTCTGAAGACAAGCTAACGACCCTGTGAGTGGCAGAAACCAAAGTCAAAAGAGAATTAGACAAATGCCATCTACATTTCCTCAGCCTGTCCTGGCCAATGGAGACTACCAGTCTGCTGGGAAAAAGGACCCTGCACCTTCGCTTTCAAATTCTTGAAAATAATCTCAAAAAGTCAGACAAAAGCATATACACCCTTCATGTGACATGACCCCCGCTCGTTGCAGGAACCTTTAACATTGTCTTGCTGTACTGTCGATCAGTCTGCCATTTTCCATCTAGCAAGCAGCAGATCAGAAAAAAAATTCCTGGCCTTCTTTCTACAATGCTCCCACTGGAACTTCTGAACATCTGTACCAGTGCCTTCAAGGCTAATTTACCGCTATGTGCCTATCCCATTGTGGCAGTCATTTCCACTACGGAAAAGTGAATTATCCAGCAACCGTCTTCTACCTCCTGATGTCTGTGAAAAATATATAATTGGATTTGTCTGTGCTCACATGAAACAATAAATCTGTATTCTGTGACCGTTGCCCTGTGAATCATTCATTCTTTATCCCCCTTTTATTGTATAAATGCATGGGTAGTGTTGCCAATTTTGCACCGGAGGTGCCAATAATGTTGGCCTTTTTAATACTGAGTGGGATACTGTCCCACCAGCGTCACCAAGAATGTTGCCAATTAATAATGATGATATTGCTTTTCAGAGTGGCCAGGTATCAATGATACCACCACAAGTTTCAACTGGATATTGATCAAAGACCCAACAACCAGTCAGTTTGTTCAAGTTCAACTCACACATGCAACATAAAAACATGACAAGCTAAATTATACCTAACACTACAACAACCTGTACTTAACTTTCAGCCACCCGGCTTTGGCAGAGGAACAAGGCCTTTGTTCGGATCTGGAGTGGCTGGGTCTGGAGAAGTAACATCGGTTCTGCTGGGCTCATCCGTCTGGTAGCGATCGTTGATCTTGAACTTGCTTCTGGTCCTGGTGCTGCAGTAGTTGGCTTCAGGTATAGGCCGGGCCGAAGAGTGCCAGTGTGCCAGGGCCAAAAGAGATCGAACACATGGCAGGGTCTCTCTTTATCCTTTGGGGGTTTCACGCTCTTTTGGGCGGTCCTTAGCTTTGGACCCAATAATTCGGCAGGCTTCGATTACTGCCTTTGATTTGAGCCAATAAAGGGGCGGGTGCCTTGATGGCTGGGCATGTCCTTAGCGGTCTTTGACCTTGGCTGTTTCCACTTCCTGGGTGAAGGGAGTGGCGCCAATGTGTCTGGAATTGTATCTGATACCTGAGTATCAGTCCTTTGTCCTGGGCAAATGGGCCTTAGAATGCAAATCGGCTAGGGGTTTTGATACTGTCTGGTTCTCTGTTAGCAAATATACATTTAGGCTCTGAGTTTGCCTGAATCTTGTATTGGCCATATTTCCCTTGAGTCTTTGCGAGTATCCATGTTTCCTTTGTAAGTGGCCATCCCAGATGGCTACAGTCCGTCCTCTTGATCCTAAATGCGAAGCGTGGTGGATCACAATACTGATCCTTCATCTGTTCTGTGGTGTGCCAGGTACCCTTGGTCAAGGACAGGTTCTATACTACTCTGTTCTATGTACTGGAGCATTTACCTAAGTTTTTATTTCATCACACATTTATAAATTCTAAAGGGGCATTATAACATTTCATCATTCATTTAACTTCTTTACACAAGAGGACCCTCTAACTGTCCTGACCTAAACTACACTTATGCTGCTAGCTAATAACCAAAAAGAACGTATATTACAGTACAAAATTTTTTAAACAATACCAGCGTCACATTCCTACTTATCTTATTACATTTACCGAAACACAAACTTTATTTATCAGAAAAGGGTTCAAAAAGCGTGTGGGGTCTGTTGAAGTCCAACAAAAGGGGCTCGGAGTGTATATATCGGGGAGCGGGAGGCTCTCCTTCACCATTTTTGAAGTCTAAGTGTCTGAACGACACTGCAGAGTATTGCAATAACTAATAGGGCTTCCACCGTGTATGAGAGGGAATACCATTTTATGAGGTTATCGCACCATGTGGGGGTATCAGTGTATATTTCCATGTGAGGTGCGGTGTCCGGGCTAGGGTTTTGTTTGGTATGGTTGTGTTTGGAGCCAATGTGGTGGGGGTTACAGGGGCCGTCGACACGCTCAACTGTAGTGATCCAACGATGATCATAATGGAGGTCATCAGCTCTGTCTTCATCTTGTCTTTTGTTCCTTGTATCCTCGTATCTTCCTGGGGGTGCAAGAATAATATCTGTTATTACTTTTGTTTAATATCTCATTTGTCTGTCTGTTTCTCCTTAATATCAATTTTCCATTAGAATTGTCACCATGTGTGATTCCCTCATTTTTTTTCAACCGACCTTTTTGGAGACAAGACGTCCGAAAAGAACATTCTGTTAAAGTGCCAGGAATTCTCGCAGCTTGGGTCGATGCATTGAGTGGGGGGACAATTTCTCCATCCAGCGCTGAGGCAGTTTTGTAATAGCAGCAAATTTTGTTTCAACCAAGTATGTTGAACGTGTAAATAGCAGTTGGGGTTAGCGACCGAAGGGTCACCGGAAACCAAAGTTGAGTGCAGAGACTGTGGCAAGGGCATTCTTTAAACCACACGCAAAAAAGAACAGATCAGGAGAAACACAAACCTGCCAGAGACAGTAAAGAGTTTCAAAAACTTTTCCAAATCAGTGATGGGAACATGGGGTGCGTATGAGCCACGGCAGGGCAAGAATGGGTGGAATCCCCGGGTAGGGCAGTGATCAGTGCCATTTCTCCACTACCTGGATGACCTTACACGAGCGGAAAGAGTTTGTAACATTTGGACTCCGAGAATGTGCAGACGAGTAATCATGACTGCATCAAGGAATCTAGTGGACGGGTGACATTAATTAAACATTCGAGACGGGAAGAATAAACTGTATCAAGAAATTCGGGAAAGAAAGGCGGGCAGGCTCCATCAGAAAATAGGAAACCGTAACTCTCAATTGGTCCTTTTTCTCATTATCTGGACACCTCAGGATTCCATTTCAAAAAGTGTCGTAAAAGGGGTTACCATAACGGGAATCAGACTCTGAGTCATCACCACCTCCCGGTTGCCAAACTCGTGTCTGACGTTTTCGTGCCGTGGCCGCGTGGGCTGTCGTGGGATCCGAATCGTCATTCCGTATCAATCTACAAGAGTTATCGCGGTGCCAATGGGGAATTCTTTGGTCAGAAGGGGCGGTAGCTGCAAAGGGCAAATTTGTATCGTCGGGCGGTGGTGGTGGCTCTGGTTGTGGCAACAAAAGGGAGTATGAGGGGCCAAATATATCTTGGTCGGGGTTCCTGGGGCAGGAGTGACTGGGACCTGGGCGGTTGTGCCATTGGATGTTGATTTCAAATAAGTCTGGAGTGGTGTCGCTAGCGTCCGAATCAAGTTTAAGGTTGAAAGTCGTTCCTGGGGACGGAGACAAGGTCGTGCTGTGGACGTGCTGTCCTGGCTGGGGAAGGGTCAGACTAGGTCGTCAGCAGGCGGGGCGTAATCGGTTGCTATTGCCAGGGAGACGTGGTGTGAGTGGCTGCACTGGGTTCCATAAACCTTAAGTTGGTTGATATGAAACCATCCTGACTTTCCATTAGGATACGTTATTTTATATACCGAGGGGCTAACTTTATTTGAAATCGAGTTGGGTCCTGCAAATTTAGGGGAGAGGAATTAACTGGGGTTATATAGGGAAACCATCACCTGCTGACCGACTGTATACTCTACTGGGTGTACTGTTTTATCAAAGCAGGCCTTGCTCTGCTTTTTCCTAGCGCCTAGTCGGACAGCTGCAGCGAGCTGGGCTGCCTTAACATTTTCCATTACCTGTTGGACTGCTTTTTTGTGGGTGAGGGCGGTGACTGTGGGGCTGGCCAAATCAAGTCCTAATAAATATTCAGTTCCTTTCATGGATCGTCTGGTCATAAGGGTGTGGGGGATGAAACCTGTGGAACTTGATACCGTGTTCCTAATAAACATAAGTGCAAATGGGAGAACTGTGTCCCATGTAGTGTTGTGCTGTTGCATCATTTTCCTGATAGTCATTTTTAGGGTTCTGTTCATACGTTACACAATGTCGCTGGATTGTGGGTGATAGGCAATATGGAATTTTTGTTTTATCCCAAAAATCGTCAAAATGTTCTGCATCACTCTTCCTGTAAAATGCGAACCTTGGTCTGATTCAATGCTTCGGGGGAGTCCCCAGTTTGTAAATATTTGCTGTGTTAAAATCTTGGCTGTTGCCTTAGCCGTGTTTGTCCTGGAGGGAAATGCTTCCACCCATTTTGTGAAGGTGCCGATCACTACCGACACATATTTAAAACCATTTCTGCAGGGGGGGAGGGGACCAATGTAATCTAGCTGTAAATTCGTCCATGGGCCATTAACAGGACGGGTGTGTCTTAACTGACCTTTTCTGGAGTATCTTTCTGGATTATTTTGAGCGCAAATTAAACAATTTTAAATATAATGTGTGACGTCTGCTTTTAAATCGGGCCACCAGCACAAAGGTCTTAAGTGGGCAATGGTGGTTTCTATCCCCTGATGTCCGCATCCGTCATGAAATTGACAAATAATCGGGTTCCTGTCCTGGGTGGGGACCACATAAATTCCATTCTTTAATACAATTCCATTCTGTACAGTCAGTGTGTCCTTCAATTTGTCGAAGGTGGCTGGGAAGTTGCCATTTAAAATTTACTGAAGAGTGTCGTCTGCCTTTTGGACCTGTGCTAAATCTTGGATATTCGTCTGTGAGACCTGGACTGCGTGTACTGGGGCACTCTCGGGGGGTTGCCAAAAGTGACCGTGTCGTGATCCTGCCTTTGCTAGGGCGTCTGCTTTTACGTTACTGGGTGGGGAGGAACGATGATGGCTTCTAACCTTTATTATGCCATATTTGCGGTCTTTAGCTGCTTCCAGAATGTGCTTCAGTAATGGTGCTGAGGGTAGGGGTTTACCGTCGGCGGATATGAATCCTCTAGATTCCCACAGGGGCAGGAATTCCGTCAAACTGTTACAGACATATAAACTGTCCGAATATATATCTGTAGGCGTTGGGAAAGAATCTGGGTGCTGCACTATGTATGCGATGGCTGCTAACTCGGCTGCCTGTGATCCTAAATGTCCTGGCAATTTTAGCGATATCTCCTCTAATGCGCGTCCCTGCACGTCTTCCACATATATACCACATCATGTAATCCGTTTTCCATTATGAACGGTGGAGGAGCCATCTACATAAAGTTTTAAAGACTTATCCGTGGGCTGGGTTCTCTGCGGTCTGATGCCTGCTTTTGTGGGTAGCGATTTAGGAATAAAGGCTCCTGTGTTGTGCCTGGCTACGATGATTTCACACTCATGTGGGGTTCCGTCATACTGCAAATTATCTGCTAAAAATGTGTGTGTCTTTGTCCTTTTTACTGTGATGTCCCTTCCTTGTAAGAGTAGGGTCCAGCGGGCCGCTCTAATATGGCTAACTGAACCGTCCGTTAACCTACCATCTAACAGTAGTTGCGTTGGGGTGTGCTCGGGTAAAATCATTACGGGGTTGAGGCCTGTGATGTGTGTGAAGTACTGAACAGCCCAAAAAACTGCGAGCAAGTGCCTTTCGCAGGCTGAAAATCCTTGCTCCACTGGGAACAAAGCTCGTGAGGCATAGGCTACGGATTGTGCGTTTCTGGGAGTAGTACAGCCGATAGGGTTCAGTCGGTGATCGCTACTTCTATGGCGTATGGGGAGTGTGGGTCTGGTACCTGTAAAGCGGGTGCTGTACCTACGGCACGTTTTAATGCATCAATGGCATCCGTATGCTGTGAAAGCCATTCCCAAGGGGCGTTCTTTTTTAGGAGCTCGGAAAGTGGGGCTGCCCTGGTGGCGAAACCATCTATATGGTTCCTGCAGTAACCAACCAGTCCTAAAAATGACCGGAGTGCAGTGACATTATGGGGCAAGGGCAATTTAACAATTGAATCAATCCGTTTTTCCTCTATCTCTCTTTTTTCCGTGTGTGATGACTGTGCCTAAATAAAAGACCTTTTCTTTTAGGATTTGGGCCTTTTTCAGGTTGACTTTATATCCAATTGAGTGTAGGAGACCTAATAGTTTGGAAAGAAGTGAAATGTGCTCTTTCTTGGTATCAGTTTGTAGGAGCAAGTCGTCCACATTCTGAATGAGGCATTCGGGTCGGGAAAATTTGGATAATCCATTTGCCAATTGTCAGTGGAAAATGGAGGGGGAGTTGTGGAAACCTTGCGGAAGGCATGTCCACGTATATTGCCGTCCTTGGAAGGTGAAGGCGAATTTGTATTGACAATTCTTATCTAATGGGATGGACCAGAAACCATTGCTAATGTCCAGTACCATAAAATACCTTGACTGTAGTCCCTGCTTTAGCATTGTCTTGGGACTCGTGGCAATGGTGGGGACTGCTAATGGAGTTACTTTATTGAGTTCTCTGTAATCGATGGTCAGTCTCCATGAACCGTCTGGTTTCCGTACGGGCCAAATTGGGGCATTGTTTGTTGAAGCTACGGGCCGAGTTACACCTTGGTCTAGCAAACTTTGAATCACTTTTTCAATTTCTACCTCGGCTTGCTGTGGGAAGCCGTATTGTCTCTGGGGCTTAGGATCAGGACCTGTAATGGTGACTATTCCCGGGATTTTTCCACAATCGTGCTTGTGCTGGGCGAAGGATGCTTTGTGTTTCCTTAGGACCTCTCTAATCGTCTTATCTGTACGAATGGCTTGCGGATCAAACCAATAGTCACCTACTGAGCAGATTCTGTGTTCGTAGTCTCCTACTGTGAGCGTGGCGGGGGCTCTCGCTGTTCTAGCCATTTTCCAAACACACTTGTTCACGAGGTCAAAGGAAAGGTTGTGTGAAGTCATGAAGTCGATCCCTAAAACGTGTTCTGCTGTTCGGGGCAAATCTACTAAAACAAAGGGGTGCTTGGTATTAACGTTTCCGATTTGAATATCTACGGGGGCCGTAATATATCCCTGCTGGATATGTCCTGTAAATCCGCTAAGGGTGATAGTGCCTGTAGTGGGCCATTTGTCTCAGTGAAACATCGTGGAGGAGTTTAAAGTGGTGTGGGACCCTCCTGTGTCCCAAAGGAACTTGACGGGGTGCCCCCGGACTGTGCCTGTGACTACTGGTCTACCTGACTTGTCCCAGAGGGTGTCGCAGACCAAAGTTGGGGAGTCCGAACACCGTCAATCTGTGCTATTTATGGCAGAATTGTCTGGGCGGGCGCTAATACTGCGTATAGGTCTGGCATTGTTCCTATGTGGGGCATTCGCTTGCTGATTCCATTGCTGGTTCAGGGGGGCATTGCATTCGTGGGCGTACCGTCCCTTTTGTCCACAATGATAGCATCCCTGTGCTCTGTGGTGCTGTCCGTCATGTCTACCTTCGTTTACCCATGCGGGGTCCTGATGTGTCCTTACTGGACTGGATCCATATTTGCTTCTGCGTTCTCTGCCCTGTCTTTTTATGTAGGGATTGCTCCCAAGCTCTAGAATGTCTCTCCAGAACCCATACTTCGTTCTGCGTGGTGTCTGAGGGGTCATAATTCGCACAGGCTTTTGACCTGCTTCTGTGGCGTGGGAGACTAAAATACAGGTCCATTTGGTTGTGTTATCGACATTTAAGTGTGCGTGGACTAAATCTCCAAATACCGCTTTAAAGTGTATCCAAAGGCGCCCTGCATATGCAGTCGGATCCTCTCCCTTCTTTTGTCTGCAGCGATTTAGAGCTTCTAAGGGATCTCCTCTATTATAACCAGCTGCATCTAAAATAGCTGACTTCATCTCCAGGAGGCTTCCTCCTCTTACATTCTGTGGATCGGGTAATGCTGAACTAACGGATTGGTCAAGGCTCATCACTATAAGTTTCACTTCCTCCGGTTCGTCCAGACCGTACATAACTGTCTATTGTCTTACTCGCTCAAAGAAATGGTGTGGGTCTGCTGTGGGTTGGAATGGTTCAATTTTGGTGCAGGCATCTCTCAATTGTGTGATAGATAATGGGGTGGTTTACACAAAATCGGGCTCATCATCAATCGGTGACTTGCGCTGCATGGTGACTGGATTCATGGGGTTGGGTGCTGCCTGTCAGTCGGTGGTGCGGGTGCTTTCCTTTTCGGGGCCTGGGGGGCTCTATTGTGATTTTTGGTGTCTTTGACATATCTATAGTCAGTTTCATTGAGTTCCTGCCAGTCGGGGCCATCTTCCTGGTCTAAATTTGGTCCAAAGGTATCTCTGAAGCCATTTTGTACTGAGAGTAGTGACTGTAACCTTGAAATTTGCTGCCTGCATTTGGCGTGGTCTACCGAACTCTGCCTTTGTTCCATTGTGGAACTGTGGAGTGCTCATAAAGCTGCCTTTAAGTCTGCGCATTGCTTCTTTAACTGTTCTACCTGTTGTTCCGCCTCTTCTCTTACCAAGACTGCGCATTGTGTATCTTGGTAGGCCTTATCGTATTGTGTCTGAAAGCTGCCTAGGTGGACTAAACAAGATTGGTGTGCCCGTTTGACATCAGCCATCTCCTTGTCTTTTGCCGCTAGCTGCTCTCGGAGTTGTTCGTTAACTTTTTCACACTTGCTAACATTTCTCTCACTCTTCTCCTCTTTCTCTACAAGCTGTCTGCGGAGCGTCCTCACGACCTCTGTGCCTCGCAATTGTGCCAGACAGGACATGATTGCCATCAGCTTACGAACTTTCCCTAAACTCTTCTTGTGTAACTCGGTTAGGTTGTCCCACCAAGTTTGTCCTATATTACCAGGACCTGACTCTTCATTTGAACAAAACTCAGACCAAAGGGGCCATCCTTTCCCCTTGAAGTATTGCCTTAGTTCCTCTTCCCATATGGTACACTGCTCTGCTCTACTGGTCGCTGCGACCTTGGGTTCCTGTGGGTTCATAAGGCGTTCCATTGCCTTTGCTGCCATTTCTATTGGTATCTCTTTTCTGTATGCTAAATTTGGGAGAGGCGGAATAAGGCGGCGATGCAAACAGTGGGTATGGCCTAAGCTATTTTCCGGTTCACAAAACTCCCGACAGTTTTACGCAACACAATCTAACGAGTTTACCTTATATCCCTGTTGGTACGCATGCAAATTACTACACACTTCCGAATCTTGGAGGTTTGATCAATACGGGTCTTACACTTGTGGTTTCTTTCACTTTTCCAATTGGGTTTCTAATTCAACGTTTTGTGGGTTCTCTCCGAGTGACAAAATCACTTCTAGGTCGAGTCCCGGCAGAGTCGCCAATAACTGTTGCCAATTTTGCACCGGAGGCGCCAATGATGTTGCCCTTTTTAATACTGAGTGGGATACTATCCCACCAGCGTCATCAAGAATGTTGCCAATGAATAATGATGATATTGCTTTTCAGAGTCACCAGCTATCAAATGATACCACCACAAGGTTCAACCGGATATTGATCAAAGACCCAACAACCAGTCAGTTAGTTCAAGTTCAATAATGGTTTATTTACACACAAGATTAACTCACACATGCAACAGAAAAACACTACAAGCTAAATTATACCTACACTACAACAACCTGTACTTAACTTCAGGCACCCGGCTTTGGCCAAGGAACAAGGCCTTTGTTCGGATCTGGAATGGCTGGGTCTGGAGAAGTAACTTCGGTTCTGCTGGGCTCATCCGTCTGGTAGCGATCGTTGATCTTGAACTTGCTTCTGGTCGTGGTGCTGCAATTGGCTTCAGGTATAGGCTGGGCCAAAGAGTGCCAGTGTGCCAGGGCCAAAAGAGATCGAACACATGGCAGTGTCTCTCTTTATCCTTTGGGGTTTCGCGCTGTTTTGGGCGGTCCTTAGCTTTGGACCCAATAATTCGGCAGGCTTCGAATACTGCCTTTGATTTGAGCCAATAAAGGGGCGGGTGCCTTGATGGCTGGGCGTGTCCTAGCGGTCATTGACCTTGGCTGTTTAGGCTTCCTGGGTGAAGGGAGTGGCGCCAATGTGTCTTGAACTGTATCTGATACCTGAGTACAAGTCCTTTGTCCTGGGGAAATGGGCCATTAGAATGCAAATCGGCTAGGGGTTTCGATACTGTCTGGTTCTCTGTTAGCAAATATACATTTAGGCTCTGAGTTTGCCTGAATCCTGTATTGGCCACATTTCCCTTGAGTCTTTGCGAGTATCCATGTTTCCTTTGTAAGTGGCCATCCCAGGTAGCTACAGTGGACTATATAGCCACCCCCCCCCCCCCACCCCCCGTCCACGCTTTGAGTGTGTGCAAATAAATTAACCCTCTGAATTTAGCTGCCTTGAGTTTGCATTTGAGTCAATTATAGAAATTGGATCGCACCAACATTGGGAGCTTGGGGAATGCAATGCCGCCTATAAGAGGGGGAAATAAAAATAGCTTTCAGTTAATGAACAGGAGCTGAGGGGAGAAGTCAGGGTTGTGTAAATTAAACTCCCCCCTGTCCATACTGAGTAAATCCATTCCAAAACATTGACAGTAAGGATGTTTATTACATAGCTAATATGTTGGGAAAACAATGCAGGAAGCTGGCTGCGCGGTAAACCTTGGGCGGGATTCTCCACTCCCACGCCGAAGTGGCCGCGCCGTCGTGAACGCCGTCGAGGTTCACGACGGCGCGGAACGGCCCCGGTCCCGACCGATTCAGGCCCTGACAATGGGCCAGGATCGGGGCCGCGTCATCTACACGCGCCAGGCCTTGTCGCCCGCGTAAAAGCGGCGCCGCATAGATGACGCGGCCGGCGCCGCATAACGGGCGTCATCCGTTGGCCGGCGGCAACCCGCGCATGCGTGGTTGTCGTCCTCTCTAAATCCGCCCCGCAAGAAGATGGGGGACGGATCTTGCGGAGCCGCGGAAGGAAGGAGGTCCTCCTTCAGAGAGGACGGCCCGACGATCGGTGGGCACCGATCGCGGGCCACCCCACATTCCAGGTGAAGCCCGGTGCAGGATGCCCCCTCGCCCCCCCCACAGGCCGCCCCCCCCAGCGTTCACGCACCGCCCACGACTGCAGCGACCAGGTGTGGATGGCGCCGGGGGGAACCTGCCGATTTGGCCTGGCCGCTCGGCCCATCCGGGCCTCAGAATAGCGGGAGTGCCGGAGAATCGCTATTTTGGGTGTCTCCGGCGATTCTCCGGCCTGCGGCCCGCGAAATGCGACCGGGCCATTCCCGCCGCTTGGGAGAATCGCGGGAGGGCGTCGGACCGGCGTCCCCGGAAATTTTGGCGGCCCAGGCGATTCTCCCAACTGGCGTGGGAGTGGAGAATCGTGCCCCTTATGTGGCTTATACCCTAGAGAATTGGAAACCAATATCCAATACTTCTGTTATTCTTCAAAGAAGCTGCAGGCATTTATATTGCTTCATTTAAAAGCACCCAGCAGTTAGATACTAGTCACCTGGTTATCCCTGCAACCTTAGTTAATTCAGGCCTCGGAGAGAAACTGGAGGATTCACAACATCGTGCATATCAGAAATGGATGTTCGTGAAGCTACAAGAGTGTACAGTGATGAAAAGCAAGCTGTAATGTATAATAGGCTACTTGAGAATCTATTTAATTAACAGGATCTTGTGAATGACTGATGGTGCTTTCCTGAGGAGATTCAATTTAATTTTATTCATTGTGAAGTTTAATACTAAAATCATTCCACTAAAATAATGAGTTGAAAAAAAAAATCTATTTATTTACTTTCCTGAAAAGAAGTGGCTAAATGCAAGTTTTTCCTGGTAACTAAGAGTTATTAACCAATTGCTGGACAGCAGAATTTTGAGATGCCATTTTGTTTAATGTAAATGAATCAACTAGAGTGACCCGTTAAACAACAACAACACACCTTCAATACGTCAATGTTTTTCAAGTAGTCGATGAGAAATCTATGCTTCCGCCACAAAACCTAATGGGGACAGGCAGATAATGTTGGCGTGTGTAAAATAGCTGCTGAAACCTTTTAGTGTAGGAAGACAATTTTTGTGGAAATGTAGGAAAATATGGGAATATCATCGAGAAATCGTATCAATATGTCCACAGACGGAGCGTGGAGTTTTAACCATAGAAAACGTTATGAGTGGTGAAACCCGTTGTCAGCTGACAATGCTGTAGCTACTCGCGGACTATAAAAGAGCCTCCTGGACAAATTAAAGAGCTAAAGATTCTATCAGGTGTCATGGCTACTATGCAAATAATGGTTACCGGGAAGGAAGTTGGGAATATTTCTTTACTGTGGAAGAAACAAATATTCTGTTTTTGCATTCACTCTTTCTTGAATGTTCATGTTATTGTCCCGTGTTATATTCAGCACGCTGTGGGGACTGGTTAAACTTGCAAGCTCATCTGGCCTCACTTATTTGTATTGTAAGTGATATTGCTCAGCGGCTAAAACGGAGAATTCGTGGCTGTTTTACGATGCCAAAATTGGTGTCAACCCCCTCACCCAACCCACCGTGGCCTCCGGGCCCCCCAAATTACCTCTGAGGGAGTCCTTTAGCCTCCCCTCGCCCCGCCTCTTAGGGGCAGCGTACCCCGGGCCTGATCTTTGGCACGGGAAACCTGGCACCCGGGCACCTTGGCACTATCAGCCTGGCACCTTGACAGTTACCCTGCCAGCCATACAGTGCTACCGGAGCACCCTGACAGTGCCAAGATGGCATTGCGAAGGTGCCAGGCTAATAGTGCCAAGGTGCCTAGGTGGCAGTGGCAGTGCCAAGGTACCACTCTACTGAGAGCCGACAACCTGGGGGTCTCTCATGGTCTGGGAGACCCTCTCTTGGTGCCATTATGCCTGTGTGGACACAAGTGTGGACCAGTGATTAACGGCGCCATGGTGAGGCCTCCCAGGTTCGATCCCAGACCTCAGGATCAACTGGCGCAGACATATTTAAATGACCCGAATGGCTCATTTAAATATGCTAATCTGGATCTTGCCCTGCGAGGGCGAGATCGAGATCAAGACATCTCGTGAGATCTTGTAAGATCTCGTGAGATGTTCCGAGTGTTGCAAATGTCGCGAGAGGCCTCTCATGAGATTTAATGACTTGGTCACATCTTCAATGTGGGTCTTCTTTATCCTCTGTGGCTGCACATTCTTTCTACTTAAAAAAAACATAGAGGAATAGCATTAACCGCCAGAAGGTGCACCTGGAAAACACATTGAATACCCAAAGTTTATGGGCACAGACCTGAATTGAAATTAAGGTAAGGTTATGAGCCAAAATCCACAAGGGACCACAGACATCTCCTTTAAAGAAGGACAAATGACCATATAGTTTGAAGGGCACCACATCACATTAAGCATGGGGCAGGGGTAGGGGGCAGGCCTCCATGAAATGCTGTGGTGAAACCACGTGTTGTACAGTATTGCCACTATATTACATGTTGTACGGTTTTGGCTCTGCCCGTGGCTCCTCCCCCTAGGGCCTGGGTATATAAGCTGCTGACCTCTCTCACTGCCTCATTCTGGGGCACGCTGCCAGCTCTGTTGTAAGTCAATTAAAGCCATAGTTAATTCACTCTGCGTTTTCCGTCTTAATTGATGGCATATCAACTACCATGGCTAGTGTGAGGATTAGGCCGACGCTGTTGGTGTCATTTAGTATCACATTCTAGGAACTGAGCTAACCAAATCCCAATTCAAATTAAATCAGTTTGATATGCCTTGCAGTCTCTCATTTTTTAATAGTGCGAAAAACAGTGTCAGTTGTCGAAAATAAACCTAGCGTGCAACTCTCTGCAATAAATGCAACAAATAGCAGCTTCATTATTTTAATTATGTCTGGCAGACGGTTGCACAAATGCACCGTCGCAGAGATGAGCAATCAGGATTCATGCGCCGTCTCTCTCTCTCTCTCCTGACAATGAACAGAATGTCACTGCTGTTGCTGCATCTCAAAATCCTGCCGTTACTCATGGGTTTGCCATTGCCCACCAGAATGCCTTTGTTCAATATAGTATTGTGCGGAATACTGTTACAATGCTACATATCATCTACAGCATATATTATAAGCATCACTCCCCAACACCAATTAAAGAGTTGTTGCACAAATCTATGTGTAAACTCAATAATGGTGCTTATTCAGTCATATGCTCCATTTACTTTCTTCACTGTGGTGTGAGGTACAGAATGGTCCTTAACTATGGATGCAATAAACATCTTTGAGCTGCTAAATTGCATGCTCCCAGAAACAGGCACAAGGTTGCTGAACGGTGATTAACTTGCACCCATTGATTGCAACGCAGGCAGCATGCCAGTTTTGTGCTGCCTCCTCAACTGAATGAATTTTGCATCCAGCCAACTTTAAAGGTCCTGTTCATAGGCTACACACATCAGCAGGGGGACAGTATCATGAGTGTTTGTCACACCAACCTCGATTGCATCTCTTAAAATGGAGGTGCATAGTAACTGGAGCTAGAGACATGGTTGAAGAAAGTCTGAGCAGGGAAAGAGTGCAGAATGACACAACATAGGAGTGAGTGTTTTCCAAGGTTTTCCGATGCTGCACTGTACAAGGTGGAAAAGAGGAGAGATCAAATGCAAATGTATGTATGGCATGGGGTATGAGGCTTTTCTGAGGGAATCCCGCTATCGGGCTACCATTTGAGTGAGTGGCCCAACAGTGACGTCCCACAGCCAGCCACTCTCCCCCAACTCACAAATTCATCTCCCTTCAGGGTCCAGTGGCCTAAGTGGTGAAACCTCAATGTTTGCAAACATTGACCATATCAAGAGAGGTAAGTGCATTCCAAGCACTGAGTGCATTCCAATCACTCAAGCATGTGATTTCACTGCACTTACCTCTATCTGACGTGGTCAATGTTTACAAACATCGGGGTTTCACCACTTAAGCCACTGAAACTTGAAGGAAGATGAATAAATCAAAGCTGCAGATGGTTTGTAGAAGCTGTCAATCACAGACAACTACTAGAAAGCTATGAATGGCTTGCAGATAATGGACCTGTGGGAACCAGACTCAGGTCATAGCTGTTCTCCTTCCAGGAATGGACAGGTGGAGCTTCAAGGTAAGTGTTACAGCTATCATTCTTCTCACTGCTCCTTTCTGGTCTGCTCTCCAGCTTCCAGACAGGGGTCTCTTTTCTGGAGGGAGTGGGGGGGGGGGGGGGGGAGGTCTGTGTGGGGAAGTAGATCTGTTGGGGGGTCCCTTTAGGCATGGGTTCTCTTTGATATTACAGACTCTCTATGGGGGTCTCCCTATTACAGGGGTCCATGAGAGGGGGGGGCGGAGGTTCCCCTATTACTGCGGCCCCTGTGGGAAGCTGTAGGGGAGGTCCTAGTAGAGGAGGTGTGCACAGGCAGTGCATTGTTGGGGGAAGTGGCCATCAGATAGGTTCAGATGGTCTCTACCAGCATGGCCCTGGTGTGGTGGACCTCGCGGTAGGTCAAGGGGGCAACTGGAGGGGGACAGGCACACCTGCACATTCTGACACCTCCCATAATTGAGGCTGTGGCTTGCAGCAGGGTTGATACTAGCTTACCTGTCAGCCAACCAGTCCAGACAGTTGTTGCCGGTGCAGAGATGGTACAATGCACAGCCTGGCCTTCTAGGCCCGGAGCTGCTTGAGGCTGTCCTCGATGACTACCTGCAGTCTTCCCCAGCCTTCCACCAGTCATGCTGTAGCCTCTAGGGTTACAGTACAGAAGAGCACTAGCACAAGCAAAGGCACATGGAAAAAAGGGACATCGGGAATGTGATTTGACTTTTGGGGGCAATGTGGAATGATTTGATTGATACATTCGGTTTGGTATGATCTTTCATATTGATGTTTACTTTTTGCATTGAGACCAAATGGACACAGTAATGGTCAGAGGGAAGCTAAGATGTGCAACCATTGATGATCAGGATATTCGAGTCGCAGTTACTGGCATCACACTTAAATAAGCTCAGGCAGGGCAAAACGAGCAGTTGAGTTTGCGTCTTCCCTTCTACTTCCATCTCCTCATGCTGCTCAGGATGCAACCCATGACAAAGGCTGCTCGTCATGATGGTGAGGTTGTGCAGCAGACCACCACATGTCTTGATTACTACTACTCTGCAAATTACAGAGCTCCACCTGGATGATCCAGGCAGTGAATGTGTTCGGCACAACAATGATTGCTCTATCACATTTTGTGTGGCGGTACTTTTTTTCTTTGTATGCATTCTGCATGCATGCACATCGGCTGTGCACCAGAGTTTTCAGCTAAGTAATCAGCAGATTTTCCTTGTTGCCCAGTATCCACTGTTTCGTGTGCCATGGTGGCGCATGTGAAGCTGGTACAGTGGACAGCTGCAAAAAGATGGGATCATGATGGCTTCTGATATACCATCAATTCACTGCGAGACTATGAGAACGAGTGAACATAAGGCTTTATTATCCAGGAACTTGCCTGCCAGTGTTTGCTGCACAAATGAGTGCCGCCCACAGGTGGCAGGCCTATATATCGTCCCCGGGGGGTGGAGCCAGAGGCAGAGCCCACCGGGGTTCTAGTGCTGCTCATATTTATCATATTCTCAGAGACTTAGAACGACCAATTGGAATCATTAACACCTGTATTTTGGGCGTTCTGTGTGCTTTTAGAGCACACAGCAGACACAAGATAATTGTGGGTCAAAAAGCCATATTGGTGCAGGCGTTTATGTGTGTCAGCAGCAAGTGTGCAGAGTAGCTGGTGTATGACACCAATACCAGTTGTGCCTTTTTGGAGCTTACTGTTCAAAGCTCTCTCTAAACCTTGCACAGCTGAACACATGTTCAGCAGCAGGAAGGATACCCTAGCAACACTAGGTAAAGGTTAGTTCCTACTTGATTACTGCTGGCTGTTGCTATAACATCAAGTGTTTCTTGTTGTTTCAAGTTGCGCCAGTGATGTCGCGGGCACAGAAGGACTTCCTGCTGACTTCAAGGCTGCTGCACAAGCCAGTTGCTCTCAGAATTGGATGCACTAATGGACATTCCACTTGAAATACAGAATGACAGAGATGAGGAACAAAGGCCACGAAAAGCAGAACAAGCCTATCCTTTGATAGCTCAGCTGGTCGAGGAGGACTGTAGATCCTTAGGTCGCTGGTTCGATTCCGGCTCGAAGGAAGCCTTATCGACAGTTGCTTCTGTACGCCTCACATGCAAAAGGTCGACGGTTCGAAACCGGGCAGAAAAATAATGAACTTTCCTCATTAGGGGCAGCATGGTGGCACAGTGGTTAGCACTGCCGCCTCATAACTCCAGGTACCTGGGTTCAATTCCAGCCTCAGGTGGCTGTGTGGAGTTTGCACTTCTCCCCGTGTGTGCGTGGGTTTCCTCCGGGTGCTCCCTGTTTCCTCCCACAGTCCAAAGAAGTGCAGGTTAGGTGGATTGGCCAGGCTAAATTGCCCCTTCATATCCAAAACATTAGAAGGGGTTATGGGGATAGGGTGGAGGTGTGGGCTTAAGTAGGATGCTCTTTCCAAGGGACGGTGCAACTCAATGGGCTGAATGGCCTCCTTCTGCACTGAAAATTCTGTGGTTCTGTGAAGCACAGGAAGAGGAAGAGGGGAAAAATGGCTCTCAGCAGGAGGCTTTTCCACACAAGGGTGTTCAGGGAGCATTTTTCCGGCCTGAACCTCAATAAGGAACATTGTATGAGAAGTTTGCACTTGAGTAAACAGCCGCAACTGCAACGCCAGAGCAGGGCATGGACTACATGTGGCTGTGAATGTGACAGCGACGATGACATTTTAGGCATTTGGCTCCTTTCAGACTGGAGCTGGATATATTAGCACCATCCTGCAGATTTCCCTTCACTGCTGTACAAAGTTGGCGTCTCACACATTATGCCTTCAGTAGGGGAAACAACCAATCGCATTTGCTTCATGCAGCCTTACTGGGGCAGAAATGAATTACGCTCAGCCACAAAAGAAGCTTTGAGCATCATTTTCGTTGGGAGAAGGCTCCACCATTGCCTTTATGGACCTCATTTTACACTTTTGATGTATCATCGACCCTTAACTGCAACCTTTGGCAGCTAGCAGATTGCAAAGATGGTTATCGATATTGTCGGCACACACTTACGATATCAATTTAAATAGAAAGCCCAAAAGGTGCAGTAAGTTTGCAGCAGCTAATCCTGTGTAGAATGTAGATCAGAACAGGACATTAAAAGGGAACAGGACAGACCGACAATATCTTAACAAAATAAATTTACAGGTGTCATAGCACAGTGATGGCCGATCTTAACTAGGGCCTATGTTCACCCATGTCCACTAGGTGCCCACTGTTTCTTACTATTCCTCACCCTCCCACTACATCTAGGTGTTTCCCCAGGATCCACAGCTGTGGTTGCTATGGCTTGCTGCCTTTCATGCCCTGTTGCCTGAGGTGACCTTGGCGGGCGGCCTCTGGAGGGCCTTGACCTTGAGGGCCCGGGCCTACTTTCGGGCTGCACGGGTGTTGCAGTGCTACCTTCTCTGGTGTGTTGGACTGGGGGAGGTGTCGCTCACAAGAAGGGCAGGGTTTCAGATGGGCTGGACATCTTCCCTTCAGATGCCCGGGGGCCTCTGTGCTCCTCCATGGGATAGAGGGGCAGCTGGAGTCAGATCCAGAAGCCCTGACTTCCTCTGGCGTAGACACCCGTGGATTCCCACCAGTGCCTGCATCATGCAGTTGTAGCCCTGCAGCATGGAGCTCATGTCCTGAACCATGGAGTGGACGTCCCCTGCCATGGAGTGCATGTCCTGCACCAAGATCTCCCCTGCGAACGCCACCATTGTAGTGTTGCCATCGCTGTGTTGGAGTGATGACACCATCTTCTTGGACCTAAGGTGATGGAACTCCTCCAGTTAAGCTTGCAGACTGAGGAGGGATACTGTCATCCCTTCCTGATGCTCACGACTCTGCCTTTGCAGTTCCATCAGCTCTGAGATGGCTGGACCCAGGGGCACGTCATCGGCCAGAAGCTCAATAGTGTCCTGAGCTTTGGCATCCCTCTGAGTGCCGGATCCCTGGGATGCCCTTGCCTCTACACGCAGTGTATCTTCAGCTGTGAGTGACCCATAAAGCTGCCTACTACTTAATCCAGCCGAGGTGTGAGTATCTGCGCTGATGGAGGGTGCAGGCGACAGACAGACGTGCTGCCTCTTTTGTGGTGATGTCTGAGAATTCTCCCCCTGAGTTGCTCTGGTCAGTGGTTCCCAAAGGGCTCGAAGATGGTCCAGGCTGCTTGTCTGATTGCCCTGCAAGGGAAGGAGGATGGTATTAGTACATCCACGGGGGTAAATGAGGCAAGATGTTATTTCACATGAGGTTCGGAAAAAGACTGTGTATCCTTAGGGTTCTCACTTTACCTTGCTGCTCCCATTCCGGTATCCGTACAGGCATAGTCCTGCTCCTCCCTGGCCAGCTCAAGGGCTCTTTCGTCGTGTGGGGTGAGAATGCAGAGCTCTGGAATAACTCCGGGTAGTTGTGCTCTCTCATGCCAGAGATTGCGGGGGCACCATGGTGATTGCAATAGGGTGGAAGTGGGCCTTCTGCCAGGTGGGAAACCTGCGAGCTGACTAGGTGAGAGATCACCTTAGAGGTGTGAGGGGTGGGTGAGGGAGGGGCGGGGGGGGAACAGCGAAAGAATGCAGGTAGCAAACTTACCTTAGCCGTGTGAAGAAGACACTTATTAAAGCTGCCACAGCCTCCCAGTGGGTGGCCACCTTGCTTGAGGGATGCCTTGTCCAATGCTGGTATAGGAGGTCCCGCCTCTGCTGGACTCCATCAAGGAGTCTGGTGAACGATCCCTCTGAGAATCTTGAAGCAGGCTTCCTGGCTGCCATCGCCTCAGTTGATTGTGGACCAAGTGCTGATGATTGCTGGGGAGGTGTTTAAATGCAGCTCCCCATTCATTGCAGTGATTAAGTTTCTCCAGGGCGAGCGAATCAATGGGAGGCCACCAAGAGCCCGGCGTGATTCATGTGAGGAAAAAACTTTTGCTTAGGAGGGTCAACATTCCGTGAGATTTCCCGCCGATGCCACCAACAGGATTCGCAGCCCCAGGGGAAGTCCAATGGGGACTTCTTGCTGCGCTTGAGGATGCACGCTGCCAATTACGAGTTTGGCCTCGCATTGACCGCCTCCCTGCGGGGCCATTTCGTTTGTGGGTTCTGCGACGCCGGCACCCAATGAAAGTTACTGATGGAAACTCATTTGATCCTTCAGAGGGCAATCGACACCGCCGTTTCCCGGACGAGCGCACAACACGGGGTCCAAGAGTCTCAGAGCATGGCAGCCCTGAGCCTCAGCCGTTGGAGCAACTACAGGCCAGCCGAGTCTGGGCCTGAAGGATGGGAACACCCCCAGGCTGGGACCTGGTGCAGGGACAGTGGGCGTCGCCATGGTGCACCGGGGTTCGTCTGGGGTGATTCGCTTGAGCCGGAATACCAAGATGGTGGCCGCAGACAGCAGGCGGGCCCAGGACCTCAGGCAAGCCTGTGAAGACTTCCCGCCAGCTTCCCAGATGTTACCCGCCCCTCCTAGAGGCCAGGCAGACTATGTCGAAGACCAAGAAGATGCCCAGCGACAATTTTATTGCGTGATGGCTCCCAGAGTTGCATCAATCAGGATAGCACTGGGCACCCCATTGAAATGGAGCTCGATACCAGAGCAGCGGCCTCAGTCATCATCCGCCCTATGTTCGTCATGACCCAATTTGGTTCTTCTTGATGCCAGGTTGGCTACGTATATGGGGGATCACCGGGCCATTGAAGGCGCCTCCCAAGTAACTGTGACATATGGGGACCAGTCGGCATTCTGCCCTTGGTGGTGGTCCGCAGTGAAGGCTCCAGTTTGTTGGGCTGCGACTGGCTGCGTCACTTGAAGTTGGACAGCGAGCCTGCCGCTTGTACCTCCATGGCCCGGAAGGGGTTGTGGAAAAGTTCTCATGGGTTTTTGCTGACGGTCTCGGCACCATCAAAGGAGCATTGGCTAAAATCAGCGTGGACACACACGTGCAACCCCGCTATTTCCACGCCTGGCCGGTACCATACACACTTTGCCCCGAGGTTGACGCCGAGTTGGATCGCCTTGAGCACCTGGGCATCATCCGCCCCGCCCACTTCACTGACTGGGCAGCACCACTAGTACTGGTGTTGAAACACAACGGATCTGTGCTGTTGTGTGGGGACGATAAAATGACGATGAACTGGGTTTCCCATCTCGACCGTTACCCGGTCCCACGCATCGAGGACTTATACGCCAAGCCCAGTGGCAGCAGGACGTTTACCAAACTTGACATGAGCCACAAGTATCTACAATTGGTGTTTGATCAGGGCTCCTGCCGGTTTGACATCATCAACACCCACAGGGTGCTGTACGAATACACTCGTTTGCCGATCGGGGTTTCTTAGGCCTGTGTGATAGGCCAGCGGATTAAGGAAAACATCGTGAGCGGTCTGACCAGGGTGAGAGTATACCTAGATGACATCCTCATCACGGGGCCTTGGACAGGGAACACTTGGACAACCAGGCTGAAGTCCTCCGGTGGTTTGAGCAGTCGGCGTCAGGAGGCAGAAGTGCGTTTTCAACACCCTTCAGGTCACCTATTTAGGGTATCGGGTGGACCGGCGCGGCCATCATCCCACACGGTCAAACCAAGCTAGGCTTTTTTTTTAGGGCTCATCAATTATTATGGGAAATTCAGCCCGATCCACCAATTGTTGAAAAAGGGGGCACCAGTGGGAGTGGGGTCCCCCGCAACAGAAGGCATTCCAGGAGGTGAAGCCACAATTGTCCTCCGAGAAGCTGCTCATGCACTTTGACCCTGCCAAGCTGTTTCTCCTCATGTATCTTTGTATCATCGGCAAACTTAGCCAAAATGCCCCCAGTCCTGTCATCTAGATCGTTAATATATAAAGAGAACAGCTGTGGCCACAACACTGAACCCTGCGGGACACCACTCGTCACCGGTTGCCATTCCGAAAAATAACCTTTTATCCCAAATCTCTGCCTTCTGCCTGACAGCCAATCGTCAATCCATGTTAGTACCTTGCCTCGAATTTAGCACAGGGCTAAATCACTGGCTTTGAAAGCAGACCAAGGTAGGCCAGCAGCATGGTTCAATTCCCGTAACAGGCGCTGGAATGTGGTGACTAGGGGCTTTTCACAGTAACTTCATTGAAGCCTACTTGTGAAAATAAGCGATTTTCATATCATTTCATTTACATACCATGGGCCCTTATTTTACTCAGCAGTCTCCCGTGAGGCACCTTATCAAAGGCCTTTTGGAAGTCAAGATAGATAACATCCATTGGCTCTCCTTGGTCTAACCTATTTGATATCTCTACAAAGAACTCTAACAGGTTTGTCAGGCACGACCTCCTCTTACTAAATCCATGCTGACTTGTCCTAATCCAACCCTGCACTTCCAAGAATTTAGAAATCAGGGGCGAAATTCTCTGGAAACGGCGCGATGTCCTCCGACTGGCGCCCAAAATGGCGCAAATCAGACGGGCATTGCGCCACCCCAAAGGTGCGTAATCCTCCGGATTTTGGGGGGCCGAGCCCCAACCTTGAGAATTTCCGCCCCGCCAACTGGCGGGAAAGGCCTTTGGTGCCCCGCCAGCTGGCGCAGAAATGACATCTCCGGGCGGCGCATGCGCGGGAGCGTCAGCGGCCGCTGACGGCATTCCTGCGCATGCGCATTGGAGGGAGTCTCTTCCGCCTCTGCCATAGTGGAGACCGTGGCGGAGGCGGAAGGGAATGAGTGCCCCACGGCACAGGCCCGCCCGCGAATCGGTGGGCCCCGATCGCGGGACAGGCCACCGTGGGGGCACCCCCTGGGGCCAGATCGCCCCGCGCCCCCCCCCAGGGCCCTGGAGCCCGCCCGCGCCTCCTTGTCCCGCCGGTAAGGTAGGTGGTTTAATTTACGCCGGCGGGACAGGCATTTTAGCGGCGGGACTTCGGCCCATCGAGGCCGGAGAATCGAGCGGGGGGGCCCGCCAACCGGCGCGCCGCGATTCCCGCCCCCGCCGAATATCCGGTGCCGGAGACTTCGGCAACCGGCGGGGGCGGGATTCACGCCAGCCCCCGGCGATTCTCCGACCCGGCGGGGGGTCGGAGAATCTCGCCCTACATCCTTAACAATGGTTTCGAGAATCTTGCCAACAACCGAGGTTAGGCTAATTGACCTATAATTTTCCATCTTTTTCCTTGTTCCCTTCTTGAACAGGGGGGCTACAACAGCGATTTTCCAATCCTCTGGGACTTTCCCGGACTCCAGTGACTTTTGAAAGATCATAACTAACGCCTCCACTATTTCTTCAGCTATCTCCTTTAGAACTCTAGGATGTAGCCCATCTGGGCCCGGAGATTTATAAATTTTTAGACCTCATAGTTTCTCTAGCACTTTCTCCTTTGTGATGGCTACCATATTCAACTCTGCCCCCTGACTCTCCTGAATTGTTGGGATATTACTCATGTCTTCTACTGTGAAGACTGACTCAAAGTACTTATTTAGTTCCTCAGCTATTTCCTTGTCTCCCATCACTAGATTACCAGCGTCATTTTGGAGCAGCCCAATGTCTACTTTTGCCTCCCGTTTGTTTTTAATGTATTTAAAGATACGTTTACTATCAGTCCTAATGTTACTGGCTAGCCTGCCTTCATAATTGGTCCTCTCTTTCCTTATTTCTCTCTTTGTTATCCTCTGTTTGTTTTTGTAGCCTTCCCAATCTTCTGACTTCCCACTACTCTTTGCCACATTATAGGCTTTCTCTTTTGCTTTGATGCATTCCCTAACTTCCTTTGTCAGCCATGGCTGCCTAATCCCCCCTCTGATTACCTTTATTTTCTTTGGGATGAACCTCTGTACTGTGTCCTCAATTACTCCCAGAAACTCCTGCCATTGCTGTTCTACTGTCTTTCCCACTAGGCTCTGCTTCCAGTCGATTTTCGTCAGTTCCTCCCTCATGCCCCTGTAGTTACCTTTATTTAACTGTCACACCTTCACATCTGATTCTACCTTCTTTCTTTCAAATTGGAGATTGAATTCGACCATATTATGATCACTGCCTCCTAAGTGCTCCCTTACTTTAAGATCTTTAATCAAGTCTGGCTCATTACATAACACTAAGTCCAGAATGGCCTGTCCCCTCGTGGGCTCCATCACAAGCTGTTCCAAAAAGCCCTCCTGTAAACATTCAATGAATTCCCTTTCCTTGGGTCCACTGGCAGCATTTTTTACCCAGTCCACCTGCATATTGAAGTCCCCCATGATCACTGTGACCTTGCCTTTCTGACATGCACTTTCTATTTCGTGGTGCATTTTGTGCCCCTGGTCCTGACCACTGTTAGGAGGCCTGTACATAACTCCCATTATGGTTTTTTTGCCTTTGTGGTTCCTCAACTCTACCCACACAGACTCCACATCATCTGACCCTATGTCGTTTAGTGCTATTGATTTAATTTCATTCCTAATTAACAAGGCAACCCCGCCCCCTCTGCCCACCTCTCTGTCTTTTCGATAGGTTGTGAATCCCTGGCTGTTTAAATGCCAGTCCTGAACCCCCTGCAACCACGTCTCTGTGATGCCTACCACATCATACCTGCCAGTCACAATCTGGGCCACAAGCCCATCTACCTTGTTCCATACACTGCGCGCATTTAAATATAGCACCTTTAATTCTCTATTGACCGTCCCTTTTTGTTTTCTTCGTGTGGTGGACCTTGGTTTACTGAGCCTTTCCATACACTGTGTCATATTTTGTGGGATGGGGACTATCGTAACCTTTCCTGAGTTCTGTCTTTTCGTGCTTTTTTGTATTCCTAAGCAGCTACGCTTCCCACTGATTACTTCACCTCTTGGTTCCCTGACTTTCGCTTCCCCCCCAATCTCTAGTTTAAAGTCCTATTGACCACCCTATTTTCTCTTTTCGCCAGAACACTGGTCCCAGCTCGGTTCAGGTGGAGACCATCCCAACGGTATAGGTCCCCCCTGTCCCAAAAGTGATGCCAGTGTCCCATGAAAAGGAACCCCTCTTTCCCACACCACTCTTTCAGCCACGTGTTAACTTCCCTTATTCTTGCCTCCCAATGCCAATTTGCACGTGGCTCGGGCAGTAATCCGGAGATTATGACCCTTGAGGACCTGTTTTTTAATTTGAATCCTAGCTCTTTATAATCTCTAAACAGGTCCTCTTTTCTAGACTTGCCCATGTTATTGGTCCCGACATGGACCACAACAACTGGATCCTCCCCCTCCCTCTCCAGTATCCTTTCAAGCCGGTCAGAGATGTCCCGCACCCTAGCACCGGGCAGGCAACATACCATGCGGGACTCTTTATCCTGCTCACAAAGGATACTAACTATCCCCCTGATAATAGAATCCCCTACAACTACAACTTGCCTATTTACTCTCTCCCCTTGAATGGCCTGCTGAACCATGGTGCCTTGGTCAGTTGACTCATCCTTCCTGCAGCCCTGTTCGCCATCCACACAGGGAGCAAGTGCCTCATACCTGTTGGACAGGGTCAAGGGCTGAGGCTCCTTAGTTCCTGACTGATGGTTCCCTTTACCTGCCTGACTTGCAGTCACACCCTGCTGTCCCTGGCCACTGGCAGGATTTAAACTACTTACTCTGACAGGTGTGACTGCCTCCTGAAACACAGTGTCCAGGTAAGTCTCCCCCTCCCGGATGTGCCTCAGTATTTGAAGCTCAGACTCCAGCTCATCAACTCTGAGCAGGAGCTCTTCGAGCAGCCAACACTTACTGCAGATGTGGTCACTGCAGTTCACAATGGGATCTGCCAGCTCCCACATCAAGCAGCTGAAGCACATCACCTGACCAGCCATCACTAATTAATTAATTAGTTTAATTTAAGTTTACGAGTTTAGCTGTGGTTTTAAAAAAATTTGGGGCAGATTTGCTATCAACCAATCAGATCGCAGCTTCCCTCTGACGTCACTTTTGGGAAAAAAAACTGGAAGTTACCGTTAGGTTTTTCTACTCACAGAGACTGCTCCTCCTCCTCCGAACGGCTCCCGAAATTAGGCACGAAGAAAGAGAGAGAACAAAACAGTCGGGAAAAAGCACCTTCTCCCACTCTTCACCGAATTACCTCACTGCACCAAATTACCAAATTCTCACTCTGTCTGTGTCTCACTCACTCAGGCTGTGCCTCCTTGACCAGCGCAATGCTTAACATGAATGAGATAACTAATTGCAATGTCTCTTAGCCCATTACTTAACAGTCTCCCCTTCCTTGGAGAAAAAAAAATTAGGTGAAAACAAAATTTCAAGAAACTCAAAAACACACACATGATTTCCCCCCTTTTTTTGGGGGGACGAGAAAGAAAAAAAAAACAGTCACAGAAACAAGCGCCCTTCATTAACAATATCCAAAAGTTTCTGTGAACTCGCCCCTCTTTTCGTAAAACAGTCTGACAGTTGATAGCTCCTGTCGACCCATGTAATTTTTGTTATTTCCCCTCTGTCAAACATCTGCTTCAAACTTGTGATGTCTATCCGTAACCTCTTTTCATTGACACTTTTTGTAGAGTGCACATTTTCCCACAGGGATTTATTGTCAATGTGACAATCAATAGGTATAATACCCAAATCCCCTAATTTCTGTCAATATCATACTTATATAAAAGGCCATATCCACCGCCTCTACAAGGCTTAACATCTCAGCAGCCAAAGTGCTTTTTACCACTCTCCTTATTTTCTTTGTTTCCCACACAAGCGGGCAACATTTACCATTGTTCCCCAAAAGGAAAATTATAAAACGTCCTGCGCTTGAAACCCCATCACATAAATTTGCATAAGACACATCACTATAAACTATGAGTTTCAAGTGCCTAAGGGCACCTAAAACCGGGAACTTGAAAACACACTCCTGCATTTTTAGTTTGGCCAACGCTTTATTTCCTCTTATTATGTCTTCCACTTTGGGATCATTCATTTTTGTACTCAACTCTAAGACATCAAAACTCACGTCCGGTCTAGTCTGTCTACCTAACCAGTTCAGTTGCCCAATTAAACTTCGCAGTTGCTCTTTTTCTGTCTTTGAAACCATTGCGTCTTTTTGTGAAACTCGGCCACGACAAATTGCTATTGGGCTGATGCTTTCCAAATAAGATTGCTGACGTAAAGTTGCCCCTCACTTAGTCTGTCCAATTTCCAGTCCAATATATTTAAATGCACCGGAAGCCTGACTTCCAGCCCTGAATTCTTTCCTCAAACCAGAGATTACAATAGCTTCAAAATCAGTAGTCCCACCCCACAAAAAATCATCGACATGCATCATAAAAATGCCAGAAAGATTTCCTTTATAGTGCCAGTAAAACATTGCAGGATCTGCTTTCAACTGGCAACAGCCTAACTTTAATAAAACTGACCTTACTGAAAAATACCAGACTTTAGATGCATCATTTAATCCATATACACATTTGTTCAACTTCCAGAGTACCCCTTCTGAGTTAGCTGCTTCTTTAGGAGGATGGAGAAAAATCTCTCTCTGGAGCTGATGCCCCTGCAAAAAGGCAGCTTTTATATCTATAGATTTGTATTCCCATGCCTTTGTGGCTAATAGAGCCAAGAAGATATTTAAAATAACCTTTCCTGCTGTAGGTGAATCTACCCTGAAATCCTGATCTTCTAAGTTTTCTTCAAATCCCCTTGCCACAAGCCTAGCCTTTGCCTTATAAGTTCCATCCGGAAGAACCTTTTCTGTGCAAATCCATCTGTGGGATAGAGCTCTTTGTCCCCTATCCGGTATTTCCGTATATACACCAAATTCACTCCAACTATGCAATTCTTGCTGTTTAGCTTCTTTGATAACTTTTTCATCTAATTTATTTGAAGCCACCAAAATCTCATGTGCATGTGGGGTTCTACTCCTCTTAGTATTCGTAGTCTTACTCATGTTCCGAGATCTTGATAAACTACGTCCCCTCTCCCGCCTGGTATCTCATTCTGTACTGCTACTGCTTGATCTTTCCCTTCTGCTGTGGGATGTCCTTTCAATAGTTCTCAACCTTTTCCTGCGGACCTGTTCACTATCCGATGTACTATCTGAACTGGCACTGCGTTTCTGTGCCCTCCATTTTTGAACTTCGTTTTCCCAATCCATTGTCTTGACTCCTTCCCCTGAATGCTGTACATTCAACCAATGTTTATACTTTCCAGTGGTCTTCCCTGCTCTACTAATAACAGTTGCATCCTTCCATTGACTAGACCCTTCAGGCAAATATATCACTTTTGTACCAACTTTTGGCAGTTGCCCTTTCGGAAAAATGGCCTGTTCTAATTCATCAGAAGTGTTGTGTTCCTCCACAGAAACCCTGTCTATATCAGTTAATTGGTCCTCATAGTTCTGTAACACATGCTGACTCTGGTTCCTTGTCATGTCTGTCTGCTCTGTCTAAATTTGAAAATTTGTAATCTGTACCCATTATCCTTGATGAATGTACCCTAACAGTTTGATTACCATGTTGCAAAATAATTGTTTTGCCATCTATGCCTTTGATCTTCCCTGGGCCTTTCCATTCATTAGAATTGTCTCTCTTATAGTATACCATGCCCCCTTGCTGAAAAACGGCATCTGATGGCCTTACACTATGATTTAAAGCTCTGCAAATTCTTTCAGAGACTTCTGATTCCAAAAAAGCTTTTCTACTGCTATGTAATGCATTCAAATGTTCAGCAAAGCCAGAGCTAATTGTAGTCCCCTCCCAAGCTGGAGGCTGGTCATCCAAAATGGACGGAATTTTAGGATTTCTACCAAACACTAATTGATAAGGACTATAGCCCCCAACCATCTGCAATGAATTCTTTGCATGTACTGCCCATGCTAAAGCTGAATTTAGCCTGCAATTTGGTTGATCTGCCAAAATTTTCTGAAGCATGTCATCGATGACAGCATGATTTCTTTCACAGACACCATTACTAAATGGGCTTTCTGCAGCCGTATTCATAACTCTGATATGCATGTTTTCACACATATCCCTGAACTCATCATGAGCAGATTCTCCCCCATTGTCCGTAAGGAATTTTGCCGGTGGACCCATTCCTGTCCCTATCCATTTTTCCACGATTTGATCCAGAATTACTCTCTTTTCTTGACTTAATACAATCGTTGATTGACTAATTCTGGTTGCAAAATCTACAAAATAAATATATTATTCACTTTATCCCAGACCTTAAGGTCAATAGCCACAATGTCGTTAAAATCCCTGGCCAAAGATAGGGTTACTATCGGTCATGCTGGTGTCCTTCTGTACTTCCTACAAACTTCACAGCGGTCACTAACCTGTTCTATCAGTTTAGTATAGTCGTCATCCCTTACCCCTGCATCATTTAATACATTTTTCAGCCTCCGAGGAGACGGATGTGCAAATTGCCTATGCAGTTTTAATACCACAAGCTTTTTATCAGCTAAAGTCCCATTTTCAACTGCCATTAACACATCCTTAACCACTCTACTTGAAATATTATTTGTCAGTAATGGAATACAATAGTGTCCCGACTGTGTAAATTGTAAGTCCACCGTCTTTCTAAAAACTGTTGCCTTATCCTGTTCCATATCCAGTTTCATGTGTGCTTTCTTCATCGATGGTCTGCTCAGAAGCAAAGTTATCTCACTTGATACAACATCCGTGCGAATGAAATGATTCACTCCGGCAATATTGCAAGGGATCACCACTCTTTTCAGCGACTTGAGAGTATTATCATCCCCAAACCTGAAACTTGTGGAATTTTCAAATTCCTTAACCTTGTTACGATTTTCAGCATTCAAAGAGTCCAGGTAACATTTTAACCAGTCAATTCCACACACAGTAGATGTGCAGCCACTGTCCAATACAGCACAGTTGAAGGATTATGCAACCAACATCCTCATTACCGGCATAAAACTGCTCGTCAATAGGACAATGCCTTCTTTCTGATCACTATCTTTTTCCTCTTCTGACTCTTCCGTGTCATGTGTCGCTTTAAACACTCTATCATAACGAGTTGGACAGTTGAAAGCATAATGGTATTGAGAGTCACATCGAAAACATCGATTTATCATGCCCCGTGCATTTCTGGGGTTCATCTTCCTATTGTAGGTTCTAACTGGGTTTCTGTCTTCATAATTTCCTTGTCTCGGTCTCCTTCTATAGTCATGAGCCCTGTTCATAGCCATACAATTTTGCCATCCTGTTAGTAGTGTATCTTCCATATTCTGCCTTATTGCAGGCTGACCTATTTGGGTCATCAGAGCCATCGGAATCGAATATTTCCCCAGAAACTTTTGTAAAGCTTTTGTCATCTGTTCGAATAAGCTATCCTTATCAGTAAACTGAACTCCTGTCAAAACCAGGAGCCTATCCATGTTGCTCACTCTAGCACAGTCAAGTAATTTAAAGGCCAACGCAGACTGTGGAAATTCCAGGTTGTGTTTCTGCAGTCTTTTGTATAGTCTGCCAAATTCTATTATATAGTCTTCCATGGAGGTATCCTCCATTTTCCGGAACTTATCAAAATCCGACCATGCTTCATACGCACTTAACAAGTCATCTTGCTTATAAATCTTATCCATATAATGTAATAAAGTCTCCAGACCTTCTTCTGAGTCTAACTCTTCCAATTCCAGCTCAGGAAGCACTTTGTTTCGGATTTTACTGCCATATGGTAGAGAAAAAGCCAATGCCATACCTTGATTTCTCTTTCCCAAAGCTGTTACATTAGTCCACATAACTACTGCACTTCTCCATTGGTCGTACGATTCCCTTTCAGAAAATAAGGGAGGATAGTCATATCCAGCCATCTTTATCCTCGGTTCAGCCATATATCCCTTTTTTTTTCTTTTCTCACTCACTCCTTGGTTTGATCTGGAAAAGTTGTATCTTTCAACCCTTCACATTTACATAGCAACCATCCTCTGCTACCAATTGTTAGACGTTTTAGTTGCTGCGATATGAAGAATCTAAAGTTCTGTTCCTTTTTCACAAACACACATTTATTTCCTTCCAACAGCCTTTGCACAAATCTCTCACTATACATCACCTGACAGAGGCCACCTGAAGCCCCTTTACATATCAGTGTCAATTAATGGATACTTAACATAAATGAGACAACTAATTGCAATGTCTCTTAACCCAGTACTTAACAGTGTATACCTCAATAAACCTGAGTTCATTTTATCCTACCGTGCATTCCTGTGTCACTTGGTTGAATTCTACAGGAACAATCATCAGAGCAGTATTAAACATGAAGAAATAATCACTCACTCTTCCTTGGATTGCACGAATGGTCATAGTGAATGTCTTTTCTTGGCTAAAATTAGCAAAGGAAAATAGATCCTTAAATAAATAAACAACAATTCGTCTCATGGTACAAAGATATTTCAGTGAAGGGGGAGCTCATACTGAAAACACTATTATTTTAATTGAAATGCTCTGACTCATGCCAGAGTTCCATTAAAACATCAGTTAGCAAAAACAATTAGGAGCAGCAGGATATTTCATGCTCACAGCCATCCCTAATTCCTTGCTCTAATCTTTCCAGAACAGGCAACTGATCTTTTTCCGAAGCCAATATCAGAGCTTCTAGAGTAAAGGATTAGGTTGGACAGTTTGTCAGAGCCAATCAGTAAACAAACAGACTAGGAAAGGCAGCAACATCACAGTTTGCTTCTTCCAATTTAGAAAGCCAGAGTTCGCTCAGGTCTTCTAACATTTGTTGAATTGTAATAGATTGAAAATATTCAAGATCTATAACACTGCTTAGCTCAAATAAATTTTACAAAATATAATATTGGAAACCAAATGGCCATATTTATAAATGGACGTGGCACCACGTCCTGTTCACAGAAAGCAGAACCAATCCAATCTTACTGATTACTGTTCCCTTAGTCTACTCTCAATCATCTGCAAAGTGATGTACGCTGTCATTGATAGTGCTGTCAAACAGCACTTACACAGTGACAACTCTGCTCACCGATGCTCAGTTTGTATCTACCAGGGGCTCTTGCCTCCTGACCTCATTGCAGCCTCAGCCCAAACATGGACAAAAGAACTGAATTTCAGAGATTAAATGAAAGTAACTGCCCGTGACATAAAAGCAGCCTCTGATAAGGCAACATTTATTGCCCAACCCTGAATGCTCTTGAGAAAGGGTAGCACGGTGGCACAGGGTTAGCATTGCTGCGTCAGAGCGCCAGGGACCTGGGTTCAATTCAGCTTTGGGTCACTGTCTGTGTGGAGTTTGCATATTCACCCAGTGTCTGCGTGTGTTTCCTCCGGGTGCTCCGGTTTCCTCCCACAGTTCAAAGATGAGCAGGTTAGGTGGATTGGCCATGCGAAATTACCCCTTAGCGTCCAAGGATGTGCAGGTTAGGTAGGGTTATGGGGTTATGAAGATAGGGCAGGGGAGTGGGCCTGGGGAGAGTGCTCTTTCAGAGGTTCTGTGTAGACTTGATGGATCGAATGGCCTCCTTGTGCACTGTAGAAGTTCCATGGTTCTAAGGTGATGGTGAGCCACATTCTTGAACTGCTGCTGTCAATGCGGCTTAGATACACCGACTGTACTCTTTGTAAGGAAGTTCCAGGCGTTGACCACAATGGTGGTGAAAGAATAGCAACATAGTTACAATTTATATGGTTTTTGTTTGGAGAGGAACTTACTGGTGGTGGTGTTCCCATGCGGTTGCCTGTGTCCTTATAGTTGGTAGAGTTGCAGGTTTGAAAAGTGCTGTCAAAGGAGATTTGGTGGATTGCTGCAGTATATCTTGTATGTTGTGAACTCTGCTGCCACTGTGCACCAGTGGAAAAAGGAGTGAATATTTAAGATGGTGGGTGGCCTTCATATCACACGGCCTGCTTTGTTCCAGATGGTTTCAAGGAACCCTAGTAAAATCAAAGTCAATTGAAATTAGAGGGGAAACCCACCACTGGCTGGACTTATATCTAACATAAACAAAGATGGCTGTAGTTGCTGGAGGCTAACCATCACACCACCAGGTCATCACTGAGGGGTTGTTCAGGATAGTGTCCCAGCACAACCATCTTCAGCTACTTCAACAATGACCTTCCTTCCATCACAAGGTCAGAGTGGGGATGTTCACTGATGATTACACAATGTTCAGTCCCATTTGTAATTCCTCGGATGTTGATATAGCTCATGGCCCCATGCAGCAAGACTTAGCCAACATTTGGGCTTGGCCTGATAACTGGCAAGTAAAATTCATGCCACATAATTAGCTGGTAATGGCCATTTCCAACAAGAGAGAATCTAACTATTTCCCTTTGACATTTGCTGAGTCTCCCATTATCTACCAATGACCAGAAACTAAACTGGGCCAGCCATATGAATACTGTGGCAACAAGAGTCGGTCACAGACTGGGGCTCAGGTTTTGACTCTCCAAAGCCTGGCCAGCATCCTCAAGGCAAATCAGAAGTGCGATTAAAAGTTCTCCACTCGCCTGGATGAGTACAGCTCCTGCGACACTCAAGGAGCTCAAGAACATTTGGGACAAAGTAGCCCGCTTGATCTGAACCCCTTCCACCATTTTAAATATTTACTTCTTTCTTGACTGGAGTGGCAGCAGGGTGTACCATATACAAGATACAGTGAAGCAGCTCGCCAAGTCACCTCCGATAGCACTTTCCAAATCTGTGACCTCTACCACCTAAAAAGACAAGGGCAGCAGAAGCATGGAAACACCACCACCTCTAAGTTCACCTCTAAGCACAAGCCATGGTGACTTAGAACTCTATTGCTCTTCTTTCACTGTCACTAGGTCAAAATCTTGGCACTTCCTTCCCCAGAGTGCAGTGTGTATACCTGCACTACATGGACTGCAGTGGTTCAAGAAGGTGGCTGACACCACCTTCTCTCGGGCATTTGGCAATGGGTAATAAATGCTGGCCTTTCCAGCAATGCTCACATCCCATGAAAACGAAAGGACAAAAAAGAAAATCTCCCCTTTTTAGCTCAACATTTAAAAAAAAGAAAACTCTATTATAGATTTTTTAGAGGCACCAGTCTATCGAAAATGATCCTGAGTAACATCTGTGCATTAACCTTTCTGTAACGTTGGTAGTTTAAAAAATTGTGTAACAGAACATAATTACTGACACAAGTTGTACAGCAATAAACTATGTCTTCTTGATGTCTTTCCCAAAAAAGGGCCCTGTCTTCTTACACACCATTTCTTGTAGTTAGAGTTCTCACACTTAGTGGATAATCTGTCATGCATTGCGGCAAGAGGTGTGTATTTTAGGCTAGGTGACCATCTTCTTGATTCCTCTGCCTGAAAGACGGTTCGATCGTAGTCCCACAACCTCCATCAGAGGGTAGGGGAAGGAGGCAGGTCACAAACCCATCCAGGCCAGAACAGGGATCGAACCCATGCTGTCGGCACCAATATGATCCACACCAGTCCCCTAAGGTGCCTGAGTTGCTGTGCAACGTTCACTTTTCCACTGCATGCTGGAGTTCAGAGCTATGAACAGCCACGGTAGCTGCTCCTATTTTCTTTCCATCACGAGGCTGACCAGGAATCTCTGCCACTCTCACCCCCTGCCATTGGTGTATGTTGGAAGGATTTACTTCTTGATATCAACCTGTTTGGCCACGTTACGAACACGCCTTTTTTGATTCATCAATTCCTGGAGTGGGACTTGAACCCAGAGCCTCTGGTTCAGAGTCAGGGATGATACTCACTGCACCTCTGTACCTCCTCCCAGGTAAGTGAGGGAATTATATTTTCGAAGGTGCTGTGTATTGAAATTCCTGCGGGCCTAGCGATGGGTATTTATGCTCCGGAGCAGTTGGGATGCATTGTTAGGATATGAGAAACATATCCATTCAGCTCATTTTGAAATGTTCCTTTAAATTAGAATGAAGGATTTTTATAACAATGAACTCCATCACTTCCATGTCGCCCAGTGGCAAAGTTAAACACTTTACCTCAGCCAGTTCTAGTGCAAACACTTGATACCTGTCTCCAGGGATTGCATTAAAGAAAATGAAAGAGGAACAGCTTTAAATAGAAAGGTTTTCTCGCAGTTCTAATTAAACACACCCTTTGGCTCATTTTGACCATGTTAATTTGAAAAATTAGTTTGGATTGAAAAAAAAAACTTTTGGTTCGGATTGCCAACAAATTCTCACTGTCAGTTAGTTGCATTCAGTTTTAATCATTTGGCACTACCTACAGAAATACAACGGAAAGGTGGCTCTGAAAATATTCAATAGGTGCCGGCTGTGGTTCACACTCCCATCTTTGAATGAGAAGATTATTGGTTCCAGCCCCAATTCAGATGGCTGAGCAGAAAGTCCAAGCTGATATAGCATCACACTACTGAGGGAATGCTGCACTGTTGGGCGCACCTCATTTTGAAGGGTGAGATATTAAACCATGCCCTGTCTGCTCTCTCAGCTGGGCATGAGGGATCTCATTGCAGTATTTGAAGAAGAGCAAGGACCGGAGGGTATGATGCAGCCAACATTTATCCTGCAACCAACATGGCTAAAACAGATCATCTGATTATTATTGCATTTCTGTTTGTAGTGTGTGGATTATATCAAGGATATTATTAAACTAGAAAGAGTGCAGAAAAGATTTACTAGGATGTTGCCGGGACTTGATGGTTTCAGTTATAAGGAGAGGCTGGATAGACTGGGACTTTTTTCCCTGGAGCGTAGGAGGCTTAGGGGTGATCTTATAGAGGTCTATAAAATAATGAGGGGCATAGATAAGGTAGATAGTCAACATCTTTTCCCAAAGGTAGGGGAGTCTAAAACTAGAGGGCATAGGTTTAAGGTGAGAGGGGAGAGATTCAGAAGGGCCCAGAGGGGCAATTTCTTCACTCAGAGGGTAGTGAGTGTCTGGAATGGGCTGCCAGAGGTAGTAGTAGAAGCGGGTACAATTGTGTCTTTCAAAAAGCATTTAGATGGTTACATGGGTAAGATGGGTATAGAGGGTTATGGGCCAAGTGCGGGCAACTGGGACTAGCTTAATGGTAAAAAACTGGGCGGCATGGACTGGTTGGGCCGAAGGGCCTGTTTCCATGCTGTAAACTTCTATGACTTCTATGGATTACTTCAGAATATTTCTTACATTACAATAGTGACCAGCCTTCAGGAAAGATAGAACCCCTACAGTGCAGAAAGAGACCATTCAGCCCATCGGATCTGCACTGACCCTCTGAAAGAGCACCCTACCTCGGCCCACTCCCTCGCCCTATCCCTGCAACCCTATAACCCCAACTAATCTGCACATTTTTGGACAATAAGGGGCAATATTTAGCATGACGAATCCAGCTAACCTGCACATCTTTCGACTGTGGTAGGAAACAGGAGCACCCGGAGGAAACCCACGAAGAGATGGGGAAAACATGCAAACTCCACACAGGCAGTCACCCAAGGCCAGAATTGAACCCGGGTGCTTCGCACTGTGCCACAGTGCCGTCTCATATGGTCATTGTGTAGTACTGAATGTGGGTATTGCTGATAAAGGAGAGATTTTTGGTTGAATCTTTCTGTCTTGCAGTCATCAGGACATTTTGCACGAATACAAATTCAAGGGGGACAATAAATCAATACTGTACGGGGAAGAGAATACTGATTGGTTAGGAAGACTCCACTTAAAACAATGAACAATATTTGAAAGTATTAAAGCGACGGGAATGGTGTTAAATGGAAGCAGTGAAAGATGCTCTCACTCAAAGTGTTGGAAGTGTTTTGCAATGGTGCCAACTACTTGGGAGATAGGTTCACTACAGGACCAGAATATAACAGTTCAGGCTATCTCCAGTACTGAAATATCTTTTTAATCTTTCTCACAGGAAATATTCTGAAGTAAATATCCAGAAGGGATAACTATTGAGATTGATATAGATTTATTCTTAAAAGGGTTTTAATTTTTGACTCTTAGACTGCACTGGTGGATAAATTATCTCCTATCTCACAGGCATTCAAAGTAAAGATCATAGAATTTACAGTGCAGAAGGAGGCCATTCGGCCCATCGCGTCTGCACCGGCTCTTTGGAAAGAGCACCCTACCCAAGCCGACACCTCCACCCTATCCCCATAACCCAGCAACCCCACCCGGCACTAAGGGCAATTTTGGACACTAAGGGCAATTTAGCATGGCCAATTCACCTAACCTGCACATCTTTGGACTATGGGAGGAAACCGGAGCACCCGGAGGAAACCCACGCACACACAGGGAGAACGTGCAGACTCCGCACAGACAGTGATCCAAGCCGGGAATCAAACCTGGGACCCTGGAGCTGTGAAGCAATTGTGCTAACCGCTACGCTACCGTGCTGCCCCTGAGATCATGGCCGGGATTCTCCAATCCCACGCTGGATCGGAGAATCACCGGCGGGGGGGGGGGGGGCAATTCCGGCACACCGCTCCGATGCCAGGCTGCTGATTTTGCGCTGACCGTTGAAAGCGGCTCCCCCGGCGATTCTGTGTGCTCCACGGGCCGAGTGCACGCCGAGTTCCGCACAGTTCTGCCGGCGTTGTTTGCGTATGGTCCTACCCGGCGGGACCTCAGCGTTCTGTCTGTGGGAGCCGTCCTGGTAGGGGGGTGGGGGAGCCGACTCCAGGGGGGGCCTCCACGGTGACCAGGCCCGCGATCGGGGGCAACCGATCGGCGGGTGGACTCATTCGGGGGGGGGGGGGGGGCCTATGTTCCTCCGCGCCAGGCCCCTGTAGGGCTCCGCCATATTGCCCGGGGGCCAGCGCGGAGACGGCCGTGGCACGCATGCACGGACGCTCACCGGCCGTGGCTGGCAGGCTTTCAGCGCCGGAGCAGCGCACAGCACTCCGGCGCCGTTCTTGCCCCCGAGGAAGGGGTGAATGCCTGGGCCAGGAAGCCCATTGACGGCGGCGCCGCTCTCGCCGGTTTTGACGCCGGCGTCAACACTTGGCCGGGATTTCAGAGAATCCTGGCCCAGTACTTAACTTTCATTCTCTTCCAATATGCTTGGATTCGAACGGTTGAGCAGTTGTTGTTTTAACTTTAGTTATCACCATAGAATATTAGGCATCCCAAGGAATCAGGGGCTAAGTTAATGGAATAGAAAACTGCACATATAATTTTGCTATTTAATAAATGTGAGAGAGGGAAGGAAACTCAGGATTCATAGACCAGTTAGACTAATGTTGTCAGGAAGAATGATTGAACAACTTGAACATTTTCAGCTGACCAGAGAGAGGCAGCACTGATTTGTAAATGGAAGGCCATGCTGAAGAACCTGAAGAAGTGGCTAAAATAATGGGCAAGAAAATGTCTCTGGATGTTAGTTACATGGAATTCCTGAGATATTTATCAAAGTCCCTTGTAGAGACTGTTATTTCAAGTTGAAGTTCATGGGATTGAAAACAAATATCGACCCAGGCCTCGATTTTCACAGAGTCATGGAGACTCTATGGGCATGATTCAACAACCGTGTTGTGCCCAGCAGTGAGAGAGGGCAAAATCAACATGCCCGAATCCTTTTGCAATTCACCCGTCCCGCTTCTAATGTGAGTTCCGGATCACGCCCAAAAATAGTGAGAATATCTGTAACCCTCCTTGCATTCACTTCAATCTCAGTAGTGAAGTCGAATGCAGCGGCCTCCCGGGAATAACTGGACTCCTCAGCGGGAAGTCACGCATGTGTCGTTTAGTAATCCTTTTCACAAATGGGAACCTGGTGCAATGGCTCCTGAGGGGAAGTGAGAAGGTGAGTAGCCATTTCCATTTTCCGGCATGCAGCTCAAGGACACTCTCCAGGGGGATGGGCTTGTTCGGGGGTTGCTCCTGGGCCAGTGGGGTGAGGGGCTTTGGGTCTGTGATGCCTTCAAGCCATCTTTAAATATTGTAGAGACACAAAACAGGGGCAACCATGCTTCTAGCCTGTCTGTCCTACCATGCTCTTGCAGGACAGGACCCTGCTGCGGTTTTTATCCTGAATTCAGTTTCATTCCCTTTAACTTCACGTCCTCTTTTTCACAACAGAAAGCATTTAAATGTTTTTGATGTGGCGAGGAACTGTCAATCATAGCAAGACTGGTCATAAACATTGTCGTCAGCACCACAGCAGGGTATTTGGGATGCATCCAAGTGTAAAGGGAAATATAGATCAACAATCCATCAAGCAGCTGGCTCTGGCGTAACAGAACTCAATCATTGGCTAATGTAATGTATTGCTGTGTGAAATTGAATGGAAGGTTTGCATTTCAAAGGCTATCAAGGGATTTGAAGCCCTTTGAAGTGTACTTGTTTTTGAAGAAGCCCCTGATACTTGAAACAGCTGCTGTTTTAAACACCTTTGTCTGAGGCAGCAGATGTGAAAATGCAGTGATCTTTCATTGTACTGCCTGGACCTTTCTTCAGGTTTCAGGCAGGGGTGACTGATGGTCTCTGATGGGTTCTCTGTTGGGGGTCTCTGATGGGAGGGGCATCTGATGGGGAGATCTGATGGGATATAAATGATTTGGAGGAAAATGTAACTGGTCTGATTAGTAAGTTTGCAGACGACACAAAGGTTGGTGGAATTGCGGATAGCGATGAGGACTGTCTGAGGATACAGCAGGATTTAGATTGTCTGGAGACTTGGGCGGAGAGATGGCAGATGGAGTTTAACCTGGACAAATGTGAGGTAATGCATTTTGGAAGGGCTAATGCAGGTAGGGAATATACAGTGAATGGTAGAACCCTCAAGAGTATTGAAAGTCAAAGAGATCTAGGAGTACAGGTCCACAGATCACTGAAAGGGGCTACACAGGTGGAGAAGGTAGTCAAGAAGGCATACGGCATGCTTGCCTTCATTGGCCGGGGCATTGAGTATAAGAATTGGCAAGTCATGTTGCAGCTGTATAGAACCTTAGTTAGGCCACACTTGGAGTATAGTGTTCAATTCTGGTCGCCACACTACCAGAAGGATGTGGAGGCTTTAGAGAGGGTGCAGAAGAGATTTACCAGAATGTTGCCTGGTATGGAGGGCATAAGCTATGAGGAGCGATTGAATAAACTCGGTTTGTTCTCACTGGAACGAAGGAGGTTGAGGGGCGACCTGATAGAGGTATACAAAATTATGAGGGGCATAGACAGAGTGGATAGTCAGAGGCTTTTCCCCAGGGTAGAGGGGTCAATTACTAGGGGGCATAGGTTTAAGGTGAGAGGGGCAAGGTTTAGAGTAGATGTACGAGGCAAGTTTTTTACGCAGAGGGTAGTGGGTGCCTGGAACTCACTACCGGAGGAGGTAGTGGAAGCAGGGACGATAGGGACATTTAAGGGGCATCTTGACAAATATATGAATAGGATGGGAATAGAAGGATACGGACCCAGGAAGTGTAGAAGATTGTAGTTTCGTCGGGCCGTATGGTCGGCACGGGCTTGGAGGGCCGAAGGGCCTGTTCCTGTGCTGTACATTTCTTTGTTCTTTGTTCTTTGTTGGATCACTGATTGGGGTCCTCTGTTGGACAGGGTCTGATGGAGGGTTCTGATCGGGAGCTCTGACGGGGTGTCTGTTGGAGTGTCTGATGGGGGGGTCGGTGGGGGGAGTCGGGTCACGCTCATGTGTGCAGGTGTGGGGGGGGGGTGACCTGTCATCCCCGTGGTGGGGCCGGGAAGGATGGGGTGGGGCAAGATTTGTGCTGTGGGTGGAGGGGGCCCAACGCCTGACCTCGGTATCGGGCCGCCTGCTCAAAATGGCGCCCCGATACCAGGATAATCCCTCGAGCTCGCCTCCAAACATAAATTAGCATGGAAAAGGAGAGAGAATCATACCTGGGCGCTGCTCCTAGTGTCAGCGGAGACCAGTCGCGCGTCTACCCTGGCAGGAGCACTCTGTCTCCAGAATGGAAAATCCAGCCCGTCGTCTCATCAGGACTTTGCACAATTGCAGTAAAACTTCCCTACCTTCATATTCCATTCCCCTGCAGTGAACATCAACATTCCATTTGCTGTTCCTGCAGACTAACTTTTGGTGATTCATGTGCCAGGACACCCAGATCCCTCAGGACTACAGATTTCTAAAATTTCTCTCCATTAATTAATATATTCTTTTCTGTTCTTGCTGCCAAAGTGGATGAGTTCACATGTTTTCACATGATACTCCGTCTGCCAAATTTTCCTCCTCTTGACTAGTTACTTTCCTACCTATCTTTCTGTCAATGGCAAATTTAATTACCAGACATTTAGTCCCTTCCAGAAGGCATTTGATAAGGTGCCACATCAAAGGTTGTTACGTAAAATAAACGTTCATGGTGCAGGTGTTAATATATTGGCATGGATTGAAGACTGGCTAGCTAACAGGAAGCAGGAATTTGGCATATATGGGTCAATTTTTGGTTGGCAGGATATGATGCGTGGTGTGCCACAGGGATAAGTGCTGGGGCCTCAAGCGGTTAAGAATTGATATAAATTACTTGGATGAAGGGACTGTTGCTAAATTTGCTGACGACACAGATGTACAAGAAAGTAAATTGTGAAGAGGCTATAAAAGGACATAAATAGGTTAAATGTGTGGGCAAAAATCTGGCAAATGGAGTATAATCTGGTCAAATGTGAAATTGTCCATTTTGGCGGGAAGAATAAAAAAGAATGGTGAGAGATTGCAGAGCTCTGAGGTACAGAGGGCTCTGGGTGTCCTAGTGCATAAATCGCAAAATGCTGGTCTACAGGTACAGCAAATAATTAGGAAAGCTAATAGAATGCCATTGTTTATTGTGAGGAGAATTGATTACAAAAGTAGGGGGGTTATGATTCAGTTGTCCAGGGCATTGGTGAGAGTATTGTGTAAAATATTGGTCTCCTTATCAAAGGAAAAATGTAAGTTCGTTAGAAGCAGTTCAGAGAAGGTTTATTCGACTAATACCAGGAATGGGTGGGTTGCCGTATGAGGAAAGGTTGAAGAGGTTAGGCTTGTACCCTTGAGAGTTTAGAAGAGTAAGAGGTAACTTGATCAAAATTTTTTAATGGGGAATCCCATTGACAAACCACAGGAGTAGTGCCTCCCGCTGTCAGCGAATGGCACGCTGCCGAGAAACTCGCGGCTGAGGGAACAGAGAATCCCACCCATGATTTCCCTTTGACAATGTCATGTTTACTCCACCTGATCATATTAAGATTTTCTAAGTATCCTACTATAACTTCCTTTATAATGGATTCTAGCAATTTCCCGACACATGATAGGCTAACTGGCATATTGTTTCATTCTTTCTGTCTCTCTCTCCTTTCTTGAATAACATTGTTACAGTAGCCATTTTAATCCATTGGGGCCCTTCCCGAACCAGAGGAAATTAGGAAAATAACTGCTCTACGGTGTGCAAGAAAAAGTGTGGTTACAGGTGACATACATCAGCTCGAATATTTGTTTACTACTGTTCCTTAGTCATTCCAGAATCATGCCTGGAAGTCAGATTACTCGAGACATGTTGAGCTTGTGTCTTTTATTCTAGGCCATGGTTCTCTCAACCATGTTTCTTTGTCCATTAGGACCATAACAACTGGCTCCCGTGTCCTATTTGATGTTTGTGAGATGGTTGCTAACCTGTATCCCAAAATGAAAATCCAGGCGGCGGGATTCCCTGTTTCTGAGACTAAGTGTTGACGCCGACACAGAATTTGTGGACTATCATGACGGCAAAACTAGCACCAAACCTGGACAGAATCCGCTACTGTTGAGGGGCTAGCACTGGCACCACATGGAACATAATCAATTCCAATGTAAAACAATGCAGGATTCACCGGGTCCGTGATTGACACTCGGGAGGCGGACAAGCTGCAGCCACACATACGCATACAATCCCCAAACTCACTTATTCCAGCCAAAAAGACGACATTGGTTGTGCTGGAGCACACCCATAGAGCTGATACGTCAGCTGGGGCCAGAAGGCACCCAGGGGGTGGCCTGGGGTGGGGACAAAATACGACCCATGGCTCTAAATTCACAGCGGGCTGTCAGCTGCGTGGCTGCTTTTCCGGCTGCGGCAATGGTGTTCCATGCCCGTCCACCCCGACCCCACAGCCCACCACCTGGCCACATCCCTACTCCCCCGGCCCTGGGAGAAGCCCCCAGCCAGCGGCACAACTGTTGGCAAACTATGGTGATGTTAGACACTTTCCGTACCCCTGCTCTCTCCCTCAGCAGCCACGGCACCGATTTTTAAAAGCACAAGTGAACCGCGCTGTCGGGAACTTGGCCCATCGGAGGCGAAGCATCGCGAAGGCCCCGGAGAATACCGGGTCAGGCCCACTAATGATATGCAAACGATGTCCAATGTACGTGCGTTCAGGTAGGCATTGATGCAGCTGTCGTGGTGTTGGAGCATTGCGACTTGACGTCAAATCTGCGCTCAACATGGTTTTGGCGTTGGAACCGATTCTCCGCCCAATCGTGTTTTGCAATTTCGGAGTTGGCAAACCTGCCCAGGATCTTTGGTCTCACCCAAGAAGCATGCTTGTGCCTCCCCTCGGTGTGCAGTCTTAACCTCATGAGTCACCTTTGGGTCTTCTGTTTGTTTAGATGTTTGGCCTTGCACAGTTTAGAAAAGTGTTGAATTCTGTTATATCAAAAGCATTGGGCTGAAAGTGCAGGCCTGTGGGGCAGATTTGCTCTACTGCACTGGCATGGTTGCTGTATTGGTATTGCTTCCCTTTGCCCTGGAGTATCTCTGTTTCTCTGCTGTTTAATTAACTGAACTATGCAGTTTCTTTTGTAACACAGTTTACTTTCTACCCTTAAAATGGACCTGTGCTTCACGTGGTGTTCAGACTGTCTAACAATCTGGGTAACTGTCTCAATGGCTAGTCTTGGTGCTCTGGGACTTTGAGTTGTGTTGTTGAATATTAGACCCTCTAGTCCTCACCCCTCACCCAACCTCCCCCCTCCCCACATACACACTCCCCATGCCCCATTCACGCCAGCACATGCTTCTGGCCCAACCCAATGGCCCCTCATACCCTCCATGCCAATCATGCCAACACATTCCCCATGGCCCCTTAAAGTCTCTGTGCCAATTTACTATCAACTCATGGCAACACATGAGGCGCAACCCACCCCATGGCTCCTTGTAGCTCTTATGACAATGTAAGGACAACCCATGCCAACCCATGACTCCCCCAAACACCAACCTTTGCCCTTACACTCTCCAGGCCAACTCACACAGTATCCTCCATGGAAAAACCTCCGGAGATGTGCTGAGATTGAAAGGTACGGGGAAAGAATCATGTGAGAAAAGATGAGGTAAACCAAAGGGAAACAATGAAGAGACTTTCAGGGAAATAAACTCTCGGCAGAGATTTATCCCAATGAGGAGAATGACTCTTTGGGAAGGATGCATAATCTGTGGCTAAAGCAGGGTAGTGATATGGGTAATGATAACCAAAGTGTAGCAGGAAGGGAGAGCCTGCAGACTTAAGAGGCACCAGCATATAAGGCTAGAAATGGCAAAAATTGCAACAAAGGTAGATTTAAAGGTTGTATGGTTGAATGCATGCAGCATTCAGAAGAAAATGGATGCATTATTAGCACAGATGTAATGGCTAAGTATGATAGCCATTACAGGGACATGGGTGCAGGGTGACCAAGGCTGGGACCTGAACATTCACAAACATTTGACATTGTTACAATTTAGGAAGCTTGGAAAGAGTGGTGCGTTCGCTCTGTTAATTAAGGAGAGTACGAAGTCTAACAACACCAGGTTAAAGTCCGACAGGTTTGTTTCGATGTCAGTAGCTTTCGGAGCGCTGCTCCTTCACCTGAGGAAAGAGCAGCGCTCCGAAAGCTAGTGACATCGAAACAAACCTGTTGGACTTTAACCTGGTGTTGTAAGACTTCGTACTGTGCTCACCCCAGTCCAACGCCGGCATCTCCACATCTTAATGAAGGATATTATAAGTTAACTAGTGAGAGATAACTTTAACTTGCAACAGCAATATGTAGAATCAATTTAGGGAAAGATAGGAAATAGGAAAGGGAAGGGGTCTTGTGAGAGTGGTTTATAGGTATCCTAACGGTAGTTACACAGTCAGATAGAGAAGAAATAAATTGGCCATGTAAGAAAGGTACCGCAATTATCACGGGTGACTAATCTACATTTAGATTAGAATCAGATGGCAAAGGTAGCCTGGAAACTGATTTCATTGAGTGTATTTGGGACAATTTCCTAGAGAGTCCAGTGTAGAACCAACCATGGAGCAGGTTATTCTCAATCTGGTAATGAGCAATGAGATCAGGTTAATCAATAACCACATGAGAAAAGGGCCACAAGATGACAACAATCATAATCTGACAGAATTTCAAATTTCCTTTGAAGGTAAGAAATGTGGGTCGAAGACTAGTGTTTTAAACCTTTATATAGGTAATTATAAGGGTAGGAAAACAGATCTAGCTAATGTGAATTGGGAAAGTAGGTTTAAAAGGTAGGACAGTAGAGGTGCAGTGGCAAATGTTTAAGGAGATATTCAATAACCCTCAGCAAAGGTTTATCCCAGTGCAAAAGTAAGCTCTTTTTAAGAAGGATGCCTCATCTATGACTCAGTTAGAAAGGTAAGGATTTTATCAAAGTAAAAAAAGCACTGTACAAATTTCCAAACATTAGTGGTCGGTTAGAAGACTGGTCAGATTTTAAGAACCAGCAATAAATGACAAAAAACACAATAAAGAGGGAGAAAATAGAATGTGAGAGAACGCTATTTAATAATATAAAAACAGATAGCAAGAGTTTCACCAAGTATTTGCACAGAAGAGCAACAAAAACTAAGAGAGTGAGTCTGGGAGTTGATAATGGAAAATTATAAAATGGTGAAGGTGTTGATCAGGTATTTTGTGGCTATCTTCACTGCAGGAAACAGGCCAGGACTTTCTGCTCTTGTTCGTGTCGGATGGGTTCGGCTACCAAAGTAGAAAATATCATGAGAAGGCCAAAGTCACGTTTCACAATGACTTAAACGCAGGAAGCAATTGTCCCCTTCCCCGTCGGTTGTTGGCTGTATTTCCCAATGTTCATTGTAATAAGTTAACATATAGTTATCAGGCCCATCCACCAAAATCATCTCCCCATGTCAAAAAAATCCATGCACAATGCTGTGATGCAAGGTATGGCTTAAACCACGACTAGGCTCAGGAAGTGTGCACCTGGCACGCAGTACTCCCATGGGAACTTGGAAGTGAATGCAGTGCTCAAGGGGGAGGGGATCATGCCACAGGGTGCCTGGGTAATGCCAGGGGTGCTTTGGAGAAAAAGACAGAAGCTGAACAGGTTAACACATTGCTTTATTTAGTGGGCCTGATAGTGGTCAATATTATTGCCAGATGAGGGATTAACATATCAACAAATCATCTGCTAAATTTGGAGAAGTACTAAAATCATTTGATGTTTATTTCAAGCTAAGAAATACCAAAATCATCAATGGAGCTGAGTCTAATAACTTTGTCCACAGCCAGATAAGTCTTTCGACTCATTAATGATCCATACAAGATGGCTGTATACTGCAAATAGGAGACTTAAAACAGGGATAGAATCGTAGTAGGAGTAGTGGACAATGAACTCTCATACATGCTGCAAGCGAAGGAAGATCTCATCCAACATGTATCATTGGCAGATCTCAAGGCCATGGTGAACTAAAATAAAATATATTTCTGAATATCTATTATAAAGTTCACAAATTTTAAAAAAACACTCTTTCATAAAAAACAATTCAAAACATTTTAATCCTCTCAAGCACTTAATCTGTATTCATAATTCTACATCAAAGACAGCCAATCCTTTAACAACCCCTTTAAACTGTCACTAAAACTGTGAACTTACAATTCCCTCCCCTTTCAAAACAAAAATATTATAGGCTTTGTGAAGCAGCCAAGCATTAATATGCTATAATGATAGCACTTAGGGTTATGTCAACAACCACCATTTTTTAAAACTCGCACAGGCACAGACAGGCTTTTTTTTTTTAAAGTGCAGGTCATTTAAATGACTTAATAGCTTGACAGCTCTTCATACCTTATCTGGTCTTTGGGAGTATTTATAATTACTCTAAGGATTCATACCTCCCACATTGTGGCATAAGACCCTCGCTCAATGAACATGGGGTCTGTTGACATCAGCACTGAGTTAAAATGGCCATGCTCTGTTTGGGTTTCCCACAGTGGGAGTAAAGTCTCACTTCCACCCCTTATGAAAATATTTTCTGCTGGGGAAGACCATCCACCATTTTGGATGCTCTGTAAAGATCCAGGGGCGCGATTCTCCACTCCCACGCCGGTTGGGAGAATCGGCTGGGCCGCCAAAATTTCCGGGGACACCGGTCCGACGCCCTCCCGCGATTCTCCCAAGCGGCGGGAACGGCCCGGTCGAGTTTTGCGGGCCGCAGGCCGGAGAATCGCCAGAGACACCCAAAATGGCGATTCTCCGGCACCCCCGCTATTCCGAGGCCCGGATGGGCCGAGCGGCCAGGCCAAAACGGCGGGTTCCCCCCGGCGCCGCCCACACCTGGTCGCTGCAGTCATGGGCGGTGCGTGAACGCTGGGGGGGGCGGCCTGTGGGGGGGCGAGGGGGGATCCTGCACCGGGCTTCACCTTGAATGTGGGGTGGCCCGCGATCGGTGCCCACCGATCGTCGGGCCATCCTCTCTGAAGGAGGACCTCCTTCCTTCCGCGGCCCCGCAAGATCCGTCCCCCATCTTCTTGCGGGGCGGATTTGGACAGGACGGCAACCACGCATGCGCGGGTTGGCGCCTGCCAACCCACGCATGCGCGGATGACGTCCGTTATGCGGCGCCAGCCGCGCCATCTATGCGGCGCCGCTTTTACGCGGGCAACAAGGCCTGGCGCGGGTAGATGACGCAGCCCCGATACTGGCCCATTGTCAGGGCTTGAATCGGTCGGGACCGGGGCCGTTCCGCGCCGTCGTGAACTCGACGGCGTTCACGACGGCGCGGCCACTTCGGCGTGGGAGTGGAGAATCCCGCCCCAGGTATCTCAAAGGTAAAGGTAGTTCTACATTAGGGGTGAAATCAGGAAACACATCTTCCTTCAAAGGATGGTAAAAGTTTGGAACTCTCTTCCAGAAACAGCCATTGATTCTGGATTGATTAATAATTTTAAATCTGAAATTGATATCAAGGTATTAAGGTTATGTGGCAATGGTGTGTATATGGGTTATGTTGAAGTTTAGCCTTTGAATTGTGCAATAGGCTCAATTGGATTGACTGATCCACTCTAGTTTGGTCTTATACTCGCTGGAGTTTAAAAGGATGAGAGAGGATCTGATCGAGGTGTATAAAATACTAAATGGGATTGATAAAGTAAACATGGACCTTGTGGGGCAGCATAAAATGAGAGGTCATGGAAATAGGTTGAGAGGCGGCAGATTTAGAACCGAGATGAGGAGGAACTACTTCTCGCAGAGGGTGATGAATTTGTAGGACTCGGTACCTCATAGTGCGGTGGAATCTGAGTCATTAAATGGTTTCAAGAAGGAGATAGACATATTTCTGATTTTAAAAACGGGGCAAAGGGATATGGGCAACAAGTGAGGAGGTGGATTTAAGACTAGGAAGAGATCAATCATGATCTGGTTGAGTGGCGGAGCAGGCTCGAAGGGCTGAATTGTCTATTTCTGCACCTAATTCCTACATTCTTATGTTCCTTCTCTTACGATGCTCCTATGTTGAAGGAAATGCTTTTCAAGACAAGATTGTTCAATCAGGACATTTAAGAAACCTGTCCGACATCTTTAGTTAAATTCTCATTTGGCACTTGCAAGCTTTGTATAAATCAACAATTTGAAGTGTCCTGACACTGACACTTTCAGGATTATAAATTCAACTGAGTTACTTTCCTGCAATGTGCAAAGCCCTTAATTATTATACTTACTGCACGGACCAAATTCATTGCAATCAGCTCCTTCGACCATTTTCTGCCTGAGTTAATCGTCCAAAATAGCAGCAGGCTTGCAAGAGTAAAAACAATATGATTCCTTATTTTTAAGTAGGGTGCAAATTGAACTGATTACGAGAAAGCAATACTCAAGCTGACTAACTACTCTCCTGTATCTGTGAATTAGTTTGCAGCCAGCCGCATCTCCTTGGACAGGAGAACACTTCATTCTGCAGCAATGCTTATGGTGACAGCTGCTCTGCAGAAAAATAGGCCAGGAGCCATCTTCAAGTGCCACATTGCATACTGATTTCTTTTGTCTTAATCACTGGTGAAAGGGTGACATGTGACAACTCACTTAATGCATTAAGAAAATCCATATGAAGAACTGGAATGTTTTTAATCTATTATTTATTTTAATGAATTGTGTGCTTTTATTTGAGAAAATGAGCAATGAGATAGTTTCATTCAGTAAAATGGGTTAATGTGTGTGATTGTCTCGAATGCACAGCACTGAAACAAGTCATTCAACCCCAGGCAGACATAGGACATCATATGCTTTTTGTAGCTATGGACCTGGGTAGCAATGAATACATTCTAATTACAAATTCGAATCCAAATGCATATGAATCATAGCTCTGGATTAAAGTTCGAACATGATCATTTCCATACTTACAAGCCAATGTCCCATGGCATTGCAGATAAAATCAAGCATCATCTTCAGGCGAAATGAGGTTAGTGATTTGGGGACAATTGGACCACAGCTGATACACATATTAAAGTCTTGGATTCAATCCTTTACGGCACCATTTCAATTCTATCGCCCACTTCTGTTATAAAAACTGGGAATGGATTTTAAGGCACCCCCTCTGAGGCAAGTTTAGAAGGGGGGGGGGGCATTACACAGGCTAGAGGATAGCCGGTGGACCCCACCACCTTTGAAACTTTTCCTCAATTAAGCCCAAGGTGGGAATGTCTACTTAAGTGCCTCATCTTGCCGCCGTTGGAATTCAACCAGTGGCAGGCAGGACAGCTGCCACGCAGGAAGCCTGTTTGCCAGTGGGCTCCCAGGGGGAAGAGTGTGTTGGGGTTTTCTACGTTGTCAGTTATAGGGACCTGGCATCGGAGGGAAGCCTGTTGAGAGCTAAGCTTTGCTCTTTCTTTTGACCCCCCGCGCCCCGCTGCACAGCGGACACCTTTCCCAGTGACCCCTATCCCACCTTTGTTCGCATGTAGCCTGAGTCCCTCGCTAACCCTGGGCCTCTGCTGTGCGTATTGTTGTTAGCTGCTCCCGCTCCCCTGATGATATTGCTGGGGGAGCGGTGGGGGGGGGGTGTCGGGTGGTGGGTGCGGGGGCTACAGGATTTCTACCCCATGGTTTTTGATCCCAGGGAAGCCTGGCTACCACTTAATATGGTAGGCTTTTCCCAAGTGAGGCAGCGGGGGGCTTTCGCCGATCCTCCAGCTGGTGGCAAGACCCTCACCTGAAATAAATTTAGCTCTGCTTGTGTGAAGTTGCTATCTCTGGTGATGGCACTATAGCGACTTCACTGGGGCAGAGTGTAATTACAGTGTGACAACAGGCAAAATTAGTTCTAAATGGCATTTTAGGAATTTCTAATGGGAGAATTTGAATGGAACAGCATGCAGATGCAAGATTTTTAATGTATTAGATAAAATTCCAAAAGTAGTTGTGCTCTTAAATGCAGATAGTGTATTTTCTCAATTACAATGAATTCCTTTGGTTATTCATTAAGTTAGGCACGTTCGCACAATTGAACATGCATAGCAGTAACGGCTGTATCTATATTCATTAAGCCAGCAGCAAACTGGCATTATAAATTGCTCTCAAAAAATCACTGTGATCATATTTCTGAGGTATGCTTCATGCACTTAACTGTAATAGCAAATCAATGGGGAAAATTAGTGTGATCATTTTGTTTTCTAGACTGTGGAATTGCATTTTTAAAAACGGAAGCTTTAATTTGATCTATTTTTTTTTGGCTAAATATCACAATGTTGGTATCGCTGTAATTCACACTATGGGCTGTAGAGGCCATTGTTGCTTTGCAGTTCATCTCTTGCGATGAAATTCAAATGATAAACTAGCTGGTTAAGCTATTTACCAAAAATGTCTGGAGCCCATGTATATTAATTTGCCTTCATTTATTTCATGCTTTTAAAAAAAAAACTTTGCATTTATTCCATCTCGAAAATATTGGACTTTAGTGAGATCAGTATTAAGAACCAACAGACACTAACCCCATTAATCCTGAAGACTTTAAATGATTATTTAAGTGCATGGAAAGAGTTCAAACATCTTGGCATCCCAATTTGCTACTTTCAAAGGCTTTCCCCTGGTGGTATTATTAGTTTAAGGCTAACTTAGAGGGCGCGGAGGAAGCAGCATAATATCAGTACACATAGTAATAGTCTATAATTTTATTAGTATAAAAGACGATTTAAGGCATCACCTTTATCTTTGTGTCCTCTGCTATGTGTACTTTTTACCATGAACCATACCAGCTGAGGTTATTCATGAAGGCCTTGCTCTCTCAACCTTGCCCCTCGCCTGAGGTGTGGTGATCCTCAGGTTAAATCACCACCAGTCAGCTCTCTCCCTCAAAGGAGAAAGGAGCATCTGGTCATCTGGAGCTCTGGTGACTTTACTTTTTCTTTTACAAAGAAGAAAATCCTGAATTAGTAAAGATCATTGAGATCTCAAACCCCCTCTATTAAGATTATTTTTTCATGGACTTCCCTCATACCGTCCTTACTGATTCTCTACTTCAGGAAATGTTAATTAACTTCTCTGAAATAAAAAAAATCAAGCAGTATTGTTAAATAATGATGTAACCTTAATTTCCACCTCAATGTATTCATTCAGATAAGTTTTAAAGTATTCTCTGAGACCTTATTCTATAATTATGCTATTCCTTGGAACAAAATGTTTTATATTCGCTAATTTACTCCTATATTCACTGTCCTTAATATATAACTTGTATCGATGCACCTCACTGACATTTCCATTATTTTCAACAATTTCACCATAAATCAACTGAGAATTATTTTCTTGAGTAATATATTTACATGTATTATTGTGCTTGCTCTAGAATTTATCTTGCTTTTGATTTATAATATCAACATCAATGATTCTGGCTTCTTAGTTGGTGCCCCACCCTCCCCCGATGCATCCCAGAACAACAACCCTTTCTGATCAACTGCTTTTACAACATGATGAGTAAACCAAAATCCCATTTCTTTTTCGACCTATGCCAATACAAATCATTCATTTTAAAAAAATTTAAAGTACCAAATTCATTTTATTTCCAATTAAAGGGCAATTTAGCGTGGCCAATCCACCTACCCTGTACATCTTTGGGTTTGTGGGCGTGAGACCCACACAGACACAGGGAGGATGTGCGAACTCCACACGGACAGTGACCTGGGGCCGAGGTCGAATCCTGGTCTTTGGCGCAGTGAGGCACCAGTGCTAACCACTGCAACACCATGCTGCCAATACGAACCATTCAGGTTATCCATCTGTTTGATGCTGACGGCTTGTTACAACTCGCACGAGACCTGTGGGGCAGAAGCAATTAGTCTCCCTGTGAGCCTTGTTGAGTACGAGCTCCCCCACTGAGGGGCAGGGAGCCCATGGACTTGCTAATAATCTGTAATGTAAAGGCCGGCCAGTTTTCGGTACCGACACCAGCTGGAGTCTGGAGAGTATTGTACATACTATAACTTCGTAATAAAACTAGTTTCTGTTATCCACTTGTCTCGGACCTGTCTGTGGCCCCAAAATAGCTATGAGAAAAAAGGTGGAGCCACTGTCGACATGGCTGAATAACCACCTCCTCTGCAATACAAGACTAAGGTTGAAATTTCTTTTTCCAAGATGCTGTTATTTGGAAGATTGGAGGGGTTTGACGTGGGCATTGAGGGTTGGACACAGTACACTGAATGCATGCGTTACATTTTTCGGATGAATGATATCACTGGTGAATGCTGACAGGCAGTAATTCTTTTTACTGCCTGTGGAGACCACACTTATGGGGTGATAAAAAGCCTGACGTGCCCCGCAGCCCCAGACACCAAGACATTCGACCCTGGTTGCACAGCATTATAACCCCAGGCCATCAGTCATTGAGCAGAGATACAGAGGTGGATTCTTCGGTCCATTAGCTGTGATTTCTGGCGCGGCGTGTCCCTGCTAGTAGTGAGATTCTCCGTTTCCACAGTGATGCGCGATCAATGACCACTAAAGCGAGGTTGTAGTCCAACTGAAGGCTTTAATAAGCTAGATGTTTCCCCCAGCAGCTCGGGTACAGAAAGAAGGCTGCTGGGGCGGCATGGGCTCTTATATCCCACCTTGCAGGGCGGAGCTACCATAGAGCTTGACCAATAGGAAACATACAATATCTACCAATGGTGTTCCAGCATTACCAGGTACCGTAATACCTCTACACAGACAACCACATTCACCCCCTGCTAAAAAAGAGTCCGGCGGGAGTGGTGGCCTGATATCACAACATGGTAACGTGGTAGAAATTACAGTTATGGAGGTACCGTAATACCTCTGTACAGCGTTTTGTAACTATTTACAGATTCATGATTAACTATATCCACTTTAAAATGAAGCAATCAGTCGATCGGGGGCCCTGGTCGTCCTCTGTGATCATCGAAGCTCTGGTGTTGACGCCGGTGGAGGCTCGGGCGTCTGTGACTCCGGGAGCGTGGCCTCGATCTCTGTAGCAGCTTCAACACTACTAGACGACGCTGGTGGGGAGGACGGTTCACCTGAGAAGGGAGCGTCTGCGGGGTGCGTCGGTGGGTGGGGGGGGGCCTAGACGGGGCCGGCTGAAGGACTGATCCTCCTGTACGGTGCACCGGTGGGAGGGAGGGTGGGACTGGTGGCTGGGGTGTGATTGGGGATCTGGCGGGCACCAGGTCTCGTAGGGAGACCGTATCTTGTCGGCCGTCGGGATATGCCACGTAGGCGTACTGGGGGTTAGCATGGAGAAGATGGACCCTCTCGACCAACGGGTCCGACTTGTGCGCCCGCACGTGTTTTCGGAGCAGGATGCAGGATGCCCCGGGCGCTGCCAGCCAGGTCGGGAGCGAGTTCCCAGAGGAGGACTTCCTGGGAAACAAGGAGACGTTCCTGAGGTGTTTGGTTGGTCGTGGTACAAAGTAGTGACCGGATGGAGTGGAGGGCATCCGGGAGGACTTCCTGCCAGCGGGAGACTGGGAGATTCCGTAGGGCCAGTCGGGCGGTCTTCCAGACCGTTCCATTCTCCCTCTCTACCTGTCTGTTATCCCGGGGGTTGTAACTGGTCATCCTGCTCGAGGCGATGCCCTTGCTGAGCAGGAATTGACGCAGTTCGTTGCTCATAAAGGAGGACCCCCTATTGCTATGTATGTAAGCGGGGAACCCAAACAGTGTAAAGATGCTATGGAGGGCCTTGATGACAGTGGTTGCGGTCATGTCTGGGCAGGGGATGGAGAATGGGAACCGGGAGTAATCGTCAATCACGTTCAGGAAGTACGTGTTGCGGTCGGTGGAGGGGAGGGGGCCTTTGACGTCCATGCTGAGGCGTTCAAAGGGACAGGAAGCCTTTATCAGGTGCGCTTTCTCTGGCTTGTAGAAATGCGGTTAGCACTCCGCGCAGATTTGGCAATTCCTGGTGGCTGTCCTGACCTCCTCGATGGAATAGGGCAGTTGCGGGTCTTGATAAAGTGGAAGAAGCGAGTGACCCCCGGGGTGCTGAGGTCCTCGTGGAGGGCTCGGAGATGGTCCACTTGTGCGTTGGCACATGTGGCGCGGGACAGGGCATCAGGAGGCTTGTTTAGCTTCCCGGGACGATACAAGATCTCGTAGCTCTAGGTGGAGAGTTCGATCCTCCACCGCAAGATCTTATCGTTTTTTATCTTGCCCCGCTGTGCATTACCGAGCATGAAAGCAACCGACCATTGGTCAGTGAGGACAGTGAATCTCCTGCCAGCCAGGTAATGCCTCCAATGTCGCACAACTTCTACTATGGCCTGGGCCTCCTTTTCGCCTGAGGAGTGGTGGATTTCGGAAGCATGGAAGGTACGTGAGAAGGAAGGCCACGGGTCTGCCCACTTGGTTGAGGGTGGCCGCCAGAGCTACGTCAGATGCGTCGCTCTCGAACTGGAGGGGGAGGGACTCGTCGATGGCGTGCATCGTGGCCTTTGCAGTGTCTGCTTTGATGTGGCTGAAGGTCTGGCGGGCCTCTATCGACAGGGGAAAAACTGTGGATTGGATCAGGGGACGGGCCATGTCCGCATATTTGGGGACCCACTGGGCATAGTAAGAGAAAACCCGAGGCAGAGCTTCAGGGCCTTGGAGCAGTGAAGGGAGGGGGAACTCCATAAGGGGGCACATGAGTTCAGGGTCGGAGCCTATAACTCCATTTCGCACTACGTAGCCGAGGATGGCTAGGCAGTCGGTGCTAAACACGCATTTATCCTTGTTATACGTAAGGTTAAGAATTTTTGCGGTCTGGAGGAATTTTCGGAGGTTGGTGTCGTGGTCCTGCTGGTCGTGGCCGCAGATGGTGACATCATCGAGATACGGGAATGTTGCCTGTAAACCGTACCGGTCAACCATTAGGTCCATCTCGCGCTGGAAGACCGAAACCCCGTTAGTGACACCGAAGGGAACTCTTAAGAAATGGTAGAACCGCCCATCAGCCTCGAAGGCAGTGTATTTGCGGTCACTAGTGCGGATGGGGAGCCGGTGGTAGGCGGACTTAAGATCCACCGTGGAGAAGACCTTGTAATGCGCGATCCTGTTTACCAGATCGGATATGCGGGGGAGAGGGTATGCGTCCAGCTGCGTAAACCTGTTGATGGTCTGACTGTAGTCGATGACCATCCTATGCTTCTCCCCGGTCTTTACAACCACTACTTGAGCTCTCCAGGGACTGTTGCTAGCTTCAATGACTCCTTCCCTCAGTAGCCTTTGGACCTCTGACCTAATAAAGATCCGATCCTGGGCACTGTACCGTCTGCTCCTGGTGGCGACGGGTTTGCAATCTGGGGTGAGGTTCGCAAACAGGGAAGGCGGATTGACTTTGAGGGTCGCGAGGCTGCAGATAGTGAGAGGGGGTATAGGGCCGTCAAATTTGAAAGTTAGACTTTGGAGATTGCACTGGAAGTCTAACTCTAGGAGTGTGGCAGCACAGAGGTGGGGAAGGACATTGAGCCGGTAATTTTTAAACTCCCTTCCCTGGACCGTGAGGTTTGCGACACAAAACCCCTTTATCTCTACTGAGTGGGAACCGGATGTAGGGAGATGTTTTGATTAACGGGGTGGACGGGGAGAGAACAGCGCCTTACCGTGTCGGGGTGTATGAAGCTCTCCATGCTCCCAGAGTCGATTAAGCAGGACATCTCATGTCCGTTGGTTAGCACTGTTGTTGTAGCAGTTGAGGGTGTTCGAGGCCGGGACTGTCCAGGGTCACCGAGGCTAAACACAGCAGTTGAGTGCTCTCTTCGGGCGGTGTGCGGTCAGCCCAGCTGGGGTCCTGGGAGTCCATCCAAGATGGCGGCTCCCATCCATCGAACGTGGCGTCCACTGGGACAAGATGGTAGCACCCGGGGGCCGCACATGGCCGTGGAGGAGGAAGATGGCGGCGCACGGGGACCGTGGACAGGTTTGTGGTGGCGGTCCGCATTCGCCGCTGGGGACTGCGGCGACTGCACGGGCCTGGCATGCCACCACGAAGTGGCCCTTTTTACCGCATCCCTTGCAAGTGGATGCGTGAGCCTGGCAGCGCTGCAGGGGTGCTTGGCCTGCCCGCAAAGGTAGCAGCGGGGTGCCCCGGGGTTGCCAGGCTGCCTTGCAGCACCAGCTGTGGGGGGATGGGTGATTTCTCGGGGTCGGCTGCGAAGGGGTTCTACGCTGCCCAGGGGGCTGTCGCGTGGTTGGGAACATAAGCGCGGGTATTTCTGGAGGCCACATCCAGGGAGCCTGCAAGGGCCCGTGCCTCCTTGAGGCCTAGGGTGTCTTTTTCCAGCAATCGCTGGTGGATTTGGGAGGACAGCATACCTGCCACGAAAGTGTCCCGGATCAAAAGTTCTGTGTGGTTGCTCACCAAAACTTGCGGGCAGCTGCAGTTTCTCCCCAACACCAGGAGTGCACGGTAGAATTGTTCCAGCGATTCCCCAGGGATCTGTCGCCTCGTTGCTAGCAGATGTCGGGCGTAGACCAGGTGAATAAAATGTCCTTTTAGCAGCTCCATTGCTGCATCGAAGTCGTCCGCGTCCTCGATGAGGGTGTAAATTTCTGGGCTCATCCTCAAGTGCAGGACTTGCAATTTCTGTTCTCCCGTGGGTGTGTTTTCGGCCGTTCCGAGATATCCTTTAAAACACGCCAGCCAGAGCTTGAAGGCTGCCGCTGAGTTTGCCTCGTGGGGGCTGAGTTGCAGACACTCTGGCTTGATTCGGACCTCCATCCTTTTAAATCTAGCTTATTAAATTGATGCGCGATCAATGACCACTAAAGCGAGGTTGTAGTCCAACTGAAGGCTCCAATAAGCTAGATGTTTCCCCCAGCAGCTCAGGTATAAAAAGAAGGCTGGTGGGGCGGCACGGGCTCTTATACCCCACCTTGCAGGGCGGAGCTACCATACAGCTTGACCAATAGGAAACATACAATATCTACCAATGGTGTTCCAGCATTACCAGGTACCATAATACCTCTACACAGACTCCCACACACAGCTAGCCAATGAAGATTCCCATTGTGGCCACCTCACGCATTTGGGAAACCTGCGGTCATGGGTGCACTGCCAGCGGACCAGAGTATCACGCCGATGGAGAATTCTGCTGACTGTTTTAACACAATAGAGAGGACCCCCAGAGAATCCTATCACCGAGTTCCTAATATGCTTGAGAAAACTAGTTGCGGTTTGTGAATATGGCACTTCCCTCTTGCCAGCAAAGGAAGGAGATGCATGGCGACTGGTCGAAGGCGATTGGGGGATCAGTGGTACCTCTGCGAGGATCGATGGACCGGCTGGAGACGTGCCGCAATGCGCAAGGGGTGGCGAAGGTGGTGTCCGAGTAAAGTGATCAGATTGTGTCTCTGGAGGCAGAGGTGGAGATCCTGGGGGGGGTTCTATCAAGTCACTGCGAGTGAAGGTGCCAGGGGTGTGGCAGGAACGAGCGCCACAAAGTATGTGTTGAAGATGCTGGCTGGGCTGGTGGAGGAGAAGGTGCTGAACAAGGCTCCAGGGGTGGATCGGGGCCACAGGTCTTTGAGGCAGAAGCGAAAGTAGGGGAGCCGCTGCGGGCAGTGATTGTGTGGTTGCACAAGGCCGTGGAGAAAGAGAAGATTCTAAGGTGGGCCAAGGAGAGGTAAGAGTGCGAATGGGAGGGGAATCATGTCTGAATATACCAAGACATTGGCACAGAGGTGGTGAAGAGGTGTGCTGGATTCAACAGGCCCAAGGCTGTGCTGTCTCGAAGGAAGATTCAGTTTGGAGTGTTGCGCACGGTGAAACTTTGGGTTATGTTCGACGGCCGGGACTAGCACCTTGAGTCCCTAGAAGAGGCCAATGACCTTATGAAGGATCATAAACTAGGGGAGAACCGAGAGTTGGTGTGAGGTGGAGAAGCTAAATCCACAAAGGTTGCATGTTATAGCTATTTTGTGTTGCCGGATGTGTAAATTTTTTCGGGGTGTTGTAGGTTTGTAAGGGAGTGTCACAGGTGACCCCCGTCTGGCGTTTGGGGTGTTTTTTTACTTCTTGGGGAGGAGGTGACCTGTGACTTTGCGTATTTTGTTTTTCTTTCTTTTTTATGATGGGTGTAGTGGGGCCCATTGGGTGGGTTGTCGGCTGGGTGGGTATTCAGGTAAGTAAGGGGCTGATTGCACAAGCTAAGGAGGGATTGTTGGGAGGAGGGGAGTGCAGGGCGTGCCTTCGAGCAGGAGTTGCCACGCTAACAAGTAATGCTGGTGAACAGAGGTAAGGGGGGAGGAGGCCGTGAGATAGCAGGGGGGGGCGGGGGGGGGTGGGTTGGTGTGGATGAAAGGGCTTTACGCCGTGGAAGTATTGGAGGCCGTGTAGTCATGGGTACAGAAGGGAACCATCTCGGATGGGCCCGATTCAGGGCGGTATTAAGTGAGATAGAACTGATGGGGGAGGATGGCCGATGATAGAGGGGTGTACTGGGATAAATCTCCGGGAAGGGTTGTGACGTGGAAAGTTCGGCAGCTAAACGGGCAAGTTAAGAGGTTCCGGGTTTTTGCGCAGCTGAGGAGTTTGAAAGCAGAGGTGATTTTTATACAGGAGACACACCTTTGGGTGAAGGGTCAGGTTAGGAAGGGATAGGTGGGACAAGTATTTCACTTGGGGTTTGATTTAACGTCACGGGGTATGGCCATTTTGTTGAACAAAAGGACAGGGTTTGTGGGGGCCAGGAAAGCACAGGATCTGGGGGGAAGAAATGTGATAGTGAGTGGGGTGCTGGAGGGGACGCCTGTGGTGCTAGTCAACCTATATGCGCCTAACTGGGATGACACAGGATTCGTAAAGGGGTTAGCGGGATCAATGCCGGATTTGGATACGCACCAGTTGATTAAGGGTGGTGATTTTAATTGTGTGATAGAGCCGAAGGTGGACAAGACAAGCCCTAAGTCAAAGGGAAGGTCAAGGATGGTGAAGGAATTGCGAGAGTTTATGGAACGTATGGAAATGGTCGATCTGTCGAGGTTCTGGAACCCAGGGGGTGGGGGGGGAGTACTGCTTCTTCTCGCACATATGTAAGGTGTTCTCTAGGATTGATTTCTTTGTGGTGAGCTGAGCGGTGTTGAGGGGGGAGGATTATGGGCGAATTGTGATTTTGGACCATGTGCCACATTGGCTGGAGGTGAGGCTTAGCTCAGGGCAGGTGCAGAGACCGGATGGAGGCCACATTCGGGTCTTTTGTGAAAAGGTGAGGCAGGCGATTGGGGATATGTTGGAGATTAATCAGAATGGGGAGGTGTCGGCGGCCACGTTCTGGGAGGCATTGAAAATAGTTTGAGACGCTATCTAAGATAGTGGGGGTGGAGGTCAGGCCAGTTATCAGAAATGCTGGAGCTTCTGGTGGGGAAGGGGGCCGATGTGGTGGCCTTTGCCGCTCTAATTGCCCTGTCTTAATGACCCATTTACATCCACTTTACTAAAGGAACCCCCACAGAGACCCTCTAACTAGAGGGAGCCTTCCTAAAGACTCCCTAAGTAGGGAGGCCCCTCACAGGGACCCCTAAATAGAAGGAGCCTGACACAGAAAATAGACCCTTGTTTGGAAGCTAGAGGGGAGTCCAGGCAGGGGCAGTGAAAAAAAAAATCTCTTTTGTAATACTTATCTGGAAGCACCACTTGTCCATTCCTGGGAAGAGAACCGCCGTGACCTGAATTTAAACCCCTCAAATCCATTAGCTGTAAGCCATTCATTCATTTCTGGCAGTGGGCTGTGATTGGCAGCTTCCACAAAGCAGCTGTGAACTTACTCCATTCATCTTCTTCATGGATAACTAAGTTTCAGTGCTGAAATCACAATGTTTACAAATATGCATCTCATCAAAGGGAGTTAAGTGCATTCCAATCACGCCCCTTCATGCTTGAGTAATGTTGAAATGCTGAGCTGGAAATTGAATGTACTTAACTCTCTTTGAGGTCTCACCAAACAGAAGCCAGATCTGGTGGACCTCGTGGTGGGCCAAGGGGGTAATTTGTACTTGGGGGCACGGGGGGCACCCAGAAAATCCAGGGGTGGGGGACTGCTTTGTGATGCAGGGTGGGAGGGTGTGGAGGTGGGGGGCTAATTTGTGGTGCCGGTGGGGGTCTGGTGGCTGGCCACAGGACTTTGCTATCGGGCCACCTGCTCAAAATGGCGGCCCAATAGTGGGATTCCCTAGAGAATCCCTCATATTCCTCACCATGCAGGTGGTACGGTAGCACAAGGCCCCCCCCCCCCCCCATTCTGACATTGGAAAGGAACATCCTGGTACAGCTGTACTGCAATGTTATCATCACTTGTGATCGTGGCAGTGAACAAACTGAGAATGGATGGGCAATTCTGCAATAGCAAAGCAATCTACTCTGCCAGTTCACTGCCAAGGTGACAAAGGCAAAAAGCCATCTCATATGCTCACTTCAAGCACTTGTTGGGAAAATGTTGGACGGACAAATTAAATTGGATTCATCTGAAAGTTGAACTCATTACTGTTTTCAGCTTGCCAGCAGAAATACTTTTCCAGCTGTTTCAAACCGATGTTGTGAAACAAGAACTGGGTTTAAAACTATCCAAATAAGACCTTTCACCTAAAATAATGTTTGTTTTTTCATTCTTTGAATGTGAGTGTTACTGGAAAGATCAACATTTCTTGCCCACCCTAAATTACCCTTGAGAAGGCGAAGGTGAGCCGCATTCTTGGACCGTTGCAGTCTGTGTGGTGTAGGTACATCCACAGTGCTGTTAGCAAAGGAGTTCCAAGATTTTGGCCCATCGGCTGTGAAGGAACAGTGATAAAGTATGGCTCGCAGAGGACATTAAGTGGCAATGTTTCCATGTGCATCTGTTGCCCTTATTCTAGGTGGTAGAGGACACAGGTGTGGATGGTTTGGTAAGTTGCTGTAGTTTATCGTATAGATGGTACACATTGCAGAAAAATTACTGACAAATAAAAATCCTGCTCAGAACAGAGGCTGAAATGTAAAACAACATAAATTGGGTTGACAACAGGAACCACCAGGGAAACCAATCTTTCCAAAAAATAGCTCCAGAGTACTGGCCAAAAGAATGTTCATTTACCTTTTTTTAAGATAATGTCCAGGTGAATCCTCCCCAGATTATTGCTGGTAATACAATAACCTTATTTGGTCCCTAACATTGTTGTGAATTCTGAGCTTCGAATTCATAGAATCCCGACAGTGCACGAGGAGGCTATTTGGTCCACCGTGTCTGCACCGACCCTCTGAAAAACCACTCTACCTATGCCCAGAGGAAACCCGCGTAGACATGGGGAAAATGTAAACCCCACACAGTCCCCCAAGGTCGGAATTGAACTCGGGTACCTGGCATTGTGAGGCAGCAGTGCTCAGATAACCTCTCACATCAGGGGCTGTTAGTTGCTTCTGTAAGTGGTGCAAGACTTCTTTGTGGAACTTCATTTCGCCACCACTATACTTGTACAATAAAATGACCAGGGCTGTAACAATGGAACCCCCTTTTAACCCAAACTAGATATTTGTACCTCCTGTATGTGTCTTTTTTTTCAATCTCTCCGAAGGCAGACTGCGCAAGCACATGTGGCGACTAGCGGCTTTTCACAGTAACTTCATTTGAAGCCTACTTGTGACAATAAGCGATTTTCATTTCATTTCATTTCATTTCACTTGGTGGGTCAAGAGAGCAAGGCCTTCATGAATAACCTCAGCTGGTACGGTTCATGGTAAAAAGTACACATAGCAGAGGACACAAAGATAAAGATGATGCCTTAAATTGTCTTTTATACTTATAAAATTATAGACTATTACTGTGTGTATTGATATTGTACTGCTTCCTCGGCACCCTCTAAGTTAGCCTTAAACTAATAATACCACCAGGGGAAAGCCTTTGAAAGTAGCATATTGGGATATCAAGATGTTTGAACACTTGCCATGCACTTAAATAATCATTTAAAGTCTTCAGGATTAATGGGGTTAGTATATGTTGGTTCTTAACACTGATCTCACTAAAGTCCAATATTTTCGAGATGGAATAAATGCAAAGCTTTTTTAAAAAAAAGCATGAAATAAATGAAGGCAAATTAATATACATGGGCTCCAGACATTTTTAGTAAATAGCTTAACCAGCTAGTTTATCATTTGAATTTCATCGCAAGAGATTAACTGCAAAGCAACAATGGCCTCTATATTTCATTGAGGAATGTACAAAATAAGTTCTGTTTGGATACACATCTCTCCACCAATACAACTTGTCTTCACATAATAACATAAAACTAATGAATATACTCACTGTTTCAGTGAGTCATCTTGTTTGACTTGAAGCTAATTTCCAAACACCTCGTCTCCTTGTGTTTTGTTCTTCCTAGAGCGTTATGCTGTCTAACTGACCCAGATTGCTGAAAGTTCTTAATTGGAATTCACCATTAAAACATTCAGAAGAGCTTGTCATCCTCATATCTCCATCAAGACACAACTCATTTTGACAAACTAAATCGTGCCATTTCCAGACACTGCCCTGTTACACAGGCTGTAGATTTATTTGCACCATGCCCCAAATTTATTCTCGTCCACTTCAGTAAAAGGGAAGAAAATTTCAACAGTAGGGTTTAGTGATTTTGAATATAATTTTAAATATTTACATGATCTTTAAGTTGAAAATGCACGAACGTATCAAGACTATCAAACAACATTCAGGCTGTTCAGAGGTTATTAATATCTAGAAATAAAAACTGCAGTGGGTAAAAACCTGGATTTTATTCAATTTATTGATGAAATTCAAATGCACCTTTCGTCGATATAAGCTTTTGGCTGGGAAAGGCACCATGTATCAACAACACTGGGATGGTGGGACTGATGTATGAGGACTGATGTATGAGGACTGATTGAATCAGTTAGGATTGTATATGCTGGAGTTCAGAATAAGGAGGGAATCTCATAGAAACCTATAAAATTCTAAGAGGACTGGACAGGGTGGATGCAAGAAGGATGTTCCCGATGGTGGGTGTGTCCAGAATCAGTGGTCACAGTCTGATGATGAAATGAAAATCGCTTATTGTCACAAGTAGGCTTCAAATTAAGTTACTGTGAAAAGCCCCTAGTCGCCACATTCCGGCGCCTGTTCGGGGAGGCTGGTACGGGAACTGAACCGTGCTGCTGGCCTGCCTTGGTCTGCTTTCAAAGCCAGCGATTTAGCCCTGTGCTAAAACAGCCCCGATGCGGGGTTGACCATTTAGGACTGAGCTGAGGAGAATGTTCTTTACCCAGCGAGCGGTCGGCCTGTGGAATTCGTTACCACAGGAAGGTGTTGAGGCAAAAACATTGTTTTGTTTTCAAGAAACAGTTAGATATAGCACTTAGGGCGAAGGGGATCAAAGGATGTGGGGGAAAACGGGATTGGGCTATTGAATTGGATGATCAGCCATGACCAGAATGAAGAGCAGAGCAGGCTTGAAGGAATGAATGGCCACTTCCTGCTCCTACTTTCTATGTTTCTATGTATCACAACATTTAAAGAATAATAGTTGGCCAGGGGTATATTGCAGAACTATATAAGAGAATCAAAATGCATGATGAAACTGCGAGAATGAAGTTTGAGCAGTTCATTAACATTGTTTAAACATCATGATTGTGTTACAACCATTTAATGCTTCCTACTATGTTATTTTATGTAATTTGCATGCATTTCGATTGTTTCTTTTTCTGTGCTACAGGCGGATGTTTACTGTTTTCTTCCTTTAAGCGGATGATTCACCATTTTGATGGTGAAGATAAGAGAGAGGAGGTGATTAAAAATAAGTGAACAACTATAGTCATGTGCTCCAACATGATGTGACAAAATAAAAACGTTACTCATTTTTTTTGGAGAAGAACTTTATTTATCATCGTGTATGTGTTGCAATGCAGCAGCAAAGTGCAAAATTAGGGAGAGAGTAAATTCTAAACCAAATCAGGATAGGACGATGCAATAAAATATTTTAAATCTGAATATAATTCAGAACTCTTAAAGATATGGGGCTGGATTCTCCATCCTGTGACGCTCGAAGGGTGTTTCACAATAGGACGAAGAATTGGGCGTCGGGGGTAAATCAGGATTGGCGCTGGGCGCCGATCCAAACGCGATGCTCCGATGCCCACAGGCACTGGGATTGAGGTTCATGACCATGCGCCAGTAGGAGGATGTAAATAAATGCAAATTGGTCTTAAAGACCCTTTGGCATCCATTTAGTGGGCCCGGTGCCTTATTCTCTGGCCCTCCATGATTTTCCGGTCCTCTGGGCCAGGATTCACGTTTGTGCAGATCACTGCTGGTATTCACCAGGGTGGCCTTGGCATGGTGGACCTTGCAGTGGACCAAGGGTGTTACTCATTAGGGGCTTTGCCACCAGAGTCCATCTGAGGGCCACCTTCCTAACCTCACAATGCACTAGCACTACCCCTCCTGTATCAGATATCCTCCCCAAGACCCCTTTAATAGGGAGACCCACCAGGGACCCCATGAATAGGGAGACTCCTCCCAGGCACTCAATAAATAAGGAGAGCCCCCCTGGACCCTCTAACTGAAGGAACCACTCACAGGTACCCCCTAACGAGAGGGACTCCCCACAGAGACCCCTAACTAAAGGGACCCCTTAACTGAAGGACCCCCCCACAGGGGCTCCCTAATTAAAGGGACCCCAACAGGGACCGCTTAACTGAAGGAACCACCCCACAGGGACTCCCTAATTAAAGGGATCCCCCCACAGATACCGCCTAACTGAAGAACCTCCACAGGGATCCCCTGACTAAAGGGATCCCCCCACAGAGACCCCCTAACTAGAGGGCCTGCCACAGACCTCTCTCCCAGTAAAGAGACCCTTGTCTGGAAGCTAGAGAGCAGTCCAGACAGGGGCAGTGTACAAAATTAAAGCTGTAATACTTAATTGATTGCTCCATGTTGCCATTACTCAAAGGAGAACACTCTGACTATGTGTTGCAATCCCGCAGATCTATTATCTGAAAACCGTTCATTCTTATCTAGTAGAGGGCTGTGATTGACAGCTTCCACAATCCAGCTGCAGCATTGATTTAGCCATCCCCTTCATGGATGAGTAACTCTAAGTTCTGTAAACCAATGTTTGCAAACATCAACTATATCAAACATGCGTAAGTGCATTCCAATCACTGAGTGCATTCCAATCACTCAAGCCTGTGATTGTGGGTGGAATCCAGATCAGACATCTTGCAAAATCTCATTAGATCTTGCGGGGCGTAATGACCATCGGGATTCTCGGAAGAGGCCTCTCGCGGGACCTACCGGCTGTGCTCTGCCCTGATCCTGACGGGACACAGCCGGTAATTCACACCCTTGATTATGATCCCATGGAGGGAGCCTTATCCAATGCCAAAGAATTTGCATGAAGTCACACTTCAACAAGGCTTGGACTTGCAAAACGTACTGCAGCGTGGTGTCATTCACCCACAAAACCCTTTCTGAGAACATTATACAGTTAAAGTGTGCAACATTTGATGGCCTGATTTTCTGACTCAGCTCATCAGTGCCACATTACCAGCAGAGCCACAGAGAATTAGGGATATTGGAGCATCCATCTATTTTAGTGCAGTTTAGTTCTTTTCACAGCCTAAAGCTTCAGCTTCCTCGTGTCAAAGAGCTGCCAGTTGTAATCTCCACAGTGTGGCTCTCCTTTAGGCACACTATCTGCTAGAAAATATAAAAACTTCTGTTTCTAACCTGCATTGATACTGAATAGAATTTCATAGCATTTACAGCGCGGAAGGAGGCCATTCGGCCCATCGAGTCTGCACCGGCTCTTGGATAGAGCACCCGACTTAAGCCCACGCTGCCACCCTAACCCCAACTAACCTTTTTGGACATTAAGGGCAATTTATCCTGGCCAATCCACCTAACCCTGCACATCTTTGAACTGGGGAGGAAACCGGAGCACCCGGAGGAAACCCACGCAGATACAGGGAGAACGTGCAGACTCCGCACAGACAGTAACCGAAACCAAGAATCGAACCTGAGACCCTGGAGCGGTGAAGCAACTGTGCTAACCACTATGCTACTGTGCTGCCCAATGAAAATGGAAAATAATAGCTACTTGCATTTATATAGTAGTCATTATGATTGGAGAACAAAATGAGATGAAGGGCGGAATTTTCCGTGAAAATGGCAAAGTGTAGGTTCTGACTGAAAACCGACGCACTTCACCCCAGAAACACGACAACGTTTTCTGTCCCGATTTTCTTACAATGATCAGAAAACAATCGGTGGGTGTATTTAGCACCCTCACTCTGACACAGTGAGGCCCCGTAGGCCGGTCAAGACCGGCCACCCAGAAATTGGTCCAATCGGCGCTAAAATTGTATTCTCCCCACCCCACCTCCACGGCCATGGAGGACCTCTCCCACAAGCTTTGGGGTGACCCCCCCTCCTCCCAACACAGAAGAATTGGGGGAATTCTCCAACCCTCCCATCTCACATTCTCCGACGCTCACCCCTCTCCACCCCCACCACACATAAGGGAAATCCGCTCTCCGCAAATGAGGAAGGGTTTGCCCCTTGGCGCTGCCCGACCTCAGGGCCTCCAGGCACCCCCGGCGTGATGTCATGCCAGTGGCATGGGGGGCGGCGGCGGGGTGAGTATTACACAGGGCTAGAAGGCGCAGAACCGTTTAATTATATTAAAATTTAAATTAATGGAAATCAGGTTCACACCATTTTTGAGCATGAACATGATCACGTCACTGGTGGGGGGGCTCCAGAACATCTAATTCTGAGATCCCACCTGCGCAGTCCCCATAATGTATCTACCGCGAGATTTATTGGCCGTAGCAGGACGAAAAATCGTCCCAATGTTTTTCAGTTTGCAGCATTGAGAGACACAAAATTATCACAAGAAGCTAACGGGGGCAGCATGGTGGCACAGTAGTTAGCACTACTACCTGACAGCGCCAGGGACTCAGGTTCAATTCTGGCCTCTGTCTGTGTGCAATTTCTACATTCTCCCCGTGTCTGTGTGGGCTTCCACCGGATGTCCATGTTTTCTCCCACAGTCCAAAAATGTGCAGGTTAGGTGAATTGGCCTTGCTAAATTGCCTCTTAATGTCCAGGTATGTGCAGATTAGTTTCTGGGTTCCAGGGGGGCGGGGCGGGGGGGGTGGGTGTAAATGGGTAGAGTACTCATTTGAAGGGTTGGTGTAGGCTCGATGGGCCAGAATGGCCTCCTCTGCACTGTAGGCATTCTATGATTCTATGTAATAGTCTACACTATGCAATCATGCATTATTGAATGATGACAGAGAATGGATGGGGACTGTGGAAGGCAAGGATACTACATCATTGTAACCATTAGGAATGTACAATATAATCCCTTCAGTTGACCTTGCTCTTAGTTCAATACTTTCCTGCTGAGAATATTGTGAGCGCAAGGGATTAAATTATTTTCTTCTTGCCATTCAACCAGCTGGCGAAAACCCCAGCCTAAACCTTAGCCGTGCAAAAGAAATCTCTTGCATACAGTATCTTCTGCTTCACAGCACACTAAACCATGAGGTCTTAGAGCTGGATTTGCTCCACTTGGTGCAACCATTTGTGCAGCTGGAACTGTTGAGAAAACCGTAAACCATGACGTCCATCTTAAAGCTCAATTTTCATCACTGATCAATTGCTTTCTCTACCATGTCAGCAGCACACCAACAAATCTTCAGTGTGTTAAACATCATGGCTTGGCAAGCAGTAATTAATAGGAGTAGACAAGTAGACTGAAGAGAGTTTCTGTTACTGTCATTGCAGCTTATCAGTCAAATGTGTGATTAATAATGTACAGTATGAAGTGACAGGCTTTCACTTTGCTACGATGCAGTTTCCTCACAGAGAAACCTTTAAGAAAAAAACATTTAAAAACATGAGCAGTGTCTACTACTCCAGTTCAGTGATTTCAACAAACAAGAGTTGATTGCAAAGAATTGCAAATATTTGGTCCTGAGCAATCTAAAAAGAATATGTCAATCACACAGGTGTGCTAACAGGTGGCAGTCAGTCCAAAGCAAAATACTGCAGATGCTGAAAATCTGAAATGGAAACTGAAAATGCCAGGAGCATTCAGCCTCTCTGGCAACATGTGTGGAAAGAGAAAAACAGTAAACATTTCGGCTCTGTGATCTTAGTGGTATTGTCACTGGCCAACTTCTGCACTGTAAATTCTATGATCTATGATCTATAACTAATTTTTTAAAACCCTGGGTACCGCTGGGGACCTGGGTTTGAATCCCACCATGGCAGATGGTGAAATTTGAATTCAATAAAAATCTGGAATTAAATGGTAAGCATGGAACCATTGTCGAGTGCCATCTGGTTCATCAATGTCCTTTAGGGAAGGAAATCTGCCATCCTCACCTTGTCTGGCCTACATATGACTCCAGACCCACAACAATGTGATGGCTCTTAATTGCCCGCAATCCCAGCCAGCTGTTTAGCACACTGTGCTTAAACCAGCCCAAACAGATATATACTCATTCACTCACAACCTCACTCATACTCACTCACTCATTCCCACCCACAAACATACTCAGCAACTCCCACCTTCACACATACTCACTCACTCTTACTCCGACCTATAAACACATTCCCTCATTCCCACCCAAGCACTCACTCCATATATCCCTCCCACCCACCCACGCACCCAGTCACTCCCACCCACTAACTCATTCACTCCCACATGCTCATCGTGACATTTTCACTTCCAGGACCCCGACTCAACCTTGGCTTCCCAGGCCCCGGCTTGACCTCAGCCTCCTGGGCCCAACTCGACTTCTGCCTCCCAGTCTCTGGCTCAACCTCAGCCGCCTGGGCCAGGCGTGACCTCAGCTTCCGAGGTCCTGACTTGACCTCAGGTTCCTGGACGTTGACTCGACCTCAGCCTGTTGGGCACCGACTTAGCCTCGGCCGACCTGGCCCAGACTTGATCTTGGACTCCAGGGCCCTGACTCAACCTCAGCCTCCCAAGCCCCTACTCAACCTCGTCCTGTTGGGCTGTGACGGCCTCGGCCCTGGGCCCTGACTCGACTTTGGCCTTCCAGCTCCCAACTCGACCTAGGGCTCCCAGGCTCTGACTCGACTATGACCTTCTAGGCCCCAACCTGATGCAGCTTCCTGGGCCCTGACCCAGCCTTGGCCTGCTGGGCTAGGACTTGATCTCGGCCTCCTGGGATCCAACTCAACTTCGGCCTTCCAGGCCCCAACGTGACCTTGGCCTCCCAAGCCCCATCTCGATCTCGGCCTTCCAGGCCCCAAATCGACCGAGCCCTCCTGGGCCCCGACTAGCCCTTGGCTTTCCAGGCCCTGACTCGTCATCAGCTTCCCTGAGCTTCAGGTCAGCTGTACCTGGTTCCCTGGGCTCCAGCCTCACCACACTCGCTCACTCCCACACACATATTCACTCACTCCCACTCACACACACACTCACACCCACCGAAACTCATACTCACTCACTCACTCATGCCCACCCAACTACATACTCACTCACTCCCAAACACACACATTCTCACTCGCTTCCACCCACACATGCTCACACACTCACTCTCACACATATATTCACTCACTCACTCCTACTCATACTCACTCCCAAACACAGATTTTTAATCCCTCACTCCAACCCACAGACATATTCACTCCCACCCACATACATTCTCAGTCACACTGCCACTCAAGCACACTCACTCATTCCCAAACATATTCATACACACTCATTCACTCCCAAACACATACATACTCATTCACTGACTCACACCCTCACACATACTCACTCCCATCCACACAAATACTCACTCACTCACTCCCACCCACAAACATACTCACTCACCAACTCCCACCTTCACATATACCCACTCACTCAATCTCGCTCTGACCTAAAAACACATTCCCTCATCCCCACCCAAGGACACACGCCATCCATCCTTCCCACCCACACACATTCACTCCCTTCCTACCAGTCACTGCCACCCACTAACCCATTCACTCCCACATACTCACCGTGACATTGTCACTTCCAAGACCCCGGCTCGACATTGGGTTCTTAGGCCCCGGCTTGACCACTGTCTCCTGGGCCCAACTCGACTTCGGCTTCCTAGGCTCTGGCTCGATCTCAGCCTCCTGGGCCAGATTTGACCACAGCTTCCGAGGCCACGACTCGACCTCGGATTCCTGGGCGCTGACTTGACCTCAGCCTCCCGGGCTCTCGGCCTCCTGGGCCTTGATGCAACCTTGGCCTCCCAATCCCCTACTCAACCTCGTCCTGCTGTGCTCTGACTTGGCCCTGTGCCCTGACTCGACTTTGGCTTTCCAGCTCCCAACTCGACCTAGGGATCCTGGGCTCTGACTCGACCTCGGCCTTCTGGGTCTCACCTTAACGTAGGTTTCCCAGGCCCTGACCCAAACTTGGCCTGCTGGGCTCTGCCTTGATCTCGGCCTCCTGGGGATCAACTCAACTTTGACCTTCCAGGTCCCAACTCGACCTCAGCCTCCCAAGCCCCATCTCGACCTTCCAGGCCACAAATCGACCTAGGCCTAGGCCCTGACTAGACCTTGGCTTTCCAGGCCCTGACTCATCATCAGCCTCCCTGAGCTGCAGGTTAGCTGTACCTGGTTCCCTGAGCTCCAGCCTCACCATTGCTTCACTTCCTTGGATTTTGCAATCTTCACAGCATTCAACAATGTGATATTCACTGATCCTCTATTCAGACACTGTTTCTCTCCCTCATTAGCTGCTGATAGGCTCACTAGTCTTCCTCAGAAGCAAAAGTGGAAGAGAACTGACCTGCAATTAGAAGAGCTTCTCCAAAAAGAACCTTGCATTGAAATTCATGTTTTTGACCCTGGCTTTGGAAACTGTTGGCAGGGGCCATATAGAGGGGCTTCGCTGGCCATACTTTGGATGAGCCTGCTTTAGTGCTTGTTGCTTGTTATATTTAATGGGACACAAGGGAAATGCACTTGAGGCATTGCAGAGCCCAATATTAAATAGGATGTGCTTGTGTGGTAGTCACCACTGTTGTATTATATTGTATATCTGGGTATTACGGTAAGGCCCCTGTACTACAGGTACGGGGGTAGATCCCTGCCTGCTGGCTCCACCCAGGAGGTGGAGTGTAAATGTGTATGCTCTCCGAACAGCAGTCATTTCATAAGCTGCTGTAGGAGGCCACACATCTCTGTGTAATAAAGCCTCGATTACATTCTACTCTCGTCTCGTCATAATTGATAGTGAATCAGCTTGTGATATTAGAGAATGTATAAACAATTTTCTGTGGTCAAGGTCAGCTCACTGCACTCCAAATGTTGCTGCATGCACCCAGAATACAGCAATCCCACAAATGCCATGTGGAACCATATAATCACAGCTATGCTGCCATGAAGAAGGGAAAACAGCTTTATTTTCAGCCGTTTTGCACTGTAGCTCCTGCTTGCTAACCATAACAGTTGAAATGCACATTGTGAACAAGCTGCTCCTCCCATATCGAAATGACATTTATCTCTCTCACTTCTGTTCGTATCCCATTTTACAATGAGGCTGCTGAAGTGACATTAAAGAAAAATAGAATATTGGCAGGCCGTAATATTCACTCTTTGCCTGCCATGGTTGTGAAAGAGAAAACTGGAAGCAAAAGAGATATTCAAATTATTTTTATAACTGTGATTATTAGATTTAATAGTCCTTATTTGTATGTAATGATTTCATTACATCAATGATATATTTGAAATAGGCTCAGTAGCCGTTTAATTATATCATTTTATCAAGTTAATCTTATTCAATGACAAAACTGAGTCCTGATTGATATTGAGCTGAATTTTATGACTTTCCTTGCATCAATGAATAATTCAATTGGCACCCGAAATCAAATGCTGGAATTTCTTGAATTACTGCAAGTGACTATGAAGATAAACAAGTCAGAAAGATCTCAAGATCACTAATCTTGGCTGAGGCAACTGAGAGCTGAAGCAACAGGGTTACAATGATTGAGTTAGAGAAAAGAAAATCATGCAGAGCTCCCATTCCCTCATGCATTGCAATGCACTGTGCATATGGAGCTTGCCTCCATTATAAGGTCAGAAGTGGGGATGTTCACGGATGGTCTCACAATGTTCAAAACCATTCGTAATTTCTCAGATGTTGAAGGAATCCATGTCCAAATGCAACAAGACCTGGACGATATCCAAGCTTGGACTGACAAGTGGCAAATAACATTCACTGCATACAAGTGTCAGATAATGGCTATTTCGAACAAAAGCGAATCTGACAACTCCCTTGCCATTCAGTCACATTACCATCACTGAATCCCACACTATCAAAATCCTAGGGGGTTACCATTGACCAGAAATTGAACTGGATCAGTCATTAATACTGTGGCTACAAGAGCTGGCCAGAGGCTGGGAATTATGCAGAAAGTAACTTGCCTGCTGGCTTCCCAAAGCCTGTCCACCATCTGCAAGGCACAAGTCAGGTGGTGTGATGGAATACTCTCCACTTCATGAGTGCAGGTGAACAACACTCAAGCAGCTCAACACCATCCAGGGGATTGCAACCCTCTTGATTTGCACCCCATCCACCATCTTAAATGCACACTCTGTCCACCACTGATGCACAGTGGCAGCAGCATGTACCATTTACAAGATGCATTACAGCAACTTACCAAGGCTCCTTCGACAGCACTTTCTAAACCCATGATCCCTACCACATTGAGCAGTGGTATTCACAAAAGTTAATGGACAAGTGTTGCATCCCACAGGCATGCAAGGGGAAGTGCGGTGGATGCCATGAAGGGAACAGTCTCTTTGGAAAGCAGAATGAAGCAAGGAACATACGTTTCTCGCCCGATTTCGCCTACAGGAGTGGGCCAGTTGATTCACAAACTGCCGCCTGGTGCGGTTCTTGTTTATAGCCTCTCCCGCTATTCACCAGCCTCATTTTGCTTGAGTAAGAGCGTAACGAGGCCGGAGAATAGCGCACACATACCCACTCCCAAACACACACAGACTTACTCGCTCACTCCCACCCACACCCACACTCCCAAATACACGCGCACTCCCATCCACCAAATTCTAAACCAAATTCTAAAAAAAAGAACAGTTGAATGAGGTTGAATTCACAATTATACAAATAATCCAAGCCAAAGGTAGAAATCCTCCAACTTGTTCAGTTGACCTTTAACAAATATAGATTCTGTTTTTTGAAGAATTGGCTCCACTTAAATGTACAGCGAACAAGAATTTGCTATTAGCTGCAGCAGAGGATTTACACTGGTGGATTTAACGGAGCATTTCCACATTAATAGTTGGTTAAGGATTTTGTTTTCTGTCAAATATTGTTGAAGGGTTTCCTGTAGCTGGTGCCTTGAAATGTTAGTATTGTGGTAAGATTGACAGATATTAGTGTTCTTTTATCCTGTCCAGGAGCTTAAAGCTGAAGTATTTACTTTCCTTGTACTTCCATGGGCCCAAATTGAAACATATGATTGGTAATTCCCTCTTTGAGTGAAGAAAGTGTACAGTAAATTCCCTTCAAAATATGAAGGGTAAATGTTACAAGTGGTCATGCCTGACTGACAGACAAACCTGGTGTATTGTCATGTAAGAGTACCTTTAAGAAATGGATGTTTAAGCAATGTACCTTTAAGAAATGGAGCTGATCATATTACTGAAGTGATGTCAGAGGGTGGGGGGGGAGCTGAGCTTGTAGTGTTACCTGCGTGGTCGATAACACGTGTGACTCAATCCTTGGCTGATGGTGAGGTCCTCTGAATCTTGTTGAAGAAGACTCAAACTCGTCCAGTAACAACAAAGATTTATTGAGTAACTATAACTATTAATGCGTGAGTTCTTTACCTTAACATGGGAACTAGGAATTGGATAACAAGATTTAACAATTGTAACTAAATGTAACTCCACTAACTATGTGATTCTGATATTTCCCTGTTCACAGCACACCCGAGAGAGAGCCAGAGACCTCGTGTGGCTGCCCTTTATACCCCTGTTGGTCCAGCCCTCTGGTGCTGCTATCTACCCATTAACCCCTTGTGTCCATGCACCTACAGAGATCATCACATCTCCCCCTTTTTAATGTGCTACAGGTTTTCTGTATGGTGTAACGAAAACTAAACAAACACAATGAATTAAGTCAACTGGGAACAGATGAAACAGGTAACGCTGTCTACAGAATGGGATGGTATTAATGACTGTACAAAGTCAATCAATGTTTAAAAGTCCAATTCTAATGAAAAACATTGTGAGTCCAGACTGTATGCGTTTGATCAGGTGGATAGATCCTTTCGCCTGTTGTTGAGGTGGCAGTGTTGATGTCGCCATGTCGTTGTGACCGTCAGTGTTTATGTGTGTCCGTGAGGACATCATGAGACATCGGAATGGTCGAAGTAAGTTGACGTTAGTAGCGGACTTTCTTTTGTGCTTGTAGTGTTGACCCCGTGTGTTATCTTTTTTGCAAGCTGGGTTGGGTGATTGCTGCGGCGCAGACACAAAACCACGAGATCTGTTGTTGTTGTTGTGGTGGTTTTGTTCACTGCTTTGATCAACAGTGGGTAGACATTTAATGTCTGCTGCTGGCTGCTCACACAAGGCAGATAGACCGTCATAGTCTTCCTCGTTCACGGCTGTCGCTCCGGAGTCGTCGCTTGAGGCCATTATGGAGCCTGTCAATGAGCTCGCTATGGAGGCCGGTAACACTCCCTCAGTGGAGTCAATCTGTGCTTTATGCGTGGCGTCGCCTTCTGCTAGGATATATGACATGTGTTTGTCATCCATTTTGTCGATGAGCTGTCATGTCATCATGGTACTGGATTCTCCCACCATGAGACTCGTATGGGACTTGGCACCCATGTTGCTGCTGCAATGACCATCAGATCCGGAGAACTGATCCATGGCTGAGAGGCATTCGTCAGCGAGCAAATCATCGCTTCTTGTCAAGGATGTGTCATGGTGCTCTATTTGTCCAATGAGGAACTCATCCCCTGAGTAATCATCGTCAATGAACAAATCTTTTGCTATGGATTTGTCATTGTGCTCTTCTCTTTGGGTGCTGCAAACGGTATGTTTCAGGGTGCTGCGGCAGTGATCTTTAACTGTAAGTGGAGGCTCGAGCTTCATTCTGTCGCTGGGGAAAATAATTTTTTGTTTTGAGACTTTAAACCCCTTTTTGTTCACTTTCGGGCATTTTGTATGAGGCGTGGTGATGTAAGGTTCCTCCGTTACTGTAATCGTGTCCACACCGTAGGAGTCACCATAGGCAAGGTCATCATTTTTGGACAGGTAATCACTGAATATTGGTTGGCGGTCCATAGATGCCACGTTCCGAATGTCGCAGGGTCTTAGTTGTTGTCCCGTGGAAGTCATCTGTAGCACAGCTCGATATTTGAAGGCATAGTGGTTGTACTTTCCACACCTCAGGCACCGTTTGCCATAAGCTGGACATTGCCCTTTTAAGAGGGCATGTCCGTGGTATGACACGTCATGACGCCGTCCTGGCACGTTCGCGCATGCGCAGTAGCGTTCTCAGCCGGTTCCAGTCTCCATGCGAACTACGCATGTGTGTGGGACACTTGCAGATTCGCGTGCGGGATTGCCGGTGGAGGAGCATCTTCGAGTAGCCTGGGCCACCATTTTGACTGCTCCAACCTCGTGGTGGAGGCCTTGGTCCCGGTAAGTAAACTACTGGTATTGTGCTTCAGTGATTTTATGAGCAGAACATGGTTGTGTAGCCATTTCAAGGTCAACATTTTTGTGCTTCCGGAGAGATTTTCTGAGTCCCTCATCAGAAATGCCACTGACAATCTGGTCTCTGATGAGGGAGTCACGGAGGGTCTCATAATTACAGGATTGGGCCAGCAGCTTTAAGTCAGTGAGAAAGCTGCTGAATGATTCTCCTGGTCTTTGTATACGCCTGGTGAACTTGAAGCGTTCAAATGTTTCATTCACCTCCGATTTGCAGTGGGTATCGAATTTGTTTATAATTGTGTCCCATTTATTCTTGTCCTCCCCTTCAGCAAAGGTAAATGAGTTATATATCTCCATGGCCGGTTTCCCTGCCACAGCTAAGAGGTATGCAATTTTTTAAAAATCTGGCGCAGCGATCATGTCCTTAATTTCCAGAAACAAATTAAATTGTTGCAGGAAAATCTTCCAATTACACTGGAGATTACCAGAGGTTCTGAGGTGTTCTGGAAGTGATTCCATCTTACCGGTTTGTGCCCGAGAGATCCAATTGTAGCGATGCCTTCCTTGACCGAATATCTTATCCGAGATTTTTTTAATTTTTTTTTCTCTTGTCTGTCGAACCTAGGCTAGCTAGTTTCTATTTTTGTTGTTAAGGCCAACACACTCCGTGGCACCTTGTGGTGTTACCTGCGTGGTCGATAACACGTGTTACTCAATCCTTGGCTGATTGGTGAGGTCCTCTGAATCTTGTTGAAGAAGACTCAAACTCGTCCAGTAACAACAAAGGTTTATTGAGTAACTATAACTATTAATGCGTGAGTTCTTTACCTTAACATGGGAACTAGGAATTGGATAACAAGATTTAACAATTGTAACTAAATGCTACTCCACTAACTATCTATGTGATTCTGATGTTTCCCTGTTCACAACATACCCAAGAGTGAGACAGCGACGCCATATGGCTGCCCTTTATACCCCTGTTGGTCCAGCCCTCTGGTGATCATGTGGTGCCGCTATCTACCCATTAACCCCTTCTGTGCATGCACCTACAGAATTCACCACAGAGCTCGCTTCTGCTTTTTGGTTTCAGTTTGAGAAGGCAGGTGGGAGTGTCTGTGTTTTGTCCTGAGAGCTGCAGGAAGAAACACAGAGCTGGTCTGTTGATGTCTGAACATCCAAAGACTATAAATATATTGAATGTAACCTCATGTCTATTTTTGAAGGTTTGAAGTCTTTTGGATGTTTAAAGGAACAGTTTGAAGGATTATTTAGTGTTGTAGTCTTTTGGGGTTATCTTTGAAGTAATGGGTGTCAAGATATTCAATGTTTGTTTTTAAAAGGTTAACTTGAGTTCCTAGAATAAACATTGTTTTGTGTTACAAGCCATTTGTCCATAATTGCTGTATCACACCTGGAGATTACGCCGTGTGCTTCCCGCACCACAATCTATTAAAAGTTGTGGGTCGGTTGAACTCCATGAAACACTTTGGGGTTCTGTGAACCCAGACCCATAACAATTGGGGGCTCGAGGGGGATAAAAGTCTATCTAGTGGATTGGCTTAGTGAACTTAAAGACAGTGAGGGATGAGCATATTGTGGTTGCTTTTCAGGTGTGATATTTTAGTTTAAGTGGGGAGTGTGTTGTGGACAATGGCTTTTTCAGAGGTTCAGATGTTTTTGGGGGTGGAGACGGTCACACGCAGTACCTTACGGACAGAGACTTAAAGCAGACTGTTAGATTTGGCAAAAACATTGCAGTTAACATTACCTGACAAAATGCGAAAAGATGAGGTAATTATGGTGGTGGTTAAGCATTTAAAGTTGCCTTAGTTACAGTTTGATTCATGGGAAATGGCAAAAAATTCAGTTGCAAATTAAACAAATGGAACATGAGAAAGAATTAAAGCAGCCTGAATACGAAAGAGGTAGAGAGGAAAAAGAAAGAGAGTGAGAGGAAAAAGAAAGAGAGAGAAGAAATGAGAAAAGAAAGAATAGCCCTAGCAGAACAAAAAGAAAGAGAAAGGGAGATACAGATCAGGGAAAAAGATAAAGTGAGAGAGTTTGAACTTCAGAAAATGGCCATGAAACATGACAGTCAGTTAAAATTGGCAGATGTAAAGAGATGTAAAAAGTACAGTTGGATGATAGTGATGAGGATAGTGAGAAAGAGCGTCAAAGTCGAAGGCTTGGTGGGGATTTATTTAAATATGTCCAAGCATTGCCAAGGTTTGACGAGAAGGAGATAGAAGCCTTTTTCATTTCATTTGAGAAGGTAGCTAAACAAATGAAATGGCCATAGGACATGTGGGTATTACTGATTCGAACAAAGCTGGTAGGTAGAGCTAGTGAAGTGTTTGCATCACTACCGGAGGAGGTATCTGGAACATATGAGGAGGTGAAAAAATCCATCTTAGGTGCATATGAACTAGTGCCTGAAGCCTACAGACAAAGGCTTAGAAATTTAAGGAAATAATTTGGTCAAACATACATGGAATTTGAAAGGCTCAAACAGAGTAATTTTGATTGGTGGACAAGGGCTTTGAAAATAGATCAAACGTATGAAGCTCTCAGAGAAATTATACTTTTGGAGGAGTTTAAAAATTCAATTCCTGATGTAATGAGAACTCATGTGGAAGAGCAGAAGGTTAAAACTGCGAGATTAGCAGCAGAAATGGCAGATGATTATGAATTAGTTCACAAATCAAAGCTTGGTTTCCGACATCAGTTTCAGCCTGTGAGGGATAGAAACTGGGGACATGAGAAATATTCAAGTGGTAAAGGTAAAGGTGATCTGATGTGAGAAAATAAGGAGAGTGTACCTCAGATTAAAAAAGAGATCCAGGAGGGTTGAAAAGAAATGAAAAGTTTCAAATGTTTTCACTGTAATAAACTAGGCCGTGTAAAGTCACAGTGTTAGTGGTTGAAGAAGAGCACTGGGAAGGCTGATGTAGTAAAACAGGATAAGACAGTGGGGTTTGTTAGAGTGGTGAAGGAAAGCCCAAGTGAAGCGAAGGATGTGCAAAAGATTTTACAGCCTGATTAAGAGGTGATTGATAAGAAGGTGCCAGGTGTCTTGAAAGAATTTACTTGTGTGGGGAAAGTTTACTCAGGAATACAGTTTAACTTGGGTAACAATATTGCTGGATCGTACGTTGGAGTGATGCCTACTGTGATTGATAAGCCAGTGGAAAATCAGACAACTGAAGGATTGAAGGATGAATATGCTGGGATTTCTCCAGATTATGTAGTAACAAGGTAGCAAAGTCACAGGTTAAGACAAGAGGAGAAATTAAAGAGTGAAGATGAAGTGGAAGTGCAATTATCAGAAACGATTTTTGATCAGATGATTGAAAAAGAACAAGAAGAGGTGGAGGACGAGGCGGATATGTTTTGTTCAGGAAAATTGGCGGAGTTACAACAGAAAGAAATAAAACGGATATATCAGAAAGCATATACGGAAGAGGAATCTGAGAGTATACCAGAGTGTTATTACCGTAAAAGTGATGTCTTGATGAGAAAATGGAGACCTGTACATATGCAGGCGGATGAAAAGTGGGCAGAAGTTCATCAAGTAGTATTGCCGGTAGGGTATAGAAAGGAGGTGTTGCGAGTGGCACATGAGGTACCAGTGGGAGGTCATTTGGGGATAAGGAAAACTCAAGCTAAAATCCAGAAACAGTTTTGTTGGCCTGGACTACATAAAGGTGTAGTTAAATTTTGTCAATCATGTCACACATGTCAAGTGATAGGGAAACCTCAAGCAGTGATAAAACCAGCGCCCTTAATACCCATTCCAGCATTTGAGGAACCTTTTACAAGGGTCCTAATTGATTGTGTAGGACCGGTTCCTAAAACAAAAAGTGGGAATCAATATCTTTTGACTCTAATGTATGTGTCTACTCGGTTTCCAGAGGCCATTCCAGTATGTAATATTACAGCTAAAAAGATTGTGGAGGAGTTTACTTAAATTCTTTACTCGATATGGACTACCACAGAAATTCAATCGGATCAAGGATCAAATTTTACATCAAAGTTATTCAAAGAAGTTATGGAGAGCTTAGGAATAAAACAATTTAAATCAACTGCGTACCATCCAGAATCGCAGGGAGTGTTAGAAAGGTGGCATCAGACATTAAAGACAATGTTGAGGGCTTATTGTCAAGATTATCCAGAGGATTGGGATAAAGGAATTCCATTCGTACTGTTTGCAATTAGAGATGCATCTAATGAGTCAACCAAATTTAGTCCTTTTGAACTAATTTTTGGTCATGAGGTACAAGGACCACTTAAAATGATGAAGGAAAAATTGGTGGGTGGAAATCGGAAGTTACACTATTGGATTACGTGTCAAATTTTAGGGAACGATTCAATAGAGCAGGTGAATTGGCTGGACAACATTTGAAAGTTGTACAAAATGTGATGAAACGGGTAACGGACAAGAACTCTAAAGTTCGTAGTTTTGCCAGTGGAGATAAAGTTTTAGTGTTGTTATCAGTGGTAGGTGAACCTTTAAAAGCTAGGTTTAGTGGACCTTATCAGATTGAAAGGAAATTAAGTGAAGTGAATTATGTGGTCAAAACACCAGATAGAAGGAAGACTCATCGAGTGTGTCATGTGAATATGCTTAAAAGGTACTTTTTAAAGGGAAGCAGAGAAAAAGGAGGCGGTTTTAATGATTCTAACTCAAACTGACAAACCAAATCCAGATGACTGTGAATTTGACATACCTCAAATTCAATTGGAAAATGAGGATGTTCTTAAAAATTGGGATAAATTGTTGAGTTATCTTCCGGAGGAAAAACAAACCGACCTGAAAGAGTTATTGATATCACGTGGGCAGGTTTGTGGAGATAAATTGAGAAGTACTAAAATGGCTATACATGATGTAGATGTGGGAAATGCTGTTCCAATCAAACAGCATCCATATAGACTTAACCCTTTAAAATTGGCACAGGTTAACAAAGAGATTGAGAGTATGCTTAAAAATGGCATAATTGAAGTGGGTTGCAGCCAATGGAGCTCACCCATAGTAATGGTACCTAAACCAGATGGTACTCAATGGTTGTGTGTGGACTATAAAAAGGTGAATGCAGTTACAAGAACGGACTCTTATCCTATCCCACGTTTGGAGGAATGCATTGAGAAAGTGGGACAATCCGCTTTTATTTCCAAATTGGATTTACTTAAATGTTACTGGCAGGTACCTTCATCCAAAAGGGCGAAGGAGATTTCAGCTTCCGTGACTCCAAATGGTATATACATCGGCGATCTGGTAGTTTTCAGCCAGACATGGAAAGAACATTTAAAACATCTTATGGAGTTATTCGATCTACTTCAGGAGGCGGGTTTGGTGATAAACCTAGCCAAAAGTGAATTTGGAAAAGCCCAAATCACTTTCCTTGAGGAGTTTCCGATACCCTCAAGACGAAGGGAAATACTGCGTTTTCTTGGCATGAGTGGATTTGATCGAACATTTGTGCAAAGGTTTTGCAGCGTGATTGCTCCACTGATGGACTTGCTTAAGAAACGTCGAAAATTTCAATGGACAGCGGACTTTCAACAGGCATTTGACTGCCTGAAAACTGTGTTAACCAATGCTCCTGTGTTGGAGAATTGCAAAGGACTCTATGTTCAGATTGAATTAAAGTATCTGACTTTAACGAGAAATGCCGAGCAATAGAGGAATGGATGGATCGTGCAGAAACTTTCTTGTTCAAAGAGACTGTCAATTGAGAAGGATTTTGGTTGGAGGCAGAAGAACGAAAAAAAAAATGGACAATATTATTATACCTGTTTGCGTGTGTTGTTTTTTTTTTTGAACCGGTAAAGTGTTTTTACTGTGTGCATTTCTTAATTGATGGTGCAAAGGTGAAAAATGAAACCATCTTGAAGTTGATGGGTTTTTTTTCCTTGGGGGGAGGTGTCATGTGAGAGTACCTTTAAGAAATGGAGGTTTTAGCAATGTACCTTTAAGAAATGGAGCTGATCATATTACTGAAGTGATGTCAGAGGGTGGGGGGGGGGGGGGGTGGGGGAGCTGAGCTCACTTCTGCTTTTTGGTTTCAGCTTGAGAAGGCAGCTGTCTGTGTGTTTTCCTGAGAGCTGCAGGAAGAAACACATTGTCTGCAAATCCAAAGACTATAAATACATTGAATGTAACCTCATGCCTATTTTTGAAGGTTTGAAGTCTTTTGGATGTTTAAAGGAACAGTTTAAAGGATTATTTAGTGTTGTAGTCTTTTGGGGTTATCTTTGAAGTAATGGGTGTTAAGATAGTCAATGTTTGTTTTTAAAAGGTTAACTTGAGTTCCTAGAATAAACATTGTTTTGTTTTAAAAGCCATTTGTCCATAATTGCTGTATCACACCTGGAGAGTACGCCGTGTGCTTCCCACACCACAATCTATTAAAAGTTGTGGGTCAGTTCAACTCCATGAAACACTTTGGGGTTCTGTGAACCCGGACTCATAACAGTATAATCAATTGGAAAAGTAAACCAAAATCAATCACAGCAGATTCCCATTTTGCTTTGACACCTGTTCTGGATGCCTGGTCAGCTCTCAACAGTGGCTAAGATACTGGGCCAGACCCGTACCATTTTAATGTTTTAAGGCAGTGCGGAAAGATCGATTCAATCCAGGAGTGATATCATAATAAATAGGGCTTGGTTATTTTACAAACAAACTTTATTAAAACAAAAGAAAAGCAATATTTAAACTTTTAAACTTCGACCCTAACAATAACAGATTACATGTAGTTTCTTAACCCTAACACAAGAGTTCCCATTAAACAGCACTTCAAATGAACACACAGCTCTCATTCCATTTACACATACAGGCAAAGGTGATCCTTGCATTTATGAAGCTTTCCATGATCTCTTTTAGTGGCTTTTCAAATCCTTCTCCTAAGGAGAAACAGGATTCTTTATCTCTCTCTTGGAGCTCTGCCCAGCCCCTCAAACAAAGTTCTCCCCTGGGGTGTCCAGATTTGAACCAATATTGTTAGCTTGGCTGTTTGATTTCCCACTCCCGTTTCTACAAAAGAGCAGAGCATGCTATTGATATGGAACTAACCTCCAATTGATGGCCAAAGAGACCAGCAGACTCTGTAATGGACTAATAGCTGGTCAGACAGCAGTGTCCTGAAAGACAATGGATCTCGGGTGACTCACCCTGGCTGAACAGGAGCATTCTGCGTATTCCTACTAATGAGTTTAAGTCTGAATTGGACAATGTAACAGGTCAAGTGTCGGTGTATCCCCCTGACCCCCATGCTAGCAGTTTTCCCTCAGTTGGTTAACCCCTAAATAGCTTAGATCTCATTTCTGGACCCAGTTTCCTGATATCTCCTTCTCGTAACACATCTCATTCCAAATTTATGGTTCAGCTTTCTACTGCCAGATTCTGGCATTAATTTGTAACTAATTATATTTAAAACTCACCCTGAATATGTGTTTTAGATGTCCAGATATTTTCCCAATGCTTAGGTTGCTATTGGTCTCAGTTCTGCATCTCTTTGTATAAAATGGGGGCGTAGCATGTGCTGTTTATGGGAGTGCATTTAATACCCTAATGCCAAGGTTGGTAGCTTATTTCCAAGTATTTTTCTTGCTTTTTCTGTTTCCAATTTATTGATTGGTGAGTTATCCAGTCAGGTACTATCATCACTTATTTTGCATACATAATACATTTCTTATGAGGAATCCCTCTTTCCTTTTGCGGTTTGGAGGAACATAAGGTCTGCCAAGCATCACTTTACCTGCCAATCAAAATTTACATGTATGGGTGCATCTTCCGTGCACAAATCATGCAGAAATGGCGACACAGACTCTAAGGGATGCATTTTATGGTTAGAGGATTCTCCTCCACTGAGGAGGAGAAGGAAAAGGAGAAGAGAAGCTGGCCAAGAACAAAAATGTCCTTATGGTCCAGGACGTTGTGGAACCTGCTGCTGGGCAAGGATCTGTGAAGGGGAGACGAAGCAGCAGACAAGCAGAGGTAGGCGAAGGTATTATCCTGACAACAGAGTATAGCAGCATAGCATTGCTATCCTGGCAGCAGCCATGATGCACTCAGGTGCCAGGGATGTTCTGTGGATCAGAACTCTTGGATGGCTGGCTTCTGGGTGACATTGGATGCCCCCTGAAGAGGTGGTTAATAACCCCAGTTAACTAGAAAACTGGAATTTTATCTACGAGATCACCTTGGTCACCTTCTCCTGATATCTCCAATGGTTTAGCACAGGGCTAAATCGCTGACTGTGAAAGCAGACCAAGGCAGGCCAGCAGCACGGTTCAATTCCCGTACCAGCCTCCCCAAACAGGCGCCGGAATGTGACGACTAGGGGCTTTTCACAGGAACTTCATTTGAAGCCTACTTGTGACAATAAGCGATTTTCATTTCATTTCATTAACACCAGAGCTGCCCGCACATGTACCAATGTAGAGCTACCAAATTAGGCCAATCAGAAGCCCACATGAGCACAAACTCCCATATTCGAACTGTTATGACCTCCTGGGCTAGTGTGCGGTCAATTCGTGCCCCATTAGTCCTGGAGTCACACAACAAGTGAATTAACCAATACTTCTGAGAGAAATATCCAAATTATTTGGCCCTTGGCTGCCTAATAATTACAGTCACCAGGCCTGTAAGTTTAAACACAATTACTGTTTATTCATAACGGAAACTACAATGGAATATGCAGCAAAGAAACTGGTGACCTATTATCTAATTCATAATTACCCACTTTAACTTGCCCTCCGCCCTCTACACATACACACAAGACAGACAAACACAGAGGGGAAGAAAGGGGGTTAAGAATAACATAGGTCAAATGGGTGTTTCCAGGACATTATACCTCTTCAGGCTTTGCTTTTGGTTCAAGGTTTTTACTGTAGATTCATTCAGGCCTCTGTAGTTTCAGTCCACCTATTACCTTGGAACCACAACTCATATCAGGGTGCCTTTAAATGGGAGACCGTGACTGATTTCTGGTTCACGGTCTGACTCCTCCCTCTTCAGATGTCCCATCCTGGAGTGCTGATTGGGCACACGGCCTATCTTTCCCTACCAAAACCTATAAAATTCTAACAGGACGAGGCAGGGTCGATGCGGGAAGGATGTTCGCGATGATGGGGAAGTCCAGGACTAGGGATCACAGGCTGAGGATATGCGATAGGCCATTTAGGATAGAGATGAGGAGAAATTCCTTCATCCAGAGAGTGGTCGGCCTATAGAATTCATTAGCACAGGAAGTAGTTGAGGCCAAAACGTTTGTATGTTTCCAAGAAGCAGACTCGATGGGCCAAATGGCCTCCTCCTGCTCCTATTTTCTATGTTTCTATGACTTGGCCAGCTTCCTGCTGTGTGGCCATTAAATTTGCTGAAAGATGCTTTATTTGGCATCTTTAAATGGCGGGGCAGGAATTGCCAAAGCTTGCCCTTTTGCGTTGTACTCCCGTCCCCCATCCTACCCCCTTAGAAAATGTAAAATTCAAAAACTCATCCCGAAGTTATCTGATGCCCAGATAAAAAGATTTTGCAAGACCAGATGCACCTAACAGGCCAGTGTCATGATTTTCTTCATCCATCTCCTTCAAAGCAATGCTGTTCATTGGGAACATTCCCTTGTTACTATATATTCTGCATGTCCTCCACTTTGCTATCCGCCAAATAGGAACTGAAACTTTGTTCCACTGTAACAGACCATTTTTCCTGCCTCCGTATTTATATGTCTCCTACTGAGCTTAGGCAGACATCTTTGTTACAAATCTTTACAAAGGTCAAAACATGAAAACATTAGAAGCCTCTATAAAGGCTTTATAAGCAGCTACATCTCATTATGTGTGTCAATTACTTCTTGTAAGCAAGCCATTTTGGCTGATGGGTAAGTCTGGTGGGATCATTCTCTAACCGTCGGATAGATCGTAACAACCATCTAACAGCCATTAGTTGTCCAATTGGAAAGTCTACAGTCTTTCTTCATGTTCGAAAGATTGATAGAATCGTAGAATCCCGACAGTGCAGAAGAAGGTAATTCAGCCCATCGCGGCTGAACCGGCCCTTGCTCCGATAGAGCACTCTACCTAGGCCCAATCCTCCCCCACTCCACCTAATCTTTGGGCAATATTAATTAGGCCAATTCACCTAACCTGCAGATCTTTGGACTATGGGAGGAAACTGGAGCACCCAGAAAAAACCCATGCAGACATGGGGAGAAGGTGCAAACTCCACACAGAGACCCGAGGTTGGAATTGAACCCTGGGTCTGCCTGAAGCTGATGTTGGACTGAATTTTCTTGCAGGTCAATCTGACTGTGAAGAGAGATTTACCCCTTTCAAAGCCTTCTTCACATCTGTCCAAAATGCAACTAACTTGGAAAATAGTCTCACGGAGGAAAAGAAAATTCCAGAACAGACACCACCAATCAGTATAGGTGATCAGCTGAGATCCCTGCAAAGTAATCAACTCATTGGTTGACAGCCAAGTCCATTAAGATGTGTCATCACTGAGGCCGGAACAAGCAGCACATCTTATTGGGGGTTTCCTGAGGCCAGACCAAACAGCCCGTCTTGCTGGGGTTTCCCTTTTTAAAAATTAAAAATGAAGTCCATCTTAAAGGTACAGATCCCAGTAATTGTCCAGACACAAAAGTTAGAAAAGGCAAAATAACAGAAAGTAAAAGGAATACACAGGTGAAACCAGGTTTAAACAGGAGGATCCTTACACAGGGTCCTGGTGCCATGGCTGTTGAGGTGGAGCAAGGAGGTGATTAGCTTTTTCAGTGTCTACGGGCTTGGGGTGGTGTCTGCCTGGAGTTCTGGGGCTGTGGGGACCGACTTGTTGGCATGGATGTGGACTCAAGGTATCCCCCTCTGGGTCTGGGTTCTCTGGGTGAATCTCCCATTACTGCTGTCAAAAATTAGCAACTCACTCCGTAGGTGATACAGGCACTTAAGTGTTTAAACTGTTGACTGCTGCCAGAATCCTGGAAATACTGTGGGATTTTGCAAAGGTCCGTATTAGGTGCATCCGAGATGTCATGGATGTCCTATGTGCCTGGGCATCTGTCCGCATACACTTTAACCAGGCCAGGCCCAGAAAGATACCTGGATTTGTTGCCATGGCTGGCAGGTCTCAGGCCCGGGGGTTCCTGATGATCAATAACCGGGGGTTATTGATGACACACCAGCTCGACAGAGGCGGTCCTTCATTAACAGGAAAGGCTTCCACTCCCTGAAAGTGCAGTTGGTATGCGATCACTAGCTGCACATCATGCACCTCTGTACATGATGTCCAGGCTGTGTGCACGACGTTTACATCTTGGTGCCCTTGGAGGGTCCCAACACCTTTGAGGTGTTCCAGCGGGTGAGTGGTTGGTGGCGGGCGACAAGGTCTATCCGCCTAGGTAATGGGTGATGCTGCCTGTGCGGTCCCCCAAGAGTGTGGCTGAGAACCATTATAACAATGCTCACTCAGCAACAAGGGGGGTCATCGAGCACTGCATTTGCTTCCTTATGATGCACTTCCACTGATGGACTGCTCTGGTGGTGCTTTCCAATACAGCCCCCAGAGTCGGGTGCATCGTGGTGACCTGCTGCATCCTGCACAACATCACGCAACACCGGGCTGACATGCTGGAGAAGTCGGAAGTGCGCTCGGCATCGCCAGATGAGGACAGTGTCCAGGATGAGTCAGGCGAGGACCCAAAGCTGCCTCGTCAGGCTGTGGAACAAGTCCTTCAGGGTCATCGAGGGAGAATCTGATCACCTCCCAATTTTCTGACCAGGAGGTCAACAGACCGGCAGCGTCATTGCCATTGCACCCCCCCCCCCCGCATGCCCATATCAGTCCCATTGCCCCCTCCATGACACCATCCCCTTAGCCTTTCACCCACCTTCCCCTTAACCGTTCAAACCTGTGGATCGTAGGCGAGAGGCAGATTGGGCTGGTGATTGAAAAGTGGTTAATGGTGCGTATTTACAGATTGTGTCCCCTTCCCCCTGACAACAATGTTCTGCTACTCCAGTGCCAAATTATTTGTCCTCTATCTTTCAGATCTTTCGTGGCCTCCCGCACTTTTTAGGTGTTCTCCCAGACTGCACATCTGGAATGGAGGTGTCCTGCTGCCTGTCTTTCCCTCTGCCCTGTGATGCCTTTGGTAGCCGTCCTCTGGAGGGCCGAGGCCTGAATGGGCCTGGTTGACATTCGGGTGTCACAGGTGGCGACATGTCATCCTATTCTGTCCACTGCCCAGCAGATGCAGAGTGGGGGGGGGGGAAGATTCAGAACGGCCTGAATATTCATGTGCCTCCATTGCAGGAGGCCCCGGGAATGGCCCCATCCCTTTCTCCTCCCTCGGGTTGCTCGCTGGCCCCTGATGGATGGTGGGTCATCTGGAGTGAGCTCCAGAGGCCACACTATCATCTAGCGCTGCCAGTCCTGGAGGCTCATCCTCGTCTGAACCATGGTGTCGATATCCTCAGCCATGGTGCTCTGTAACTGGGACATGTGCCTCAGTGAATGGACCATGTCCCTCATTGCCTCAGTAATGTGCCTCTGTGACTGGGTAAAGTCAGTCAGTGCCCGGCCAATGCTCTTGATGTCCTCAGCCATGAGCCTTTGTGAGCGGGTCAAGCTCTGGAGCACAGCAGCAATGTCCATCTGTGGGTGGGATTTTCCCCGCATCCTTCTAAATTCCAACGAGTACAGTCCCAGCCTACTCAACCTCTCCTCGTAATCGAACCCCTTCAGCTCTGGGATTAACCTAGTGAATCTCGTCTGCACACCCTCCAGCGCCAGTACGTCCTTTCTCAGGTAAGGAGACCAAAACTGAACACAATACTCACTGATCGGGCCGCCATTTTGAACGACAGCTCCAATCCTGCCCCCGCCTTCTGACCTTCCCTTTGATTAGAACCCACTTTTTCCTTGGGAGCACAGAAATGACCTAGTGAGACGCCGGCATGCCAGTTTTATGGGGGTGGGGGGGTGGGGGGGGGCTACTAGCTGGTGCCATATGTGGACAATGTGCCTGGCCAAAGAGGGCAGGGCATTTGTTGAGGGTTCCTGAAGGGGGTGGGGTTCTGAGGTACATGCTGGTATATAAGTGTTTCTGGGCCGATATCAGGGGTCAAAAATGGGAGTGATGCCAGGGTCACACAGATGTTACATACCCGAACTGCTAAAAAGAGGTTGTTCTTCTTCTACCCGCATTGCATTCTGGTCCTCTTGATGAGGATGCCAGCACTCACTGTACCTGCCACTTCATCCCAGGCTTTATTCATAACAGCTGGCTGTTGTCTCCACCCCACCTTGGGAAAGAGGGTGTCACTCCTCTCCTCAACAGTGTCCAACATTCTGTGGATGTCCGCATCAAAGAAGCATAATGCAGGTCTTTTTAGCAGCCATCTTCTTGACTGGAATGAGTGACTTGGGTTAGTTAAGCACTTAAAAGCTGCTCCAGTTAGTCAGCTTCGAAATGGGGGGCGAAATTCTCCTACCCGCCCCGCCACATTTCTGCCCCGACCGGCCGGCGGGAGTCTCCGTAACATCGGCCGGTCAATGGGGTTTCCCATTGTGGGGCAGCCCCACGCCGTCGGGAAACCCCCGGGCGCCGGCAAAACGGAGACTCCCGCCAGCGGAGAATGACGCCCGGGGTTCCTGACCCCAGTGAATATGCCTGGAGAATCGGGGCCGGAATTCTCTGACCCCCCCACCGGGTCGGACAATCCCCGGGGGGAGGCGCGAATCCCGCCCTGCCGCCCCGACTGCCCTATTCTCCGGCGGCGTTTTTCGGGGGCCGGCCGGATTCCCGCCACGCCGTTCAGGGACCGTTGACAGTGGCCCCCCGGCGATTCTCTGGGCCCCGATGAGCTGAGTGGCCGTCCAGTTTTGACCAGTCCTGCCGGCGTGAATTACTCACCTCACACACGGCGGGACCTGGCAAGTAAGTCAGCGGAGGCAGTCCTCGAGGGTGCGCGGGAGGATCCGACTCCGGGGGGGGGCCCCCACAGTGGCCTGGCAGGCTGTTTCTGTGGGGGGCTTCTTTCCTCTGCGCTCGGCCCCTGTAGAGCTCCGCTATATTGCCCGGGGGCTGGAGCGGAGAAGAGAACCCCCGCGCATGCGCGGAAATACGCCAGCCCGTGCGTGCATGCGCGAGATCATGCCGGCTGTTCCGCGCATGCGAGAACTCATGCCGATACTTCGGCGCTGGCTGTAGCGGCGCCAACCACTCCAGCGTCAACCTAGCCCCCGAAAACTTGGAGAATTCCTCACTTTCAGGGGCTATTGACGCCGGAGTGGTTGGCGCCGGTTTTCCCGCCGGCGTGGGGATTTAGTCCCCAAAAGGGAGAAACCCGACCGTGGTCTCAGGTGGAATGCACGCGATAGCCTGTTTGCATAGACAGAATCGCACATCCCCAGCACTCCTAGCAGCAGCGCGAAAATGTTCCGATTCTCCGCTGGCGGGAGAACATAGGCGGCGAATTGCACCCCTGGTGAAGATATGTACCTCATTGTCCACTGGTATGTTTAATACTGTAGAGGATCATAAGGCAAGACAGCAATTTGTATACATTTTCTTGCTGGAATAAACTCAACAGGTCTGGCAACATCTGTGGAGATAGAAACAGATTTAATGTTTTGAATCCGCATGGCTTCTTCAGTGTCTGTTTGATTCTTCTACAAATCATGCTGTTAAACATGTATGCAGCAAATAGTGTTCAGGGGCGAGATTCTCCGAACCCCCCGCCGGGTTGGAGTATCGCCGGGGGCTGGCGTGAATCCCGCCCCCGCCGGTTGCCGAATTCTCCGGCACCGGAGATTCGGCGGGGGCGGGAATCGCGCCGCACCGGTTGGCAGGCCCCCCCCCCCGCGATTCTCCGGCCCGAATGGGCCGAAGTCCTGCTGCTAAAATGCCTGTCCCGCCGGTGTAGATTAAACCACCTACCTTACCGGCGGGACAAGGCGGCGCGGGCGGGCTCCAGGGTCCTGGGGGGGTGGGGCGATCTGACCCCGGGGGGTGCCCCCACGGTGGCCTGGCCCGCGATCGGGGCCCACCGATCTGCGGGCGGGCCTGTGCCGTGGGGGCACTCTTTTCCTTCCGCTTTCGCCACGGTCTCCACCATGGCGGAGGCGGAAGAGACTCCCTCCACTGCGCATGCGCGGGGATGCCGTGAGTGGCTGCTGACGCTCCCGCGCATGTGCCGCCCGGAGATGTCATTTCCGCGCCAGCTGGCGGGGCACCAAAGGCCTTTTCTGCCAGCTGGCGGGGCAGAAATTAGTCCGGCGCGGGCCTAGCCCCTTAAGGTTGGGGCTCGGCCCCCCAAGATGCGGAGCATTCCGCACCTTTGGGGCGGCGCGATGCCCGACTGATTTGCGCCGTTTTGGGCGCCAGTCGGCGGACATCGCGCCGATACCGGAGAATTTCGCCCTTGATCTGCTGGAATCAAGCTCTCAACTTGCTGTCTGGGTGGAAATAATGATGGCACATAAACTGTTGTAAAATGAATGCAGTATTGAACCATTTGCAGGATAGAAGGAGGCTACTTGACCCATTGGACCTGGAGACCAAACTCTGCTCGGGCGTTCTATAATTAATCCCATTGTCCCTACATAACCTACAACTTCCTCTTGATCAGTGATGTCTAATGATCACTAACGTAGAAAAAGAGGAGAGCCATGAATGTGAACATAGGAAGAGAGAGAATCTGCAAACGACAGACAGATGTGCAATCCAGTGCATGCACAATTATTTTACTGCTGTCGCCCGACCTTTGATGTAAATCGGGTACCATTCAGAGCATTGCGAGCCACAGCAATTTATAGAACTGGGGAAAAAACGTAAGATGAAAGGGATAAATTAAGAAAGGGATTGTATAAACACAGGATCAAATTGGATTTACTGAGCTATCTGCTCTCAACCAGATGAAATGTGGCCACAGCTGTCTTTGGGAAAATTAATCCACCTTCCTGCTCCTGATCACTGACCAGCAGCTCCTGCTGCTAACCATGTGTGCTGCTGTAGGTAAGGATAGAGTTATGAAGCTTCCTGAAGTTGCAGAGTCGAATGATACTCCATTGTCAGAACGGATAGTACTTGAACAGTTAACAGATGACGACTGGCACCTGGAAAACTATATTTTAGACAGAATCAGTATATTCAGAATCAAAGGGAACAAACAAAGGAAAAATAGAAAAAAGATTTTACTGAAAATACTGATCATGAGCACTTGGGTAAATAAGATTAACAGCTTTTGATTACGCAATCTTATTGAATTGAGACTCGAAAATTGACAGTTTACCTTCGGTCCTGATGATCTTTAACTGCCCATTGTTTCCATGCTTTAGCTGCACAAGACACAGGTATTTGTTATTCCTTGTAGAAACCAGGGGTGAAATTCTCCCCCAACGGCGGGATGTCCGCCGACTGGCGCCAAAGCTGGCGCCAATCAGACGGGCATCGCGCCGGCCCAAAGGTGCGGAAGGCTCCGCATCTTTGGTGGCCTAGCCCCAACATTGAGGGGCTAGGCCGACGCCGGAGGGATTTCCGCCCCGCCAGCTGGCGGAAATGGCGTTTGTTTCCCCGCCAGCTGGCGCGGAAATGCGGCGCATGCACGGGAGCGTCAGCGGCCGCTGTCAGTTTCCCGCGCATGCGCAGTAGGGAGAGTCTCTTCCACCTCCGCCATGGTGGAGGCCGTAGCGGAGGCGGAAGGGAAAGAGTGCCCCCACGGCACAGGCCCACCCGCGGATCGGTGGGCCCCGATCGCGGGCCAGGCCACCGTGGGGGCACCCCCCGGGGTCAGATCGCCCCGCGCCCCCCCCAGGACCCCAGAGCCCGCCCACGCCGCCTGGTCCCGCCGGTAAATACCAGGTTTGATTTACGTCGGCGGGACAGGCAATTCCTGGGCGGGACTTCGGCCCATCTGGGCCGGAGAATCCAGCGGGGGGTCCCGCCAACCGGCGCGGCCCGATTCCCGCCCCCGCCCAATCTCCGGGAGCGGAGACTTCGGCGGGGGCGGGGGCGGGATTCACGGCGGCCAACGGCCATTCTCCGACCCGGCGGGGGGTCGGAGAATGACGCCCCTGGTTCTGCAGGTTTTATTCAAAAGTTGAGCAAACTGGTCGTTGTACTATTCTCAGAATTTGGAAAAGTTTTTATTACATAAATAACTGCAAAGGCAGTAAAAGCCAAAAGCAATGATTCTGCAAAGATTAAAAGCTGCGCCGTAGCAGATGGCCATAGAAACTAGATCAGAGTTTTAAAATGTGTGATCTTCATTTCAAAGCTTGTGGATGTGGATCGTTGAAGTTGTTCCAAATGATGCTACTGCCTCAGACAATAAATAATAACGAAAACTGTGGTGAACTTAAACCCTGCCTAAAACGGGACTAATGTTGTCGCTTGTTCAATAATCCTGCTGCAATTATTGTTTTATTCCAACCACACAAAAAGCTTTTATCTTTGATTTTGTTTCTGTCATTCTTAACAGAATCAGAATTAATTAATATTTAGGACTTATTTTTATTATTCACTCTGAACACATTTTTACAAATGGCGCCTTCAACAGCATTAAGCCCATAACTTAAAATAGAAAAGACCTGAATCTGTTTTAAGTAACTGCCTGGATTCTGTCTCCACCAATATGGCTAGACTTCAGTGTGGCAGCTGGACGCTAATCAAAGAGGTGATGTTGGGCGAGATTCTCCATTTGGTAGACTATGTTCTCCGCCGGAGTTGAAATGCAAACGGTTTACGGCCCCCCGGGGAGTGCAAACCGGCAAGCAATTTAGTGTTCCTTGCCATGTAAATTTATGTATGGTGTGGAATACGAGTGACCCCCGAGGGAATCCCGCTATCGGACCACCATTTTGAGCGAGTGGCCAATAGCAAACTCCCATGGCCGGTCACCCGCTCCCCCAGCACCTCAAATCAACCCCAACCGCACTCCCCTCCCGCATCATACAGAAGCCCCCCCACCCCCGCATTGCCTGGGTGCTCATCCTTACCTCCAAGTACAGGGTCACCTCACCCGACCTGCCACCTCCAGGGCTCTCCCGTTATGAGGAGACCCCCCACAGAGACCCCTGTAATAGAGATACCTCCACAGGGACACGTGAAATAGGGAGACCCCCCGAGGACCTATGTAATAGGGAGGCCCTGTGGGGGACCCCTGTAATACGAAGACCATCAGGAACCCCTGTAATAGCGAGACGCCCACAGGGTCCTCCGTAATAGGCAGGCACCACCAGGGACACCTGTTATGGTGAGATGCCCCCTGAAATGGGGGGTCCTCGCAGGGTCTCCTGTAATAGGGAGAACCCCACAGAGACCCCTGTAATGGGGAGATCTTCCAGGGACCTCTGTAATAGGGAGACACCCCACAGGGACCACGATAATAGCAGACACCCCCACAGGGACCCCTGAAATATGGAAACCCCCACAGGCTCCCCTGTAATGGCGAAACCCCACCCAGGGACCCCTGTAATGGGTAGACCCTCCAGAGTCACCTGTAATAGACCCCCCCCCCAATAGGGACCCCTGTGATAGTGTAGCCATGTAAAATGTCTGCGTTCCGATTAATCTGGCCAAAACCCAGTTTAAAACGGCTAACCCGAAAGACTGCTGGGAAAAGCAGCCAAGAAGACACAAGCAGGCAGCTGCAGACGGGTTTGCATATCCAGCTCTGGGAACGTAGCCCAGATCGATACTCAGGGCTATCAACAGCCCATCAACCCAGGTATCCGCAGTTGCATTTAGGACTGTTTCCACCTAATCTACTCAGACATCCACAGTTAAATCGGCTATCCCCGGGAACAATTGCAACATATTAGCAATTGAATACCGGGCCAGACCTGTCGGCGCCTGCAGTGGCCGAAACAAAGACAGGTGAGCGACCACCCCCCGATCGAGGAATCGCCTCACCATTGGACACATCGACCCCAGAGACTGGGGACAGAATCCAATCACTTGGGACTCAGGGTCAAGGGCCGCCCCGGGAGGCGGGAAGCCCCTGGGCCCTATAAAAGTAAAGGTCCAAGTTCAGATCTCGCTCTCTCTCATCTTCGCCTGCTCGAGACCTTTGCAAGACCAGCCACCGTGTATCGTAAGTTTGAATCCAACGATCGCTATCCGGTAGAGACACCTAGCCACCGACCTGTAGCAGCCTTTTGAATCCCACGGGCCAGATTTGATTGGACAAGACATTCTGTTCCCTGACCTGGTGGGCTCTTCCTAAGTTAAGTATTGGCCAGTAGTGATAGGTTTATTATATAAATAGTAGTATTAGGGTATTAATATTGCTTGTTGAAGATAATAAATGACCGTTGTTTTAAGCCTTACTAAGCGGTGTGCTGTGTTATTAATCATAACCTGAACTTGAACCACGTGGCGGCATCATAAAGATACCTGGCGACTCATGAGCAAAGGTGACCTAAACAGAGCAAATAGACTAAAGCTAGAAAGGGCAACAATAGGATGACCACCACAAGGATCCCTGTAATAGGGCCCCCTCCACAGGGCCCTCTGCAATAGGAAGACCCCCACAGGACCCCTGTAATAGGGAGACCCCCCCATAAGGACCACGCCTGTAATAGGGAGACCCCACAATGGGACCCCTGTAATAGGGAGACCCTCCAGGTACCAATGTAATAGGGACCCCCCCCCCCCCCCGGGACCCCTGTAATAGCAAGATTCCCCACAGGGATCCCTGAAATAGGGGGACCCACTAGGGACTCCTGTAATAGGGAAACCCCCACAGGGACCCCAGTAGTACAGAGATCTGCCCAGGGATCCCTGTAATAGGAGACACCCCACAGAAACCTCTGTAATAGGGACTCACTCCATAGGGACCCCTATAATTAGCTTGTATTCTGAAACAACATGATTTTTCCCAATGGCCATCTTTACCACAAAAATTACATTTTCTTTTTTTTAAATTTAGATTACCCAATTATTTTTCCAATTAAGGGGCAATTTAGTGTGGCCAATCCACCTCATCTGCACATTTTTGGGTTGTGGGGGCGAAACCCAGGCAGACACGGGGAGAATGTGCAAACTCCACACGGACAGTGACCCAGAGTCGGGATCAAACCTGGGACCTCAGTGCCGTGAGGCAGCTGTGCTAACCCCTAGGCCAGCGTGCTGCCCCAAAAATGACATTTTCCCAGTTTTCTGGAATACTTTAACGGAGCAAGGACAGGGGCCGGGATTGGTGTTACCGGAGGAGGAGTAGTAGTATTTCCTGCTAGCGTTTCTGCGCTACTTGCAGCGCCTGCTGCTTGAGGCTGAGCCTGAGGCCTGTTACGGTTTTTAACTTTCAAGCTGTGGTCAAGTTGAATACATCATTCTACTAAGGCCTTGTAGGTAGTATCCATTACCACCCAGTCAGGAAGGACCATGTTTAAAGCTTTAGACAGTGTGGGTCTCAAACCAGCGACAAAAGCAGTTTTGAATGGTCCTAAGGTATTCATATCCCAATTCTCCTCTCCTGCCTGGACTCCAATCCGGAATGCTCCATCCAAACTGTTCTAAATCTTTCCTCATAGTCCTGCAGATCCTCCAATTTTTTTTGAATACTAGATGTTATTTTTCCCTAATCAGTTTTAGGTGGATTGAATCTGAATAGCCAATTTTTAATTGACTGCCATCCCCCTTCCAGATTTTGTAAATCATCGCCAAGAGATAACCGAACCTCCATCGAGAGTATGTGACTATCGCGGGAACTAACCATCACAGACAAAACCTGTACACCATCTAACGGATGGAGACTGTAAATATTCTGTAAGCGCTATAACTGATTCCAGGTGGCTGAACCCTCTTTTTTAGGGTGTGGGAGTTGTTTGAACCATCTGTCGATTTTATAGGATTCTGCCGGATCATGAACCCAATGTCGGGCATAATGAGATCTCGTGGTTGTTACCTCGTCTTCAGTTGTTTCTGTCGCTTCAACCTTAACCCGTTTGGTGCACAATGGGGTGAGTCGTATTACTCTAGTCCTGCCACTAGGTTCGTCTTTTGCATCACTATCTTCGTCCGAGCTAACTAGTTTCCTTTGTTCAGTGCCTCGTGTAGTGATAACACTCTCGGAGACTGCTGGAGCTGCTCCGGGGGCTTTTGAATCGGAACTAGCAGGGTATTTTGGCTGACTACACTCGCATTGTCGGCGGCTGTGGGGATTAGCTGAGGTTGAGCGCGTTCGTGGGGACAAGGGCCATTGTCTGGGCTGGAGAATTTATATACAGCTGAGGGTTTAAAAAAGGATTTGTCGGCTTCTGAGCCGCCAAAGTTTCTGTCAGCAATTTGTTATGACCTTTCATGTTGTCCATTTAATTCTCGACAGTACACTTTTCTTTAAGTAATTAGGTGTTCTCTGTTTGTAGCCCAGTATTTTGGGAATTCAGTTCATCATTTTGTGATATTAATTGCTGAACTATGGAGTACGGTATTTTTCCTTTGTAGCTCATCAATTTGCAATAGTAATTCTTGAACTCTGCAGTTCACGTCGGCTAATAGGGTTTTAGTTTTATCTAATTTTTCGAGCTTAGATTTTGATTCTCGCAATTGCTGAACAACTGCCTGGAGTTTATCTTTGGCAGATTTAAGTTTGCAATCTTGGTTTATGTTGCCGATTGTTTCTTGTCGCCTACGGAGCTGTCCCATTACTGCAAGAGACCATCTAACACGCTTCTTATTCCTCAGTTGAGTAGTTTTTCCCCAAACTCTCTTTATATCTTCAAATAGGCTCTTAGGAATTTGATTCAATTTTTTATTTAAATTTTGATTCAATTTTCATAATTGCGTTGGATAATTCAAAATGCCGATTAATAGCGGATTTAAGATCTCCGAACATATCGTCAATAGATACGTCTGGTGGAGCTCGGCCACCCTTTGAGATTGTGGGAAGCTCTGCTGCACCCTTGGAAGCAGTGGGGACTTTTGTAGGACGATCGTCCCCCATAATTCTTCCGAAAAGGTTTCTGATCTGGGCCGCATACTGAGGGCTCTGTGAGCCATAGGTTGTAATTCGAATACCTGTAGCGCCGTACCATATACCAAATTACACCGATATAAGACATCTGAAAATAGGTTTGCACCCGCACCCAATTGCACAGTCTTTTCTTGACAGGTTCTTTTGTTGGTAGGGGGAAGTTTCACGAGCGTTGCGGCTTGAGAATTTTAATGAGGTAAAGTTGATTTCTTACCTCATTCTAGCCAATGTTCGGATCGCAGTCTTCCGGTTTTCCAGTCTGTGATACTGCCTTCAGATCTCTCCGTTAATGATTTGGTATCTCGTCTACGGCACCGACTTCGGTCCGATTTCTCCCTCCGTTCGTCCGATTTCATCAACATCTTTCCTTCCCCCTTTTTGCCGACTATGCCAATTGTTGAATCTGTGTGTCTATTCGGAACCCTGGGTATGCGTCACCCCTTCTTGGTCCCCAAATAACAGAAATCTCAGACTGTGATATTGGTCCAATTAATTGAAACTTTATTTGAATGTCTACTAGTAAGTCAATTTTAAGTACAAAATTCAGGACGTTCCGACTCACCCTGCAACAAGCTAATCAGAATGATTGTCTTTCATAAGTACAGATTGTTGAATTCAAAATACAATAATAGCTCATTGTAATTTCTTCAAATCAAGATACAGAGTACAAAACGACTGCGCAGTTTAAAATAGAATAAAATAGCTGTTTTGCAAAGCAAGCTGATAGAACAGGTTTCAGAAGAAAGGTTGAATTGATTCTAGAATGGCTTTCCCATTCCGACACCTGAACTACTTTTAAGGAGATTACTATCTTTAACATTTCGTCCTCCTTACAGCTGTGATTGGTTTTAACTGATCTATAGTTCATTTAATTTGGCCGAAGTGTCTGTCTGTCAAATTAAGAGCTAAAAGATTTCTGTATTTTTCCATAGTGAGACACATTTCCCACCAGAGATTCTCACTATGGGGTGACCTGTTACCATGGACACAGAACTGGGATCTTAGCCCAGCTCTCGAACACAAAGGGTCTTTCTGCTAGTTTGGCCTTGTAGACTCTAGGAGTTTGCTTATCTGATCGATTCCCAAGCATTCAGCTTTCCTTGCGGTTATGGTTAATATATAATGATTTAATTAATTACTCTTAATGATCTTTTTATATAAATCTTTTATCTATAGCTAACTCAAAAGGTTGATTTCAATCAGTGGTGAAACCCCAATGTTTACAAACCTTTTGAATTCATGTACCAAAAAAAAGGTTTAAAGGGATATGTAGAACAGTTAGGGAGGTGGCTTTGAGACCAGGAAGAAACCAGCCATGATCTCATTGAATGGCGGAGCAGGCTGCAAGGACTGAATTGCCTACTTCTGCCCCTAATTCCTAACCACTCTGCCACTGTGCCTTCACGGTGACTAAAGTAAAAATCACCATTGTCCCAGATGGCCATAGGCTGCTTTCCACTTTGAGGGGGGGAGCTGGCTGGTGGTGATTTAACCTGAGGATCACCACACCTCAGGCGAGGGGCAAGGTTGAGATGGTGGGGCCTTCAGAATGACCTCAGCTGGTATGGGAATTGAACTCTCTCTCTATCACAAACCATCTGTCCAACCAATTGAGCTAAAGCGACCCTTATTCAAATAAAGGAAACAGTACATGAAAAGCGAAAACTTTAAGGACTGCTGATTAGGTCACCTAATGACAGGGCACGAGGAACATACCAGAGCTTGTTGACCATTGTTTCTCACAGGAATCCTTAAGCTGGCCAATTTCAAGGAATATGAAAGTCATGTGTTTTCTATCATGAGTCACTGATCCACAAAACCAATTTTATGCTCAGCAGGCATGACTTTGGTTTTATATTGGAAATACTGCTTCATGTGTTGAAGAAATCAATATTCCTTTGTCGATGGATGCATATTTTATATAGTTTTTTCTCCTAAACAATCAATATCTCAGAAAATCTCTGACCCAACAAGAAAGGTATTGAGAGTTTTTGAATTATTTTTAAACATAGAAAAATGGCCACACCTGTCGGTGATTAGCAGGACATCTGTCCCACAATCGGGGAGAATATTGGTGACAATTGGTACATATGTGGCTGCACTTTACGTGGTTAAATAAATATTTTGAGTCAGTCTTCACAGTCGAAAAAAATAACATTCAAAAAAAGACGAAATACTCAAGGGGAAAAGTGGAGAGGAAATAAATACAAATAATTATCACTGGAGACAAAGTACTAAGGAAACTAATGGGGCTAAAGGCCAACAAGACCCCTGGATATTAGCGGTTGGATCCTAGGATATAAGGAGTAGGTACAGAGATAATGGATGCACTGGTCGTAATCTTTCAATAATCCTTAAATTCTTGAAATGGCCCAGAGGATGGAAAACTGTCAATGTAACACCCTTATTCAAAAAGGGAGGGAAATACTGAAAATGTTAGCTTAACATCTTTCATTGGGAAAATATTAGAGTCCATTATAAAAGATGTAATTGCAGATCATTTACAAATGCAGGGTGAGATTCACGGGGCCTGTTTGCCGCTGGTGCAAATCCTGTTATGGCCGCAAATTCTCTGTGAGGGCAAAATCACTGGCAAGAATTCCGATAGCGATCTTGCTGGACCCTCCCCGCTGACGCAATCAGGTACACGCCCAAGCTGGGTGAGAACCTGACTCGAATGAATTTGATTTCATTTTAATTTCATGAACAAGGTTAAAGTCAGATGTTCAGATCTCATGGAATTGTCCCGTCTACCAGCATGATGTCATTCGGGCATGAATTACTATTTATATTTAAAGACAGTAACCAGATGCTATGGCCTCCAAGAGGGAGGACGGAGGTGAATACCCCTCTCCACCTTGTACCAGGATTCACAAGGGGACAGGATCCATTGATCAGCTGCAGAGAGAGTGTGGTGATACACCACTGTACTTACCTAGCATTGTACATAGTTATATAATAGTTGTGTGTAACGTGGCCCTGTAATCCTGTGTATTGTACTGTGCATTGTACTGTAACTCTGTAGAGGTTTGGTCACCTTTATGTAACCTGACCTGGCCACGGAGAGCTCCACCTTGGCCACTCCCCCGGGAGTAGGTATAAGACCCCGCTTCTGAGACCTGACCCATTTTGTCTGGGGTTGTCTGTGTCGGGTAAGCTTCGTATGTAGTGTATTAAAGCCTTGGTTAAAGTCTCACATGTCTTTGTGGTTCTTGACGCTTAGTGCATCAATTTAATACACTACAGTTATAATGGAGGCTGCTCTGAAACCCGACAAGCTCTCGCTCGACCCCCACGCTCCACGTGCGGATCACCTTTTCAACTGCTGGCTCCGGTATTTCGAGGCCTACCTGGAAGCATCCTCCGCCTTCGCCAAAACGGACGCTGACCGACTCAACCTCCTGTGCTCACGGCTCGACTACGGGATTTTCGACCTCATCACGGGAACAAAGACCTACGCCGATGCCATCGTGAAGCTCAAAAGCCGGTATGCACGAACTGTTAATTCTATTTACGCCCGCCACCGCCTCGCCTCCCGGAACCAGCAGCCGGGTGAACCCCTATCCGTGTTCGTTCGGGACCTCCGTGTCCTCGCGCTCACCTGCAACGTGCCAGCAGTCTCCGCTGAGCAGAACACTGAGGCCCTGGTGCTCGATGCCTTTGTAGCCGGCATCGCTTCCGTCCCAATTCGCCAACTCCTACTGGCACAAACTACCCTGACTCTGGACACGGCAGTCACTATGGCAGAGGCCCAACAGGCAGCCTATGACAATAATGCGTCCTACACGCCTGCCCAAACTTCCTATGCGCCTGCCCACGTTCCCTACGTGGCCGCTATCTCCCTGCCGCCCGCCCAGCAACAACCCCTGCAAGTCACGGCCCATCCAGCCACACCAGCAGTAAAAATAATGCCTGGGCCTCAGTGTTACTTTTGTGGCCAGGCAAAACACCCCAGGAAACGCTGCCCTGCTAGAGATGCTACCTGTTCAGCCTGTGGCAAGAAAGGTCATTTTGCAAACGTCTGCCGCTCCACCGCTGCCTCGGGGTCCAACACCGCGGCCTGCTACTCCGGGGTGCCGCTATCCTCCGTTCCCGGCTCGCTATTCGACATGTGCGACGCAGGGGCGCCGCCATCTTTGATTATCCCGGCCCGGCTTCCTTCACTTCCGGTCCGCTGCACGTCACTTCCGGTCCGCCGCCGATCGTCGCTTCCGGGCCCGCCCCGCCGCCGATCATCACTTTCGGACCTGCGCACTCGACCGAAATGCTGCAAACAACTGAGATGCAGCCAACGACAGCAACCTGGCCTCCAACAGCAGCCTACGACGCCTGTGCGCCACCACCTTCTTCCGCAGGCCGCTCCCCGGATCCGGCACCCTTCTCCAACAGCTCCACCATCGCATCCATCGTCCTCGGCCAGGACCGACCGCATCAACTCGCCAGATCCACCATGGAGGTTCAGGTAAATTGTTTCACTGTTACCTGCCTCTTCGACAGCGGCAGCACGGAGAGCTTCCTCCACCCGGACACCATGCGCTGCTGCTCCCTCAAGGTACTACCCACGCGCAGGCATATTTCCATGGCTTCCAACTCCCAGTCGGCCGAGGTTTCGGGCTACTGCGTCGTCACCCTCTCAGTGAATGGCGCGGTGTTCCAGGATTTCAAATTCATGGTCCTCCCTCACCTCTGCGCCGCCGCGATCCTCGGCCTGGACTTCCAATGCCACCTGCGCAGCCTCACCTTGCATTTTAACGGCCCCCTCCCCCCACTCACGGTCTCCAACCCCCAGTTCTTCCCTGATCCCCCCCCCGGGTCCCACCTGTAGTCTCTCCACGCTCAGGAACCCCCCCCTTCATTGTTTGCTAATCTCACCCCCGACTGCAAGCCCTTGGCTACTAAATATCGGCGTTACAGTTTCGGGGACCGCCAATTCATTCGAGCGGAGATTACATTCGAGCGGAGATTAAGCGCCTTCTCTCGGAAAAGATCATTGCTCACAGCACCAGCCCCTGGCGAGCCCAAGTGGTGGTAGTCAAGTCTAGCGAGAAACACCGCATGGTCATTGACTACAGTCAGACCATCAACCGGTACACGTTGCTTGATGCGTATCCCCTCCCCTGCATATCTGACATGGTCACCCAGATTGCACAGTATCAGGTGTTCTCCACCATAGACTTGAAATCCGCCTACCACCAGCTCCCTTTCCGCCCGGAGGACCGTAACTTCACGGCCTTCGAGGCGGACGGCTGCCTCTACCACATTCTTAGGGTACCCTTTGGCGTCACCAATGGAGTCTCGGTCTTCCAACGGGAGATGGACCGAATGGTGGACCAGAACAGACTGCGGGCTACCTTCCTGTATCTGGACAACGTCACCATCTGCGGCCACAACCAGCAGGACCATGACATCAACCTCACTAAATTCCTCCAAACTGCCAAATGCCTCAATCTCACGTACAACGAGGCAAAATGTGTTTTCGGCACCACCCGCCTCGCCATACTCGGCTACGTGGTGGAGAACGGTGTCCTCGGCCCCGATCCTGATCGTCTGCTCCCCCTTCTCCAACTCCCCATTCCCACCTGCCCCAATGAACTGAGGCAATGCCTCGGGTTCTTTGCCTACTATGCCCAATGGGTGCCCGAGTACGCTGACAAAGGCCCGACCCCTCCTCCGTTCCCCCTCATTCCCCCTCCCGCCCGAGGCCTGCCAGGCCTTCCACCTCCTAAAAACCGCTATCGCCAAAGCCGCCATGTATGCGGTAGACGAGTCTGCACCATTCCAAGTCGAGAGCGATGCCTCCGACTTTGCCCTGGGTGCCACCCTCAACCAGGCGGGCAGGCCCATCGCCTTCTTTTCCCGCACACTCCAAGGCCCCGAGATCCGCCACTCCTCTGTTGAGAAGGAGGCACAGGCTATAGTGGAAGCCGTACGGCACTGGAGGCACTACCTGGCCGGAAAACCATTTACCCTCGTTACTGACCAACGATTGGTTGCGTTCATGGTCGACAACAAACAACGAGGTAAAATCAAAAATGATAAGATATTACAGTGGAGGATCGAACTCTCCACCTACAATTATAGTATCTTATACCGGCCAGGTAAGCTCAATGATCCTCCTGATGCCCTGTCCCGTAGTACTTGTGCCAACGCACAGGATGACCGACTGCGGGCACTACATAATGACCTCTGTCACCCGGACGTCAGGCAGTTCTACCACTACACCAAGGGCCACAACCTGCCCTTCTCAGTCGAGGAGGTCAAGGCCATGACTAAGGACTGCCAAGTCTGTGCGGAGTGCAAGCCGCAATTCTACAAGCCAGACAAGGCGCACCTAATCAAGGCTACCCGCCCTTTTGAACGTCTCAGCATTGACTTCAAAGGGCCCTTCCCCATCCACAACCACAACACATACTTCCTCAATGTACTTCCTCGCCATTCCCTGCCCCGACACGACCTCCGCCACCGTCATCAAAGCGTTGCACGACGTCTTCATGCTGTTCGGTTATCCCAATTACATTCACAGTGACCGGGGCTCCTCCTTCATGAGTGAGGAGCTGCATCGGTACCTGCTCGCCAGGGGCGTTGCCTCGAGCAGGACGACCAGTTACAACCCCCGGGGGAACGGACAGGTGGAGAGGGAGACCGCGACAGTTTGGAAGGCCGTGCTGCTAGCCCTCAAGTCCAAAGGCCTACCAGTCTCCCGTTGGCAGGAGGCCCTTCCTGCCGCACTCCATTCCATCCGGTCCCTTTTGTGTATTGCAACGAATGCTACCCCTCATGAGCGGATGTTTCTCTTCTCCAGAAGATCGGCATCCGTGACATCGCTTCCATCCTGGCTCCTGTCCCCGGGAGACATCCTGCTCCGCAAGCACATGCGGACCTCTAAGGCGGAGCCCCTGGTGGAGAGAGTCCGTCTCCTCCACGCCAACCCACAGTACGCGTACATAGCGCACCCCGACGGGCGTGAGGAGACCGTCTCCATCAAGGACCTGGCCCCCTCTGGGGCCCCTGCCGCCCCCGCCCCGCAACCTCCACCCCGCTCCCTCTCTGCTCCCGTCGATCCCTCGGCCTGTTACTACTCCGTGCCAGCCGCTGTCATCCCGCAGTCTCGCCTCGAGCCAGCCGAAGCGGTGGGGGACGTCATGCCGCCTCGCGACCCAGCACCACCGACCGCATGGATACCACCGGACACTACCTCAGCGCCGCAGCTCCGACGTTCAAAGAGATCGACCAAACCCATCGTTCGTCTCGACCTCTGACGACACGGAACCTCCTGATGGACTCTGTTCATTACTCCCTGTTTGTTCACTGTGTTTGCTACTCCATATTTTCACCCCGGACTTCCTTCTAAACAAAGGGTGAATGTGGTGATACACCACTGTACTTCCCTAGCATTGTACATAGTTATATAATAGTTGTGTGTTCCGTGGCCCTGTAATCCTGTGTATTGTACTGTGCATTGTACTGTAGCTCTGTAGAGGTTCGGTCACCTGTATGTAACCTGACCTGGCCACGGAGAGCTCCGCCTTGGCCACTCCCCCGGGAGTAGGTATAAGACCCCGCTTCTGAGACCTGACCCATTTTGTCTGGGGTCGTCTGTGTCGGGTAAGCTTCCTATGTAGTGTATTAAAGCCTTGGTTAAAGTCTCACATGTCTTTGTGGTTCTTGACGCTTAGTGCATCAGAGAGGTTGTTCAAAGATGCTGGGAGTGGGGGGCAGTCCAGGGGCATCCCCCAGGTTAGGGACCATGGTTGGTGTATGTTCCCATGAAGCCTTCAACCTTTCTGTCTTAAAATCCTTTCAAAGTCCAGTGCTATTCTGCAGGCTGCCTGTCTTAAAAGCCCTTCAGAACCCATAATGAATGTAAAGACTCTGGGCTGAATTCTCCGCCGTCGGGAACCTCCATTTTGCCAGCAGCCCGGGGATTTCCCGATGGCGTGGGGCTGCCCCACAATGGGAAACCCCATTGATCAGCCAGAAAAATGGAGAATCCTGATGGCGTGCCGCACCAGCGGGACGGAGAAACCCACCCTCTGTTTTCACAGCTGCTGACTACCCTGAGTGATTCTAGAGGAAGGCTTTCCGGTTTAAAACCTTTTGACTGCCATGAATGATTTTTCTGACTGTGTGGCAAGGAAGTGAGAATGACCGCACAGTTTAAAGTTGTTAGTGGCCCTGGGGTATGGGCTGCCTGGGGGAGCGGGGCTCATGAGATGGGTTGAAGGGAGTGATGCAACTGAAGAAGGCTACCTTAAGGGGTTGGTTGGATGAAATCCCAAAAGAGAAGGCAGGACCGTAATGAGGAAGGAGGGGTTGATAGTGGTAGCATCAATTTAGAGATTATGCAGTAGCTGCCCAGGAGTTTTAAATGTAAAGGCTTGACAGCAATTAGATTACACAATGACAAAATCTGAGTCTGAACGCTGCCTATGTGTCTTGGCTGTTGTGCCTCAGAGAGTAATTGTGCCTCTTAGCATTCCTGAGAGTCCTGCTCATCTAACTAATTGGACATCATGATTTGAGCCTTATCAATGTCAGTTGCTCACAGTCTCAAAGTCAAGGAGAGGGTGGAACCTCATATATCAAGGATAAAAGGTTGGGTGCGGGGCATTGGGAAGGAATGTGTTGAGCCTCACAGCCACCATCCACTGACTGACTTAGAGGATGCAAAAGACCTCAATTACACATAGGCATTCAGTTGACATGAGGTGGCCATTGGTGTAGCCAGTACCCCTGTGATGTTGAGATTAAGGGAGGGCACAACCAGATGAGAGCCAATGGTGATTCTGAAGGGGCGAGGGCATTGTCCAGGGCAGGTCAAGTGATGAAGATGGAAGGGCCGCAGATATGAGTGTGCGCTGGCTGCTGGATAAGGTGCAGGGTTGACAGCTTTCATGACCAGGAGGACAAGGGAGGATCTGAAGGTAACGGGATACAACATCAACCTGACTGTCTTTCTGTCTGTATCTCATCCCTCGCAGAGTTTTGAAATATATCAGGATGGAGCCAGTGGAACCAACAATTATACTGATCACTGAGCTGGAGAAGCACAGACTCCAGCAATTAAGACAGGCCACACCCAGAGAGGACCCAGTACCAGGAGGCCTGGGGGCTGCAGGACAGGCTCAAGGGCCGGCTACCCATTCGAGCGAAGAGGGGGCTTGAAGGCAAAGAAGAATGAGACCGAGGGTTAACAGAATCTGGCTGTTCTTCATACAGCTGTCAGACAACCTGTGCCGCAAGTGATTCCACCTCACAGAGGGTAGAATGTGGTACCTGTGCGGCCTTCTATCAAACTTGGCACCATGTGGAGGGGGAGAGCACCTGCTCCCTGTGGCCATGAAAGTCATGGAAGCCCTGAACTTGTGTGCCGCTGGATCGTTCCAAGGCTCAATGGGTGACATCTGGGATCACACAGTCATCCCCACATACATGCGTTCACGAGTTAACGGATGCACTGTATGCCCAGGCCTCAGAACAACATTAACTTCAACCTTGACCAGGCCCATCAGGATGAGAGAGCTGCGGGATTTGTATCTATGACTGGTCTCCCACAAATCCAGCGGGCCATCGATATCACTCATATGGCTATTTGCGCACCGTGGTATCAGGGAGTCCTCTATATCAACAGGAAGGGTATCCACCCTTAATGTGCAGTTTGTGTGTGACAATCGCATGAATATCATGAATATCATGAATCGCATGGTAGACTAGTACAAAAGGTGAAGTCACACGGGAAGGACGTGGAGGCTTTAGAGAGGGTGCAGAAGAGATTTACCAGAATTTACCAGATTTGCCTGGTATGGAGGGCATAAGCTATGAGGAGCGATTGTATAAACTCGGTTTGTTCTCACTGGAACGAAGGAGGTTGAGGGGAGACCTGATAGAGGTATACAAAATTATGAGGGGCATAGACAGAGTGGATAGTCAGAGGCTTTTCCCCAGGGTAGAGGGGTCAATTACTAGGGGGCATAGGTTTAAGGTGCGAGGGGCAAGGTTTAGAGTAGATGTACGAGGCAAGTTTTTTACGCAGAGGGTAGTGGGTGCCTGGAACTCACTACCGGAGGAGGTAGTGGAAGCAGGGACGATAGGGACATTTAAGGGGCATCTTGACAAATATATGAATAGGATGGGAATAGAAGGATACGGACCCAGGAAGTGTAGAAGATTGTAGTTTAGTCGGGCAGTATGGTCGGCACGGGCTTGGAGGGCCGAAGGGCCTGTTCCTGTGCTGTACATTTCTTTGTTCTTTGTTTTTTGTTCACACCTAGGCACGCTTTCCAAGGAGCGTGCATGGCAGCTTTGTCTTGGGGCAGCATCAAATTCCAGTGATTTTTGAGGGTTACTCCAAGCTGTTGGGATAGCTCATAAGGAGGAAGGGGTGCCCGTTGAGGTCTTGGCTAATGACGCCTATGTAGGAGGCCTGAGACTCAGGTGGAGTCCCGTTACAATGGGGCTCACAGTGCCACCCGAACTGTGATTGGACAGTGTATCGGCCTACTAAAGACACACTCTTGCTGCCTTGACAGGCCCTACGGAGCCCTTCAGTACAGTTCCCAGAGGGTCTCCCGCATTGATGTTGTGTACTGTGCCCTCCACAACCTAGTGCAGCAGTGGGGCAATATGCTAGTGGAAGACCAAGAGGACCAGGATGTTTCCTCTGAGGAGGAGAATGTCCAGGAGGGAGTGGAGGGAGAGCCCAAGGAGGACCTTGAGAATTGAGGGCAGGCGGCAGTGAGGGTTCATTGGGCAGGAGGATGAGGGGTGCTCTCATTGCTTCCCAGTTCGCACATTATGAACATCATGTTGTCTGGCAGCTCTACAATGACCACCGACCCCCTGCCCAGAGACCTTTGTGACCTATCCCCCAATGCCAGCAACATCCCTTGTGGCAGAAGGCTCTGGGATTCCTACAATCGACCTTCCAGTCAGAAGAATGTTGCTGACGACCCCTCCTGGTATTCCCGGATCTGCCTTTACATCTCAAGCAGCTGAGACAGAAACATGTCCAGAAACACCTGGCAAGGACTCAGCTGTGTCCTGGGATCCAGCAGGCTGCCGACTGTCTGAACCCTGGGACGTTCCTGTGTCTACCTGATGTGCACCAGAAGCAGTGCAGTGCTCACCAGAAAGTGACCCGGATGCCTGTCTGCTAAGTTCACCCACCGAGTTGACAGTCTCCGCAACGGTGGAATGTGCAGGTGATAGATGAGACGCATCTTTGATGGGTTCAAAGTGACATCCGGGGTGGACAGAAAGGTTGACTGCTAAGGGAAGACAGGGGCAGATCGTAGGAGGTCATCACCTTTTTAAAACATTTTGAACCCTCACCTCCGAGTCATGCTGCTCGCACTGATCACTGCTGCCACCGCTTCCCAGGTGGGATTTGTCACATTGATGGGGATCTCCTTCCAACGCATGGGTAAATCGTTGACTCCCTCTCCTCTATGACATCCAAAAGTCCTGTCAGGGCCCCATCAGAAAATCTTGCAGCTGACCTTCAAGCAGCCGTCCTCATGGCTTAAGTGAGAGTGAGTGCTGTGGAGCCATTTATATGCAGAGTTCCCTTGATTGAAATGCTCATAAGTCCCCGTGGTGAGTGAATCAGACATTTTGTGCATCAGGCGTAGCGTGTTTCATATGGCAAGAAAACGTTTTTCAAAATGTCTAACAATCGTATTCTGGATTACACCAGCAGTGGAATTCACAGCAATTTTCATGCCGGAAATAACACTTTGTCAATTTTAACAAACTTCCACCCAGAAAATATAATCAAGCAAAGTCACCATGGCTTCATGAAGGGGAAATCATGCCTGCCAATATTATGAGAATTCTGGGAGATGATAATGAGCAGGATAGATAAGGAGAACAAGTTGATGTAATATACTTGGATTTCCAAATTATATCAATAAGGTACCGCACGCAAGACTACTTAATAAGATAAGAGTCCATGGCGTTGGGGGTAGTATATAAGCATGGGCAGAGCATTGGCTAACTGATAAACAATCGAGAGTTGGGATAGGGATATGAAGGGCATTTTCCAGTTGGCAACCTGTAACTAATGGAGTGTCACAGGAATCTATGAGCCATAATTGTTTACAAAATACATCAGTGACTTGGACGAGGGAAGTGAATGTTTTATTGCCAAGTTTGCGGATGATACAAAAATAGGTGGGAATGCAAGTGGTGAGGATGACACAAAGAGTCTACAAATGAATATGGGCATGTTAAGTGAGTGGGCAAAAACTTGGTGGATGGGATATAATGTAGGAAAATGTGAAGTTCTGCACTTTGGAATTAAGAATAAATGAGCTGAGTATTATTTAAATAGAGAAAGACTACAGAAAGCGGCAACACTGGGGGTCCTTGTGCACAAATCACAAAAAGCTAGCAAGCAAGTTTAGCAGGTACATGGGAAAGCAAATGGAATGTTGGCCTTTATTTCAAATGAAATGCAGAATAAAAATAGAGGAGTCTTACTGAAACTATACAAAGTATTAGTAAGACCACACCTGGAATACAGTGAACAGTTGTGGTCCCCACATGTAAGGAAAGATAGACTGATATTGGAGACAGTCCAGAGAAGGTTTACTAGTTTGATCCTGGGTGTGGAGGGGTTCTTTTGGGGTGAGATTTAATAGGTTGGGCCGGTACTCATTGGAGTTTAAAAGAATAAAAGTTGACCTTATTGAGACATATAGGATTCTCACGGGACTTGACAGTGTAGATGCAGAGAGGTTGTTTCCCCTTGTGGAAGAGTCTAGGACCAGAGGTTATAATCTCAGAGTAAGGAGCTGTCCATTTAAGTCAGAGATGAGGAAGAAGTTCTTCTCTCAGAGGGTCGTGAATCTGTTGAATTCTTTACCGCAGAGGGCTGTAGAGGTTGCATCATCAAGTATCGTTAAGGCTGAGATGGACAGATTTTTTTTATCAGCAAAGGAATGAAGGGTTATGGGAAAAAGGCACAAATGTGGATTTGAGGATCATTGTATCAGATCAGCCATGATCTTATTGAATGGTGGCGCTGACTCGACGGGCCGAATGGCTGATCTGATATTATGTCTTACAGCCTTATGATCTTAGAATGGGGGTGAGGATGGGATGCTTGTACCCCCGAAAGTAAAGTAGGTCAGGAGCCCTGCGGAAGCATTCTCCACAGCCAGAACACATTGCGGGCAGGCTAAAATAGGTGAGAGTGGGACATTTGGATGCTGCTGGGATTGCGAGAAGGAGCATGAAGAAGATAGATGGCTTCCACAGAGAGGTATGTCCAGGGATTTAGCCGAGGGAGGGGAAGGGGGGAAAGGAGGAAGTGGGGAATGGACTTTGGAGGGCAGGTGACACAGGAGGAAGGGGTGGCTCACGCCGTAGTGTGGGGAATGCCCCGCTATACGGAGGGAAAAAACCCTGAATAAGCGCCGTTTCCTTCTCACCTTTTCTCAAGTTAGCCATAAAAAAACAGCCTGCCTTGCTTTTCTACGCCAACCATATTATGGCATGGGCAGTGTGTTATCCAGGACAATAGGCTTGCTAATGAGCCAAATTGACCTTTAACTATTATAGCGCAACAATTACTCACTCAAGTCGAGAAGAGATGAAATCAATCGAGGCTTTATTGAGCAAGACTTGTTCCCCAACAGCTCAGTTACAGAATGCGGCTGCTGGGAGAACTCGAGCTCTTATACTCCGCCTTCGGGGCGGAGTCAGCAGGCGGCAGATCGAACCAGGAGCCGGGACCTGACAGCTAATAGCCTCTTGGCTTCACAGGTACCATACTACCCCTAATAAATACCACCACATTCACCCCTTGTTAAAAAAGAACCCGGCAGTGTGGTGGTTCGCATGGTGGTAGGGGTTTACAAGGCTGGTCCTGGTACTGATTTCGCACAGTGGCTATACATTTAGCCCAATAGTTAACTATGTACAGGTTGTCGGAATTATTTACAAGTTTGTTTTCCTTTTCTTGTTGTGTCACATGGATTCCACGAGTCGAGCGGGTGCCCTGGTCGTCCTTGTCGATCGCCTCAGCCCCGGTGGTGGTGCAGGTGCTGGCTCGGGCACTGTCGTCTCTGGGAGCAGTGCGCTGTTCATCCCTGCTTCTTTACTCCTGGGCGTGCACGGGAGGAGGACCAATCCACCCGGGAAGGGAGCGGTCGTGGGGTGCACCGGTGGCAGGGAGAGGGTGATCGGTGTTGGGAGTGTGTGTGTGTTTCCGGCGGGCGCCAGGTCCCGTAGGCAGACCGTGTCCTGTCGGCCGTCGGGGTACAAGTTGAACCCTCTCGACCAATGGGTCCGATTTGTGGATCCACACATGTTTTCGGAGCACGATGGGTCCTAGGGCTGCCAGCCAGGTCGGCAGCGCCGTTCCGGAGGAGGACTTCCTAGGGAAGACAAGGAGGCGCTCGTGAGGCATTTGGTTAGTGGTGGTACACAGCAGCGACCGGATGGAGTGGAGGGCATCCGGGAGGACTTCCTGCCAACAGGAAACTGGGAGATTTCTGGACCGTAGGGCCAGTAGGATGGCCTTCCAGACCATACCATTCTCCCTCTCTACCTGACCGTTCCCCGGGGGTTGTAGCTGGTCGTCCTGCTCGAGGCAATGCCCTTGCTGAGCAGGAACTGACGCAGCTCGTCACTCATGAAGGAGGACCCCTGTCGCTATGGATGTACGCGGGGAAACCGAACAGTGTAAAGATGGTGCTGAGGGCTTGAATGACTGTGGCCGCTGTCATGGCGGGGCAGGGGATGGTGAAGGGGAAACGGGAGTACTCGTCCACCACGTTCAGGAAGTATACGTTGCGGTCAGTGGAGGGGAGGGGGCCTTTGAAATCCAAACTGATGCATTCAAAGGGACGGGAAGCCTTTATCAGGTGTGGTCTATCTGGCCTGAAAAAGTGCGGTTTGCACTCTGCGCAGATTTGGCAGTTCCTGGTGGCTGTACGGACCTCCTCAACAGAGTAGGGGAGGTTGCGGTACTTCACGTAATGGTAGAAACGAGTGACCCCCCGGGTGGCAGAGGTCCTCGTGGAGGGCTTGGAGGCGGTCTACTTGTGCGTTGGCACATGTGCCGCGGGATAGGGCATTGGACGGCTCGTTCAGCTTTCCGGGACGGTACAAGATCTCAGTTATAGGTGGAGAGCTCAATCCTCCACCTCAAGACCTTGTCATTCTTGATTTTGCCCCGCTGTGCATTATCGAACATAAAGGCTACCGACCGTTGGTCAGTGAGGAGAGTGAATCTCCTGCCGGCCAGGTAATGCCTCCAATGTCGCACAGCTTCCACTATGGCTTGGGCTTCCTTTTCCACTAGGAGTGGCGGATTTCTGAGGCGTGGAGGGTCTGGGAGAAAAAAGGCCACGGGTCTGCTCGCTTGGTTGAGGGTGGCCGCCAGAGCTACATCGGATGCGTCGCTCTCGACCTGGAAGGGGACGGACTCGTCGATTGCGTGCATCGTGGCCTTTGCGATATCCGCTTTGATGCGGCTGAAGGCCTTGCGAGCCTTTGTCGACGGGGGGGAAGGTAGTGGACTGTATTAATGGGCGGGCCTTGTCTGCGTACTGGGGAACTCACTGGGCGTAATACGAAAAGAAGCCCAGGCAGCGTTTCAGGGCTTTGGAGCAGTGGGGGAGGGGAAATTCCATAAGTGGGCGCATGCGTTCGGGGTCGGGGCCCATCACTCCATTGCGCACTACTTATCCCAGGATGGCCAGACGGTTGGTGCTAAAAACGCATTTTTCCTCATTATAGGTGAGGTTCAGGGCATTAGCGGTCTGGAGGAATTTGCGGAGGTTGGCGTCGTGGTCCTGCTGGTCATGGCCGCTGATGGTTACATTGTCGAGGTATGGGAATGTGGCCCGCAACCCGTGCTAATCAACCATTCGGTCCATCTCCCGTTGGAAGACCGAGACCCGGTTTGTGACGCCGAATGGGACCCTTAAGAAGTGGTAGAGCCACCCGTCTGCCTCGAAGGCCGTGTACTTGCGGTCACTCGGGCGGATGGGGAGCTGGTGGTATGCGGACTTGAGGTCCACGGTGGAAAAGACCTTGTCCTGTACAATCCGATTGACCATGTTGGATATGCGGAGGAGAGGGTACGCATCGAGCTGTGTGTACCTATTGATGGTCTGATTATAGTCTACGACCATCCTCTGCTTCTTCCCGGTCTTCACAACTACCACCTGGGCTCTCAAGGACTATTGCTGGTCTGGATTATGCCTTCCTTCAGCAGCCGCTGGACTTCAGATCGGATAAATGTTCGGTCATGGGCGCTGTACCGTCTGCTCCTCGTGGTGACGGGTTTGCAATCCGGGGTGAGGTTCGCAAACAAGGAAGGCGGTTCAACCTTGAGGGTCGCGAGGCGGCAGATAGTGAGTGGGGGTATTGGGCTGCCGAATTGGAACGTAAGGCTCTGGAGGTTACACTGGAAATATAACCCCAAGAGAGTGGGAGCGCAGAGTTGGGGAAGGACATAAAGCCGATAATTCTTAAACTCCCTCCCTTGCACCGTTAGGTTCGCGATGCAGAACCCTTTGATCTCTCCTGAATGGGATCCCGCAGCCAGGAAAATCTTTGGGTCCTCGGACGAATAGAGAGAAAACAACGTCTTACCGTGTCCGGGTGGATAAAACTTTCCGTGCTCCCAGAGTCGATTAGGCATGGCGTCTCGTACCCGTTGACCAGCACTGTTATTGTTGCCGTTTGGAGCGTCCGGGGCCGTGATTGGTCCAGGGTCACCGAAGCCAGTTTTGGTTGTTGCACCGTGGCATTTTCTTCCGACCCCATGGAGCCGTCTATGCTGGGGTCCTTGGCTATCAGCCAAGATGGCGGCGTCCATGGATCGCACGCGGTCGGGGGTGGACAAAATGGCCGCCCCCATGGATCGCATGTGGCCAGGGGGTCACAAGATGGCGGCGCCCATCCTCCCCTCGTGGTGTCCGGGGCCAAAATGGCGGCGCCCGCCGGCCGCACATGGAGCGCTGGGGGGGTTGAGTCTGCTGTCCCCGTTCTCCCCCGGAGATTGCGGCGACCCCCCGGGACTGGCACACCGCTGCGTAATGCCCCTTCTTGCCGCAGCTTTTACAAATAGCTGCGCGGTCCGGGCAGCGCTGCCGGGGGTGTTTCGCCTGCCCGCAAAAATAACAGCTGGGCCCACCGGGATGGTCTGGTGCTCTAGCCGCGCAGGCTTGTGGGGTGGTAGGGGCTGCCGGGGGGTCGGTCGCAACGGGGGTCCACGGAGCCCAAGGGGCTGCCGCGCGGTCGGGGCCGAAGGCGCGGGCATTTTGTGAGGCCACGTCGAGGGAGGCTGCAAGGGCCCGTGCCTCTGTGAGTCCTAATGAGTCTCTCTCTCTAACAGCCTTTGGCGAATTTGAGAAGAAGTCATACCTGCCACAAAAGCATCCCTGAATAGGAGCTCCGTGTGCTCGTTTGCGCTAACCGACGGGCAGTTGCAGTTCCTTCCCAGAATCAAGAGCGAGCTGTAGAACTCGTCGAGCGATTCTCCGGGGATTTGACGTCTCGTCGCGAGTTGGTGGCGTACGTAGACCTGGTTTATGGGCCGAATGTAGACAGCTTTCAGCATGGCGAGCGCCGTCGGGAAATCCTCCGCGTTTTCGATTAACATGTAGATCTCTGGGCTCACCCTGGAATGCAGGACCTGCATTTTCTGATCTTCCGTGGTCCGGCCGGGCGCCGTTCGAAGGTACCCTTCGAAGCACGCTAGCCAGTGTTTAAACACGGCCGCCGAATTTGCTGTATGGGGGCTGATTCACAGACACTCCGGGGTGATCCGGAGCTCCATCGTCTTTTAAGCTTGCTTAATAAATTGAAGCGCAACAATTACTCACTCAAGTCGAGAAGAGATGAAATCAATCGAGGCTTTATTAAGCAAGACTTGTTACCCAGCAGCTCAGTTGCAGAATGCGGCTGCTGGGAGAACTCGAGCTCTTATACTCCGCCTTCAGGGCGGAGCCAGCAGGCGGCAGATCCAACCAGGACCCGGGACCTGTCAGCCAATAGCCTCTCGGCTTCACAGGTACCATACTACCCCTAATACATTCCAGCACAACTATCTTTTCAGATATGACGGACAGGCTGCCGATTTCGGCAGCTGCCCATCTAGCATTTTCAGGGGGCCAGATCAGGGGTGGGCAGGACAAGGTGGGATTGCAAGCTGGCCTTAATGCCCCCCTCCCTGTAACCCCCCCCCCCCCCCTCCCTATCCACACCCTGACCATAAACACACCCAGCTGAGGAAAGTAAAATCCAGCCCATTGTTTAGACTTCACGCACTTCTCTGGTAACAGACACCCTTACTCTCTGACACTTGGAGATTTTGATGCAGAGAGAAGGGAATTGTGTCTGATTCCTAGTGGTTCAGTAATGAATAGCATCAGGAGCTCCGCCAATCTAATACAGGTGCTTCCACGCTCCCTAGTGGTCTGCGTTATCAGAAACAGAATTCAGCTTTGTGAATACCTACATTCTAAGACCTGCAAATGCGCTCATAATCGGGCAGAACCGTCTTAAATATCATAACCTATTAGAGAACGCCATTATGCTCAACAAAGACGATTAATGGAAGGCTGGAGGACACCACTGTGACTAAGACTAGAGTAATCCCTTTCCTGTGAGGGACTGCACACAATGCGTTGGGATTCAATGAGAAACATGACAGATTTGTAAACTGCTGCTTGGATCCAATTTTCACACGGGATTGTGCTGCCTGAGTGCCAGTGAAAGAGAACAGGGGATTGTAATAAACAGCTGCTCATTGACACTACACTTTGTATTCCAAGCCAGTATTTCAAACATTTGCTCCATCTGCATTGAATAGAAGCACCTTGTAATATCTGCCGAAAATGCTTTCACTTTAATCAGAGGCTCACACTGAGGAATTCTTTCTCCGATTATTTTTACTTCTTAATCATTCCATAAAAATATAAATATGTTCACTTCAATGTGAGATTGAGGCACAATAATATGTTTGAATCATGAAGTGCAACAAAAGACTTTAAATAATGTACGGTGAGCATTGATGGCGTCCTCGTTGACAAACCCAACAACAGCTTCCATTGAAAAGTAATTGTCTACAATGGTTATATTTTACATACTCTCAATTGAATCATTGAACAGATTTATCACTTCATGACACACAGCGTTCTGAGTTGTGCAGCAGAAAAGCTGACAGGACCCAAGAAGCACATTTCCCTGTTGGGTAGCCACAGATGCTGGCTGTGGATCAAACCATCAACGCTTCCTGATTAAAGCAAAGAGTGTGGTAGCAGTAAACGTCTAATTAAGGGGAAATATAAATAGATTGAATTTTTAATATTATTGGCATAAGGCACAGCAAGTACTAGTCCTGCATCAGTGCTAATATAGTCTGTTAATAAAATCAAAATGTTGAGAAGAAAGTCAATACATGATATCTCACGAAACAAGAAGCATAGAAAGATTCAGCACAGAAGGAGGCTATTTGGCCCATTATACATGTTCTGTCAATTAATTCAACTGCTCTGCTTTTTTTAATAATAATCTTTATTGTCACAAGTAGGCTTACATTAACACTGCAATGAAGTTACTGTGAAAAGCCCTTAGTCGCCACATTCCAGCGCTTGCTCGGGTACACGGAGGGAGAATTCAGAATGTCCAAATGACCTAACAAGCACGTCTTTCGGGACTTGTGGGAGGAAACCCACGCAGACACAGGGGGAACGTGCAGACTGAGCACAGACAGCGACCCATGCTGGGAAACGAATTTGGGACCTTGTCATGTGAGAGTCCCTTTAAGAAAAGTGTGTTTTATCACATGGCTGCAGTGATGTCATTGTGTGGGTGGAGCTGGAATGTGATTCTGCTTTTTACTTTTGTTTTGAGCTGGAAGCTCTTTATGGTTCTGTGTTTAAGTTTCACTTTCAGTTGCAGAGCTGCATTAAAACCAGGCAGATGTATACTGGTCTCTCTCTGTATGTTAAACAAGGTGTTTAGATCACTTGATAATTTAAAAGTGATAACTGTTCTCTATAAGAATTCAAACCTACTGTCTTTGTTAAAAAGTGTTTTGGCTTTATGGATGTTGTTAGGAAAGTTACTAAGGGTTACCTATAGAGTACTGTTTCTTTTTGGGAGGTCATCAGTATCGGTAGTTGGTAAGATGTTTACTGTGGGTTTATAAAATGCTAACTGGATTCATAGAATAAACATTGTTTTGTTTTTAAAATACTTTAGATCTCTGTTGCATCACATCTGTAAAATGTGCCCTTGTGCTCCCCATACCCAAAATCTATGAAAAGTTGTGGGTCGAGTGAACTCCATGATATACTTTGGTGTTCTCTCAACCCTGGCCCATCACAAATTGGGGCTCGTGAGATAAAAGGCTATCTTTCGTGATTGGGTTGGCTGAGTGAATTTTTCAGGTTAGGTATTTCAGTTTAAGCAGGGAGTGTGTTGTGGATAATGGCTCTTTCAGAGGCACAAAGTTTTTGGGGGTGGAGAAGGTCACGCGCAGTACCTTACGAACATAGACTAAAAACAGGCTTTTAGATTTGGCAAAAACATTGTAGTTAACATTACCTGACAGAATATGAAAATATGAGGTACTTACGGCGGTAACTGAGCATTTAATATTGCCTGAGATACAGTTGGACTCGTTAGGAATGGCAAGAATTCATTGACAAATCAAGCAACTTGGACATGAAAAAGAATTAAAGCAGCTTGAATATAAAATGAGAGAAAAGAAGAGGAGAAAGGAAAAAAGAAAGAGTAGCCCTGGCAGAACAAAAAGAAAGAGAAAGGGAGGTACAGAGCAGGGGAAAATAAAAAGAGAGAGAAAGAGATAGAGAAGAAAAAGAAAAGGAGAGAGAGGAAAGGGAAAAAGAGAGAGAGTTTGAACTTCAGAAAATGGCCATGAAACATGGCAATCACTTAAAATTGGTGAAGCGGAACGTACAGTTTGAGGAGAGTGATGATGATAATGAGCTTGAGCGTCATAGTCTAAGGCTTGGTGGGGGTCTATTTAAATATGTCCGAACATTGCCAAGGTTTGATGAGAATGAGGTAGAAGCCTTCTTCATTTCATTTCATTTGAGAAGGTAGCTAAACAAATGAAATGGCCCAGGACCTGTGGGTATTAATAATTCAAACAAACCTGGTAGGTAGGGTGAGTGACGTGCTTGCATCACTATCAGAGGAGGTATCTGGGACATTGAAGAGGTGAAAAAAAATCCATCTTAGGTGCATATGAACGAGTGCCTGAAGCCTACAGACAAAGGTTTAGAAATTTAAGGAAAAAACTGGTCAAACATACATGGAGTTTGAAAGGATCAAACAGAGTTATTTTGATAGATGGGTAAGGGCTTTGAGAATAGACCAAACGTATGAAGCTCTCAGAGAAATTATACTTTTGGAGGGAATTTAAAAATTCAATTCCTGATGTGGTAAGAACTCAAGTGGAAGAGCAGAGGGTTAAAACTGTGAGGTTAGCAGCAGAAATGGCAGATGATTATGAATTAGTTCATAAATCAAAGCTTGGTTTCCAACATCAGTTTCAACCTGTGAGGGATAGAAACTGGGGAAAAGAGAAATGAAATGAAAATCGCTTATTGTCACAAGTAGTTATCAATGAAGTTACTGTGAAAAGCCCCTAGTCGCCACATTCCGGCGCCTGTTCAGGGAGGCTGTTACGGGAATTGAACCGTGCTGCTGGCCTGCCTTGGTCTGCTTTCAAAGCCAGCAATTTAGCCCTGTACTAAACAATACTCAAGTGTAGAGGTAAAGGAGATCTGATGGAGGATAATAAGGAGAGTGTACCTCAGATTAAAAAACAAATCCAGGAGGGTGGAAGAGAAATGAAAAGTTTCAAATGTTTTCACTGTAATAAACTAGACCATGTAAAGTCACAATGTTGGTGGTTTAAAAAAAGCACTGGGGCGGCTGATGTGATAAAACAGGATAAGTCAGTGGGTTTGTTAAAGTGGTAACGGAAAGCCCAAGTGAAGCGAAGGAGGTGCAAAAGATTGTACAGCCTGATCAAGAGGTGATTGATAAGAAGGTGCCAGATCTCTTTAAAGAATTTACTTGTGTGGGTAAAGTTTACTCATGTGTACTAGGAGGAGTGGTAAAGTAGTCACAAATTTAAGAGATACGGGAGCTAGTCAATCTTTGATGGTAAGAGATGAGGAGTTATGTAGTTTGGGAGGAATATTGCCAGAAAAGATAGTTAAATGTGGAATTCAGGATGAGAGGAGTAGTGTTCCATTATATAAGGTAAGGTTGGAAAGTCCAGTGAAGAGTGGTGAATTGGTAGTAGGAGGTAATAGAGAAACTATCTTGTCCAGAAATGCAGTTTATCTTGGGTAATGATATAGCTGGATCACAGGTGGGAGTGATGTCTACTGTGGTTGATAAGCCAGTGGGAACTCAGACAACTGAAGTGTTGAAGGACAAATATCCTGGGACTTTTCCGGTTTGTGTAGTAACAAGGTCGCAAAGTCACAGGTTAAGAAAAGAGGAGAAATCAAAGAGTGAAGATAAAGTTGAAGTTCAATTATCAGAAACGATTTTTGATCAGATGGTTGGAAAAGAACAAGAACAAGTGGAGGATGAGGTGGATATTTTTAGTTCAGGAAAATTGGCGGAGTTACAACAGAAAGATATAGAAATAAAACGGATGTATCATAAAGCAGACATGGAGGAGGAGTATACTGTGTATATATACAGTATACATACACAGAGTGTATACCAGAATGTTATTCCCATAAAAGTGATGTCTTGATGAGAAAATGGAAACATTTACATATGCAGGCGGATGAAAAGTGGGCAGAAGTTCATCAAGTGGTATTGCCGGTAGGGTATAGAAAGGAGATGTTGCGAGTAGCACATGAGGTACCAGTGGGAGGTCATTTGGGAGGAAGGAAAACTCAAGCTAGAATACAAAAACATTTTTATTGGCCTGGACTACATAAAGATGTAGTTAAATTTTGTTGATCATGTCACACTTGTCAAGTGATAGGGAAACCTCAAGCAGTGATAAAACCAGCGCCCTTTATACCCATTCCAGCATTTGAGAAACCTTTTACAAGGGTCTTAATTGATTGATTAGGACCGCTTCCTAAAACGAAAAGTGGGAATCAATATCTTTTTACTATAATGGATGTGTCTACTAGGTTTCCAGAGGCCATTTCAGTATGCAATATTACAGCTAGAAAGATTGTGGAGGAGTTACTTCAATTCTTTACAAGATATGCACTACCCACAGAAAGACAATCGGATCAAGGATAAAAATTTACCTCAAGGTTATTCAAAAAAGTTATGGATAGCTTAGGAATAAAACAATTTAAATCAACGGCGTACCATCCAGAATCGCAGGGAGTGTTAGAAAGGTGGCATCAGACATTAAAGACAATGTTGAGGGCTTATTGTCAAGATTATCCAGAGGATTGGGATAAAAGAATTCCATTCATACTGTTTGCAATTAGGGATGTACCTAATGAGTCAACCAAATTCAGTCCTTTTGAACTAATTTTTGGTCATGAGGTAAGAGGACCACTTAAATTGATTCAGGAAAAATTGGTGAGTGAGCAGTTGGAACTTACATTATTGGATTGCGTGTCAAATTTTAGGGAATGATTAAATAGAGCAGGGGAAGTGGCTAGCCAATATTTAAAAGTTGTACAAAATGTGATGAAACGGATAGCGGACAAGAAAGCAAAAGTTCGTAGTTTTGCCAGTGGAGATAAAGTTTTAGTATTGTTACCAGTGGTAGGTGAACCTCTAAAAGCAAGGTTTTGTGGACCTTATCAGATTGAAAGGAATTTAAGTGAGGTGAATTATGTAGTAAGAACGCCAGATAGAAGGAAAACTCACTGAGTGTGTCATGGGAATATGCTTAAAAGGTACTTTGAAAGGGAAGGAGAGCAAACGGAGGACGTTTTAATGATTCTGTCCCAAAGTGAAATGCCAAATCCAGGTGACTTTGAATTTGACATACCTCAAATTAAATTGGAAAACGAGGATGTTCTTAAAAATTGGGATACATTGTTGAGTTATCTTTCAGAGGAAAAACAAAATGACGTGAAAGAGTTATTGATATCACAAGTTTGTGGAGATAAGATGGGAAGTACTAAAATAGCTATACATGATGTAGATGTGGGTGGGAGCGGCTGTTCCAATTAAACAACATCCATATAGACTTAACCCTTTAAAATCGGCACAGGTTAACAAGGGGATTGAAAGTATGCTTACAAATGGCACAATTGAAGTGGGTTGCAGCCAATGGCGCTCACCCATAGTGATGGTACAGAAACTGGATGGTACGCAACGGTTGTGTGTGGACTATAGAAAGGTTAATGCAGTTACAAGAACGGACTCTTATCCTATCCCACGTTTGGCGGATTGCATTGAGAAAGTGGGACAATCAGCTTTTATTTCTAAACTGGATTTACCAAAAGGTTACTGGCAGGTACCTTTATCCGAAAGGGTGAAGGAGATTTCAGCTTTTGTGACTCCAGATGGTATCTACCAATTCAAAGTTATGCCATTTGGCATGAAAAACGCCCCAGCCACATTTCAATGGTTAACTAACAAAGTTGTTTCAGGATTACCCAATTGTGCGGTATACATCGACGATCTGGTAATTTTCAATCAGACATGGAAAGAACATTTAAAACATCTGATGGTGTTATTCGATCGACTTCAGGAGGCAGGTTTGGTGGTAAATCTAGCCACAAGTGAATTTGGAAAAGCCCAAGTCACTTTCCTTGGCCATACAATCGGACAGGGTCGAATGGTCCCACGGGATGTGAAAACAAAAGTTATTGAGGAGTTTCCAATACCATTGACACAACGGGAAATAATGCGATTTCTTGGCATGAGTGGATTTTACCAGAGATTTGCGCCGAATTTTAGCAATGTGGTCACTCCACTGACGGACTTGCTGAAGAAACGTCGCAAATTTCAGTGGACAGCGGGGTGTCAACAGGCATTTGAAGGTCTAAATGCTTTATTAACCGATGCTCCTGTGTTGGAGAGTTACAAGGGGCTCTATGATTGGATTGAACTAAAGTAACTGACCTGAAAGAGAAATGCCGAGGCATAAAGAAATGGATGGATCGTACAGAGACCTTCTTGTCCAAAAAGGGACTGTCAATCAAGAGGGATTCCAATTGGAAGAAGAAGAACTAAAATGGACTATGTTGTTATAAATGTTTGCGTGTTTTGTTTTGTTAAAAAAATACAAATATTTACTGTCAATATTTCTCAAAGGAAAGTGAAAAGGTGAAAAATGAAACCATCTTGAAGATGATGTTTTTTTTTTTCTTGGGGAAGGTGTCTTGTGAGAGTCCCTTTAAGAAAAGTGTGTTTTATCAAATGGCTGTAGTGATGTCATTGTGTGGGTGGAGCTGGAATGTGATTCTGCTTTTTACTTTTGTTTAGAATTGGAAGCTCTTTTTGGCTCTGTGTTTCAATTTTGCTTTCAGTTGGAGAGCTGCATTCAAACCAAGCAGATGTATACTGGTGTCCGTCTGTATGTTAAACACGGCGTTTAGATCACTTGATAATTTAAAAGTGATAACTGTTCTCTGTAGATAATTCAAACCTACTGTCTTTGTTAAAAAGTGTTTTGGCTCACGGATGTTGTTAGGAAAGTTACTAAGGGTTACCGATAGAGTATTGTATGTTTTTGGGGGTTATCAGTGTTGGCAGTTGGTAAGATGTTTCCTGTGGGTTTATAAAATGCTAACTGGATTCATAGAATCAACATTGTTTTGTTTTTAAAATACTTTAGATCTCTGTTGCGTCACACCCGTAAAGTGGGCCCTTGTGCTCCCCAGAACCAAAATCTATTAAAAGTTGTGGGTCAGGTAAACTCCATGATATACTTTGGTGTTCTCTAAACCCTAGCCCATAACATCCTGGAGCTGTGAAGCAACAAAGACAACCACTGTGCTACCGTGCCACTATTTTTCTCATAGCCTTGCTTTCCCTTCAAGTATTTATCCAATTTTCTTTCGAGGCAGTGGAATACAGATCATAGTAACTCACTGTGTAAGGAAAAACGCTTCATATATTCTTGAGTTCTTTTTACAATTACCTTGGATCTGTATCCTCTGGTTACTGACACTTTGAGCAGTGGAAAAACATTTTCTTTAGTTACTCTGTTGAAACCATTCATGATTTTGAATGCCTTCATCAAATCTCCACGTATCCTTCCATGTTCTAAGGAGATGAACCCTAGCTTCCACAGTCTCTCCACAGAACTGAAGGCACATATTAATGACACTATTCTAGTAATACCAATCTCTTCCCTCCTGTTGTTGAAAATATGGAAAGATGTGTCATTTGAAACATGGAAGTCTGGCAATATCTGGTCTGAGAGAAACATGAGAGGATACAGGGAAAGATCCCACAAAGGGTTAACAGCAGCTGCCAGTGAAGGATTGTAAAATGCAGATAGCCTTGGTCAAGCAGGCTTAGCAAACAAAATAAACAGGATTTTGAAGGAAGCCAAAAACAATGGCTCACACCTTCATTGAAATTAACTATCTTAGTTAGCAGCTGGGAAAGAAAGGATGAGGTTCTAGGTGTGAAAATTTGTTAATACCAGGTAAATTAAAGAAAACTGGAGACTATCAGTCTACGAGAAACATAATTCAAAGCCAAAATCAAAGTCAAAATTTTGAGCTGAGGACACAATTGGAAAATAAAACTATAGAAATGACAGGAATTAATAGTAACACCTCTTGAAACCAAAGCATTTTGAACATCACAAAGGAAACAATGTAATCAGATCTATGAGATGAAGTCATGTCAAAATTAATACTTAGTTGGATTAAAAGTTTAGATCAAAGATACTTTTTACAATCAAAGAAAATAAGAGTTACTTTACAATAACGTCATAAAAACTGAATAACTGTTAGAAAGAGAATATAAACCTGAAGAAAGGGGATAGCAGGCAGAACCAGAACCAGAAGCAGAACTCAGAGAGAGAGAGAGAGAGGGGAGAAGCTGAGTCATATTACAGTCAACTTGGCCAGGGGAAAGAGACAGGGCAAAGCAGCCGAGCTAAAATAGCTAAGTACATCTAAGAAAGACTAGAATTTAAAAAGTAGGCAGAGTCAGCTCAGAGATAGCTCTCACAGCTCTGTACATGGGAAAGATAGGACACAGCAACTGAGCTCATCAGTGAATACATCTAAAGAAGACCAGACTTTAAAGAAGATTGATTGTCAAGTTGGGCCTGAAGGTCCCTTCAACCAACCAGAAGGATCCAGAAGCAAGATCTTTTTACCTTCCTGTAAAGACAGTAATTGCAGCTTTTAAAAGAAAAAAATATAATAATAAAATAACTTAATTTAACCTGAAATAGTGGTTATTCCAAAGTCTACTTTACTTACTTAGCAATGCGGGACCCAGGATCGATGCTGCTAAGTGGTAAGTAGATGAAATCTTCGGTGAAGGTCTGGGTTATACCGGGGGATAACGTCAAAATATAGTTTGACCTGAATAGCACCCACTGAAGCTTGCATCGGAGTCGGGGAGTGAGAATCCCTGATCACCATTTAGAATGTCGGCCTTTTTTGGTATGGGGGACTTCTAAGAATAGTGGTGAGTTTTCAAAAACACTCCCCAAGGCCTTTAGCGTCCTTTCTTGAGGACAGTGTCCAGAATTAAACACAATAATCCAGCTGAGGACTTGCCAGTGCTTTACGAATGCTGAACATAACTTCCTTGCTTTTGATTTCTATTGTTAAAAGTGAAGATCCCATTTGTGTTTATCCACCACCTTCTCACCTTGTCTTGCCACTTTCACAGATTTACATACATACACACATACTCCCCAAGCTTTCTCTGTTCTTGCATCCCCGATAAAACTTTTTAAAAGTAACAATAAAATAATACAACCCAATAAAACACTTAAATGTATGTGCTTACAGAAATGGCAAGTGATGATTCGACCAACCACTGCCAAACTCACCATTAACATTGCTCAAACATCCTGTTCTCCCGGCGGAGGTGAATTGCAATCGGTTTATGATCTCTTTGGGAATGCAAACCAGCAAGCAATTCAATGTTCCTTGCCATGAAAGTTTATGCATGGCGTGGAATACCCGCTATCGCACCACCATTGTGAGCATGTGATTTCACTGCACTTACCTCTCTTTGATGTTGCCAATGTTTGTAAACATTGGGATTTCACCACGAGGCCACTGAACCATGAAGGGAGATTAATAAATCAAATCTGCCGATAGTTTGTACAGACTGACAATCACAGACCACTACTAGAAAGCTATAAATGGCTTGCAGCTAATTGATCTGTGGGAACCAGACGCAAGTCACAGCAGCTCTCCTTCCAGGAATGGACACGTGGAGCTTCAAGGTAAGTGTTACAGTTGTATTTCTTCTTACTGCTCTGGACTGCTCTCTAGCTAGTGTCTGTGAGTAGGGTTCATTTAGGCAGTGGGTCCCTGAAGAGGTTACCCTATTACAGGGGTCCCCAGAGGGCATGTGGGGATATGGTTGAGAGGAGTGCGAAGGCAGTGCATTTTGGGGGTGGGTGGGGGGTGATCACCCTTGGTTGGGCTCAGATGGCCACTTCCAGTGTAGCTCTGACATGGTGGACATCCTGGGCCTGATAAATGGATGTAGATGGGTCATTAAGATGCATTTGCATTAATTTACATGCGATTTTGCTCTGACACATGATTCTTCATCCCATCAGGGAATGTGATTTGGGAGTCCCGGAACGGAGAACCCTCCATCTCTGTGATCCATTACAGTCAAATGTTGTTACAACAATTCATCCTGGTCACCCCAGATATTTTATGTTGTGGACACAATAGGTCAAGTGATCATGGGCACACCAGCAGAGAGATGATCTTGATCACTGTTGCTCTCTTTGCTTGGCTCTGAATATGGTGGTCAATATGGTCGCCTTCCTTAATCCTAATTATGTTTGCTCTTGAGTCGCCAGGTATTTTTCGATACTGCCACAAGGTTTAAACCCGAATACTGATCAAAGACTCGGTACACCAGTTAGTTAGTTCAAAGTCAATGTTTATTTATTTACACACACAGTTAAATATACTCATGCACGAAACTCTACAGACTAAACTATCACTACTGCTAAAGCCTATACTTAGCTTCGGGCGTCCACTCAGTCAGAGGAACAATGTCCGTTGTTCAGTTCTGAGGCTGCTGGCGTCGAACTGGTACAGGGGAACAGCTAAGGTTGTCTGTCTGGTAGCGTGCGTTGACCTTGGACTTACTTGCTTCTGGTGCAGCTGGTGGACAGGTCTCTCCTCGGTGAGAGCCGGGTCCAAGAGAGTGATTTTTTTCTTGGGGGCTCCTTCATACACCCAAAGGGGCTTTGCGCTCTTTTGGGCGGGCCTTGAACTTGGCCCCAATCAATTGGGCCATTTCTTTATCATTCCTATTGATTTAATCCAATAAAGGGGTGGGTGCCCTGATGGCTGGGCGTGTCCTAGGTGGCCGTCGGACTGCTTTGTTTCGGTCTCCTCTGGCGCCAGGATGTCTGCCTTAGTATCGGTTACTCAAATGTTACTCTTTTGTTCCCGGAGATGGGCCATCAATATGCTCATGAGCCTGATTTCTATTTGGCAGACCAATAGGAAAAAACTTTACCAGTCATCACTCAGCGATACTTCCAGGAGTAGAGGATGCATTGAGTAATAAAACAGGGGAAGGTGAAAGATGCCCATGAAAGGCATGTGGGTAGCGCATTATCCAACCTGAACATCAGATGGAAAATTTGAGTACAACACCCCATTGATGGCTCCTGCAAACCAGCAGAAATAATCACCATCTGCCCAGAACCGAGACTGTATAAAGTACTAACACCAAGTGGCATGACAGCGCCCAAACAGATGCCAACTCAGAACAACACCACGACCAGAAACACTGAGTAATACACCGAATAATCCTGTTGCGACTCAAACATTGTCTAAGATGCAAAATGCATAGGGCATACCTAACCAACATTCTGAAAAGGTACAGCAGCCTTCAGCAAAGATCACCAGAAATATGTCTGGATGGATAAGCAAATGGAAGCACTGATGCATTTTAGGGACTTGTGTGATGTATGGAGGGTTTTAATAATACTGGCTTCTAAATGGTAGGACAATTTAAGGGTTAAAAGTTTGGTGTTATAGTGTGTTTGACTGCATTGGTCATGGTTTTTCAAGAAAGGATTTTGTTTTGCTTCTTTGAAACAGCATGTGAATTTGACCAGAGGAATGTGGTTTGATTGGCAAAGTCCTTGGGGAGTTAATGTGCTTAGCATGCCTGAAGAGATCATTTGTTTTTCAGCTTGGGGAAATGAGGTCATTGCTGGATAGAGCACAAAATGCGGAGCAGCCGTGAATTTTTGGAGAAGCTTTAGGAGAGAGAGCGGCTGAATTATAACCTACCTGACCCCAAATCCACAATTCTCTCACAGTAGGGTAGATACAGAAGAGTAATAAATGGAAAGCAGAACAGTCTTAGCTGGGGAGCAGAAAGTTGCTGAAACATGCCAGGTAAACCATCTTTTTGAAGATCTTCAGCCAGAAGCGGATCTAACAGGAGCCATATATGTTTTACAAAGCGAGTATTACTCTGACATGCTAATTTTAAGATAGATTGAGAGCTGTTTGTATGTTTATTTGATGTTTAATGGGAAATTGAGCAGTAGCATTAAGGGGTAATTGTAAGCTGTCCTTTTCATGTGTGAAGTTAAAAATGTTTCATATTGTATTCATAATAAAGTTTTAATTTGGAAATACCAAAGCCCTGATTTTAATGCATTCACCCCTGGAGAACATTCTTCTTTCCACACGGTCTTACAAATAAACTAAAATATTGGGGTTTTGGTCTATTATCCTAGGCACTGTTGGGGTCTGGTCTGGGATCGTAATACTTGTAAATTTATTGTTTTCCATTATGGTTTATTCTGATCTTTTCTTTTTCTGTCATTGTAAATAATTGTGCTTAAAGGTAAATCTCTAGCTAGAAAAAGAGGGTGTTGTGAAATGATGTACGTACCTTGTAGATCAAGTATCATAAATTGCTGTCACGCACTGCCACCTTGACACAGGATGCGATGCATTAGTCCTATGACTTGTATTCAGTCTACAGGAGCTGGTGGTAGGAGTCAAACATGTACACTTAGCCTCCTCATTAACACTATATAGTCTAATCTTCAAATAAGGAATCCAGGTTGTTGTTTTATGAATCCTTGTTGTATGATAGATATGTTTATGTTGAATAGAAGAACAAAGTACTTTGCCCTTTGTAGAACTAAGTTTTGCAGGATATAACAAGCAGTCGTGGTCACCTGAACTATCATACCTACTACGATCCCTGCATCTCCAGCTCTGTTTGAGGATACTAATAATACATTCAACTCAGCCTTTGTTGGGAGTGTCTGCTGCTCCTCATTTTTCAAAGTGGTTACCAGTCATGGTTGCAGTGCAAATACTTGATGCTTGGACAGCTCTCCCTACAGTCATTGTGGCCCTCCAACTTAGACTGGCATAGTGGACTGTAAAGTGAGGAAATCAAAGGAGCTGCCAATCTGATGCACAATTTACAGCTTATGCTGGAGGCCAGCTGCTTTCCAACTGTCTGTTTATGAATGGAAAAGCACTGGGTTAGGCAAGATGTGGTAGCATGTATTAACTATACTCTGTACTCTGGAAAATCCTATCCCACAGGGGAAGTTTTAATTTTATTTGTTCATGGAATGTGAACATCACTGGCTAGGTCAGTATTCTTTGCAATTTGTTAAGACTGTGAGGGAAGACTTTGAGACCACAGGAATGACAACACTGACCAAAATGTATCATTTATGTTAAAAATAAACTTTAATTTAAACATAGAATCAATCACATTAGTAACACAGAAATAGCTTTCCAATTAACAGTTGAAACAGTTCTTAAATAAAAGGAAAAAAAAATCTTTAACTCACTATTTATGCCTGCCACTACATATCCCAATACAGTTCAAATGTCACTTGTAAATAAAGTTAACAATTAGGGTTACTTGCTTATCTGTGCAGACCTTTGGGGAGACAGACCCTTTCCGAGGCAACCTAAAAATCCTTCTTGTCTTGTCAGACTCAAATCCTGTGGCAGACTGCAAAACCGATAGACAGACCTGGCTCCTCCCATTAATTATATATGTATTCCAAGCGTAAGTCATTCTCTAGTTTCCTTTCACTAAAATGTCCCATGACCTACTGAGCTGGGACTAAACACAATCCATCATAGATTAGCTATACCGCAGGGAACCTCCTAAACACAAACAATATTCTATTAACCATCTATATGCAAACAAGTAAATGATTAAAATCAATTATTACCTCACCTATGCATACCCTTAATCACAGCTTTAGCAGAAATGTTGCCTGTATATAGTTGAATCCAGGGTTTTTAATGTCATAACTACAACAAAATATAAAATATAATACTTAACAATTTCCTGCATTCGTCACACCTCCCGTTAAAAAATATGAAAAGGTGGCTTATTTTTCAAAGCCTTTCCAACTTTAAACATTACTCATTACTAAACACTACTGTTGCATCATATGATATAAATCTCGTCATATTCATGCATGCAAATTTAAACATTAGTATCGTCCATTTCAGTCTCTCATTCCCAATTTAAATGTTCCAGTCTTCTCAAATCTCAAAGTCATGATAAAGCAACAGCAATCACATTTTCTCTTCCTGCTACATGTATAATTTTCAAGTTAATAGGTTGTAGCAATAAACTAAACAGTCTTGCATTTCAATCTTTAAAATTCTCCAGAAACTTCAACGGTGTATGGTCTGTGTAGACAATTGCACTGATGAATTGTTAGCAACAAATTACAACATTTACGGGCAGCACGGTAGCATTGTGGATAGCACAATTGCTTCACAGCTCCAGGGTCCCAGGTTCGATTCCGGCTTGGGTCACTGTCTGTGCGGAGTCTGCACATCCTCCCCGTGTGTGCGTGGGTTTCCTCCGGGTGCTCCGGTTTCCTCCCACAGTTCAAAGATGTGCAGGTTAGGTGGATTGGCCATGATAAATTGCCCTTAGTGTCCAAAATTGCCCTTAGTGTTGGGTGGGGTTGCTGGGTTATGGGGATAGGGTGGAAGTGTTGACCTTGGGTAGGGTGCTCTTACCAAGAGCCGGTGCAGACTCGATGGGCCGAATGGCCTCCTTCTGCACTGTAAATTCTATGATAATCTATGATAACCTATGACATTATGCAATGCCAATACCAAACTCAAAGTCTCCTTCTCGATGGTTGAATAGTTGTTTTGATGAACACTTAGTTTTCTGGAAAAATAACCAACAGGTCCTTCTATACCTTGATCATCTTCTTGTAATAGCACAGAATCAATGCTCACATAACATGCATCGATGGCCACCTTAAATTGCCTGTCATACTTTGGTGTTGCCAAAACGCATGTCGTGATTAACACTGTTTTCAGATTGTAAAATGCCTCCTGACATTTTGAAGTCCACCGAAATATCCCGTGCTTTTTCAGAAGTTCAGTCAGTGGAGCAACCACACTGCTGAAATTTGTTGATGACCTTGTCCATCACTTTGCCAATGAGCGAGAGTAGACTGATGGGGCGGAAATTGGCCTGGTTGAATTTATCCTGCTTTTTTCTGAACAGGACATACTTGGGCAATTTTCCACATTGTTGGGTGCGTGTCAATGTTGTGGCTGCACTGGAACAGCTTGAATAGGGGCACAGCTAATTCTGGAGCACAAATCTTCAGTACTATTGTCGGAATACTGTCAGGTCCCATAGCCGTTGCAGTATCCAGTGCCTTCAGCTGTTTCTTGATATCATGTGGAGTGAATTGAATTGGCTGAAGATGGGCATCTGTGAAGCTGACGACCTCTGGAGGAGGACAAGATGAATCATTCACTTTAAACTTCTGGCTGAAGATGGTTGGGTAATAAGTGAGCAGCATGATTTACGTGTCTCTTTATTTTTATTCCCAGTGAAGTCAATGGAAATAAAAATTGGGAGAGATGTAAAATAGGTACCAATTTGCTATTTATACTAATACCCAAAGACAAGATTGCTTCACTTGTGTCCGTATATAATAAGCAGGTTTTACCTCAGATAATTTTTCTTCTTTGTTGTTATGTGGCAACTGAAAGAAATAATTAGAAGAAAGTAGCTGTGACTAGTAAGAAAATCAGTTACTGGAATTTTCTACAATGTTGCAGTAAATTACATTATGTAAAAAAGTAGCGCAGATGGTAGTGAAGTCATAGATTTGATAGTACATCAAACTCTGGCAAGGATTGGTCTGATGTTAGCTCTGCTGCATAATGGCAACAGTATCCCTGCATTGAATGAAAAGCAAATTTTAACATCCTTCACATTATGTAAAAATGATTGATCTTGGAAAAAAGGTAAATGTTCTGTTGACTATGCACGAACATTGAACATTTACTTAGTAATTCGATGTCAGGGAGAGAGTATTGTGCATTTATATAAGGATACATATGCAGGGCTATGCTTTCCTGACCTTGGGAGCAAGCAGATGTTGTCAGTTCCACACTACCACACAGTTCCACACCAGTCGCTGAGGATAAACATGCAGGCGCAACAGGCAGTAAAGAAGGCAAATGGCATGTTGGCCTTCATGGCATGAGGGTTCGAGTACAGAACCAAGGGTGTCTTGCTGCAATTAAACAGGGCCTTGAAGAGGCCCCGCCTGGAATATTGTGTGCAGTTTTGGTCTCTTTATCCGAGGAAGGATATTCTTGCTACAGAGGGAGTGCAGAGAGATTTACCAGATTGATTCCTGGGATAGCGAGACAGACGCATGAGGAGCTATTCAGTCAGTTAGGATTATATTTGCAAGAATTCAGAAGAATATGGGGGGATCTCACAGAAATCTATAACATTATAACAGGACTAGACAGAGTAGATTCAGGAAGCCCCATGTTCCTGATGGCGGGGGTGTCTAGAACCAGGGGTCATTCTCTAAGGATATGGGGTAAACCACTAAGGACTGAGGTGAGGAGAAATATTTCCACCCAGCAGTTGAGGCCAGAACATTATGGGCACAATCTAACGGAAGAAACACTAAGTGTGGTCCCAAGCGAGAATTGCCGGGTGCTTCCCGACAGCTGATCTGGCGAGACCGTGACCAGGATCTAATGTCAATTAGAGCCGGTAATGAGGCTCCATGGGCTTCATGGCGGAAATGGCTGTCCCGCCAGCTGATTTGCTGGACCGTGCCCAACAGCTCCCCGCTAACAAGGCGGAGCAGCTTTAAACCGCTCCCTCTATGTGAAACCCAGACAGCAAGCAGCCATGCCACCAAGGAGACCTGCACAATGATTCAGAGATGTCAACCTGGCAAGACTGCTGGACACAGTGGAGTCATGATGCGACAGCCACAGGTCAGCCGATGCCATCTGGGAGGCAGTGGCAGCAGGTCGTCAGTGTGGGGAGTGTTACCGGGTGGATCGCCACCCGTAATAAGCACAATGGCCTCCACTGTGGCACAGACCTTGGAGGATGGGACAGGGTGATGGGGGGAGAGGGTGGGGCGGGGAATGGTGGAAGGGGGTTTGAGAATGGTTCAAGAATGGTTGGGTCGGGCAGAGACGTGTTGGGAAAGGGGGATGATGGGTGGGGGGGAGTTGCTGAGTGTAAAGGGGAAGGGGGTGGGGGTGAGATGACAAATGAAACCACATCCTATGAGAAGTGGGCAAGGACGAGGTCCTCCCTAGTCCTCCGAGCATTCCTCCAGATGTTTATCATCTAGCCCCTCTTGGTTCAGCTCGTCTTCGACCTCCTCTTCAGACGAGGCCACATGGCCCTTCTGTCACACCTCCAGTACATCATGCTGCTGTGTCAGGGTGTAGAGAGAACAGCAGACCACCACAAAATCGGCAACCCTCTGGGGGGTGTATTGAATTGCACGGCCACAGCGATCGAGGCATTGGAACTATGTAGTTTGGCATATGTTGCACAAGTCCTTGCTCGAGCCCTGGAACGAACCCAAAACATTAATCAATCAACCAAGGCCGGAACTGAACATTGTTCCCTAGAGTTGTGAGACAGTAGTGCTAATCACTGTGCCACCATGGTGCTCAAACTCACCTCCTCTGATCCACACAGCAGCCATTGCACAAGCTTCATGTTTTTAAATAGGTGTGCTAAAAGGTGTTCATGTGATCAATCGCTGTGGAGGCGGTTAGATCACAGGAGATCAATAGATATTGGGTCCGTCCCGTTAAGGCTTTGTAGATTGCTTTAATTGGTGATTATGGGCGGCACGGTGGCATAGTGGTTAGCACTGCTGCCTCACGGCACTGACGACCTTGGCACGATCCTGGCCTCAGGTCGCTGTCTGTGTGGAGTTTGCACATTCTCCCCGTGTCTTCGTGGGACTCACCTCCCCAACCCAAAGGTGTGCAGGATAGGTAGATTGGCCAAGCTAAATTGCCCCTTAATTGGAAAAAGAAGAATTGGGTACTCTAAATTTATTTTTAAAAATTGGTGATTATTGGTTTCTCACTAAGTCAGTGCAGGATCTGGATCCCGCAAATGGATCCCAGTTAGATCACAAACCGATCAGCATCCGGCGCGGATTCCGATTTTGGCATCTCCCGCCATCTAACTGGCTCGCACAGATCCGCTTTGGGCGCACCTTGGCCATTGCACCACGCCCTATATATTTTCAAGAAGGAGATAGATATAGAACTTGGGCGAAGAGGATCAAAGGATATGGGGGGAAGGCGGGATTAGATTATCAAGTTGGATGATCAACCATGATCATAATAAATGGAGAAGCAGGCTTGAAGGGTCAAATGGCCCACTCTTACTCCTATTTTCTATGATTACATGAAGCATGTATCAGTATCAAACTGATACTTCTAATCGAACAGAACCACAGTAAATTCTTTTTGTGAATTATCAGAAGTCAATTCTTATCTGTGTGTTTCCAGGTGTAGTAATTGTCCCGTTAACAGGAAAGCTAGCTTTTAATGCAGTAATATAGGGCAACCTGGTTAGATTATCCACTGGGACTTGATACAATCCTGGTTTAGTGTAACATGTAATTTTCTATGTTTTTTTCCCCTTATGTGGCACAAGTACTTTTTGAAAACAAAAAGCAATATTAGGAAATGTTTTCTGGATTTAATTGTATTCACAAGAATGGCACAGCATGGTGGTCCAATGGTTAGCACTGCTACCTCACAGCACCAGGGAGCCAGGTTCAATTCTGGTCTCGGGTGACTGTCTCTGTGGAGATTGCACCTTCTCCCCGTGTCTGCTCCGGGTGCTCTGGCTTCCTCCCGCAGTCCAAAGTTTGGACTTCCTCCCGCAGTCCAAACATGACAGGACCACGCAGTTTACGTGGACCTGTCATGTTAAAATTGCCCCTTAGTGTCTAAAGATGTGTAGGTAAGGTGGGGTTACGGGGATAGGGCGGAGGAGTGAGCCTATGTAGGGTGCTCTTTCAGGGGGTCAGTGCAGGCCCGTTGGGCCGAATGGCCTCCTTCTGCACTGAAGGGATTCTATGTCTAATGTTAAATAATGATTGGAAGGCACGAGTAGCAATCCTTCATTCCTTAGTTATATTTTCATATTTATTATTCACAACTCCAACACTGTCAATTGTGAGACTGTCTCAGGAGCTGAATTTAAACTTAGCTCAAAATCTTTAAGAACCACCGGATTGCCTGTCACTCAAAATCCATTGCTTCAGATGGGGGGTTTCATCATTTCATGGTTGGACAATGAAGGGAACACGTCATGTGTTGAAGGGAGATATTGCACAAGTTTAGAAAAAGTATCTATCTTACTGCCAAACTCAGCGCTGTAAGAAGTCATGTAAGATTTGTGGGGAAACCCATGCTCACAGCAACCCATTCTTTGAGGCAAATGAAAATATGTGGTACTGAAACAGGAGGAAAAAAGAAACTTACATTAGATTTTTCATTACTTGATTGAATGTATTGATTTTACAAAAGATTGAAAGCATTAGGCAGATGGATAAACAGCATACTGCAGCAATTCACCAAGGCTCCTCCGACAGCACCATCCAAACACGTGTTGACGCCAGGACAGGATTCGTGGATTTCCACAACAAAACTGGTCTGCACCTGGACCGATTCTGCTCCTGTTAATTGCTTCCAATGAGAAACGGTGCCGGATCTGCCGGATTCGCGATTGACACTCAGGAGGCTGAACATCTGCAGCCACGTCCACACACTTCACTCCCCACGCACACCACCCCAGCCAAAAAGATGCAGTGTCCGTGTCCCTGGCCAGTTACCCCCCCCCCACCTAGTCCGTGAACCTGGAGGTAATAAGAACGTCCCATGTGCTTTGGCACTGGCGCACAAGTTGTCGGCCTCCCGTGCCTGCCTGGGCCCCATATCCTACCCATCCTGGCCCTCCCCCACACCTCCTCATTGGACGAGGCCTGGTGTTCATCCTCCTTCTCCAGCATGTCGCCACTCTGCTGCACGATGTTGTGGAGGACATAGCAAGCCGCCACGATGCGGGCAACCTCTCAGCATCGTACTGGAGTGCCCCTCCAGAGCGGTTCAGACACCTGAACCGCATCGTCAGGAGGCCGAAACACCGCTCAATCACACTCCTGGTCGCTGCATGGGCGTCGTTGTAGCGTGGCCCAGCATCCGTCTGTGGCCTCCAGATAGGCATCATCAGCCACGACCACAGTGGATAACCCCTGTCACCCAGGCGCCAACCCAGCCAAGGGGGCATCTCAAACATGTCAGGAATCATTGAGTGTGCCAGGATGAAGTCGTCGTGCATACTGCCCGGGTAGCAGACGTGATTGATGCTCATCTGATGGTCACATATCAGCTGTACATTCATTGAGTGGAACCCTTTTCAGTTTGTGTAGAGCGGCCTGTCTTCTGCAGTTGCTCGTAGGGGGAAATGCATCCTGTTGATCACCCCATGGACCTGTGGCATCTTGGCAATGGTGGTGAATCCTGGTGCCCGGGCATCCTGGTGGGCTCGGTCAACATTGAAATGGATGTATTGTGCCGACTGGGCATATAGGGCCCTCGTGACTGCGTAGATGCACCTGTGCACCGAGGTCTGTGAGATTCTGGACAGGTCCCCACTCGGTGCCTGGAAAGACTCGTATCGTCAAATTTCAGGGAGACTATCACCTTGACGGCCACCGGGAGTGGGTGTCCTCCCCATTCCTCTGCGGTGCCAGCTGCGCCATGATCTGGCAGTCATGTCGCACTGTCTCCCTGCTCAGCCAGAGTCTTCAATGGCGTGCCCGGTCTGGCAAGCCCTCAAATGACAGGCACTGCCGGTATACACAAAGCCTCATGTGGTGCCTCCTTTGCACCTCCTCCTCCATGGCAGCTGGTTCTCCATCCTGGGCAGCTGCCTCATATTCCTCTGGGGCATGCTCTGCTGTGGCACGCTCTGCTGCTGCAGCTTCCTCCTCCTCGAGCAGCTCCAGCTCGTACAGCCGCAGATCATCACCCAGGGCTGTGGCGATTCGCTTGATTGCCTCCATTGCTGGTTGAAATCCAATATCCATTGGCTGCAGGGGTTGAAAGGCTTACATGTTAGCATGGTGCATAACCCCATCCCCAACCAGGTCCAATGAGCTACATGGTGCCCCTAGCTGGCACAGTGGAATCTGCACCCCCATGTTCCCCCCTCCATCCCCGCACCCCTGGCCCCGTTGGTGCCCAGCATCATGGGGACTCTGGCCCTGGCGCCCATCCTTGCTGTCAGGTGTATCGTCGGCTGACACAGTCCTTGCCAGTGGTACGCTCCATGGCCCCCACCCGGTGCCCCCATAGGGGCTACAGTGGACGTTGCCCTTGGGTGGGCCGCCCAATGCCCCACCGGCCGATGGCGGCCATTTGAGTGGTGGGGGGATAGGGGAAGGATTGGGTGCGGAGTTGGGGGAGTGAGGGCACCTATACGGCCAGTGTCACTCTGCAGAACATGGGACCATGGTGGATGGTCAGTGGGGTTCACATCAAGATGGTTGCCTTGCAGGCCCCGGTAATGGTGTTCCATGTCTGGGCACTGCCCCAGTCCCGTGGGTGGGACACCCTGGCCACACGGCCCGTACACGTGTCACCCTCCCCCCAGTCCTGGCACAGCCCCACCCCAGCCAGCATTCTGGCAGCCCGTAGTCTCCGTGTCCTACCTCCTCTCTCACTCCCTCATCAGCCACGACGTCGGTTTCATTATTTTTAAAAGCACAAGTGAACCTCACCGTCGGGAATGAGGCCCCGGAGAATACCGGGTCGGGCATGCTAATGATATTAAAACGGTGTTTACTATACGCGCATTCAAGACCGCATTGACGTCGCTGTCGATGTGATGGAGAATTGTGATTTCGCATGAAATCGGTCCGTCCCCCCCCCCCCCCCCCCCACGTCCCCCCCCCAACGATTTTGGCTTCAGAACCGATTCTCCGCCCAATCACGTTTCCTATTTCGGCGTTAGCTGATGGAGAATCCCGCTGATGATCTTTATCACCTCGACGAATAATGCAACCGTGAACGCCATCACCTGCAAAAGCCCTCCAATTCACACACCATACTGATTTGGAACTATATCGTGTTTCTTCACTGTCGCCAGGTCAAAATCGTGGAATTCCCTCCCCTTGCACTACTGTGGGAGTACCTACACAACATGGTCTGCCAATACTTCAACACCACCTTCTCATGGGCGATTTCGGCTTTGCAAAGGCATCCATGTCCAATGGATGAATAAAATAAATTACCCATTAACCACTGGAAGAAAGGTGTTGTAGTCAAATAGACTTTTCTAACTTTAACACTTCATGGTGTTTTTTATAAAGGTTCTGCTTTCCTCCATACCATTGGCGATCTCTGTAAGGGAAGTGAAAGCAGAGACAAGTCATATAATTCATGGAAGAATTTGATGAACTGAGGCCTGGCAACTTCCAGCTGGATAAGTTGCTAAAGCAACAACAATCAAAGGAGCTGGAGAAAAGCTGACAATATCAGGGCAAAAACAAGTCATAAATTGTCACGGCATCTTACAATAAAACTGCAGATCACTTATAAATTCATTGTTGAAGTTATTCATTGACACTAATATATGTTATCAACTCGCACTGACATTGTTAGGCACGGTTCCTACCCTTATAGACTGGGAAGGTGCCTGTTTCTATTGCTGATCTGCAGAGTTAAGTAAAGTCTCATCTCAGATAGTAACAGGAATTCCTGAATTGGCATCAGCAGCTCTGGCTAAAGACATTTTAAAATCAGTGAGAATTTCCCCCCCTCCTGATTGATATCTAAAGATTCCTGATGAAAAGCGTGTGGAAGCTTATGGACTATTGTGTATCATTGAGCAGTCAGTGACTTCAGGGGAGCGGGAAAACTGGAAGGGTTGGGATTGGCGGTGGTGGTGGGGGGAGGGGCGGTGGAGAGAGGTTGTGGGGAAGCAGAGGATAAGGCCACCACTTTATTTCCTTCCACCTGTAATCATAGAGATTGTAAAGAATTTAAACAAGAAGGAATCTGGTCAAATATCTTGAATTTCTGAAGAAGGTTTCTGATAAATAATAATTCCACTTCACAGCATTCATTTAAATGCTGAAAACTTCTCTTTATCACTCACTACTTGCCTCCAGGCACCAGAACCATCAAAGGAAATCCAATATATTTGTTATCTCATTCATCTAGTCAATGACAATCCACCAAACTCTCTTCACACATTGCCAACAGCTGGAACTGAAATCCAGGCCGCCATCACCCCAAGGTCCCTGTGTTCTAATGTCAGTTATTGTTTGGCACAGCCACTAATGGGAGTGTAATGATGGCGACGCATATATAAATCTGTAAGCAACTCTCCCAATAGATTCACCACATGTTGATTTATATTCCAAGGACTTACACATGTTCTGCTTTGATGAAAGAGCCTTAGGGAAGCTAACAACTGTCAAATGTTACTTCCCGAACACTCAGCTTGTACGCTTGCTCACCAGAACTCTTTTCGCGAAGCATGAATTTTGTATCTGTATTTTGCAATCTTTTCAATCGCATTAGTGTCCGGAAACTGTCTGGTATCTTTACGTCAGCTTCAGATTATATTTGAGGATGATGATCAAAGAAAAAAAGAATAGAGATAATATATAGGCTTATTGTTATAAAATCTCTTTGCTTGGGGGCTTTGTGACCATGTGTGTTATGATACTTCTTTAACTTCTGGAATAAGTTCAAGAATAAGGTACTCAGGTAAGCAGAATAATGCTCTCCCAATACTACTGTTATAGGTCCAAAATAAAATTCAGTCGAGTCGTCAGGTTCTCAATGGATATTAGCATTTAGCAAAAGGTTTTACGCTACGCTACTGATTCTGCAGTTTCAAAAAATACCATTATGTGAAACTAGAATCGAGGGTGAGCGCAATAATGGGTATTATTCAGAGTTCAGGTTATGTCGGAAACTCAAAAGTCAAAGAAATCAATGTAAGTTTTAGCAGTAAAAAGACTGCTCAGGCTTTAACAGTTACAAAGCACATCATCAAAGTCAAATAGATTACTGGCATAAATGGTGGAGCAGGAACTCTTAATGGGTTTCAAGAAAGAACTACTCCACTCCCTGTGGAGGGGATTAAAGTAAACTATTTGAAAGTGAAATATGGAGGTGCAAAAGGATATAAGAAATAGGGGTGGAAATAGGTCCGATGGCACCTCGAGCCTCCTCTGCTATTCAATATGACCATGGCTGACCTTCTGTTTTAGGTGGCGTGTTAAATTCAACAATGCATGAGGGGGAGGCCCACACCATGGCATTCCCAGCAGAGGTGGCAGGGACTGACTCACCAAGGTAAGTGTTGAAGATCAGTTGCTTTTAGTGCCAAACACTGGACTACTCAGGCTTCACAGGGAAGCCTCTGTTTTCGCTCAGTCTATGTCATAGTCCCAACAATATCTCTCTGCCCTACTCCCACCTTGATCATTCACTCTCTCCCTTGCAATAGCCAGAATGTGGATCTGTTGTTATTGCTTCACTTACTCCCTCCTAATGCCCACCTGGAGCTTTCTTCCCTTACTGGTTTCTGGGGGCTATCCCCTCGAGTCCCAGGCTGTGGCTGGGACTCCATGGGTTCATATCCTTCCCATCAGATTGGCGATACGTTTGCTTGACAGTCAGGCAGAATTCTGCAGAAAATTATTTGAACAAGGCTTTACCATTAATATTGTGCTCCCCCCTCCCGTTTCCTGCTTCCTTTCCAATCTGATAAGTAGCTGAGCCATGGAGATCAGAAAGGTCCCAAATTTAATGACTGCTCTGTGGCGAGTTAGCTGATCGCAGCTGGAGCGACATTAGATCACAACTAGCCTCATTGACACAGAGTGAGGGATGGTAAAAATAAGTCCTTGATTCAGCTCTGTGAATCCTGCTGTGTGCCATATCTTGCCTTCAGTGTGTATGGCTGTGATACCCCAAGTGTCAAATAAGGTGCTGAAACTTAGTGCTGTGGTTCATACAAAATGCCTGAAACAGTGGGCGCAATCTACCAGTCGTGTTGCACCAGAACGGCGGCTCAACTTGGCCGGTAAATGCCGGGAGATTTCTCTTCCGGGATCTACCTGCCACACCTCGCGAGATCTAACCAGATCTTGCAAAATGTCACGATCTATATCCCGCTCATTGTGAGTGGGATCACTATCTGACAAATCTGCATATTAGAGCGACACAGCTGGTCTCACTCTAATATATGCTCGGCTGAACTACCGAGGCCCTGGATTCTAAACCCTTCGCCTTGAGGACCTCAGGCGAGCACCGTTCAGTGCTGGTCCCACAAACGGGCACCAGACAGAACGGCATTTGGGGAGGTCATCCAGGGGATTGGAGGCCACCAAGTGGTTACCCTCTGAGTAGGGTGGCATCCTGGCACTGCTGGGGCCACCCAGGTACCCTGGCACTGCCAGTCTGCCACCCTGGCAATGCCACCTGGATGTCAGCCTGGAAATGCCACGGTGCTCAGGTGGCACTACCAGCTGGAAGGGACATGGCCAGGATGCCATGCTAGCAGTGCCAAGGTACCAGGCTGGCATTTTGCCCACACTGGGAATTGGGCCTGGGGTGCTCTACCCATCTGAGATGGGGTGCGGGTGCCCAAGGATCAATCTTAAAGATGAGTTGGGGCTCTGGGGCGGTTCAGGAGTCACATCTGTGGTTCAAGAGATTGAGGCACCATTTAAAAATGGCATCCCGATCTCTTCCTGCACTGAGGAGTTCCGGTGAGTGGAGCTCACCACTGAAGGAAACGGGATTAAGTGCTGCCTTGACGGAGTATTCCCCACTGAGGTCCTGGATTGCGAAAAAGTCCTGATAGATAGTATGGTTTTTCTCAGTGCTGTGGGTGCACAGGGAAACACCCGGCTAAACGAGCTTATCCCGAGACTTAGTTGCAATTTGGTTAGATTGCGCCCAGTATTGAAGTGTCAACTATGAATACTATGGCGAGATCAAACGGCCACATTGCACCTGAAAAGCAGTGCACCGTGGCATAACATGCCCGATAGAAGCCTGAAGACACCGTTCCCAAGATCTGCCCGGCTTGCAATGCCTCATGAGATCTAATGCGATCTCGTGAGATGTTGCGATGTGAATCCCACCCATTGTGAGTGGGAATACTTTTTGGCAAATCTACACATTAGAGTGAGGCGGCTTGTCTCACTGTAATATGGAGTTTCCAGCGGCATCCGAGGAGCTGTGAGCTATCACCTTCACCTCAGAGACCTCGGGTGAACACTGTTTATTACTGGTGTCCATGAATGGGAACCAGATGGAACAGCACTTGTGGGGGTCTCCCAAGGGATCAGAGGTCCCCAGGTGCATGTCCTTTGTGCAGGATGGTACCTTGGCACTGCTGATGCCTCCTAGGCACTCTGACAGTGCCAGTCTGGCACCCTAGCAGTGCCACCTGGGTGCCAGTCTGGCACTGCCTAGGTACCCAGGTGGCACTGTCAGCTGACAGGGCACTTCCAGGGTGACAGTCTCGCATTGCCAAGCTGCCAATCTGGCATTTATTGCATGGCAGTGATCGAGCCAGGGATATCCTGCGTAGGAGTTGGGAGGGACGTGGGGGGCCCAGAGCCCCCTCATGGTGAGTTGGGGTTTAGGGACTGGGGTCACATCAGGGGTTCAAGAGATCACGACGCTATTTAAAAATTGTGTCCCGATCACTCGCTACACTGAGGGGTTCCGGAGTACGGAGCTCCTCAGTGCAGAAAATGGGGCTTTGTGCAGCCTCGGCCACACGTTCCCCGCTGAGTCCTCCTATCTAACCTGAGTGACGTTTGATAGTGTTGGGTTTCTTGAGCGCAGGGAAGCACATGGCTAAATGCATTCGCTATGGGACTTTGTTCTCATTTAGTTAAATTGCATCCTACATTTACTCATCGTAGTATCTTTATCTATTTAATTTACAAATAATAGACCGCAATGATCCATCATTAGAATGTGAGTAAATTAAAAGCTAACTGTCACTGAGACAAAGAGGTGTTTTTTCTTTCCCTGGTATGCAAACAACTTGTTTTGATTTTTTTGTAGAGACAATATTAAACAAAATGGCCAATAACCTCTGCTATCCAGGCCATCATACTTTGGGGGGTACCCTACAGATAGGCTGGCAGACACCCCGGAAGTCCCCAAGTAAGGATTGCATGGCAATTAACCAGGAAATTCAAACTTTAATTGTGTAAATGTAATCTTGTGTGCATAAGTTTTAATTTCTTCATAATGTTTTAATTTAATATTTAAAATCTCCAAAGGTGTTGCTTTTTTCAAAAGTGAATTTGTGGCTCCTGACTTCAGTCCATATATCCTCTTGTAGTAAAGTACCCAAAAAAAGAGTTGTGATAGCTTGCCAAATTTCCCTTTGGGATTTGGTTTGCATCAACACTTGGTGTCAGATCATAACACAACCTCAGGACTACCCTTCCACCCCCAACTACCCCTCCCCCCACGTCTCGACTATCCCCAACACCCTGGCTATCTTCCCGATCCCCGTGGCTAACCCCCACACCCTACTACCAGCTCTCACCCCAAACTATCCCCACCCACCTGACTACCCTTCCAATCCACCAACTACTGTCCACTCCCAATTACCCTCCTGAGCCCTGGACACCCCCACCCTAAACTGCCCTCCCAAACCATCGACTGTCCCCCCACCAATCACCTGACTCCCACTACTAACGCTGCTTACCCTAACTTTAGGGCTGGTTTAGCTCAGTGGGCTAGATAGCTGGTTTGTAATGCAGAACAAGGCCAGCAGCGCAGGTTCAATTCCCGTACCACCTTACCCGAACAGGTGCCGGAATGTGGCGACTAGGGGCTTTTCACAGTAACTTCATACATGTGACAAGAAAAGCTTATTATTATTATCCTACCCATTCAACCACCACCCCATTAGATACACCCCCACCCTTCACCCCCACCCTACCCATTTACCTTACATACCTTCTCCTGGCTTCTCAAAATCGTTGGGATGTTGAAACTTAGCTGCTTTACGGCAACTAGTGCATTAAAAAAGGGGGCACAGTTTCTTTTCCCCTGCCCTCTTCAACTCAACAGAAGGCCTGGGGAACCAGCTGCACAGCTCTTTTCACACCTAGCTGGTGTCGGAAGGTCGGGCAAGAAAGGCACGGCTGCGTTCCAGTATCAGTAAATAGGAGTGGAGAGGCAATCATCTGTGATTGAAACTCTGTGGGAGTTCTGGCCCAACTTATTTCTGTTTGTTACTTTAGTCAAATATGAGGTGCACAGATATACTTCCTGACTAGGTTCCCTGAAATGAACAATGTTGCACAACCAAACCTGAAATATTTCACCCCCTGCCCTTCCGGTTAGTTTTCTCCAAACTACTTTGACCACTGCACCATACTTAGCTGCCACTCAAATTATTACTGTGTGCTGCTCTTTAGATGTGGTTAATCTTGAATGAAGACTTGACTACATATTTAGCTATATACCTGCTGAAAGCACAAATAAACGAAGGGCTGAATAGCCAGTAAAATTATAAAACCATGCTGAAAACTGGTGGACAAAACAGGTGACAGCCACATCCTACTTTCACCTATGACCCTGAAGCAATTAATGTGTGTTCGAAGCATTGAAAAACCTTTCAGTGCCACAGAACCAGGGGTGTCTATCTTTATATAATGAAGCTATTAATTTGAAAACAGCACTTCAACTATTGAAAATGCATATGTAAATTAACTGGACAGGATAATAGTTTACAAAATAAGATATATACGAGGACATTTGTATCATAACCATACAGAGAGTTAAGTGATACAAGACTCTTTAAGAATGTAATACTGTGATAAAACTCCTGCACACTTTGAGAGAAGTTGACAATATGATAACAGCAGGATTTGCAAGTGGGTTTATTTGCGTCACAATGGTCTTCTTGTTAAAAAAAACTCTTGTTGCATCTTTGCACCAGTTAATGAGAAGACATGGCTTTCTAAAAGTCTTTCATCTTAGTTGCCATTTAAAATGATTTGTTAAATCTCTGCATTGAACCTTATGGCTCCAATGTCTCATTACAGTACAAGAGACAGAAAAATAATTACTATGTATTATGAAAGGATACAGACAATCATTGAAGCTCAGAAATTTATGCTAGTCTTTTGCCTTTGATTTCTTTACAACACCAACTGTAATTATTTGCACCCTAACCCTAACTATGCTATCATCTCAAGGGAAAACGATGCTTTATCTCTTTGCTGTTCTTTTTTAATGTTTCATCTCTCACATGCTGTGATGTTAAGATTATCTTCATTACTGTAATATTAATAAAATATGCACTTTAAACATTGTGAGAGGAAAGTTATCTAATTACTTTTGCTGCATCTGCCCTATCCTTTTTTTTCACCCTCTTTTCTACTTCTGTATTTTACAGCAGGTTTGTCTTACTATTACCTGAGCAACCTCCAAATGGCATTTTACCCACTGTTCACAAACAACAAAATCTCCATTTTATTTTCCAATCACTGCCATTTGTCTCAAAGCCTTGCCCATCAGCTGATAAAGCCTTATGATCCTGTCGATAGGTATCTCTGCCTATCCAAGATGGACCAGAATCGGATGACAGAAGAAGCAAGATTGTAACAACGTAATGTTTCAATGTAGGCAAGTGTGATACCATTCGTTTTAAACCTAAAATGGATGGAACAGGATACTTTCTAAATGTTGAAAAGCTCGCAACACTGGATGTTCAAAGATACTGCAGGATGAAATGAAATGAAAATCGCTTATTGTCACAAGAAGGCTTCAAATGAAGTTACTGTGAAAAGCCCCTAGTCACCACATTCTGGCACCTGTTCGGGGAGGCTGTTACGGGAATTGAACCGTGCTGCTGGCCTGCCTGGTCTGCTTTCAAAGCCAGCGATTTAGCCCTGTGCCAATCCAATTTCACAGATCGTTAAATGTAATGAACAAGGATGGATAGTAATCAAATAAGAAATAGGAGCAGGGGTAAGCCGTATAGCCTTTTGGGTCTTCTTTGCCAGTCAGTACAATTATGGCTGACCTTCTGCCTCAACTCCACTCTCCATCTACCCCCTTTTCATCCTTGATTCCCTGAGAGATCAAAAATGTATCTATTTCAGCCTTGAATATACTCAATAATGGTGAATCCACAACCCTCTGGGGTAGAGAATTCCAAAGACTCCGAGTGAAGAAATGTTCTCCTCATTTCAATCCTAAATGCTTGGCTCCTTATCCACAGCCTGTGCCGCGGTATTCCGGATTACCCAGCTCAGTTTCTACTCTATCAAATCCCTTCGGAATTTTGTTTCAATGAGACCATTCTCGCCCTGCTAGAATCCAGAGAGCCGTAGATCATAGAATCAAAATGGTGTAGAAAGATGCCCCATTGGGCCCATCGAGTCCATGCTGGCTCTCTGTGGAGCAATCCAGGCAGTCTTATTCCCTCATTTTACCCCTGTCGTCCTGTGTCCCTGTGCTTAGTTAGTGAGACCATTGTAGTTTAAGACATACTTTGTAGTCTGTGTTCATCTTAAAATCTTGTGCTCTTGTTAAGCTTAGGAGGGGGAAGTAAAGGCATACTGTATAATAATACAACCCTTTATGTTTATTAATAAAAAATGTTACGGTCTTCTGAGCCAGGGTTGCAGTCTGGAATCTTCCCTCCCGTCCAGTTATAACATCAACTGGGATCATAACAAAATGAATTGGCAAAATTGTGGCAAGTGGATTTCAATATAGGCCAACATGATGCTACTCACTTCAGACCCATCAAAAGGATAGAAGAAGTTCTTTCTAAGTGTTTCAAAGCTGGGATCCGTGGTGGTCCAAAGTGATTTAAGCATCGAAGTACATAGATCATTAAATATAATAAAAAAGTACAGAAAATAATTTAAAAGATTAATAGAGTAATTGCTTTTACATCTGGAGGGCAAGACTGCAAAGGGTTAGACATTATGCATCAGCTATAGGAAGCCGTGCTTAAACCAAATCTGGAACATTATGTGCATTTCTGAATAACCACACCTTAGGATATCGGCCTCAGAGGGTGCATAGTGTAGATTTATTAGAATGATTCCTGTGCCTGGATTTTCATGTCAGAGGCAGGAATTGGAAGACAGGACTAATTCTGTGCCCTGTTCCTGTCACTATCCTGGACTGCCAGGAGGCAGGACTTTCTTGGGTCCAGGCCCTAAATGTCCTGTAGATGGGCCTGCCACCTCTAAAGCAGGCTTCCCGAGGCAGAAATGTTGGTGGACCATGTCCACACTGGGTGGGTTAAAAGGCTCTCCTCCATTCCCCAAAACCCTTGGTTTGATTCTTCTCAACCAATCAGTGTCTCATCTATCTATTTTGAACCTTACAACCACTTTAAACTTTCCCCTCATCTTACCCCCCATCTTTCCACCGCCCCTCACCACACTCACTCTCCTCACCCCCTCACTCTCTTTCTCTCTCCACTCTCACCTTTTTAATGAACAGAACACAGAAGTCCTATTATAACAATTGGAAGCCATTTACTAGACCATGAAATTCCCATAGTAAGCAACCAGACTCTTCAAACCAGGTTTGTAAACAGAGTGAAGCATTTGTAAAATTATTTAGCAGTTAGGTTACATCCAGGAGTCCATAACACTCCACAAGTAAACAAACTGACTTCAGAACTGCTATATTAACATATGTCTAAATTCAATACATCCATGCAACAGGAAAAGTTTAAGCAATTTGACGTTGTTATCTTCCGAAGCTACACTTTCAATACTATGGGCGGGATTATCTGACCCCCCGCCGGGCCCCGATGGGGCTAGCGGCCATCCATTTTTGGCCAGTGGGTTACATATGGTCCCACACGGCGGGACCTGGCAGGTAAGTTGGCGGGGGCGGGGGGAACCCGACCCTGCTGGGACCCCCATGGGGCCTGGCCCGCGATCGGGGCCCACCGATCTGCAGGCGGGCTTGTTCCGTGGGGGCACTTCTTCCTTCCGCACCGTAGGGCTCCGCCATATTGCCCGGGGGCCGATGCGGAGCGGAGGATCCCCCGCACATGCGCCAAAATACGCCGGTCGGTCTGCACATGCGCAGAGTCACGCCGGCTGTTCCGTGCATGCGCGAGATCACGACGGCCATTCCGTGCATGCGCAAACTCGCGCCGTCCCTTTGGCACCAGCTGGAGCGGCGCCAACCCCTCCGGCGTCCACCTAGCCCCCGAGACAGGTGAGAATTCCTCACCTTGGGGGCTCGTTGATGCCGGAGTCGTTGGCGCCGGTTTTCCCGCCGGCATGGAGACTTAGTCCCCGGAAGGGAGAATCCCAGCCTATATATGTACACCGCCATTTTATCTATTTCATGAACTTTCTAATTCAGCTGATGACTTTTCCAGATGTACAATTTTATTTCACAGCTTGACAGTTGGCCAACGGGACAACCTGAAAACATATTATTTAATTGATAGTTACAACTTCAGAACACAGATATAACTCAGGCTACAGCATTTCATTATGAATTATCAAATAAGCATAAATTAGTTGAATAATGGCTTCTTACAGTGAGTCTGCATACAATACACAACAGGCAACACCATTTTTTATTACCTTTTAAACCCTTCCCATAGCCAATCTAGGGTATTTCTAAGCAACTTGTGTGAAATCTGACAACTGTTAAAATCTGGCTATTTCCACGAAAATTTAAAACAACTTACCAGAAACTGGATCTTAATAAACACACAACACCATTAACTGTCTCCTTAATAGGATCAGATGGATTCCAGGGCCGGTATCCCCCTCCTTGAGAAAGTGGCTGGGCACAGAAAGAGAGTTGGGACTTGTAGGCTTCACTACTCAGGGGCTAATATTTTCCTGGTTCCATCTCTGTTTTGTCTTGATTGGGACAATGAAAATCCAGCCATTGGACTCAAAGGATCAAGTTCCAAGGAGAGATTATGCCAGAATTGTATTTCCTGAAATTCAGAAGGTTTGATAATGGTTTGATTTGATTAAAATTCTCAAGATATTATGAGGAAGAGAAAGTGGAAAAATATTCTCTCTATCTACCCTAATTGGGAAATTTAGGACCTGGGCCAAGGCCTGAGAAGGTTGGAGGCAAGCCTTTCAGAAGTGAAGTGAGGAAACACTTTTGCATGGTGGGAGAAGTTCACAATTGTCTTACACAAGCGGCAGTTAATGTGAAGTGAATAGTCAATTTTGAATCTGAGATTGTTAGATTCTGCCCGCTGCCCATGTGATTCACCAGGGACAAGAGGGGGAGAATCCGAGGTGCTCTGGTGTTGCGGCACCACCCCTGCGGGAATCACCAGTACAGGGCCCATCACCTCCTCCTCGCTTGGGTGCCTAATGTCCCCCATGGGAAGTGAGTACGAATGGAGCTAACCACTGAGGCTCTCCACTCCACCTGGCACTGCCAGTTCAGAAGGCCTGCTGCCGTCTCAACCAGGGTCTGCATGCTTGCAGCCATGGAGCATAAGGAGTGGACCACCTCTATCTGGGACTGCAACACATCACGCTGTGACTGTGCCACCACCTTTTGGTTCTGTGCCACATCAGCCAGTGACTGCGCCATCTTCCTCTGGGACTGAGCCATCTCCCTCTGTGTCTGTGTCACGCGTGACTGGGCCACGCTCAGGAGCAACGGTGCACTGTCCAGGTGGGCCTGGCACATGTCGCTTGTGATAGGGCAGGTCTGTCCTGAGCTTCAGCCACCACCTTCACAGAGTGCCCAGGCCTTGACCATGTTGATCCATGGCCGAAAATTTCGCTCCCAAGACCGCCACCGTGGACGTCACTTGTTCGGTGTTGGCCTGGGTACACGCATGGTCGGCTGCACCGCCTGCTCCTGCACGCGGTTGGACTCTTCCAACTGCACCTGCAGGTGCTGGTTGCTCACCAACAACCCCTCATAAAGATCCTAGCTCTGTGACTGCATCGCCACAATCAATGGGGCCATCCATTCCAGAAGCCCGAAGCCCATCTGGACGGCAGCTCGTCCCTGGGGTTGGCCCGTCCTCTGACCGTCCACCTCCTCGGGAGTTCATACCTCCACCTGATGTACCAGAGCATATTGTGTGGTGCGCACTAGATAGTGTCCCAGGATCCTCTTCACTGAAGCACCCAACCAAGGTGAGTGTCTTTGGGATGGTGGGCTCCCGAAGCCGACCTTCACCCTGGCGACTGCCCTTTCTTTGGGCCCACTGACCACATCCAGTGCCCTCTGGTCTGCTGTGATGAGGGGCTGAAGGTCCAGCGGTCTCCCTCCAGTCTACTCCAGTTGCTGGCGCTTATGAGCGGCCTTCTCCAAGGGGGGATGGCACGTCTGAAGTCTACTTTCCCATTTTAATTCTGTTATTTGCAGGTCTCACTTTAACTCAGAACACTTTATCTGCTTTTCCCCTCAATTCCCCTAAACAATAGCTTGGTCTCTGTTCACTTAACTTCAGTATTTTTAAGACATTCTGTCCCAATTCCCTGGTTATCTGGACTGTATCTGGTTCTTTGGGATTCCTGTCTCTTTGCAGCTCCCTTGTCCTGTCCAACATCTCCTGGCAGTGTTGAGAGATATACACTTGCCAGTGCTATCTTTAACTGCAAGCAAAGTCAGCTAAAAATTAAATTCAAAAGTATTTCTACCTTAAAAAGACCACCAGTTGCTAAGCAACAGTCAGATACATCTGCTAGCTCATTAATCTTCATGCCGTAACCCTCTTTAAACACAATGGAAGCACAATGGAACTGGACCAACCCCCCACATGTACAAACACATTTGTCCAGCATGAATCTAACTGTAGATTTGACCTCCCCTTCCACAGAAACATTAAATTGGCACCTGGGATGGCAGTGCCAAGTGCCTAGGTGCCAGAGGGAGTACCAGGATGTGAACCCTGCCTTGTCCCCATTCACCCTGGGGTCTCAGATGGTCTGGGAGACCACCCCAGGTGCCAATACGATTGGCCACCTTTGTGGAAACCAGTACTAAAGGGTGTCCTGGCGAGGCATCCCAGACATAGCCGTTAGATCCCGAACACCAGGAGAATCCTACAAAGGTATATTTAAATTAATCATTAGGCTCACTTAAATATGAAGATCTGGCTCACGAGATTCAACAGCCTTGTCCCAACACCAAGGCTGGTGCGACGAGGCCGCTAAATCGTGCTCCATACTATAATTGTAATGTTTACCAATAAAAATCCCTCAGATCTACCTTTGTTTTCCTAACGTCACCTTTATCTACTCTACCAGTTACGCCCTCACAAAACTCCAGTAGGTTTACCAAACATGATTTCCTTTTCATAAATCCATGTTGACTTTGTCTAATCCCATTGATATTTTCTCGGTGTCCTGTTGTGACATCCTTTATAATAGATTCTCACATTTTCTCTGCTACTGATGTCAGGCTAACCAGTCTGTAATTTCTTGTTGTCACTCTCTTTTATTAAATGGCGGGGTTACATTTGCCACCCTCCAATCTGCTGGAGAATTTGCAGAATTTTGGAAGGTGACAACCAACATATCCTCCATTTCCATGATCACCTCCTTTAGCACCCTGGGATGCAGATTACCAGACCTTGCAGATTTATCGACTTTCAGTCCCATTAATTGTTCCAGCACTATTTTTGTAGTAAATTGCCTTCAATTCTTCCTTCTCGCTTGATCTTTTATTCATTAGAATTTCTGGGAAGTTGTTTGTGTCGTCCTCTGTGAAGAGGCACGGTGGCCACAGTGGTCAGCACTGCTGCCTCACAGCTCCAGTGTCCCAGGTTCAATTCCGGCCTCGGGCGACTGTCTGTGTGGAGTTTGCACTGTCTTCCTGTGTCTGCATGGGTTTCCTCCGAGTGCTCCGGTTTCCTCATCACTGTCCAAAGAAGTGCTGGTTAGGTGGATTGGCCATGCTAAATTGCCCCTTAGTGTCAAAAAGGTTAGGTGGCATTACTGGGTTACGGGGATAGGGTGGCGGCGTGGGCTTGGGAAGGGTGCTCTTTCCAAGGGCCGGTGCAGACTCGATGGGCCGAATGGCCGTCCTCTGCGCTATAAATTCTATGATTCTATGAATACTATTTTAATCTGCTTGATAATTAGATCACAAATCAGTTTAGTGACCAGAATAATCAGTTTAGTGCATTGTGATAGTTCTGTTAAAATCAACACAATTTACATGAAGATACTGCTTCATTACGGGATTTCATTTCATTCATGTGTAGTGCCACTTTGTGTTGCGCTAGCTGAAGTGTTGGCTTGTTCATTTTCTGACAGTTGTACAGGGATATGTCAGCCAGCCACTGAGAGTTGTACGAAGGCTGGTTATTTGAAGGAGATTTTTCCCTTTCCTATTTCAGAATGCTGATGGAGTTCATTTCAACGGAGCAGTGCGCACACACTTATGCAATTGCAGTCTCTGTAGTCATCTTACCAATGTAACCAGCCTGTTATTTTGAAAGCATGATTAAGAATTCACAGGCTCAGCACAGAAAAAAACTGCTTGCCGCTTATGTAAATACATGTTATTTTTTTATATTTGCCAGTAGACTACTTTTTAATTATGATGTGACAATGAAGTTAGCAGGGTAGATTTCCTACACAAAGAAAATCATACGCTGACAGTTTTAGGCAATGTGTTAGCATGTCCACTGATAGATGTTCTCTCAAAAATGTTCTTTCTGGCTATTGCTGTAAATTTTCAGCTTTCATGAAGTAATTGTAGACATTTACAAAGGGATAGGGAATCAGAATTTTTTCAAGGTAAAGCGCTCCATTATAATATGGGGGAGCATTCAGCAGACAGTGATCGTTGTATCATCAGATGTAAAATGCTGGTAGAAAGGAACGCTGGGCAATCCAAAGTAAGAATAATTACATGGGTGGCATGGTGGCACAGTGGTTAGCACTGCTGCCTCACAGCACCTAGGACCCTGGTTCAATTCCAGCCTTGGGTGACTGTGTGGAGTCTGCACATTCTGTGGTTGCCTGGGTTTCCTCCAGGTGCTCTGGTTTCCTCCCACAGTCTGGGTGGATTGGACAGGATATTGCCTCAGGGGCAATAGGTTAGGTGAGGTTATGGGCATAGGGTGGTGTCTAGGTTGGGTGCTCTTTCAGAGGGTTGATGCAGACTCAATTGGCCAAATGGCCTCCTTCTATGCTGATTCTAGAAGAGTCGACTTCACCTGGAGAACGGAACTTGGCCGGATAGACTGGAACCAGTCTGGGGGGGACAAACTGTCTCAAAATAGTGGACTACCTTCAAAACAGTAATGGTCTGGACACGGTCAAGGTATATTCCCTCACATGGCAAAGGAAGGGCAAACAAATCCAAAGCTCCCTGGGTGAAAAAGGAGATAGAAATTAAGATAAAGGAGAAAAAGTATGCTTTTGACAGGTGTCAGTTAGAACATACCCGTTAAGAACCAAGCTGAATTAAGATGTTCAGCGGAGAGATGAAGAAACAAATAGGAGAAGTGAAGAGGGATTATGTGACAAGCCTGGTAGCCAACATAAAAGGGAATCCCAAAGTCTTCCATAGACATATAAATAGTAAAAGGGTGATAAAAGGAGGTTCAGTGGCGATTAGGGATCAAAAATAGAATTTACACATCGAGGTGGGGGACAAGGCTGAGGTGTTAAATGAATGCTTCACATTTTACCGTGGAAGGAAATACTACCCAGGCCATTGTGACAGAGGAGGAAGCTCTGTCGCTAGAAAGATTCAAAATTGCTGAGGAGGCGTTATTGGATATACTGTCAAGGCATTGGGATTCAATGAGATGCATCCAAGGGTATTGAAGGAAATGAGAATGGAAACCGCGGGGCACTGATCATAATCTTTCTGTCCTCTCTAGACTCAATGGACGTGCCAGTGGACTGGAGAATCACAAACAGCATGGGTAGAGTTAGCCCCACATTGGCCGGCAGTGGAATCTTCTAGTCCCGCTGTCCTCAGTGGAATTTCCCATTGAATGCACCATCCGCCACCAGGAAATATGTGGTGCAGGTGCACCGTTGTCAGGCCCGGATAATCCTGCTGGAGTAAATGGGCAGCAAATTCCGGCCTACATCTGTGCTCAAACAAGCCGAGGAGAATCCCAACAATTACAGACCAGTCAGTTTAACTTCGGGGAAGTTTCTAGAAACAATTATTCAGGATATAATTAATAGTGACATGGAAAAATGTGGATTGATTATAAAGGGGTAGCATGAGTTGCTGAAGGGAAATTCATGTTTAACTAACCAGCTGTAGTTTTCTGAAGAGTTTACAGAGAGGGTTGATCAGGGCAATGCTGTAAGGTTAATGTGGTGTGCATAGACTTCAAAAAGGCATTCAATACAGAGCCACACAATAGACATGTAAGAAATCGCTCATGCTAGTTCTTAGTGTGCAGGGGACAATTTCAAAGTTTGCAGATGATACTTGGAAGCATTGTAAACTGTGAGGGGGACAGAGCAGAACTTCAAAAGGACAGATGACATTTACAAGTTGGTGGAGTGGGCAGACAAATGGCAGATAAAGTTCAATGCGGAGATATGTGTGTGCTTCATTTTGGCAGGAAGAACATGGAGAGACAATATGAAATGAGGGAGACACTTCTCAAGGATGTCCAGGAGCAGAGGGACGTGGGTGTATATGTGCACAAGTCATGAAATGTGGCACGACAGGTGGATAGACAGTTAATAAAAGTGCGTGTCTGTGGAGGGACTCGAAACCCCCGGGTGTGGAGACCTGGGTTAGCGATATGGCGGGGTTCCTCAGCCTGGAGCGAATAAAGTTTGCCTTGAGAGGGTCCTTGATGGGGTTCTCCCGGCGGTGGCAACCTTTCCTTGACTTTCTAGGAGAGCAGTAAGTGTCAGCGGCAGCAGCATCTTGGGAGGGGGGTTCAGGTGGGGGGGGGGGGGGTGGTACTGTTGATACAATGTGAGTTGGGCATGGAGACAAAACCCACCTTGATCTGTTTTTTAAAAAAAAATTCTGTTGTGTAAGTAGTTTCATTGTAAGCTTTGGGCTATGTGTATTATTATTTTTTATTACTATCTGTATTTCTATTTTTGTTATGTAAAAACGCTCATTGGAAAAACTTTAATAAAACATTTGTGAAAAAAAAGTGCGTGTCAATTTTAGTGGCTCGTAAAGGATCGAAAATAAGAGGGCACAGATTTAAAGTTATTTGCAAAAGAACCCAAACAATGGGTTGGATTCATCGTTTGGTAGGCTATGGGCTGGATTCTCCGCTGTTGGGATTCTGCGATGCACCGGCAACCCAGGAATTTCCCGAAGGCATGGGGTTGCCCTCAATGGGAAACCCCATTAGCCGGCTGGCGAGACGGAGAATCCCGGGGCTTTGCCCGCACCAGAAATCTGGTGCGGCGGGATGGAGAATACCGCCCTATGTTCTCCAGCCAGAGCTGAATTGCACCAGTTTTACCATCCTTTGGGGTCGTAAAGTGGTAAGCAATTCAGTGTTCCACGCATTGCAAATTTATGCTTGGTGTGGAATTGAGGGATTTCCAGGGAAGCCCGCTATCGGGCCACCATCTTAAGCAGGCGGCCCAATAGCGAGGTCCCAAAGGCTGCCACTCCCTCCTGCACTCAAAACAGTGCCAATCCCCTCCATCACCACCCCCCCCCCCCCAACAGCACAGCAGCCCCCCCGCCCCTGGACTGCCTGAGTCCCCCCTCACTCCCAAGTATGGGGGTGACCTGACCCGCCCCTCCCGGGACCCCCTGCAATAGTGGAACCCAGCACTGGGACCCCTGTAATAACTCTCCCCACAGGGACTCCGGTAATAGGGTGACCCCCCCCACCAGGACTTCTGTAATAGGTAGACATCCCACAGGGACCCCTGTAATACGGGGAGATCCCACAGGGACCCCTGTAATAGGGGGAGATCCCGTAGGGTCCCCTGTAATAGGGGAACCCCCACAGGGAATCCTGTAACAGCGGGACAACCACAGGTATGCCTGTGATAGGGGGACACCCCATAGGGCCCCTGTCACAGAGGGACCTGCCACGGGGTGAAAGTAGTGGCACAATGGTAATACCACTGGTCTAGTAACCCACAGGCCCAGGCTCCTGCTCTGGGGATAGGGGTTCAAATCCCACCATGGCGACTGATGGAATTTAAATTCAATTAATAAAAATAGAGGATCAAAAGCTAGTTTCCGTAATGGTGACCATAAAACTATCAACCACTGTTGTAAAAAAAAACGGGATCGCTAAAATCCAAGGGGCGGCACTGTGGCACAGTGGGTAGCATAGTGACCTCACAGCTCCAGGGTCCTGGGGTCAATTTTGGCCTCCAATGACTGTGTGGAGTTTGCACTTCCTCCCCATTGATGTGTTGGGTGCTCTGGATCCGTGGAACACACACAGGCCATCAACACTTAAAATAGCACAACACTATTTTATTAAGCAAGAAACTGTTGAACATACTTTCACTGTGGGTTAACACGATGTTAGATTAAACTAAAGACCTATGCCTGTCCTAACCAGTCTATGCACTCAGCACATGGTGAAGATCTGTGCTGTAAGGTGTCAGCTCTGTCCTTCTGAGAGGCTGCATCCTGAATGAGCGGGAAAACTGATGCCCTCTGTCTTTATAGTGAGTGTGCTCTAACTGGTGATTGGCTGCGATGTTGTGTGTGTTGATTGGTCTTGCTGTGTGTCCATCAATGTGTGTGTCTGCACCATGATATACTGGTGTATATTATGACACCCATGTCTGCGTGTGTTTCATCCGGGTGCTCCGGTTTCCTCCCACAGTCCAAAGATGTGCAAGTTAGGTGGATTGGCCATGCTAAATTGCCCCTTGGTGTCCAAAGGATTAGGTGGGGTTACTGGGTTATGTGGACTAGGTGGAGGCAAGGGCTTAAGTAGGGTGCTCTTTCCATATTGGGAATCTGAGGGCCGTGCAGACACGATGGACCGAATGGCCTCCTTCTGCACTGTAAATTCTAAGATTCTATCATTGGGGGACACTTCCCAGGGGCCCATGTTATAGGGGAACCCCCACAGACACCTGTAATAGGGGGACTTACACAGGAATGAGTGTAAATGGAGACATCCCACAGGAATCCCTGTAATAGGGAGACCCCGCACAGGGACCTCTGTAATAGGTGGACCCCCCACAAGGACCTCTGCAATAGGTGGACCCTCCACAGGGATCCCTGTAATAGGGGGACACCCCGCAGACCATCTCTGTAATAGGGGGCACCCACAGGGATGCCTGTAATAGGGGGACTCACCACAGGGACCACTGTAATAGTGGGATCTCCCTCAGCAACCCCTGTCATAGATGCCCCCCCCCTCCAAGGGGACCCCTCCTCAGGAACCCATGGAATAGGGGGACCCCTGCAAGATGCCTGTAATAGCAGACGTCCCTTCCCCCACAGGGACCCTCTGCCTAAAGTAACCCACTTCTCAGATGCCCACACATACTACAGACTCGCCTCAAATGCACAGAGCCCGCCCCTCTCCCCCCCACCCTGCCCCAGAGAGACCCCTGTCTGGAAGATAGAGAGCAGTCCAGATGGGGGCAGTGGGAAGCATTATAGTTGTAATACTTATCTGAAGGAGAGCAGCTGTGTCTTCCTCTGGTTCTCACTGATCCACTAACTGCAAGCTATTCATAGCTTTCAAATAGTAGTCTGTGATTAACAGTTTGTTCAAACCATTTGCAGCTTTGATCCATTCGTATCCCTTCAGTAGCCTAAATGGTGAAACCCCAATGTTTCTAAACATTGACCACATCAAAGAGAGATAAGTGCAGTGAAATCACACGCTTGAGTGATTGGATTGCACTTAGTGCTTGGAATACACTTACATCTCAATGTTTACAAACATTGGGCTTTCACCGCTTTGGCCACTGATTAACAGACAACTTGTCAAAAAATTTGAATGGCATGCAGCTAATGGATCACTGGGAACCACATGCAGGCATTGCTGCTTTCTTTGGGGGATTGGACACGTGGAGCTGCTTCCCAGTGCCCCTGTCTGGGCTGCTCTCGTGGTTCCAGACATCGGTCCCTTTTCTGGTGGGGTGGTGGTGGGGCTGGGTCGGCGGGGGGGGGGGGGGGGGGGGTGGGGTCCGTGTCAGGGGGAGGTAGTCTTTGTGTGGGTAGGGAGTCTCTGGAGGGGTTCATTTATGCAAGGTCTCCCTGGGGGAGAGTCCCCTATTACACGGGTGCACAGGGGACCACCCTGTGGGGTGTCTCCCCATTACAGGGGTCCCTGTGGGGTGTCTCCCCATTACAGGGGTCCCTGTGGGGGTCTCCTTCTTACAGCGGTCCCTCTGCGGGTCTCCCTCTTACAGGTGTCCCTGTGGGGTGTCTCCCCATTACAGGAGTCCCTGTGGGGGTCTCCCTCTTACAGCGGTCCCTGTGGGGGTCTCCCTCTTACAGGGATCCCTGTGGGGTGTCTCCCTATTACAGGGGTCCCAGTCGGGGTCTCCCTCTTACAGGGATCCCTGTGGGGGTCTCCCTCTTACAGCGGTCCCTGTGGGGGTCTCCCTTTTACAGGGATCCCTGTGGGGTGTCTCCCCATTACAGGAGTCCCTGTGGGGTGTCTCCCTCTTACAGGGGTCCCTGTGGGGTGTCTTCCCATTACAGGGGTCCCTGTGGGGTGTCTGCCCATTACAGGAGTCCCTGTGGGGTGTCTCCCCATTACAGGAGTCCCTGTGGGGTGTCTCCCTCTTACAGGGGTCCCTGTGCAGGTCTCCCTCTTGCAGGGGTCCCTGTGGGGTGTCTCCCTCTTACAGGAGTCCCTGTGGGGTGTCTTCCCATTACAGGAGTCCCTGTGGGGTGTCTTCCCATTACAGGGGTCCCTGTGGAGTGTCTGCCCATTACAGGGGTCCCTGTGGGGGTCTCCCTCTTACAGGGGTCCCTGTGGGGGTCTCCCTCTTACAGGGGTCCCTGTGGGAGTCTCCCTCTTACAGGGGTCCCTGTGGGTGTCTCCCCATTACAGGGGTCCCTGTGGGGGTCTCCCTCTTACAGGGGTCCCTGTGGGGTGTCTCCCCATTACAGGAGTCCCTGTGGGGGTCTCCCTCTTGCAGGGGTCCCTGTGGGGGTCTCCCTCTTACAGGGGTCCCTGTGGAGTGTCTCCCCATTACAGGAGTCCCTGTGGGGTGTCTCCCCATTACAGGGGTCCCTGTGGGGTGTCTTCCCATTACAGGGGTCCCTGTGGGGTGTCTGCCCATTACAGGAGTCCCTGTGGGGTGTCTCCCCATTACAGGAGTCCCTGTGGGGTGTCTCCCTCTTACAGGGGTCCCTGTGCGGGTCTCCCTCTTGCAGGGGTCCCTGTGGGGTGTCTCCCTCTTACAGGAGTCCCTGTGGGGTGTCTTCCCATTACAGGAGTCCCTGTGGGGTGTCTTCCCATTACAGGGGTCCCTGTGGAGTGTCTGCCCATTACAGGGGTCCCTGTGGGGGTCTCCCTCTTACAGGGGTCCCTGTGGGGGTCTCCCTCTTACAGGGGTCCCTGTGGGAGTCTCCCTCTTACAGGGGTCCCTGTGGGTGTCTCCCCATTACAGGGGTCCCTGTGGGGGTCTCCCTCTTACAGGGGTCCCTGTGGGGTGTCTCCCCATTACAGGAGTCCCTGTGGGGGTCTCCCTCTTGCAGGGGTCCCTGTGGGGGTCTCCCTCTTACAGGGGTCCCTGTGGAGTGTCTCCCCATTACAGGAGTCCCTGTGGGGTGTCTCCCCATTACAGGGGTCCCTGTGGGGTGTCTCCCTATTACGGGAGTCCCTGGTTGGGGGGGGGGGGGGTGTACCCCTATTGCTGGGGCTGCTGGGGGGGGGGGCAGTCTGGTAGTGGAGGCATGGTTACACAGAGCATTCTTGGAGTGGATGGCCTTCAGATGGGGTCAGATGGTCTCTACCACTGTGGGCCTGGCGTGGTGGGCCTTGCGGTGGGCTGGTAAAAACTACAAGTGATCCCCGCCCACATGATTCCCAGCCGCGGGGACCGGAGAATCAGACGAGGATGGAGCTTAGGGCACCGGGCTTGCTGCAAATGAGTCATTGAGACCTGTTTGCATTTATTTACATTCCCCCACCAGCACACATCATGGACCTCGTTCAGGTGCTGATCCCGATTTTCTCCCGATTCCCGATTCCCCATCCCATCTTAAAATGCATTTCGGGCATGCCGGGTTGGAGAATCCCGCCCCATGTGTTTTCTACTCTGTGAATGGTTCGGCTCTGGAATGCACTGCCTGAAAGTATAATGGAAGCAGGTTCAATCGGCACATTCAAGAGGAATTAGATGATTACCTGAATTGAAACAATATGCAGGGCTACGAGAAAAGGCAGGGGAATGGCACTAAGTCATAATGCTCATTTGGAGAGCTGGTACAGACATGATAGGCCGAATGGCCTGCTTCTGCACCAAATTAATTCTGTGAATCTGTGATTCTTTGAATAAAAGCAAAGACAAACAGCATTGAGGTTATAAAATAACGTGGCCTGCCTATGGTATTATAGGTATTACGGTACCTGATAGGCTAAAGCACCATTGGTGGAAACTGTATGCTTTCTATTCGCTAGAGTGTATAATAGCTCCGCCCTGATAGGCGGGGTATAACAACCCGTGCCGCCCCAGCAGCCCTCATTCTGTGCCTGAGCTGCTGGGGGAAACATCTAGCTTATTAAAGCCTTCAGTTGGACTACAATCTCGCTTTAGTGGTCATTGATCGTGCATCACTGCCATATCTATTTTAAACTTGGTGAGGAAACTAATAAATGCCTGTATTATAGGTGCTGTGTATACTCTTGTTAAATAGTTAAATAAAATACTTACCGACATCCATTTATTTTAATTGTTAAACTTAAAATTAATCTGGCGTTGTCATAATTGGATTATCAGATAATATGCACTCGCTTTGATAAAGTGAAATACCAGTCTGATAACCAGGGGCCAACAGTGGATCACGTTTAATTGCACCAGTTTTCCTGCAAAAGATAACAACACAAAAAAAAATATTCAACTATGAGATGTAGAAGATCGCATCAGAAAATATTTATTTCCTTTTTAGTATGAATTTACTTTTCATGTTCCTGCAGTTTAGGTTAAAAAAATTAGTGGTACTTGTATTCTCACATGGGTGTGTCAAAGCGATATTAATGGTGCAACCATACTGAGCTTGGTACAATACCATGAAGAATATTAAAATCTCACTGACAGGCTGTACGACAAATAATTAATAGAAATGGCACATCACTGATCGCTTCCTGGGCGCACAATATTGCATGGAAATATTGAATTGCTATCAACAGAGGCACTAAATTACAGCACAATTAAACCATGCCATACAGATAGTGATACTGCAAAAATAATGTGCTGCTGGTAGGAATGAAATTATTTGAAAAAGTATTATAGAAAGTAATAAGGTAATATTGTTTAATTTAGTGGACAATCAGACATTGTTAAAGGAATAAAAAAATTACAATTTTTATTGTTAACACTGGAACTGAAGGGTAAATATAGTCTAGCTGTATAAAGTAAGCCAATTAGCCCCCAGTTAAAACAGTTGGAGGAGCAATCATGCAAGTAAATGCAAGTAAATCTCTTGCATTGCAATGCCGACAGATATATAATGATTTAATACTATCTATAATTCTCAAGTTGTACTGAAATTCATTAAAGTGCATTATGAACAGCATCTGCTTTACTTCAGCAGAATCTGCTCACTCACACTAATTTTCATTGTGTTTTCGAAATCGCAGGACCGTGACTCTATTATGGAGGACTACAGCACGTAATTAGTTGTGAAGTATTCGTTTTCTCAACTTCGATCATGAAAGTTTTAAAAGGTTGAAGCGATTATAGAGTGTGGAATTGAGCTTCGTCGTACCCATTGTTCAATTGCTACGTATGCTTTTCAGGGACCAGAATGGTGTTTATTGTGCACATGCACCTCTGCTGGACACCATATTGATTAGGGAGTTAGCATGCAGTGTGCAGTGAACAGCCTCCAGGACCATGCAGAGCAGGAAGATCATAGTATCAATCAGCATGTATGTTGGTTTGGAGACAGCCCTGTCATTTTGAAACACATTCCAAAGGCATTTCTTAACCTCCACAACTGAACATAAATTTAGCAGCATGAAGCAACCTATCAATCTCGTTGATGAGATTAATCAACTACTTACTTGTTGATTTTTTTTCTTCTGCAAGATGTTTGGTATTTTCCAAAGCTGTTTCAATTTGCAAAGGTCCAGAGCATGTGGTGTGGCAGGTGCTGAAGGAAATCTTGCTGAATCCAAGGCTTCTGCACACATCATTTGTTCTGAGGCATACCCCCGGAATACTGCATGAACAGGGGTCATGCAGAACAAGAGAAGTTGCCAGAAGAGGGAGGATGAGGAAAAAGGCTCTCAGTAGAAGGGCATATGGCCCGAGAGTTCAGAGAACAATCCTCCTACCTGAACTTCAATGAGGAACAAGGGGCGTGAAATTCATTCGCATGATATTTGCACATGCCCTCGGCCATCCAGATTGAGGTGCGTAATGCACAAAATGTATCCATTGTCCTCATCTGAATGATTTATGTATTTCCAGAACTGCTGTCTGCTTTCCACTACGGTGTTTAAGTTCTGCCTAAGGCAGAAAGACCAGGCAGCCTTTGCCACTCACCACATGGTACAGGCAGATGTTTTTTCCTTAAAGGCAGGCTGCCTTAAGAGTAGCTGCATGAGAAGACTGCTGGAGTGGAACATTTTGCAAATGGTCACCAGGGCACACAGGGAAATCAGGCTGATGGATGCAGTGCTGGAGACATTACTGGAGCAGTTCAGAATGAAGAGGATGGGCACCACCAAGAGGAACATGGTGCATAAAGCTCATTTATGGGGGCTATCCAATTTAGCTCTGAATCAATAAAATATAAAGAAAAATGGTAATCAGTCCACCAATGTTCACCGTGTGTACAGTTCTCCACATTGCGCTAACTCTCGGGGAATTATATAGTTCATGTCAGTTTGGATGCCATGCTTGTGAAAAGTGTACATGGCGGTAAACAAGATTCCAAATAATTCTGCAAGGCACTGGGGAATAACTGCATTATCAATACAAACAACAACACTATGGGGGAAGGGATCTTCCACCCCCATTCTCATTAGGCAGGAATGGAAGCGGGGACAAAGAATCATATCGAGTCCCAAAACTACTTTCACACTGGTGGGATTTCCACATTCGATTGCCCCCACCCCCACCAATGACTTAGTGGGGACCTCGCCATGAAAGCCTGGGAAGTCATTAGCATACATTCCCATACACTTAGTGCCCCCCCCCCCTGCTATACTGTCGTCTCATGTAGGAATTGCCTACTGTATTGTTCCCCCACATAGAGATTTCCCCACCCATCCTGCAGGGTTTAAAGGAAGGTTTTCGAAAATGGGAACCTGGCAAACAGTCCCCACTGGCGTTGCACAGGTACATACAGTCTCCAGGGGAAGAGGATCACTGCCCCTTGGCACTGCCAGGAAGCAATGCCGGGGTGCAGTGCCGGGAACAATGCCAGTGACAGTATTGGAGGGCAGTGCTGCGGGGCTTTCACTGGGGAGGTACACGAGGGGGGTTTCTTTGTCCATAGGGGGGGGGGGGGTTCTCGTGGTCCATGGAGGGATGGGGGCTGCCCTGTGTCCGTGGGGTGAGGCTCCCTTTGTCTGAGGGGGTTTTCATTTTTTCTTAGATCGGGGCATCCTTTTCTGATCTCTTGAAGGTCAGCATGGCTGATGGGATGGGCTCATCCAGAGCCTGCCCGCCTGTGGGATCGACCTCTATATGGCAGGAAATGCCAGCAGTGACGCTGGCGGGCAAGGCAATGCTTTTCCGGCCTGAGTTGACAGGTAGTTAAAAAAAAATGAGAAAATTCTACCCATTTCCTTTCTGCTAAAATAACCATTGATGGTGTGGAGATGCCAGTGTTGGACTGGGGTGAGCACAGTAAGAAGTCTTACAACACCAGGTTAAAGTCAGAAAACGCAGAATCGCGGAGCAGAAACTTATAGCCAAGTTCCGCACACGAGTACGGCCTCAACCGGGACCTTGGATTCATGTCGCATTACATTCACCCCCACCATCTGGCCTGGACTTGCAAAATCCTACCAACTGTCCTGGCTTGAGACAATTCACACCTCTTTAACCTGGGGTTACCCCTCTCTCCAGTTGCCCCGTCTGGACCTGTAAAGACTTAATTACCTGCAAAGACTCGCATTCAAAGTATCGTCTTGCATCTTTGACTTTGTCTGTGTATATGTTTCTGGAACCCATCTCTTCATTCACATGAGGAAGGAGCTGTGCTCCGAAAGCTAGTGATTCGAAACAACCCTGTTGGACTTTAACCTGGTGTTGTAAAACTTCTAACCATTGATGGAAGTGCGGATTAAATTCCAATTATTCCTGAAAACATGGTCATTTCAAAGATAATGACTAGTTTCAATTTTATTAGTCCAATGATCAGATCCATTTACATTTTTTCAAATAAATTTAGAGTACCCAATTCTTTTTTTTTCCAATTAAGGGACAATTTAGCATGGCCGATTCACCTACTCTGCACATCTTTGGGTTGTGGGGGTGAAACCCACACAGACACGGGGAGAATGTGAAAACTCCACACGGACAGTGACCCGGGGCTGGGATTCGAACCCGGATCCTCAGTGCCGTAGACAGCAGTGTTAACCACTGTGCCACGTGCTGCCCTCAGATCGATTTACACTAATTGATTCTTCAGCTGTCTTTAGCTTCACTCTAATGGTTCAGATTTGACTTCCATCCATTACAATCAAAAATACATAAAAAATGGTGGATCTCAAAATTATTTCCTCCATTTGTTTCCATGGACCTGTACACTACACTCAGTTATTAATTGCCAGGATAGCTGACTGATGGACATTCCAGTTACAATTACAACGAATCTCTCACTAGCTGGGGCAGCACGGTAACATAGTGGTTAGCACAGGTCCAGGGTCCCAGGTTCAATTCCCGGCTGGGTCACTGGCTGTGCGGAGTCTGCACGTTCTCCCCGTGTCTGCGTGGCTTTCCTCCAGGTGCTCCGGTTTCCTCTCACAGTCCAAAGATGTCTGGTTAGGTGGATTGACTGTGCTAAATTGCCCTTAGTGTTCAAAAAGGTTAAGTGGGGGTTACTGGGTTACGGGGATAGGGTAGATACGTGGGCTTGAGGAGGGTGCTCTTTGTAAGGGCCAGTGCAGGCTCGATGGGCCGAATGGCCTCTTCCTGCCCTGTAAATTCTATGATCTATGATTTGTGAATTCTGTCACTCTACGACAATGCAAATACTAATAGCAGAGATTGAAATTTGCACGAAATGAATGAAATTCGATGTAAGCCAACAATGCATCAAATTCACTGTAATAATAATAATCGCTTATTGTCGCAAGTAGGCTTCAATGACGTTACTGTGACAAGCCCCTAAATTCAGTGTTTTGAATAATAAGTAGAATGAATCGAAGCCATCGTCTGCAGGTAATGGCCTGAGTTTTCTGATTTAGCACTCTTCAATCCAATCATCCCTCAATCACATTAATGGAAGGAAAATAATGGTATTGGGAGTGCAGAAATGCAAAATCCTGCCAGTAAAATTTACATTGCTCTCCCCACACGTTACTTCATTACCAAAATCCTATTACAAATATAAGTTTGTCTTCAAAGATGCCGGTGTTATCTAGTTACATTTTTTACCCTGTGTTGCCCTATTATGTATTTTCTTTTATCTCCTTTTCTTTTAATGTACTTAATGATCCGTTGAGCTGCTCGCAGAAAAATACTTTTCACTGTACCTTGGTACACGTGACAATAAACAAATCCAATCCAGATGAATTCCTGAGCTTCAGTTCCCTCCCCCAGAAAGATAAAAATAGAAAATAATTTGGAACAAAAATGAGGCAACATGCTATGCAGTTTATTTTTAAATCTGTGCATTTCAATCCTCTTTGGGAGTTAACAGGTATTCAAAATCTTTATTGTAGTGGAACTTTAATTATGCTAGGGGAGGCAGTGGCGTAGTGGTATTGTCTCTGGTTTAGTAATCCAGATACCCAGAGTGATGTTCTGGGTACTCGGGTTCGAATCCTGCCATGGCAGATGGTGAAATTTAAATTAAATGTAAAAAACAATATCTTGAATTAAAAGTCTAATGATGGCCATGAAACCATTGTCGATTGTCGTAGAAACCCATTTGATTAATTAATGGCCTTTAGGGAAGCAAATCTATCGTCCTTACCTGATCTGGACTACATGTGACTCCAGATCCTGAGCAATGCCCCAGCCAGCGACGCCCTCATCCCATGAACGAATAAAAAAATAAGTGATTCTTTTATGGATAGTTTCAAATACTGGAATTCATAGTTAATAGAGTTCCATACAGCATTCCCTAAATTGCTTCAATCCAGTCAACATGAATGTCTGGCACTGAATGGCATGTCAAAGCTCCCCAATCTGTCCACACTTGAGCCGCTGACTTAAGAGAGGAAATCAAAATTGTTCCACCCAAGACAAAGGTGATTCATGGGACACAGTGGTTAAAGGAAGCATGACCCCTAAGTGATCCGTATCTCAGAGGACATGTTTGTTTTATAATCAATGGACAGCAACCCATTTGTTTATACGCACCGCTTACCTGAACCCCACACACATATATACATATCATTCATGTGGTGCTTGGAATAGTACAATATATGTGTGTGCCATCCTCCTTATCAGATTTTGACCAACATGCTCCACATAAGTGATCCTTAGTGCCTCTTACATGAGAGACAAATCCGCTCCAACAACCCTCCTAAATTTTTACCAACACATGTAATAATTAACAATGGCTACAGGAGTAATTCTAAATCTGGATTTCAGGTGATTGATGCTCATGAAATTTAGAAATGATTAAGGTGTGTATTTCTGCCTTGTAATCACTCCCAGCATTTGTTATTCCAGGCACAACTTACATAAGGAATATTTTCAAATAGAATATGTTCACCAATCTAAAGAACAAAAACTGTCGCTTTGCCCACAGTGCTACGAGGGTTGATCATCCGAAAACAGGATAGGACGCAGATAGAGATTATATTCTGATAATTTAGTGAATTCAATTGTTTCCTTAATTTTTATCACAGTTTGCTGCTAAGTTGGTGAAGTGATATCAAGGGTAGAACACATGCTTCTGAAGCAGATGGCCTTGGGTTCCAGTACTTGGACAATCTGTCACCCATATTTACCTGCCAGCCTTTGGGATGGACTCGGTTAATCCGTAGCAGGCTGCCTGGAAGAATGAGTACCAGAAGCAGAGACCTACTTCAGGGAGAATAAAAACTGAAAGTGTTCTCCTCACTGAAGCCTATTGGTCAGCTAAGGAGTAAGATTAGTGGCAGTCACGGAAAGATTGATTGCCTGACTTGCTTCTGCTTTCTGAACGATTTATAAGCCAGTCCCAGGAGTGAAAAATAGAGGCAAAATAGTCCTGTGATTCTGCGTCTTTTACAATTCACTGACAATGTTAAAACCTGTGCTAAATTGGTTGGCGGTTGAAGTTTCTATTCTTATTCCACAGCAGCAACATGCAAATCACAAAATACATTTCTGGCTATTCAAGATATACTTTGCTCGACTTCCATGGAAGTATTAATAAATAATTGTCTCACCTGCCACTTTATACTGCTCAATGACTTTAAACAATTGATTCTTATACATTGGACAACAATTCATTCTCACATTGTTCGATCAGTTTCATCTGAAATACTACACGGATCTCCGGCAGGATATTATTGATGTCAATACACACTTGCAAAACGCTTGCAAAGATAAATGAAATGCCTGACAGTTGTAACAATCTGGCAATCACAACAGCAAAATGGGAACAATAGCAATAGTGGAGCAAGAGAATCTTTAAACCTTGCATCAGAAACAATAATTGTCAGAATTACATAAAATATGCTGGATGTGCCTGAAGCAATCAAGCTTGCAAGCACACAAAACAAAATGCAGAAAAATGCTACAGTTCCAAAAACAAGCAGCATCTAATTCAACAACTTCAAATTCAAAAATTAGAATGGATGGATTTTCTTCAGTAAATTGTGGTTTCAAATATTAGGGATCATTTGTTTATAACTGACAAGCCAAGCTGCTATTGGAATTAACGTCTTCGATATCTGTTGCAGCCCTTGGTTGTGCTTGATTGGGTTCCCATTTTGGGCATGTGAGTGATTCTGGTTCCTGAGTATTGACAAGAAACGCAGGTCATTTCAGGCTTTGATATCAAATAGTTGGCTAACATATGCCTAACTCAGGGCATTAAAGTTGTCCTCATGCTTCTGCAAAATCACTGATCACGTGACAGCCCTCTGCAGCAAGCAATTTATTGAAACCTCACCATCTGTCATCCTAAACTCTCTGTTTCATGCGTCTATTTTCGTTAATTACTGATATGAAACAAAAAGCATTCTATTTTCAAATTATTTTGCATGGGCAACATTATTTTCCGATGCAGTGTGCTCCTATATTAAAAGGCACTCTGATGAATGGGCCAACCCTTGGGTTTCAAAATGGCAGACAGGGTTCATTCATTCACATTTTGACCAAAAATGCTCCATGGCCATATTGGGTCTGGCAGAAGAGGGACCAGATTTTCCCATTGGAGGCAGGACCAGTCCCACGTTGCAGCAGCTTGGAGTGAAAGCACTAACCTTCATATTTTCTCTCTTCATGCTATCCAATATGCAAAAGTACCTAGTAAAGATACTAGGATATGCCCAGCGTAAGGGAAGCCTAATGAAACAGTCAAACCAATGCAGCCTTTACCCTGCTGCCTCAAAAGAATCCTCACACGTGTACCCAGTAGCCCATCCTGTGTCTGCTCCCTCCCTGCTTGTATCTGAACTCTGGCATGTGCAGCTGCAGCAGGTCCTCGCAGGGTGTTTAGATTGAGTGTGGCTGTCCACACACTTCCCTGAAGTGAGGTGCCTCTCCCAGTACCCTTCAGGTATGAGGACACTGACTGCAATGCCCGGGGCACTCTTAACTTCACAACATCCCTCTGGAAGTGAACACATCATGGTCCTCCCAAGAACATCACCACACAGCAGGATCCAATCCCATGATGACATACGCCTATGAACTGCGAGGTAACAAAGCCTCCAGACAAGCTGCTGGCAAGTAACACCGAATTCACTAGCTCCTCATATAAACTTGTCCAGCTGATGCTACACTCACCACAAAGAAAACACGCAAACTGATTTCTATGCTCCCTGTGCTCCACTGCCAGAATTTCACAGGAGCTGTCAGGGGAGCTGATGTACACGAGCCCAAAGCTTCACATTCTTGCTGATGAGGCCGGGGACAGGAGGTAAATCATCTTCCCAGAGTTCGCAAGCAGTTCCACGACATTTTACATCGCGGGAAGGTGAGTTTGATCTCCAAAGTTCCCCTCACAATCTGCAACACACTCAGCAGCTGAGGGGACACAGGACACATGTTGCTCCTGACCTTTGGAGGAGTCTGTGCCCAGGACACCCACCTAGCATCAGGTAACTCTGAGAAATGGTGCCTATGGAGACAAGTAGTGGCGCCAACATGTTACCTCAATCCATCTGGAGGAACTGCCCTTCTTCATGCTGGACTGCAGGGCCTTTTCTCCCTCTCCTTCTTGACCTTACAGCAGAAAGAGTCACATGACTCCTGGAGATGGCCCAGACCGGGGGTGGCTCTCCAGTGATGAAAACCACCAGGACAATCGAGGAGGCGGCCAGAGATAGTCAGGGTCCTGTAGTAGGAGCAAATTGGCGATGGTGAGACCATCATCATGGCAGACATGGCTGCTGAAGAGGCTCGTGTGTGTATGTGTGTGTGTGTAGTGTGGTCAGTGATGGGGGTGGTGGATAGGACGGTGCCGCTGTGTCACTCCTTGTCTTAAAGCATCCGAGCACTGGGTGGCGTGGAAGGCCTCGGCGCTGAAAAGCCTTCAGTGTCTCCAGGGCTAACTCTCAGCAGGTCCTCTTATGCCTCACACAGGTCCCAGTGATCTCAGGTCACTCCATCCCCCTGAGGAATACCTCAAACAACAGCAGGAAGGGAAGTTGTCCAAGAATGTATCGTCACGGCAGACTAGAGCACAAACTGTCGGCGCAGTTTTTAAAAATATTAATTCTTGGGATGTGGGCATCACTGCTCGGCCAGCATTTATTGCCCATTGCTAATTGCCCTTGGGAAGGTGGCGGTGAGCTGCCTTCTTGAACCACTGCAGTCCCTGTGGTGTAGGTGTGCCAACAGTGCTGTTAGGGAGGGGGGGGGGAGTTGCAGGATTTTGACCCAGCGACAATGAAGGAACGGTGATATATTTCCAAGTCAGGATGTTGAGTGACTTGGAGGGGAACCTCCAGATGGTGGTGTTCTCTAATGAGCCTGCTTTCTTTGTCCTTCTCAAAGGTAGCAATTGTGGGTTTGGAAGGTGCTGTCGAACTAACACCTCACATACAAACACTTCACATACAAACACTTCAGTGGACATGTGCACATGTAGAAATGATGGCACCAGATGAGGAGCACAGCACTCATGTGCAGGAGGAAGTGTCTCAGGCAGAGCCTTAGTACTGATGTCTATGGAGTGCATGATATACTGAGCAGCCTGGAAAAACATTTACCTGTGTGGGGGGTGGTGGCTGGAGGTGAGCTGAACCCCCACAGCAGACTTCCTCAAGCCAATAGGATTTTGTGGGATTTTTGGCCGTTGACTGTTCCAATGACTTACAGGCACCAAATTTGCAAGTCAGACTCAAAAGAACTGTTTATTTATAACAAGAGAAGAGATAAACATGTAATGGCAACAATAGGCTAATTTTGTTATTCCCCAACCACTGTACCACCATCCACCCACACATGCAAGACAGATGCACAGTGGGGTAGGGAAGGATCAAAATAATGGGGATTAAAAAGGTGTGAAAGATGAGTATCTTCGCTGCTGAGGTTGTGGTCTTTGCAGTCGGCGAACGTTTTGGGACGCAAAGTGTTGAAATCCATCAGTGGATCGGATCTTCTAGCTGGTGCCTTCAATTAGGACCTTCAGGCTGTAGAATTTCTTCTAGGGAGTCACTTTCACTTGACAGACCTCCACCAGATTGGCTCGCAGTCCCACTGAGACAATCTTGGAATTCCCTTCCTGAGAATTTAAAATACGGTTTTCCTTCCACCCCAGCTCTCGAATGCATGTCTGGCCTTTGTGCAGGTTTTCTGGCTATAGGGTATTGAGAAAGGAAAAGGCTATTGCTTCCAGACGTTTCAAGGTCTCATGACCAAGGTCTTAAGATAAAGATAGATAGTTTTTTGAAGAATAAAGGGAATAAAGGGATTAATGGCTATGGTGTTCGGGCCGGAAAGTGGAGCTGAGTCCACAAAAGATCAGCCATCATCTCATTGAATGGTGGAGCAGGCTCGAGGGGCCAGATGGCCTACTCCTGCTCCTAGTTCTTATGTTCTTATGTTCTTATGAGAGAGCTATCAGCATTGTGTCTTCCTCAGCCTTTCAAACAGAGGCTAGGCTTTCACAGACCTGGCTGCAGAGACTGCTTGCAGTCATTTAATCAAAAGTTAAATGCCAGCCTTAGCTGATAGAGTCCAAACCTGCTCTCTCCTGGCTTTTACAGAACTGAAGTCAAATGGAGTCTGCCTTTTTTGCCAGAATGTTCGGGAACTTCTTCAACCAATCAGAATCGAAAACCAGCAAGCCCTGGGATTCCAGAGAAGCCAAGTCCATAAAAATGTGACATCTCTGGACTATGCCACATAACACACTGCACTGAGGGGGTGTCCTCGGAACAGTTCAAATAGCAACTTTTACCAGGGGTGTTTCAGCTTAAAACCCGAGTCTGCAGAATTGTGGAATCCAGTATGAAAGAACATAAAGGGGATTACAAAGGAAAGGCAAGGTTTAAGCAGGGAAAGCAAGGTTTAGACGTTGCTTATACTTGACTGTTATCAGAAGGATCTGGCGATGAATGGAGCGTGGTGTCAGCTCTTCAATGATAAGGACACAGATCATAGAATTACAGTGCCGAAGGAGACCATTCAGCCCATCGAGTCTGCACCAGCACTTGGAAAGAGCATCCCATGTAGCCATCTGGGATGACCATTTACAACACGAAACATGGACGTTCGCAAAGCCTAAAGGGAAATATGGACAATGTCAGATTCAGGCAGGCACAGAGCCTGCATGTATATTCGTGAGCAGAGAATCCTGACAGCATCGAAACCCCCAACTGATTAGCATAAGACAAAGGACTGATACTCAGGTAACCGATACAATCCTAGACACATCGGCGCCACTCCCTTTACTCAGGAAGCATAAACAGCAAGGTCAATGACCGCTTGGACAAGCCCAGCCATAAAGGCACCCGCCCCTTTATTGGCTCAGATCAAAGGCAATGATCGAGAATTGCTCAATTAATTGGGTCCAAACCTAAGGACCACCCAAAAGAGCGCGAATCCCCCAAGGTTAAAGAGAGACACTGCCATGTGTTCGATCTCTTTTGGACCTGGCGCTCCGGTAACGTCCATCTCCAACTGCAGCACCACGACCAGAAGCAAGTTCAAGTTCAACGCTCGCTGCCAGACGGCTGAGCCCAGCTGAGCAGCAGTTACTTTTCCAGACCCAGCAGATCCAGATTCAAACAAAGGCCACTGTTCCTCTGACCTAAGCCAGGTGCCTGAAGTATTGTACAGGTTGTCATAGTTGTTAGGTGTAGTTTAGCTCGTTGTGTTTATGTTGCATGTATATGTTAATCTTGGGTGTAAATAAAGTATTATTGAACTTGAACTAACTAACTGGTTGTTGGGTCTTTGAGCGATATCCGGTTGAACCTTGTGGTGGTATCATTGATACCTGGCGACTCTGAAAGCAATATAATATCAATATCTAGATAAAAGAAGGGCAACCTTATTGACTGCCATATTTATAGCAAGTAAATATAGCAACATTTATTGGCGACCTCTGACGGGACTCGACCCAGAAGTGATTTTGTCATTCCGAGAGAACCCACAAAACGTTTGAATTAGAAACCCAATTGGAAACGTGAAAGAAACCACAAGTGTAAGACCAGTATCGATCAAACCTCCAAGATTTGGAAGTGTGTAGTAATTTGCATGCGTACTAACAGGGATGTAAGGTAAACTCGTTAGATTTTGTTGCGTGAAACTTTTGGGAGTTGTGTGAACCGGAAAATAGCTTAAGCCATACCCGCTGTTTGCATCACCGCTTTATTCCCCCCGTCCCAAATTCACGGTAGAGATACAGAGACATAAGCGTAGAAATGACAATGAAGGCAATGGAACGCCTTATGGACCCACAGGAACCCGAGGTCGCAGCGACCAATAGAGCAGAGCAGTGTCCCATATGGGAAGAGGAAATTAGGAAGTACCTAAAGGGGAAAGGATGGTCTGAGCTTTGTGCAAATGAAGAGACTGGTCCTGGTAGTATAGGACAAACTTGGTGGGATAACCTGACCGAGATCCATTAAAAGAGTTTAGGTAGAGTTCGTAAGCCGATGGCAATCGTGTCCTGTTTGGCACAATTGCGAGGCACAGAGGAGGTCGTGAGGACGCTCCGCAGACAGCTTGTAGCGAAAGAGAAGAGTAATGAGGGAAACATTACTGAATGCGAAAAAGTGAATGAGCAACTCAGAGAGCAGCTAGCAGCGAAGGACAAGGAGTTGGCTGATGTCAAACGGGCACACCAATCTTGTCTAGCTCACCTAAGCAGCTTTCAGACCCAATACGATAAGGCCTACCAAGACACGCAATGCGCAGTTTTGGTAAGGGAAGAAACGGAACACTAAGTAGAGCAATTAAAGAAACAATGCGAGGACTTAAAGGCAACCCTACGAGCACTCCACAGTTCCACCACGGAACAAAGGCAGAGTTCGTAGACCATGCCAAATGCAGGCAGCAAATTGCAATCACTGCTCTCAGTTCAGAATGGTTTCAAGAGATACCTATGGACCAAATTTAGTCCAGGAAGATTGGCAGGAACTTAATGAAACTGCCGATCGGTATGGAATCAGAACAGAGATTCAGAATAGAGCCCCCCAGGCCCCGAAAAGGAAAGCACCCGCACCACTGACTGCACAGGCAGCACACAACCCTATGAATCCAGTCACCACACAGCGCAGAGTACCGACAGAAGACCAACCCGATTTTGTGTACACCACCCCACTAACCATCACCCAGTTAAGGGATGCCTGTGATAAAATAGAAACCTTTCACCATTTCTTTGAGCGAGTTAGACAACAGACAGTCATGTACGGTCTGGACGAGCAGGAAGAAGTGAAACTCATTGTAATGAGCCTTGACCCATCCGTTAGTTCAGCCCTTTCCGACCCACAAAATGTAGGTGGAGGTAGCCTCCAGGATATGAAAACAGCCATCCTAAATGCAATTGGCTATAATAGAGGAGATCCCGTAGGAGGATTCAACCGATGTAGGCAGAAGGAAGGAGAGCATACAACAGCATTTGCTGGATTCCTCTGGATACACTTCACAGCAGTATTTGGAGATTTAGCCAGTGCCCATTTAACTGCAGACAATACGGCCAAATGGGCCAGTATTTTAGTCTCCCACGCCACAGATGCAGGACAAAAAGCATGTGCAAATTATGACCCCTCAGACCCTGCACACAATGAAGTGTGGGTTCTGAAGAGACTCAAGAGGTTGGGAACAATCCCTACATAAAAATGCAGAGCAGGAGAAGGTAGAAGCAAACATAAATCCAGTAAGGACACATCAAGACTCCGCATGGGTAAATGAAGGTAGAAATAACACGCAGCACCCTAAAACGCAGGGACGCTACAATTGTGGACAGAAGGGACATTACGCCCAAGAAACAATGCCCCCCCGAACCCGCAACAGAATCAGCACGCAAATTCCCCACATAGGAACAATGCCAGGCCTATCCACAGCGTGAGCGCCCGTTCAGATAATTTGACCATAAATGGCACCAATTGACGGTGTTCGGACTCCCCAACTTGGGTCTGCGACATGCTCTGGGACAAGTTAGACCAGTTGTCACAGGCACAGTCCGGGGACACCCTGTAGAATTCCTTCGGGGCACAGGAGGGTCCCGAACCACGTCAAACTCCTCCACAATGTACCAGTGAGATATATGGCCCACTACAGGCACTAACACTCTGAGTGGATTTACAGGACAGCTCCTGCAGGGACACATTACGGCCCCTGTGGATATTCAGATCGGTAACATTAGAACCAAGCACTCAGTTGGTTTGGTAGATTTACCCCAGACAGCAGAGCACATCTTGGGGATCGATTTCATGAGCTCACACAACCTTTCTTTTGACCCCGTGACTAAGTGTGTGTGGAAAATGGCTAGAGCAGCACGCGCCCCCGCCATGCTCACAGTAGGAGACTACGAACACAGGATTAGCTCAGTGGAAGATTACTGGTTTGATCCACAAACCATTACCACGGACAAAACAATTAGGGAAGTCTTGAAGAAACACAAAGCATCTTTTGCCCATCATAAGCACGATTGCGGTAAAATTCCAGGAATGGTCACCATTACAGATCCCGATCCTAAGCCCCAGAAACAATACGGTTTTCCACAGCAAGCCGAGGGAGAACTAGCGAAGGTAATTCAAAGTTTATTGGATCAAGGTGTGATTCCACCCGTAGCCTCAACAGACAATGCCCCGAACTGGCCTATAAGAAAACCAGATGGTTCATGGAGACTGACCATTGATTATAGAGAATTAAACAAAGTAACTCCGTTCGCAGCCCCCACCGTCACTTCGAGTCCCGAGACCATGTTAAAGCAGGGACTACAGTCAACATTTTTCACGGTTCTGGACATTAGCAATGGCTTTTGGTCCATTCCATTGGATAAAAATTGCCAGCATAAATTTGCATTCATCTTCCAGGGACAGCAATACACGTGGACATGCCTTCCACAAGGTTTCCACAACTCCCCCTCCATTTTTCGCAGACAATTGGCGAATGGATTATCGAAATTTTCCTGACCCGAATGCCTCATTCAGTATGTGGACGACTTGCTCCTACAGACTGACACCAAGGAAGAGCACATTTAGCTTCTTTCCGAACTATTAGGTCTCCTAAAAAAATTGGATATAAAATCAACCCCCAAAAAGCCTAAATTCTCCAAGAAAAGGTCACTTATTTAGGAACAGTTATAACGCATGGTAAACTTGAGATAGAGCAAAAACTCTAAATTGCCCTTGCCCCATAATGTTACAGCACTCCGGTCATTTTTAGGACTGGTTGGTTACTGCAGGAACCATATAGACGGTTTTGCCACAAAGGCAGCCCCACTTTCCGAGCTCCTTAAGAAACAGGCCCCATGGAAATGGCTTCCACAGCACACGGATGCTGTAGATGCATTGAAACGCGCCCTAAGTACGGCTCCCGCTTTGCAGGCACCAGACCCACACTCCCCATACGCAATAGAGGCAGCCTTTCGGCCGTACTTCTCCAGGAAAGGCACAATCGTTTAGGATCCCTAGCCTATGCCTCATGAATTTTAGGTCCGGTAAAGCAAGGATTTTCAGCTTGCGAAAGGCACTCGCTCGCAGTTTTTTGGGCTGTTCAGTACTTCGCGTATATAACAGGACACAACCCCGTAACCATTTTGACCGAGCATACCTCAACACAGCTACTGTTAAACGATAGGCTAAAAGACGGTACAGTAAGCCAAATTAGAGCAGCACGCTGGACCCTACTCCTACAAGGACGCAACATCACAGTGAAGAGGACAAAGACGCACATGTTTCTGGCCGATAATTTATAATATGCAGGAACTCCACATGAGAGTGAAATCATTGCAGCCAAGCACAACACAGGACCCTTTATTCCCAATTCGCTACCGACAAAAACAGGCATCAGACCACAGAGAACCCAGCCCACAGATAATTCGCTAAAAATTCATGTAGATGGCTCCTCCACCATTGATAATGGAAAAAAGATTACAGGATGTGTCATATATGTAGAAGACGCGCAGGGACGCGCATCAGAGGAGATATTGTTAAAATTGCCAGGACATTTAGGTTCGCAGGCAGCCGAGTTAGCAGCCATTGCATACATTGTGCAGCACCCAGATTTGTTCCCGACCCCAGCAGACATATATTCGGACAATTTATATGTTTGCAACAGCTTGACGGAATTCCTGCCCCTGTGTGATTCTAGAGGATTTATATCCACCGACGGTAAACCTCTACCTTCATCGTCATTACTAAAGCACATTCTCAAAGAAACTAAAGATCGCAAATATGGAATCATAAAGGTTGGAAGCCATCATTGTTCCTCCACACCCGGTAACATAAAAGCAGACGCCCTAGCAAAAGCAGGCTCATGACACGGTCACTTTTGGCAACTCCCTGAGAATGCCCCACTACATGCGGTCCAGGTCTCACAGACCAATATTCAAGATTTGGCACAGGCACAAAAGGAAGCTGACACACTTAAGGAAATTTTCAAAGGCGACTTCCCAGCTCCCTGTGATAGGTTCAAAGACACTTTAATGGTGCACGACAGAATCATATTAAAGAATGGTACAGTACAACCGGTAGAGTATACAGTCGGACATCAAGTCATGGTCTCCCTGTACAATCCAAGTTCATTCCTCTCCCCCCAAATTTGCAGGACCCTACTCAATTACTGATAAAGTAAGCCCCTCAGTTTCTAAGGTTACGTATTCAAATGGAAAGTCAGGATGGTTTCATATAAACCAACTTAAGGTTTATGGAACTCAGTGCAGCCACTCACACCACATTTCACTGACAATAGCAGACAACGACCATCCGCCCGCTGGCAACCTAATCCCACCCTCCCCCAGCCAGGACAGCACGTCCACAGACACGACCGTGACTCCGCCCCCAGAGACGAGTTTCCGCCTCACACTTTGATTCGGTCGCCAGCACTAGCAATAGCGACAGCGAAAGCACAACGGAAGTACTTGAAACCCCGACCAATGGCAAAACAGACCAGGCCCCATTCACTACAGCCCCAGTGACACCGACCACGATATGTTTGGCCCCCCAAAGACCACTTATTTTCCACTACCAGAACCTGACCCATCGCCTGATGATAGCGATCCCACCCTTGCCGCTACCACCCTGCAGGATAAGAAACAATGGCACCGCAATAACTCTTATCAACTGCTAAGAAATGATTAAATGGATCCCACATCGGCCCACGCCACCATGGCACAGAAACTCCAGTCACGGGTTTGGCAACCGGGAGATGGTGATGACTCAGAGTCTGACTCCCACCATTCTAACCTCTTTACGACCCTTTTCGGAATGGAATCCTGAGGTGTCCAGATGATGAAAGGAACCGATTGAGATTTACGGTGTCCTATTCTCTGATGGAGCCTGCCCACTTTCTTTCTTTAGTTTTTTTTAAATGTTGAATGCTAGTCTCTTATACGACTTTGTGAATCGATCTCATGACAAATTTCTTGATGCAGTCATCACTACTCTTTTGATGCCACATGGTAGTTAAAGGAACAAGTTTGTCGGAAGTCCATAGATATTCAAATTCTTTCTGTTCTTGTAAGGTCACCCAGGCAGTGGAGTAACGGCACTGATCCCCGCCCTGCCTGAGGACCCCCTATGTATTTGGTCAGCCAAGCTCGAGTAGTGGAGCAACGGCACTGATCACTGCCCAACCCGGAGATTCCACCCATTCTTGCCCTGCCGCAGCTCATACGCACCCCATTCGGAAAGTTCTTTTCAAAACTCTTTTACTGTTCTTTTAAAGTGTGGTTTAAAGAATGCACTTTGCCACAGTTTTTGTTTGCTTTCCGGCGACCCTTCGGTCGCTAACCCCCAACTGCTATTTATATGTTCAAACACTTGGTTGAAACAAATTTGCTGCTAGGAAAAACTACCTCAACACTGGACGGAGAAATTGTCCGCCCACTCAGCGCATCGAACACAGGCTGCGCGATTGCTCGCACTGTGACACAGTTTCTTTCTCGGATGTCTTGTCTCCCAAATGGTTGGTTTAAAAAGAAAAATGAGGGAGTCACATATGGTGACAATTCTAAATGGGAAATTGATGTTAAGGAGAAACAGACAGACAAACAAGATATCAAACAACAAGATAATAACAGATATTATGCTTGTACCCCCAGGAATATACCAGGAGACCAAGGAAGACAAAGACAAAATGAAGACGGACCTGATAACCTCCAACAAAGTTCATCGTTGGATCACTACAGTTGCACGCGTTTTCAGCCCCTATATCCTTCACCACACAGGCCCTAAACATGACCACCCAACACGATACCCCTCACCCGGACACTACACCACACATAGAAACAGCCACTGATACCCCCACATGGTGCGATAATATCAAAAAGTGGTATTCCCTTGCTTACATGGTAGAAGCCCTATTGATTATAGCAATATTTTGCAGTGTCGTCCAGACACTTAGACTTCGGAAATGGTGAAGGAGAGCCTCCCGCCCCCCATTATACACACTCAGAGCCCCTTTTCTTGGACTTCAACAGACCCCACACTCTTCCTGAACACTTTTCTGCCTAATGAATCCCACGGTTTTCAAGACAAATTACTTTCTCTGTAAATGGCATAAGTGTTAAGAAGAAATGTGATGCTGCTATTGTTTATTTTGTACTATAATATAAGTTCTTTTGGTTATTAGCTACCAGCATAAGTGTAGTTTAGGTAAGGACAGTTAGAGGTTCCCCGTTGTGTAAAGAAGTTGAAATGTATGATTGAATGTTATGGTGCCCCCTTAGATTTTCTTTATAGATGTGTGATGTATTAAAAATGTAGGCAAATGTTCCAATCCATAGTATATAGGAGTATAGAACCTGTCCTTGATTAAGGGTACCCAGCACACTAGAGAAAAGAAGAAGATTCAGTAGAGTGATCCATCACGCTTCGCATTTAGGATCAAGAGGACAGACTGTAGCCATCTGGGATGGCCACTTACAACAAGAAACATGGACGTTCGCAAAGCCTAAAGGGAAATATGGACAATGTAAGATTCAGGCAGGCACGGAGCCTGCATGTACATTCATGAGCAGAGAATCCAGACAGCATCGAAACCCCCAACCGATTAGCATTTTAATGACCCATCTCCGTAAGACAAAGGACTGATACTCAGCTAAACTACACAATCCCAGACACACCGGCGCCACTCCCTTTACTCAGGAAGCATAAACAGAAAGGTCACTGAGCACTTAGGATAAGCCCAGCCATTAAGGCACCCGCCCCTTTATTGGCTCAGATCGAAGGCAGTGATCGAGAATTGCTCAATTGATTGGGTCCAAACCTAAGGACCACCCAAAAGAGCGCGAAACTCCCAAGGATAAAGAGAGACACTGCCATGTGTTCGATCTCTTTTGGACCTGGTGCTACGGCAACGTCCATCTCCAACTGCAGCACCACGACAAGAAGCAAGTCCAAGTTCAATGCTCGCTACCAGACGGATAAGCCTAGCTGAATTGCAGTTACTTCTCCAGATCCAGCAGATCCAGGTTCAAACAAAGGCCACTGTTCCTCTGACCTAAGCCGGGTGCCTGAAATTAAGTACAGATTGTCATAGTTGTTAGGTGTAGTTTAGCTCGTAGTGTTTATGTTGCATGTATAAGTTAATCTTGGGTGTAAATAAAGTATTATTGAACTTGAACTAACTAACTGGTTGTTGGGCCTTTGATCGATACCCGGTTGAACCTTGTGGTGGTATCATTTGATACCTGGCGACTCTGAAAGCAATATAACATCAATATCTAGATAAAAGAAGGGCAACCTTATTAACTGCCGTATTTATAGCAAGTAAATATAGCAACACCCACATAAGCCCACACTTCCAACCTATCCCCGTAATCCCACCTAACCATTTGGACAATAAGGGCAATTTAGCATAGCCAATTCATCTAACCTGCACATCTTTGTACTGTGGAAGGAAACCGAAGCACCCAGAGGAAACCCATGCAGACACGGGGAGAACGTGCAGACTCTGCACAGACAGTGACCCAAGCCGGGAATCGAACCTGGGAACCTGGAGCTGTGAAGCAACTGTGCTAACCACTGTTCTACTGTGCTGCCCATAAAAAAGGACACAGTCCCCCACTACCACAAATTTTGCAGTCGAGTATCCCGCATTTGGGGACGTTGCAGGCTTCAGCACACCCGAAGTGCAATGGGCTGGCGCATCCTGGGCAAACCGCCTTCTTGTTCATGGTTTTACCTCTGCCAGGTAAGATGTCAGTGACCATCTTGCTGCAGAGTCCCAGTCTCCTTTTCTGAAATGGACAGATAGTTTCACTTGTTCTGCTATATCCTGCGCCCTATGAAGTCTCTTCTCTGCCAATCTGACCCAACGGCTGTGCGTTCCTGATACCCGGTGCGATGATTCAATCGGCTGTGTGTGTGATGGTGCCCATTTTATTTCCAGGGTCACGCATTCCCGTGGCCCAGGTGATATCCTAAGCCTGGTCCAACACTCCGATGTCCAGGCAATGTCAATTGTGTTTCCCGCCTCTGAGGTGAGAGCGACCTAACTCCTGCCTCACCATATTCCCTACGTGAGGCCCTGCAGCTATTCAGTACCTACAGTAAAACGTCTTAACCAATCCAGAAATTAAAATAAATATTTTAAGACTTTCCTTGCCTGATGACTCACCTGTTTCTGATCACACCGCCACTCACTATGCATGATTGCTGAGGGCTCTCAATTCCCAGCTGTCTCTCAGAAAATTATGTATTGTCTAACTTGGGCTTTTTATTGGGTTGACAGAATAAGGAAATCTGAGGAGGTCATCCACACAAAATATAAAAGGCACTTGTTTTCAAGACAGTGTATCAATGAGCTTTCTTCCGAAGGGCAATCCCACAATGCAACAGCTGTCAAAGGAAATAGTCACAGCTCTACCATTTGAAACCTTCAATATGTGACCTTGGATTATTTCCATTTAACATTTTTTCATTATCAACATTGCCATTTCAGTAGGTCATGCCTGATTCAGCTAGACTGTTGGCAGAATTGGAATATTTAACTGTGATGATTAAAGCAGAGGAGCAGACTCAACAAGCGTAACTGATACCATAGGCATGGGCCTTCTTTGTGCAAATGGCCATGCCAGAAATAGAGGCTGGACAATCAGCTGTGCTTCTTAGCTGCCATTTATGTACCATTTTGACTCAATTCAGTACAGGAAATCCTGCCTGAGGCATTCTTTCCCATACTTGAAACTGGAGTTAGTCCCTTTACATATGCAAAATTGGGGTCAACGCTTGCCTCAGGACCACACTCCAACATTAGTTAGGCCCTAAGTCAGTGTACCCTAGTGATTCCTAACCTAATCCTCAATCCTCAAGTCCAACCATCCTGACCGCAATGTTTATAAACATCAAGCTATGATTGACAGCTCCCAGACCACATCAAAGAGAGTTCAGTGCTTTCTGTTAGTTTCACAGCTAACCACTTCAAAACCACTCATCGAAAACAGCTGGATGTGTGTGTGGAAGCCTAGTAAAATTAATATCACAAAGAAATAAATGGATGGCTTGCAGATCAAAGGTCTGAGGGGGTTGAAACCCAGCTGACTGGTTTTCTCTTTACAGGAATTGCCAAGTGCTGTACCTGAGCCAGCCGGTGTATTGCACAGGTAAGTTTTAAAGCAGTGATTTTTTTTTACGGCCTCTGTCTGGACTGCTTTCTGGCAGAGACCAGGGGCGGGATTCTCTGAGGGCCAAAGCTGAAATCAGGAAAGGCGATTAGGCAGAGAATCAGTCATGAAGCCAAAATCGTGGTGGGCGCCAGGCACATGCCAAATTGCAATTCTCCGGCGCCTCGAAAGTGGCACCAGCAACGTCAATGTGTCTACTCTGTATGTACAGTAAACATAATTTGCATATCATTAGCGAGCCAGACACTGTATTCTCCAGGGCCTCCACGATGCTCCGCCTCCACAGGGAGAAATTACTGATGGCGAGTATCACTTGTGGTTTTAAAAATCGGGAAACAGGTGCTGTGGCTGGTGAGGGAGAGAGGGGTGGTAGGACATGCAGAGGCTGGCAGTCCTGCCACTGACAGGGCTGGTGGGGGGGTAAGGTGGGCCTTCGCCAGGCTCTAGGGGGACAGCGGGGGTGACAGGGTAACCAGGGGATGGGCCGGGGCCGGAGTGGCCCCCCTTGGGACCGGGGTATCCAGGCACGGACTGCCATTGCCTCTGCCTGCAGGCCAGCCATCTTGTTACCTGCCCCACTGACCATCCACTGTGGTCTCTGGTTGTGCAGAGTGGCATCGGCCATTTGGGTGCCCCCATCCCACCACCCTCCACACGACAGTGCCCACCAACCACCACCCCCACCCGCCGGCCGGGCAGCATGTGGCCCACCCAAGGGCACCAGCCACAGTAGCATCTGCCAGGGGGCAGCGGACGGGGGCTGCAGAGCGTACCGCTGGCATGAGTAGCTGGTGAGGGAGAGAGAAGGTAGGACACGCAGAGACTGCCGGTCCTGCCACTGTCAGAGCTGACGAGGGGGAGGGGTGCGTTGCAGGGGGGTGGGTGCAGGGGGCCTCCTCTAAGCCTGGGGGGCAGCAGGAGGTGATGGGAATGAACAGGGGATATGCCATGGGGTCATGGTTACCCACCATGGCACCAAGGTGCCCAGGTAGCAGAAAGAACATGTACACATATTGTGCTTATTTCAGCTAATTAAAACAAATGACAGCCTTTCACTGGCTCATTCCCTCAGAGTCAAGCTGCCGGGTTTAAATTTCAAACAATGCTTGACAGTTAACTGTCAGTCACCATCAACTGGTGCATTCGCCATAGCAATGTCTCTACCAATCAGAATCCACTTGCCAACCAATCAGCACTGCCTCTTAAACACTATCATTTGTGTTTTCCCCTTATATCGGTATTCTTGGGAAGTGCCAGCAACCAATTCTGTAATAAGTCTGAGGGCTGCCCATAGCCAAACAACTATAAGGTGAACATAGTTAAGAAAGTCAAAATGTTGCGTAGCATATGTTTCCCACCAGCTTCAATATGCTTCAAGTAAATACACCATTCCCTGACCAAAAAGGAAATCAGCTCAGATTTTTCATAGATTTCATAGAATTTACAGTGCAGAAGGAGGTCATTCGGCCCATCGAGTCTGCACCGGCCCTTGGAAAGGGCACCCTTCCTAAGCCCACACCTGCACTCTATCCCCATAACCCAGTAACCCCACCTAACCATTTTGGGACACTAAGGGCAATTTTAGCATGGTCAATCCACCTAACCGGCACATCTTTGGACTGTGAGAGGAACCCGGAAGGCCCGGAGGAAACCTACGCATACACGGGGAGAACGTGCAGACTTCGCATAGACAGTGACCCAAGTGGGAATCGCACACGGGACCCTGGCGCTGTGAAGCAACAGTGCTAACCACTGTGCTACCGTGCCGCCCTTCCAGCACTGTTCTGTAACTAACACTCGGTGTTGTTCAAGGGGACCTAGATTTCACTCCTTCTCAAGTGGTTGCCCAGATAAGCCAGGTGACTACGTAATGATTTGTGGACATGGTATTATCTCCTGCCACTCTGTATATTGACACTAGCAACATTTTTCTATTTCAAAAAAAGTCATACACTTCATGAATTCCACAGTCAGAAAACATAATAGTCAGTTCAACTTAAGTGAACAGCTTAGGGAATAGAAATTGAAAATCCAAATGTCTTCTAACCTGCTGCTGTGGTTCCATACTGTCCAAGGTTAAAATGAGCACTTTTTCCCTGGCAAACCCACATTGTGCACATTACATGGCTATAGATTGTATTATCCAATTCTCGGAGGCCATTTGCAGAACAAATTAGAGCATGCTGTTCGAAAGGTTCGGATGAAGGCAGAACACTCCTAAAATTCCGTTTGCATGATTCTCCTGTCAGACATTAGTTATTAGGTGCCCAATGACATCTGGCTCCTGACACCGGCACCTGCTCCCCCATGCCTCACCACTCTGACTCCTACCTGTTTCTGGTACACCAACTTGTTCCTACTCTCCATGGTGGTGGGGTTCAGATGGGGATTCCATCACTAAAACTATTGGCTTACTTGTAGCTGGAGCCAGGGCAGGATGAGTGGGTGGATGGGTGGGGGGCTTGTGGGGGAAGGTAGATTGCTAGGATGCTTTCAAGTTTACCTTGGATTGTAACCTGGAGAACCATACCCTGTTCCCAGAGATTACCGAACCTCCATCCTGCTTCCAGAGAGCATCCTTGCCAACTGCAACTTAGAATCACGGTATGTGAGACTGGGCCAGAGTGAAGTATGCAAGTCTCCCATTCCCTTTTAACTGCCCCTTTATATGGGAATGTTGAAATATGCTCAGCAGAGCTAGCCACCTTCCCTAGCCAAACTGTGCTGGCACAGTTATTACACTGGCATCTATCCGTCAAAGTGAGAAATTGCCCAGGCCTGCCCTACCTAAAAAAAATCAGGACAAATTAAACATGATCAATTACCATCCTCACAACCATCATCAAACTGACATAAAGGAAAATGTTCATGGGTACTGGAGTCACAAGCTGCATTTTGCAGCTCCTCCCACCAGCGGTATTTTCCAATCCAGCAGAAGTCAATCGATTTTGAATGGCTCGCCTCATCGTATGCCCCTGCTCCAGTTGGACATAAAGACCAGGGGCGAAATTCTCCGGAAACGGCACGATGTCCGCCGACTGGCGCCCAAAATGGCGCAAATCAGTCGGGCATCGCGCCGCCCCAAAGGTGCGGAATGCTCCGCATCTTTGGGGGCCGAGCCCTAACCTTAAGGGGCTAGGCCGGCGGCGGACGAATTTCCGCCCCGCCAGCTGGCGGAAAAGGCCTTTGGTGCCCCGCCAGCTGGCGCGGAAATGACATCTCCGGGCGGCGCATGCGCGGGAGCATCAGCGGTCGCTGACGACATTCCCGCACATGCGCAGTGGAGGGAGTCTCTTCCGCCTCCGCCATGGTGGAGACCGTGGTGAAGGCGGAAGGGAAAGAGTGCCCCCACGGCACAGGCCCGCCCGCGGATCGGTGGGCCCCGATCGCGGGCCAGGCCACCCCCGGATCGCCCTGCACACCCCCCCAGGACCCCGGAGCCCGCCCGCGCCGCCTTGTCCCACCGGTAAGAGAGGTGGTTTAATCTACGCCGGCGGGACAGGCATTTTAGCTGCAGGACTTTGGCCCATCCGGGCCGGAGAATCGCGGGGGGGGGGGGGCCCGCCAACCGGCGCGGCGCAATTCCCGCCCCCGCCGAATATCCGGTGGTGGAGAATTCAGCAACCGGCGGGGGCGGGATTCACGCCAGCCCCCGGTGATTCTCCGACCTGGCGGGGTTCGGAGAATCTCGCCCCAGGACATAAAATTACACCCAGTGTCTTTGATTAGAAACTCATCCCAAGACATTACAGAGACAGAGGAGGAAAATTGCTCCTGCCTTCATAAGACCATAAGACATAGGAGCAGAATTAGACTATTCGGCCCATTGAGTCTGCTCCGCCATTCAATCATGGCTGATATTATTCTCATCCCCATTCTCCTGCCTTCTCCCCGTAACCCTGATCCCCTTATTAATCAAGAACCTATCTGTCTCTGTCTTAAAGACACTCAGTGATTTTGGCTCCACAGCCTTCTGCGGTAATGAGTTCCACAGATTCACCACCCACTGTCTGAAGAAAACCCTCCTCATCTCTGTTTTTACGGATCGCCCCTTCAGTCTGAGTCTGTGCCCTTGGGTTGTAGTTTCTCCCACTAGTGGAAACATCCTCTCCATGTTCACTTTATCCAGGTCTCTTGATATCCTGCAAGTTTCAATAAGATAATCGCTCACCCTTCTAAACAACAATGAGTACAGAGCCAGAGTCCTCAACCGCTCCTCATATCGGTGGCCTATTATTAAATGCAGGGAAGCAAAATCCTTGAAACTTTCAGGTCATGGCAAATTCTCCTTTGTGCCTCTGAAGGAGAATCCCTTTTGCATCATTGAAATGGCTCCAGCGCTGGAATAGCAAGATGAAAAAAAGATTCTATGGACATTTTCTGAAATAAATAGATGCCCACATTAATAGTGTGAAAACACCGAAAGAGCTTTGAATCCAGTATTTTGAATTCATCTTGATTTGTGGTAGAGCCTGGAGCATAATCGATCTGGATGGTAGGCCTTTTGTAACCATTGTGAATCATATCTTATTCATGTCTCCATTCAAACCGTATTGATTTAAAATATTTCAGGCTGCCTCATCATACTTCATCTGGGGAACAGAATATTTATTGTGTTACGATACAGAAGGGAGTCAAGCAGAGCTCATCACATGTTTTAAATTTTAAGGAGATTGGCAGATTTTGTCAGTTTCAAAATCTATCTTAAAGGAACAATAAAAGCGAATTAAAACTTAGAATATGAAACTAAAAGCAATCGTTATTCATGCCTGTACAAGCTTCGAAAACAATTACAGAATTAAAAGAGAGAGAATTTTTAGAGAGGGGTCTTGACCATACTTTAAAAAAAAAATTTAGAGCACCCAATTCATTTTTCCCAATTAAGGGGCAATTTAGCGTGGCTAATCCACCTATCCTGCACATTTTTTGGGTTGTGGGGGCTAAACCCACGCAAACACGGCGAGAATGTGCAAACTCCATGTGGTTTTATCAGGTATTGCTGTACCTAAGAGGCTGATGACCATTGGTTAAACCTAGGAGTTTAACTAGGTTTAAAATGGAAATCTTGTACAGTTAGCTATACAAGAGTGCCCCCACGGCACAGGCCCGCCCGCGGATCGGTGGGCCCCGATCGCGGGCCAGGCCACCCCCGGATCGCCCTGACAGGCGGAGTATAAGAACTGGTGCCGTCCCAGCAGCCTTCTCTTTCTGTACCGAAGCTGCTGGGGAAGAGTTCTAGTCGATTAAAGCCTTCAGTTATGAAATCACTTCGTCTTGAGTGTAATTGATCGTGCATCACTCCACACGGACAGTGACCCAGAGCCGGGATTGAACCTGGAACCTCAGCGCCGTGAGGCAGCAGGGCTAACCCACTGCGCCACCGTGCTGCCCCGGTCTTGACCATACTTAATTGAAATTGAAGGTACCACCTTGTTTGAGAGCACATCCATATGTCAATCATGCTAATACAAGAATTACATAATTACGTACAATTGCTTTGTGGGAAGCAATGTATCATTATGTACATTGGTTGACGAATAAAACTCTTTCACTAATAAAAGCATCTCAAAAGCATTGCACTATAGTGAGAACAAATTAATCTAGCCCTCGCACACTTGAAAGATTCTTTATTAATTTTGGACAATCTGCTTTCAAAGGATGTTAATATTAGGATAGTTAACAGAAACACAACAAATATGGTGCTGGAGCTATGGAAACAGACTCACAGAACCAAGCACATTTCCATTATCAAGTAAGTTCATGAAGGGAGATACACTTTATTTTACATGCTGGGATGAATGTATAATATCGATGCAAGCAAAGTATTTAATTTAGAATGTGACTGTAACCCACATGTGCAGAAAGTGCGCCAGCTGCTGAAACTTTGGCCAGGATTCTATGGCATAGCCTCTGCGATGGCCGATGCGGAAGTGACCTCCCCTGCGCATGCGCGGGGATGACGTCAGCAGCCGCTGATGCTCCCGCGCATGTGTGGACTTTCGCCGACCGGCGGAGTCCTTTCGGCCCCTGCTGGCGTGGCGCCAAAGGCCTTTCCTGCCAACCACTCCAGCGCGGGCCTAGCCCCTGAAGGTGAGGGCTTGGCCCCTAAAAGTGCGGAGTAATCCACACCTTTGGGGCGGCCCGACGCTGGAGTGATTCACGCCACTCCATCCCACCGGGAGCTGCCGCCCCGCCGGGTTGGGGAGAACCCCGGCCAATGAGTGCACAGCAAATTACTAGTAAACATAGCTGTCAGGATGAGGATCAATCATGGGCTGCTCGCAATTCTGCTGGGTGAAGTTTGAACATTGCTTGCAATTCTATTGGATAAGTTTAAACGTAGCAACTTCAGGGATTGGATCACGTCCAACTGGGGTGGGCTATTGATTTTTGAAAATTGTATAAGTACTATGTTCTGGTCTTTGTTCAGCAGAACAGATCTTGGCAGGTATCCAGGTTTGTTCTCCATGTACACGTAACAAGCTTGATTAAATAGCCATCTTATCAGATTGTTGATGTGTCTTTTGCTCTCTGTACTGAGTTGAGCCACAGGGAATAACCCCATATGGAAGCTGACTCAATACACAGGTCTTGAAACCACTACTACTCCTGTGATGGTAACAGAGACCTGGCTGATGGAAGGGCAAGACTGGATGTTAAATATTCCTGGGTATAAGGCATTCAGATATGACAGGAAATGAAGGAAAGGGGGAGGGGTGGCGCTATTGGTTCGGGAGAGCTTTGCCGTGCTGGAGAAAGAGGATGACCCAGAGGGTTCAAGGACAGAATATATTTGGCTGGAGCTCAGAAACCAAAAGGATGCAATTGCATTGCTAGTTGTAGACTGGCAAGTAGTGGGAAGGATGTAGAAGAACAAATCTGGAGGGAAATTACAGAGAGGTGCAAATATTATAGAGTAATTATAATGGGGAACTTTAATTACCTGAAAGCAGATTTGGACATTGTAGCACAGAGGGCAGAGAGGGTCAAGTGTTACTAGATTATGTTCAGGGAAATTCATTACAGAAGTATGTGTCCAGTCCAACAAGAAAGAATGCACTGCTGGATCTGATTCTTGGAAATAAGGTTGGTCAAGTAGATCAAGTGTCAGTGGGGGAACAATTAGGAGACAGTTATCGTTGTATCATAAGATTGAAACCAACGGTAGAAAAGGACAACAGGCAATCCAGAGTGAGGACAATTAACTGGGCAGGAACGGGCGAAAAAGGAGTAACAACTGAACTGGGTCTGCTAGACTGGAAACAAAGGTTGGCAGGAAAAACTGCATCTGAAAAATGGGCAACCTTCAAAGAAGAAATTGCGCGGGCTCAGTGAAGGTACATTCTCTCAAAAGGGAAAGGTAGGGAAAATTAAGACAAAGAAAAAATCTGCTTATGACAGGTGTCAGGTAGAATTGCTAACATTATGCCCGTGTTCAAAATGGTTGCAAGGATAAGCCCAGCAGTTACAGATCGGTTATATTAACTTAGGTGGTGGGGAAGCTTTTGGAAATAATTCTTCAGGATAGAATTAATGGTCACTGGAAAAAATGTGGATTGATTAGGAAGAGCCAGTATGGACTTCCAAAGTGAAAATCATTTTTAACTAGCTCACTGACAATTTTTGAAGAGGTAACAGTGAGAGTTGGTGTGAATATGCTGCTAATGTTATGTACATGGATTTTCAAGAGACAGTTGATACATTGCCACGCAACAGACTTGTGAGAAAAGTTATAGCTCACGGGCCGAAAAGGACAGTATCAATGTGGATATAAAATTGGCTGAGTAATAGGAACAGGGTGCAATGATTAATGGATATTTTTCGGGCTGGAGGAAGATTTGTAGTGGTGTTCCCCAGGGGCCAATATTGAGACCCTTGGTTTTCCTGATCTCTGCATTAATGATCTAGATCTCGGTGTGCAGGGCACAATTTCAAAGTTTGCGGATGTTGTGAAAATTGGAAGCATTGTAAACTGTGAGGACAGCGTAGAGTGTCAAAATAGAATGGGCAGGCAGCACGGTGGCACAGTGGGTTAGCCCTGCTGCCTCATGGCGCCGAGGTCCCAGGTTCAATCCCGACTCTGTCCGTGTGGAGTTTGCATATTCTCCCTGCGTTTGCGTAGGTTTCGCTCCACAACCCAAAGATGTGCAGGATAGGTGGATTGGCCACGCTAAATTGCCCCTTAATTGGAAAAAATGAATTGGGTAGGCTAAATTCATAAAAAAATAAAGGGAATGGGCAAGTTGGTGCAGTGGGCAAATAGGTGGCAGATGAAGTTCAATGCAGAGACGTGTGAGGTAATGCATTTTGGTACGAAGAACATGGAGAGACAATATAAAATTAGGGGTACAGTGCTGATGGGGGTATAGGAGCAGTGTGTATATGTGCATAAATCATTGAAAGTGGCAGGACAAGTGGGATGAGCAGTGAATAAACCATATAGTATCCTGAGCTTTATGAATGGGGGCAGAGAATACAAGAGCAAGCAGGTTATGCTGAACCTATATAAGGCACTGGTTAGATTTTGGCTGGAGTGTCATGCACAGTTCTGGGTGCTACAATTTAGTAAGGATGCGAACACATTAGAGAAAGTGCGGAAGAGGTTTATAAGAATGGTTCCAGGGATGAGAAACTTTAGTTATGAAGATAGATTGGAGAGGCCGAGACTGTTCTCCTTGGAGAGGAGATTTCATAGAGGTATTCAAAATCATGACGAGGCTGGACAGATTAGATAGTGAGAAATGGGTCATGCTCGTAAAAGGATCAAGCACGAGAGGGCACATATCTGAAGTGATTTTCAAAAAAAGCGAATATGATGTGAGAAAAATCTTTTTCACACAGTGAATGGTTCAGGTCGAGAATGCTCTTCCTGGACGTGTGGAAGAGGCAGGTTCAAGAGACATCCAAGACAGCCTTAGATGATTAATTGATTAGAAATAATGTGTAGAATACAGGGAAAGGCAGGAGAATTGCACTAAATTATAATACAAATTTGGAGCACCGGTGCAGACACAGTGGGTCACCTCCTTCTGCATCGTAACAATTATGTGATTCGGGAATTGTGTGATAAGCTGGGTAGTATGTAATAATAGGTTATTCTGCAGGTCTGCTTTCTCAGGCTCCTCCTGGTTTCTAGCTGTCTAGCAGTGGTGTTGCCAAGAATCCAAGTGCTGTCTATTGCTGACTTACCGTTTAAAGCTAATCAGCGTCTTTATCGCTATAATCCTTCTTACTTCACTTCTATTGCAGACTGACTAATTAGTCTGCACCACACAGAATGTCAGATGCACGTAGTCACTCCACTTTAGTATGTAGAACTGCAAAGGTTTCTCAGGCAAACATTGACAAAAATTACAGAATTAATACATTTAATTACATACAACATTGCACTGGTATCAGGATTAAATACTTGCTCCACACTTTAAATCTTTGGATTTGCTGAGCCAAAGAAAACCAAATGCATTGGAATGGCAAAATCACTGAGATTTTCTTTGAACATTGCAGCCTTCGAATGTACACATATACACAATGTCACAAATCACTGATTTGTGCCTATCTGCTTCCATTGAAAATTTGGCTACAAAACATGGTTAAGGTTCTAACCATTACTCCCAATGAGATAAATGATTATATGCTTTCTGTGCTGAATGACTAATATAGATCAAGCTGTGAAAGAAGGAAGAACCATTTGCTTATGTAACACCTCATGAGCCTGTACCTCCTCTTTTTAAATTTAACAGTTGTTGCTTACTGGACAAGTAAACTTATTCAATTATTTTATAAAGAAGACAAGTGCTTTAATATGCACCATAAAAATCGCTTTAGAACATTTTAATGAATGGCAAATTGGGCTGAATTTTTATGTCCTACAAGTCAGGAATGAAAGGCATGAGGAAACTGGTATTAGCCAGCGAACCAACAACATTCTCAGCATGGGTGAGCTTCTCCAATGTGGGAGGAGGGTCATTCTCAGATCTCACCCATTTCATTAAGAAAACCAATTTACTGTGAAAGAGCACATTGCAAATTCTTTAAGGGGCATGTTCTGACTTTGATAGGGGCATATGGGCTGGACGCACTTCTGAGACAGACCAGGCGATCGGAACAGATCCACAGCAGTGAGTCAGTCATGACTGCCCCAGGGAACGCCATCATCTCCACATCAGGTAATTAGGTCAGCCCCACCAAAGGAAGACTGGTGCAGAGAGGCTCTTGTGAATCAGTTGCCTTCGGGTCAGCATACGTTTTGAGGAGAGTGGTAAATAAGGGCTCGGGCTGTAAAAGGGGACTTCGGCCCTCTGGCATCACAGGGTCATAAGAGTAGGAGGCCTGGTGGCCAAACAAAACTGAGGAGAAGGGATACTGCAGCAATGGGGGCAAGACTCACAGATTTTGGGTCCAGCGATGTTGAGAAGTGGCACCATTCGCAGGAAGGACAGAGCGCCGTGCATCAGGAGAGCAGAGGAGAAGGACAAGAGGCAGGAAGGACATAGGTACCAGAAGCTTTATAAAGCACTAGTTAGGCCCCATTTAGAATACTATGAGCAATTTTGGGCTCCACACCTCAGGAAGGACATACTGCCACTGGAGTGGGTCCAGTGGAGATTCACACGGATGATCCCAGGAATGGTAGGCCTAACATACGATGAACGTCTGAGGATCCTGGGATTATATTCATTGGAGTTTAGGCGGTTGAGGGGAGATCTAATAGAAACTTACAAGATAATGAATGGCTTAGATAGGGTGGACGTGGGGAAGTTGTTTCCATTAGCAGGGGAGACTAGGACCCGGGGGCACAGCCTTAGAATAAAAGAGAGTCACTTTAGAACAGAGATGAGGAGAAATTTCTTCAGCCAGAGAGTGATGGGTCTGTGGAATTCATTGCCATAGAGGGCTGTGGAGGCCGGGACGTTGAGTGTCTTTAAGACAGAAGTTATTAAATTCTTGATTTCTCGAGGAATTAGGGCTATGGAGAGAGAGCGGGTAAATGGAGTTGAAATCAGCCATGATTGAATGGTGGAGTGGACTCGAATGGCCTTACTTCCGCTCCTATGTCTTACGGTCTTATGGTCTTAAGACTTCTGGCGGGCCCTAATCCCACTTGTCTGGGACTGTGACTGTCAGGCCGTTACGGCCATGGAACACTCAAACCTCCTTATGCGGGACGCTTTTGTGACTGGAATTGGATCAGACCTCATATGCCAGTGGCTCCTAGAAGGGGCCACGCGCGACCTCGAAGAGACTAAAACGCAAGCGCTCTCCATGACGGTCGCCCTGCGCAACGTCCAGTCCTACACGCCCAGCCGCGCGGCCCACCCCTCCTACGCTTCGTGGACCCCACAGACAGTCGCCCCAGCGGGGGCGCTGCCCACCCAATACGCCTGCGTTCCACGCCAGCCAGCAAACCCCGGAAGCGCCCAATGCTATTTTTGAGGCCAACGGAAGCACCCCCGCCAAGCTGCATGGCCTGCGCTACCCTTTGTAAAGCCTGCGGGAAGAAGGGACACTTTGCCACGGTGTGCCAGGCCTGCGCAGTAGCCGCTATCGCCCCCACGCCCCTCGGTCATGGACAATAGGCACAGCTACCCCCCCCCTCAGACCACATGCAGCCAGTGGGCGCCGCCATCTTCCCCTCCGCGCAACACGTGCGTTCCATGGGTCCCGCCATCTTGTTCCACCCCCGCAACGTGTGTTCCATGGGCGCCGCCATTTTGTAACCCTCAAGATCTTTGTGCGCCGCCATCTTGTCTACCCCTCAGCACATGGGCACCAGCAGCGTTCCAGGACCTGGGCTCACCAGCCGCCCCATTACCCGATGACCAACCAAGACTCGCCTCCATGTCAATCGACCAGTCTCGTCCGCGTAACCTGACCAACGCATCCACCAGCGTGAAAGTCGACGGACATGTAACCTCCTGCCTGTATGACTCCAGGAGCACCGAAAGCTTCATACATCCGGATACAGTAAGGCGCTGCTCCCTCACGATACACTCCGCCAACCAAAAAATCTCCCTGGCCTCCGGATCCCATTGCGTAGCGATCCGGGGTTACTATACGGTAACGCTCACGGTGGCGTAGAATTCAGCGGCTTCCGCCTCTACGTCCTCCCTCACCTCTGTGCTGCACTAATCCTCGGCCTGGACTTCCAGTGCAACTCCAGAGCCAAACTCTTAAATTCGGCGGGCCCTTACCACCCCTTACTGTGTGCGGCCTTGCGACCCTAAAGGTCGACCCACCTTCCCTCTTTGCCATTCTAACTCCAGATTGCAAACCCGTCGCCACCGGGTACAGCACCCAGGACAAGACCTTCATCAGGTCCGAAATCCAGCGGCTGCTTTGGGAAGGCATCATCGAGGCCAGCAACAGCCCCTGGAGTGCTCAAGTGGTAGTAGTTAAAACTGGGGAGAAACACCGAATGGTCGTGGACTACAGCCAGACCATCAACCGGTACACGCAGCTCGACGCGTACCCCCTCCCACGCATATCTGATATGGTTAACCAGATTGCACAGTGCAGGGTCTTCTCAACGGTAGACCTGAAATCCGCCTACCACCAGCTCCCCATCCGTAAATCGGGCCGTCCATACACCGCCTTCGAGGCAGACGGCCACCTATACCATTTCCTTAGGGTCCCCTTCGGCGTCACAAATGGGGTCTCGGTCTTCCAAAGAGAGATGGACCGAATGGTCGACCGGTACGGGTTGCGGGCCACCTTTCTGTACCTAGACAATGTCACCATCTGCGGCCATGATCAGCAGGACCACGATGCCAACCTTGCTAAATTTCTCCACACCACTACTCTCCTAAACCTCACTTACAACAAGGAAAAGTGCGTGTTCAGCACAAACCGCATAGCCATCCTCGGCTATGTGGTCCAGAACGGAGTTCTGGGGCCCGATCCCGACTGCATGCGCCCCCTCATGGAGCTCCCCCTCCCCCACTGCCCCAAGGCCCTCAAACGCTGACTGGGGTTCTTTTCGTACTACACTCAGTGGGTCCCAAACTATGCGGACAAGGCCCGCCCACTCATACAGTCCACCCAGTTTCCCCTGACGGCCGAGGCTCAACAGGCTGATATTGCCAAGGCCACAATGCACGCTGTAGATGAGACACTGCCCTTCCAAGTAGAAAGCGACGCATCAGACGTCGCCCTTGCCACCAGCCTCAATCAGGCAAGGAGGCCTGTGGCATTCTTTTCCCGCACCCGTCATTCCTCAAAAATACGGCAATCATCCGTCGAAAAGGAGGCCCAAGATATCGTTAAAGCTGTGCGGCATTGGAGGCATTACCTGGCCGGCAGGAGATTCACTCTCCTCACTGACCAACGGTCGGTAGCCTTCATGTTCAATAACACACAGAGGGGCACGATCAAGAATGATAAAATCTTGCGGTGGAGAATCGAGCTCTCCACCTATAATTACGAGATTATGTATTGCCCCGGCAATCTCAATGAACCTCCAGACGCCCTATCACGAGGTACATGTGCCAGCGCACAGGTAGACCAACTCCGGGCCCTGCACAACAGCCTTTGTGACCCAGGGGTCACACGGTTGTACCACTTCATTAAGGCACAAAATCTGCCCTACTCTGTCGAGGAAGTAAGGACAATCACCAGGGACTGCCAGGTCTGTGCGGAATGCAAGCCGCACTTCTACCAGCCGGACCACGCATGCCTGGTGAAGGCCTCCCGCCCCTTTGAACGCCTCAGTGTGGACTTCAGAGGCCCCCACCACTCCACCGACAGTCACACATATTTTCTCAGTGTGATCGACGAATATTCCAGATTCCCCTTTGCCATCCCATGCCCCGACATGACGTCTGCCACCGTCATTAAAGCCCTAAACATAATCTTCACTCTGTTCGGTTTCCCCGCCTACATCCACAGTGACAGGGGATCCTCATTCATGAGTGATGAGCTGCGTCAGTTCCTGCTCAGCAGGGGTATCGCCTCCAGCAGAACGACATGCTATAACCCCCGAGGAAACAGACAGGTAGAAAGGGAGAATAGGACGGTATGGAGTGCCGTCCAACTGGCCCTACAGTCCAGAAACCTCCCGGCCTCCCGCTGGCAGGAGGTCCTCCCTGATGCATCCACTCCATTCGCTCGTTACTCTGCACTGCCACGAACAATACACCCCATGAACGTCTTTTTGCCTTCCCCAGGAAGTCCACATCCGGGGTGTCGCTCCCGACTTGGCTCGCAGCTCCGGGAACCGTGCTTCTCCGTAAGCACGTCCGACTCCACAAGATGGACCGTTGGTGGAGAGGGTGCACTTGCTCCACGCAAACCCCCAGTATGCCTACGTGGCGTTCCCCGACAACCACCAGGATACTGTCTCCCTCCAGGACCTGGCACCAGCAGGTTCCACCCCCACTCCCCCTCCACCCCCGGCGCCACCCTCCCCTCTCCCGTCGCTCCCAACAGCACCCCCCCAGGACGATCCGTCCCCCCCCTTCCCACACTCGACGATGAAGAGGATTTCGGCACGCTCCCGGAGTCACCATCAACCAGATCAGCGCCAACATCGCCGACACCACTGCGTCGCTCCCAGAGGAACATTCAAGGCCCCGGACCGGCTAAACCTCTGACCGGTCCACCGGACATCAAAGGACATTTGTTTGCTCAAATCTTGTAAATATTAACTCATTGTTGTATATAGTTATCCACCACCCCGCCGGAGTCAATTTTTAACAGGTGGTGAATGTGGAAAACCACTGTTGCACCTGTATTAGGTGGTGTACGGTAGGACCTGTACTACAGGTTTGCCGGTAGCCCCTGCCTACTGGCTCCACCCAGGAGGCGGAGTATAAATATGCATGTCCTCCAGCCAGCAGACATTTCGCCAGCTGCTGTGGGAGACCACACATCTGAGAGCAATAAAGCCTCAGTTGAATTCAACTATTGCCTTTGTCCAATTGATCGTGCCTCAGGAAGTAAATGGACAGTTTAAAGTCTAACCATTTGCAACCCAACATTCCCAACACATTCATAGTATATTGGAGACTTGCAGTTTAACACAGATTTTGCCGCCTTTGTCTCCAAGTGTGAACTCCTTGCACCTTCTTACCAGCAAAACAAGCAAGCCCTCCCTTTAATCCTTAACAGCTACATTGCCTATTGTCAGGTAAAGTACAGAACACAAGTGCCGGAAGACATGGGCAGCATTCTCCGATCCCCGACAACGAAATCGCGTTCGGCAATGGGCGGAGAATCCCCAATGATGACAAAATCAGGGGCGGCGCCGCAAAAATCAGTGGAATCTAGGAGGTTTTTTTGGGGGTTTTTTTACACAGAGGATAGTGGGTGCCGGGAACTCGCTACCAGAGGAGGTGGTGGAAGCAGGGACGATAGCGACATTTAAGGGGCATCTTTACAAATACATGAATAGGATGGGAATAGAGGGATACGGACCCAGGAAGTGTAGAAGATTGTAGTTTAGTCGGGCAGTATGGTCGGCACGGGCTTGGAGGGCCGAAAGGCCTGTTCCTGTGCTGTACATTTCTTTGTTCTTTGGCGCACACCATATCCACGGCCTCAGGCAATTGCCTGCGGCCCGCCCCGTGATTCTCCATCCCCGACCGGCTAAGTTCCCAACGGCATTGGACTCTTATGGTCTCACCCATTGGGAATTCAGCGTGGCGGCTACAGACTCTGTCCAGCGCCGCCACAGTTGGGGGAGGGCTGATCCTCGGGCAAGGGAGGCTTCATTCAGGGTTTGGGGCACTGTGGGGGAGCAGTCCGGGACACGCGAGCCGGCCGAAATGGGGACTATTTTTGTGGTCCGGGTTCATGGGCTGCGTCCGCCATGAAGCATAGCGTGACCACTGCCATGCATATGCACAGCCACGGACCCGGCAATGCTCGAGGCTGTATGGGCAGCTAGAGCTGGGAGCTCTACACTGCCTGGCTGCTAGCGCCCCCCCAAGGAGCAGGGAATCAGTGGCCGTTTTGTGCCAGTTTTCCTGGGGTAAAACACCACCGTTTTCACGCCAGCGTGGGGACTTAGTCTCCCAAACGGAGAATCCCGCCCTTGCTGTTAGGTGGTTTGGACATTCAGAATTCATCCCTCAGTGCACCTGAACAGGCGCCGGAGTGTGGCGACTGGGGGATTTTCACAGTAACTCCATCGCAGTGTTAATGTAAGCATACTTGCGTCACAAATAAAGATTATTATTACATGACTCCCTTCATTTCATCCTAAATTAAAGACACAGTCCTGAAACATAGCAATCTGAGACATCTCCGGCTGGATTCTCCGCCGTCAGGATTCTCCATTGCGCTGGCAGCCCAGGGGTTTCCTGACGGCGTGGGGCTGCTCACAATGGGAAACCCCCATTGGCAAGCTGGCGAGATGGAGAATCCTGGGGGCGTGCTGGGATATCTGGTGCGGCGGGACAGAGAATCCCGCCCCTTGTATTTATAACAACTGCTCACCATGCTCTTCCAGAACCGGCTAATACTCTGTGGCCTTGAATGTTTTTGCTTTTGGCTCCTTCCAAGGATTAGCTGGGGATCTTTGTGACATTTCACAAGGAGCTGTGCACCAATGCATCACGATGGTCATTGGAACACCATTTTTAACAGTTGAGCAGTACGTACAATTCCATATAGACATGGACATTCAGAGGGCTGATGGGTTTTGCCTCTATTGATGAATTCTCCTAGGTGCATGGCACTGTTGATTACACCAATTGGGCCATCAACACACTGCCTAACGGGCCAATCAGATTCATAAACAGGAGGGGCTTCCATTCCCTCATCTTCCGCTCGCATGCAACAACAAGAGCTTTCTCCATGTGTTCACCAGTTTCCTGGTAGCTACTAAGACGTCTTTATCCTCCATCTATCAAGGATGCCTTAGAAATTCACTCCACCCCTACAAACTCTGTGAATGGTTCCTAGGGGACAATGGGTATCCCTTGAAGAGATGGCTGCTCACCACTGTATGAAAACCTGACACAGAGGTATTGCAGCCAAAGCTATCTGCTCACTAGGGTAACCACTGAACCAGCCATTGTGCTTTAGAAGATGCAGTTCCGGTGTCTAGACCAGTTGAGTGGCATATCCCAATAAGTGCCAGCAAGGGACTTGCAGATTGTGTTGATGCTGTACTCTGCCCTCCAGAGAGATGTACGCTTTGAGGAGGTTGACGCCCTGAATATCATCAAGTGATCAGAAGAAGAGTAGATGCAGCATGCGGAAAAGGAGGAGAAAGAGGAGGAGGTGTAAGATATAGAACACAGACATGCCACAGCTGCACAGAGAGGTGGCTGAACCCAGTAAGGACTTGAAGATCTCGTCAGGATCTCATCAGCATAGGGATCATCTGATCCAGGCACATTTTGCATGACCCCCTCCGATCCAGGAAGAATTCCATGGCTTGGACCTCATGCTGAGCTGCCTGCATTAACACCTCCAAGAAAGGCACAGACTGGAACATATATAATCTCCCAGCAGAGAAGGGTGCACATCTGCTCAGAGGGTTCAATGCCACCCATGATCTGCCCTTGCTTGCCTTGAATTCTACTTTTCTTGACCCATCATTAATAAAGTGAGGCTCACATGTCTGCTTTCAAGCATCAATATTTACATGGTGGTCAAAAAGGAGAACAGTTCTCAGTTTACAAGTAGAAGAGACCCTGATGACCCATTCAGCGATTTGCCAATGTAGTGACCTCCACACTTGGTCACTTTTGTGCTGTCCTTGTGGCCTTTAAGAATTTGGAGGTGGCCTGCTCTCCTCTCTCAGTTTATAGCTTAGACAATGCTTGTCTCCATTCTAGTGGTGGCAGTGGAGGCAGCTCCACAGGTTGCTACACCAATACCATTTAGGGTGAATGGGTTGCGATGGAATGATATTCTCATGGTTTGTGATTCGTGTGATGTTTGTGGATCCCTCCTGCTCGGCTGTGACCGTGAGAAGGTAGGGAACCCCTCCAATAGTCTGGGTTCTCTCCTGGGCATTATTTGTCCTAAAAGGGCAAAGGAGGGCATGATAAGACACTGATGACTGTTACGGTCAATGGCAGCTGCCCTATTCATTAGAACGCACATATGTCAGTTCTGGCAGATCCTCAACCGCACTATGGCTCTGAGGCATCCTAATGAGTCAGTAACAATTCCGAACACATCTCCAGAAGGCCCTCCAGGTCTGCAACCATTTCACTCATTCAATTTAGAAGCCTGTGAGTGAGGGGTTAAATGGAGAGCAGCAGTCATTTGCACTCTCAGGAACTCGTGCTGCTTAAGTGGGCACAATTGCTTGATGAGCCTGACTTCAAGCATTTCAATGGAGCTCAAGCTAATTGGTCTCAGCTGCAGAAGAGTGCTCACCTTTGGCATGATTTTTCATTTGCCTGGCCATTTTCTTACACCTGCCCCCTCCCATCTCCTAGCATGTATTTGTGTGCAACCTTCAGTTTGTGCTTCCATGACCCAACTTTGTATTGTCGCCCCAACCCCAAGGTTCCCTTCTCTCCCTTTTCTGTGGCACTGTGGTCCTTGCCCTGGCATCACAAGCCAGCCATGGAGAAGCCACGATGTAGACTTGCCTGTGACCCCCCCCCCTGAATCCGTGGAGCACCTCGGGATCCTCACGAATGCTGCACTATGTTGTGTGCACTCACCTCCAAGTTCCCCTCGATGTTCAGGTCTCCTTTTAAAGGCAGCTGCAAATAATGCCATCCTGAAGTCATGCCAATGTAGGATTTAAATTTGACGTGAGGGGTGCTGATTCCAGCATGTGGTCCAGATAATGAGATGCAAATTTATTAACATTCAGTTCCTGATGTCCAACGGCTGGAAACGCGGACCGCCATTGATGGGTGAGGGGATAATCGCTTTCTGGATTTACGTGGCGAAAAAATGAGCCATGCATCTTCTCGTGAGACTTTCCGATCTTGCGGATGAACACACCCATCCCGAGCGAGTGTGGAAAATCTCGGCCATAAGGTGCAGACCAACCTATGTATTACCTGAAGAACGTACATTCTCAGTCCAGTAAACCCCTCTGTTAAATACCTATTGAGATACAAATGTACACAAAAATGTACTGATTTAATCAAATACGAAAACATATTTTACATTACTACAAATAGTCTCACTCACAATCTCCATGTTGACATAAAAAAATGTCTAGGCACCATTTTGTTTCAACTATTGAACAAATATGTTTGGTATGGCAATGTAGATTAGGAGTGTTTTTTGATCTTATAATGAACATGACTGTACCACAGATATGTTATATAATTTAAATTTATGACGTTTTACATGGGGCTGAATTTTACAGTCCTCGGCTGGTGTGTTTGATGGAAGTGGGGAATTGTGGCCTGTCTACTGCCTTCCCACTTTCCTCCCTGCCTTGACGTATCTTCCATTTTCCCTATTTTATGGGGTCTGTTGTGATGGGGTGGGGGGCGGGGGGAGGGGTGCGTTGACAGCAGTGATGATAAGATGGCGAATGGTCCTCCAAACATGAAGTGACTGTGGGGAAGCAAGCTTTTACATGCGTGGGCTTAGATCAGATTTTTCATCAGCGGGGTAGGGCCGGGCGGGTGGGGGTTACGGGGAACATGGCCCTCGATAAAATCCAGCCCCGTGGAATATTACAGCTCCCAACTGAGAGTTATTTGCAAGGACTGCAGTAAAGGTTACTCTGAAAGCTCATTCAAAATAATAATAGTCATGAGACCAAATACTTCATCAAGATGATTATTGTGTGTAACAGTGTTGGCTGGCTCTGAGGAATTTGAATATAGCTTCCTGAACTTGAAATTTCTCCTCAAATACCAATTTCAGTTTTGCAATTAAATTAGATTGCACAAAGTTAAATGTACAATATAACAACTGATACAAAAATTCAATTCTCACTCTTATGTCGCCAACATTTCATTGTGACCATGTAGCTGGAAACTAAGAAAGGTTATGAGAGCTGTCTCTCAGGTTGCAAAGCTTGGTTTGTCATATAAATTGTGAAATTAATGATATCATTGCCATGGCCACACATTAGCTGGGTGTCCCAAATCTTTCTTAGCATGGTGAAACATTGAGTGTTAGATTGGAGGAATTGCTGTGCTGCATCACCTAGTCTTCAGATTAGCAAAGACATCGTTGACCTTTCTGCCTATAGAACTTCATCCAGGGAAAGTATTTGAAAATTCTCCTCGTGATTTAAATGGGCAGCTTAGTGCTGTCAGAACAGGCGACATGGGAAATCCCAATGATACAATTCTAATTGGCCCTTTAAGGATCTCAGACGCTGCTTGTGTGATATCCAAAAATGTACAGGTCTTGTTAACAATGATTGGCCCAGATCTTTCGGTCTCTTGATTGTCGGAGAGTCGATACACAATCCAAGATGCATGCTGGGATCCATGACTGTCTGGAGTTGCTGACCGTTGTGGGAAATGCGCAGGAAGTTTGAAATCCTGTTCCCCCGGACACTCTGTAAATGTCTCCGAGTTTATGTTTGGAGTCATAAACTTTGGACAGTTCCATGGTACTTATTTGAATAATTACCCAGTAACTGTTCAGCACATGAATTCTAGTCTAAATACTGGGGGCATACAGAACTGACCCCCCCATCCCCCACCACTAATCACTCACATTAACATCCCCAACTCATCTCCAACCCCTGACTCAACCCAACTACCTGCAACAACCAGACGTGACTAACCAATGCCTCCTGATTATCCCACAACCTGATCTGACTCAACCCAACCTGACTGCTTGTCGATTCCCGACCCGGCTATCCCCTGACCGCCAACTACCTCACCCATCTGTCATCCTACCCAACTGCCACCCTATCCACCTACTCATATGCCACCCTACCCATCAGCCACATTGCGCACCTGCCACCCTATCCACCTACCCACATGCTGCCCTACCTACCAGCCATCTTACCCACCTGCCACCCTATCCACCTATCACCTTACCCACCTAACACATACCCATCTGCAACCCTTCCCACCTACCACCCTACCTGCTTGCCTCTCTGCCCACCTGCCGCCTCACCCACCACCCACACTAGCCATATTCCACCTAAATTGCCCACAACTTCACCTGCCTGCTACCCTACCCACCTCCCACCTCACCCCCGTGCCACCCTACCACCTCATCCATTCATTTATTCATCCACCCACCCATTCACTATAGATATTTAAACTTATAAGACAGCAGGTAGTGCCACAGAAAGAGAGTGAATCTTGTCTTCCCCCGATGTTGCAGTGCTGCGATATAATTCCCCGAGAGGTGTTGAGTTTCGCATTTTTGGAGAAGCAAGGCTGGGAAGACCCGACAAGAAATATGAAGCAGCATTAGAATTGGAAAGTTTTAAGTGGAACTGCAAAAGCTGATGATTGCCACCATCGGAGGATTCGGGCTAATCTATATTTCATTTACAGAAAAAGATCTCTAGTCATAAGCATTCTATCCGGAAAATATCCTGAAGAACGATAGCAGAAATCACAGTTATTTAGAGTCAATACCAGTACACTGTCATTAACTAAGATATACGAATATTTCATTTTATTTGAATGCAACAAATCACATTGTTTCTGATCAAGCTCATTGTTAAAAAGGTGTGTGGACCATCAAAGTAGTTAATTTGATCAATCGTGTATTGTTATTTACATTTGGGGTTTGATCTATTCTGTAATGGGGTCATGCCTGGGTTATCCTGAAAGTTTGCAATAAGAAGATTTATGATGGTTACATTAATTTGAACTTAATTTCCATGCTCATTGGCAATGCTATCTGATTCAACCAAAAAGTGATTTCAGCAATGGCTCATTGATTGCTGGATCTCCAGTGTTCTCTCAGTCTGGCCGGAGCAACTTCTTGATTTCAATTTGTACTTTGAAGCCCCGAGCCCCCATTAGACCTCAGTAAGTCATATCATCTGTTGGAGCCGGCACCAAGGCAAAGGAATTGTCACGTTGATTGTTATCATGATAACAGGGTGATTGTGGTAGTAGATTCCAGTATTAGATATATGGTACAGGCAGACATGGGGTCACCTGACCTAAAAGTTGAAGGTCAGATAGCACAAGCTAGTGTAGGTTGTAGTAGGACTGCAGATGTGTTTGTAATAATGTTAGTTTACAGCAATAGAGTTGGTCATCCTGCAACACAGAAGTGCTATCAGAAGTGAACTATAAGCAACAATGGAGGTTCTGAAACCACCGACAGAGTTGAGTTTTGTGCGCGGGCAGCGTGGTAGTACAGTGGGTAACACTGCTGCCTCACGGTGCCGAGGTCCCAGGTTCGATCCCGGCTCTGGGTCACTGTGCGTGTGGAGTTTGCACATTCTCCCCATGTTTGCGTGGGTTTCACCCCCACAACCCAAAGATGTGCAGGCTAGGTGGATTGGCCACGCTAAATTGTCCCTTAATTGGAAAGAAAATTGGGCACTCTAAATTTCGAAAAAAAAAGAGTTGAGTTTAGTGTGAAATTTAGTAGAAAACTGAAGGAGATTCCAGCAGCACTTCGGCCTATGCCCCACAGTGACAGGCAATGGTAAGAAAGACCTACAGGTACAAACTTTCATTTTTCTTCATGTAGTAGGGATCCACACGGATTTGCGGATTCCCATCTGAATTTTCTAAATTACAATTGGATTAACCCACTTTGTCGATTTTCTAGATGACGTGAAGTTTCTCCATTCTGTCCAACTCTTTCATAGAGTCATTGAGTTTTATAACATTGCCAGTGACCCTTTAGCTCTTTGTGTCCGCATTGGCCATCATGCACCCATCTATTCAAATCCCATTTTTCAGTCAGTCTCTCAGCAGGTATCGTCCTGGGCGGGTGTATTTTGGACGTCACAGTTCCAACCAATCTCTTGAACATATCCTTGTACTCACTCAGGACTTCATCAGAGGTGACTGATTAGCTTCAGATTTTCATAAGTTGTGATTCTGAGAATGGGTGTGGCATCATTTTTCACCATTATGAATGGAAGCGCTTGACACTTTTTTTGCCGTTAATTTTAAGTGTGCATTGGCTGGCCACAGTAATTTCTCCACCTGTGTAAGTAGCCTGCTTTTGTTTTGTTTTAGTTGGCTGTTTTCCTTTACTTGCCTTAATTATTGTCACAAGCAAGCTTACATTAACACTGCAATGAAGTTACTGTGAAAAGCCCCTCGTTGCCACACTCCAGCACCTGTTCGGGTACACTGAGAGAGAATTTAGAATGTCTGAATCCCCTAACAAACACGTCTTTCGGGATTGTAGGAGGAAACTGGAGCACCCGGAGGAAACCCACGTAGACCCAGAGAGAATGTGCAGACTCCACACAGACAGTGACCCAAGCCGGAAATCGAACCTGGGACGCTGGGGTATATCGTCATTCGCCTCTCCTCCACCGCGTCCAGAAGGGTGTCCAGCTCAGCGTCCCTGAACCGTGGCGCTTCTCTCCTTCCAGCCATCTTGTTGGCTGCGATGGTGTGTGTGGGGCGAAGGAAAATAGGTCTTCATGAAATCAAGTACTTCGACCTGTGCTATCAAGTGAGGGACAGAAGCTGGACCAGAGTAAAATCGAAGTCGGCGTGAACATGCCAGTCCCCAGAATGAAAGAAAGATTTGGAGAGGATTTTTGGCATGGTGACCTATCTTGCGGAAATTCATTCTGCACACGTCAGATCTGACAGCTCCTCTCAGAGACCTTCGACAAAGTGATGTGAAATGGCATTAGGTACAAAGTCACCAAGAAGCTTTGACCAGCCTAAAGAGAACTCTGACCCAGACACCAGTGTTACAGTGTTACAATGTCAGTCAGCCGGTCAAGTTATTGGTGGATACTTCAAAAACCGACCTGACAGCTGTCCACTTGCAAAATAAAGCATCACTGACAGACCCTTCAAAGGCAATGGCTCAAACACAGCAGCATTATACCCAAATAGAGAAATAAATGCTCGCAATTGCGTTTGGCCTCGTAAGCTTCCATCAGTTTGTCTAAGGCAAAGATATGGAGATAGCGTCTGATCATAAACCTTTTTAAGCAATGCTTAAAAAGCCCCTGGACTGTGGATCACCAAGAACCCAAAGATTACTGCTGGTGGGATTCTCCGTTGGCGGGATCATCCGCTTCTCCGGCAGTGCACTCACACCCGCTGATTTCCCAATGGCGTGGGGGTGGCCACAGTGGGAAACCCCATTGGCCGGCTGCTGGGACGGAGGATCCAGCTGTTAGCAGAGGTGCTCCACACCAGAAAATGGGTCTGTCAGGATGGAGAATCCCGCCCACTATTTCTGCAGACACACTAAGTCAGAGTTAAGTCCAAACCGGGTCAAGAAATGTAGATGCAGACAGGTGATTACTTACCCATCATGGAAAGAGAGGACAAAGAAACAGAAGCGCACGTTCACATCCTGACAGGGAACTTGTCTGTGGCTGTAACCAAGCTGGATGAGATCAGGAACGTGACCAAGAACGACACCACCCTGAGTAAACTGCAGCAAATTGGACAAACTGGCTGGCCCACATGTCGAAGCAATTACACAACAGTCAAGAAAGCCCAACAACGTGTCTACTTCCTACGGAAGCTAAAGAAATTTGGCATGTCTGCATCGACTCTCACAAACCTCTGCAGATGTGCGATAGAGAGCATCGTATCCGGCTGCATCACAGCCTGGTATGGCAACTGCTCAGTCCAGGATCGCAAGAAACTGCAGAGTGTGGTGAACTCAGTCCAGTGCATCACACAAACTTGCCACCCCCACATTGATTCTGTATACACCTCCCACTGCCTCAGGAAGGCAGACAGCATTATCAGATCCCTCCTACCCAGGCATTGCCTCTTCCAGACCCATCAGGCAGAAGGTACAGAAGTCTGAAGACCCAATGATAACCACAGGAGAGGTGCCTGAAGATTGGAGGCTAGCAAATGTTGTGCCCTTGTTTGAGAAGGGCTGTAGGGATAAGCCTGAGAACTACAGACCGCTGAGCCTTACATCTTTTCCCAAAGGTAGAGGAGTCTGGAACTCGAGGACATAGGTTTAAGGTGAGAGGGGAGAGATACAAAAGAGAGTAGAGGGGACATTTCTTCACACAGAGGGTGGTGTGCCTTTGAAACGGGCTACCAGAGGCAGTGGTAGAGGTGGGTACAACTTTGTCTTTTAAAAAGCAGTTAGACATGGCAGAGTGGGCATAGAGTGATTTGGGCCAAATACGGGCAAGTGGGACTAGCTTAGTGATGGAAACTGGGCAGCATGGACAAGCTGGGCCGAAGGGCCTGTTTCCAAGCTGTAAACATCCATGACTCTATGACCCGCACATCCTGTCATAGGAACAGCTTCTTCCCCCCAGCTACAAGACCCCTCAACGACTTCCCCTTGGACTGATCTGTTCCCTGTAAGAACACTCTTCACGACGCCCTATGCTGCTCTTGCTCATGTATTTGCTTTGTTTGGTCCCTTGTTCTGCACCGTAACCAATCACTGTTTGTCGATGTACCATTTGTCAATGTACTCTGTTGATTTTTTTTTTTGTCTACTATGTGCAGACTGTGTGCGTTCCCTCGGCCACAGAAAAATACTTTCCACTGTACTTCGGTACACGCGACAATAAATCAAATCAAATCAAAGCCAATGAAACATGACCCTGCTCTAAACCAGAAAGTGTAGTTGAAGATCAAGAACCAGAATCCACCAGTGAAGCAATCGATGACCAGACCAAGCCCGGGAGTCCGGACAACATCCAAGGAGTGAAAGCGACATAGAGCCGGAGGAGGCCCCCTGTCCTTTAAAATCATCTCTGCCACCATTCAGGTCATCCAGTGGAAGAATTGTGAAAACACGACAGATACACATAGATGAGTAAAAGACAAACCAGACTGATCAAAATGGAATGTGAAAGAATAGATGAGAGACTTTGTGTACTGGCATAGGCTATACCCACAGTCTATTTTGTTCCAACAAAAACTAGTCTGAAGCTGCTTGTTTTAAAAAAAGGGACATTGCCCATCCCCTGGTCACCCCCCCCCCCCCCCACCCCCACCCCCGTCACCTCCGCTGCCCCCCCCCCCCCCACACACCTCCCCAGGGCTGGCAGAGGCCCCCCCCCCCCCCCAGACCCAACAGCCTCGGCATGTCCTACCTTCTCTCTCTCCCTCAGCAGCCATGGCGCCTGCTCCCGATTTTTGAAACCACAAATGAATCTCACTATCGGTAATTCGCCCCAGCGGATGTGGAGCATTGCGGAGGCCCCGGAAAACATCGGGTCAGGCCCACTAATGATATACGAACGGCATTTACTATACATGCGGAGTAGAATGCATTGAAGCCACTGATGAGACACAGGAGCATGACATTCTGGCATTAACCTGGCACCCGCCACGATCACGGCTTCACGGCTGTTTCTCCGCCCAATCGCCTTTCCCGATTTCGGAGAATCCCGCCCCTAGATTTTTTAAATACAAAATTAAACTCAACTGCAATTGAAAGCTGGGTAAAATGTTAATTAATTAATTCTGCAGGAGCACTATTATTTGTAATGGTGTGGTCATATTGTTATCTCACTGTTTAAAGCCAGAAATTTGACATGGGTGATGAATAAAATAGCTGCATTCAGGATAATGACAAGTTTAAGAAGATTCAGTATTATTATGGAGTCATTCGAACAATTGCAGTGTTCGTGTTTCATACAGTTAAAAGTGGAAGTCGCCGTCGAATTTACTTTCTTTACATCCAGCTTCATTTCACAAAGCCACACGCGACATTGACATCCATCTGAAGGTGTGGAGAAAGGTAATTTGCCATGGGCTACCTGCTAAAAAATCCAGGGGCAGAGGGTTTTTGATGGCCTACCTGAAGAATCAATCGGAAATGCATCCATGCCGGTTCCAGCTGCCCTGCAGTCATTTAACACTCCGCAGGATGAGACCTGTACCCCAATCTGATGTCTCACCTCAGAGAGCTGCTGGTCTATCCTATCTGCAGCATCCTAACAGCACCAGGTTTGAGTGTTGGCCACTGCTGGGACAATAGGCAGACCCCGAAGAAGAGGAACTAATAGAGGCTGGACTTCAGTTAAGTCCTGGGTATCGGGGGACACTGGCTGGAATGTTCCAGTGTAGAGGGAGTTAAGTAGATAATGGAGGGGGGGGGGTGCAGGTTTGAGATGCTAATGTGGGAGGGTTAAAGAGGTGTTGATCTTGTGCTTACAATGATCACAGACAACCCCAAGGAGGTGGTTCTCTCTCCACCTGTCTGGCATCAGCTAGCCCAGTAAAAGCTACCCAACTGGCAGGGACATCAAACTCCCACAGGTGAAGTAGTGGCAGGGACGAGTTGAAGCATATACCTCATCATTCATTGGCCACTTAAGGACTGCAATGAGCCCAAGAGTGGGCAGGTTGCCCAATGCCTCCACTATCATGCAGCTGGAGGTTGCCATCATGAAATCGACAATTACAGAATAGGCCATAGAAAGGCTTGACGATATATTTGCCAGATTCGGACAACCTGAACAACCCGTGAGCGATAACAGTACTTAGTTCACATCAGCTGAATTCGAGGACTACCTGAAGGATTATGGCCTCTGCCATATCAAATTTACCCCTACCATCGAACAACCAATGGCTTAGCTGAATGATTTGTACAATCGTTCAAGCATGCAATGAAGCTTTTGAGGGATAAAGCCTCTCTACCTAAACATGCCAATAGCGTTTTAATGACATAATGACACAGTTCATTCAATAACGCAAAGCTCACCGGCTATACTGATGTTCAAAAGGAAACTTTGCGCACAGTTCGACCTTTCGACTTCCCCTTCAACCTCAGAGATAGTCAGACAACAAGATCAGACGCAAGTGGCTGGAACAGAACAAAATTCCAAAAGCAGAGTCATTGACTGTGGGGAATGTGTTCTTGTGAGAAATTACACCTCAGGCGGAAAATGGACTCCAGCAATTGTATTAACCAAACTGGACCGGATTTTATATACTGTGCAAATGGATGAGCTAATTTATCATATAATCATAGAATTTACAGTGCAGAAGGAGGCCATTCGGCCACTGAGTCTGCATCGGCGCTTGGAAAGAGCACCCCACTTAAGCTCACACCTCCAACCTATCTCCGTAACCCAGTGACTCATCTCACCTTTTTCGACACTAAGGGCAATTTAGCATAGCTAATCCACCTAACCTACACATCCTTGGACTGTGGGAGGAAACCGGAGCACCCGGGTAGAACATGCAGACTCCGCATAGACAATGACCCAAGCCAGGAATCGAACCTGGGACCCTGGAGCTGTGAAACAACTGTGCTAACACTGTGCTACCATGCTGCCCATGAATTTAAATTTGGGTATTGAACCCATGTCCCCAGAGCATTGGCCTGGGCCTCTGGATTACCAGTCCAGTGACATTACCACTGAGCCACAACCTCCTCCCAGCATCGGCATGATCACCAATTATTGTCTGCATGTAGTGAGGGTACAGAATCTGTGTCAGATCTTTACACCACATAGAGAATGGATGTTGACATGCCCGACTTGAGGACTGCAACTGCCAAATTACAGAATCTGCTATGATAGAATCATCCACACAACCAGAGACAGTTCCTTAGTTGAGTTCGCCAGATATAATACCGACCAGTGTACAGGGAGACACTCCAAATATCCATCTGAGCCAAGTTCCTGAATGTCATGTTCTACCAAAACGAGACAGACATCCAAGAGATGGTCTTGCTAATGTGCATATGTATCCGTAACATAAACACATTGTGTGATGAACGGTTACTGCCTTATCATCATGTAAGATGATGTCCCCTTTAAGACCGGGCTTGGAACCCTGGGGACTCCGCCACTGGCTCCGCCCATCTGGGAGCCATACATAAAGGCCTGCCTCATGGTCTGTATAGCAGTCAGCTCTCGTCCATAGCTGTAGCATAGTTATTAGTCTAATAAAGCTCTTTTTACAGTTTAATCTCTAAGCATCATTATTGAGGGTACCTCAATTTATTAGACTAAACTAGATTCAGGATGGACGCAGGCCTAAAACCAGAGAAGCTCAATCTGGAAGCATGAACGCCGGAGGCAAAGGAAATTTTTTAATACTGGCTGCAGCGCTTCGAGGCCTACCTGGACTCCGCAGGGACTCCCATTCTGGGGCCACGCAAGCTGCGTCTACTCCACGCCCGGGTGAGTCACAGAATCTCCGCCAAGCTCGAAAAGGCGACGACATATGATGCGGCGATTGAGTTGCTCCGCAAGCGGTTTGTCAAACCCGTCAATGAGGTGCACGCCCGGCATCTGCTCTCTACCTGCCGGCAGCGCTCGGGGGAATCGCTCGACGAGTTTGTTGAGAAACTCACCACGCTTGCCAGGGACTGTGACCATCAGGATGTGACAGGGGAAGTCCATATGAACCTGCACATCAGGGATGCTTTCGTGTCCGGAATCCGCTCGACCGACATCCGGCAGCGGCTGCTCGAAAACGGGGCAAAAGACCTCCAGGAGACGCTAACGCTCGCCTCCTCGCTGGAGGTGGCCCGACATAACTTGGGTACGTACCCCGCGGACTCTGCCAGCCCCCAGCGGACTTCCTCAGACTCACCCGTATTACAGGCCTGCGCCACGCGGCGACCCGCTCACCATGGGGGCACACCTTGCTACTTCTGCGGGCAGGGCCAGCACCCACGCCCACGCTGCCCAGCCCGCTCCGCGATCTGCAGCGACTGCGGGAAGAAAGGGCACTTTGCGGGGGCCGGCCTGGCCAGACCCAGGGGCCAGAAAAACAAAGAACAGCCGGCCCGAAAATCAGGATCTCAGGCCCGCAGGCTTCGCAATGCTGCTGCGCACCGACCTGACACGCCCTCTTCTGACGCGTCATCAGCCTCGTGCGAATCATGGGAGCGGCCACCTGGTCGACGGCCATCTTCTCGACCCGACACGTGCGACCGACGGCAGCGGCCATTTTACGATTCCGACTCGGCTGACGACTCCGACTACCCGCGACTGGATGCGTTCACCCTCGATCAAACTCGGCCAAAACACCTGCAGAACTCCATGATGCAGGTCCAGGTCAACGGGCACGGCACTGCATGCCTCTTCGACTCCGGGAGCACGGAGAGCTTTATCCACCCTGAAACGGTAAGGCGCTGCTCCCTACGCACCCATCCCGCATCCCAAACCATAGCCCTCGCATCTGGGTCCCACTCGGTACAAATCACGGGGTACTGTATTGCGGATCTCTCGATCCAGGGTGCCAAATACACCCGTTTCAAATTTTATATCCTCCCTCACCTCTGTGCCCCCCTGCTGCTCGGACTGGATTTCCAGTGCAGCCACCGAAGCCTGACACTGAAGTTCGGCGGACCCTTGCCCCCCCTCACGGTGTGCTGCCTTGCGACACTGAAAGTCGCACCCCCCTCGCTATTCGCTAACCTCACTCCCGACTGTAAGCCCGTCGCCACCAGGAGCCGTCGCTACAGTGCCCAAGATATGGCTTTTATCAAGTCAGAGGTCCAGCGTTTACTGGGAGAGGGGGTCATCGAGGCTAGCAACAGCCCTTGGAGAGCGCAAGTGGTGGTAGTCCGGTCCGGGGAGAAGAAACGGATGGTCGTGGATTATAGCCAGACCATAAACCGATTCACGCAGCTTGATGCGTACCCCCTTCCTCGCATCGCGGAAATGGTAAATCGGATCGCCCAATACCGAGTCTTTTCCATGGTCGACCTCAAACCTGCCTACCACCAGCTCCCCATCCGACCAAAAGACCGCCCCTATACTGCCTTCGAAGCAGTCGGCCGGCTCTTCCACTTCCTCAGGGTCCCCTTTGTTGTCACAAATGGGGTCTCCGTCTTTCAAAGGGCGATGGACCAAATGGTGGACCAGTGCGGTTTGCGGGCTACATACCCGTACTTGGACAATGTCATCATCTGCGGCCATGATCAGCAGTACCATGACGCTAACCTCAAAAAGTTCCTCCAGACCACCCGAGCCCTTAACCTGACCTATAACGAGGGCAAATGCGTTTTCCACACCAACCGGCTGGCCATCCTCGGCTATGTCGTGGAAGACGGGGTCCTAGGTCCCGACCCCGACCGCATGCGCCCCCTTAAGGAGCTCCCTCGCCCCCGCAGCCTTAAGGCCCTCAAACGGTGCTTGGGGCTTTTCTCCTATTACGCCCAGTGGGTCCCCAAGTGTGCGGACAAAGCCCGCCGACTCCTAAAGACCACCACTTTTCCCCTCTCGGCTGAGGCTCAATTGGCCTTCAACCGCATCAAGGCCGACATCATCAAGGCTGCCATGCACGCGGTGGACGAAACCATCCTTTTCCAGGTAGAGAGCGATGCATCAGACATCGCCCTGGCTGCTACCCTCAATCAAGGGGGCAGACCAGTAGCGTTCTTCTGCCGAACCCTCACCGCCTCCGAGATTCGATACTCTGCAGTCGAAAAGGAGGCCCAAGCCATTGTGGAGGCTGTGCGGTGATGGAGACACTACCTCGCCGGTAGGAAGTTTACCCTCGTCACCGACAAACGGTCGGTCGCCTATATGTTCGATAACACGCAATGGGGCTGTAGCGCACAAAGACTCCCGAGAGACGAATAGAGGTGAAGTCGATGAGGCTTTATTAAGCGTGACTCGTTCCCCGCAGTTCAGCAACAGACTGGAGCTGCGGGGAGAATTCCTGGTTCTTATACTCCGCCTTCAGGGCGGAGCTAGAGATCAACAGCCAACCAGAACCCGGGATCTGTCAGCCAATGACATCACGGCTTCACAGTCCCACATGACCCCTAATGCATACTACCACATTCACCCCTTGTTAAAAATGAACCCGGCGGGGTGGTGCTTCGCATGGTGGGAGGGGTTTACAAGGCTGGTCCTGGGAGGAAAAAAAACTTTTGCATGTCATTACAGTGCCCTACACTGGACTATGTACAGGGTTTTTTGTTTTGAACTATTTACAGTATTCGTAAGAGGGAAAAGGAAAAAAAAAATTCTCGTTAAAGTCCACAACATTCTAGTGTTACACCGATGCCACGAGTCGGGCAGGCGGTCTGGTCGTCCTTGTCGATCGCCTCAGCCCCGGTGGTGGTGGTGCTTGTTCCAGTGTTGTCGCCTCCGGGAGCTTTACGGTTTCTGCTTCAGCTTCACTTCTGGTCGGACCTGGGAGGAGGACCGATCCTCCCGGGAAGGGGGCTGTCGCGGGGTGCGCCGGTGGCAGGGAGGGGGTGATTGGTGTCGAGGGGGTGCGTGTGTTGCCGGCAGGCGCCAGATCTCGCAGGGAGACCGTGTCCTGTCGGCCGTCGGGGTACTCCACGTAGGCGTACTGCGGGTTCGCGTGGAGGAGGTGAACCCTCTCTACCAACGGGTCCGACTTGTGCGCCCGCACATGTTTCCGGAGCAAGATGGGTCCTGGGGCCGCCAGCCAGGTCGGCAGCGACGTTCCAGAGGAGGACTTCCTGGGGAAGACAAGGAGGCGCTCATGAGGCGTTTGGTTAGTGGTGGTACACAGTAGCGACCGGATGGAGTGGAGGGCGTCCGGGAGGACCTCCTGCCACCGTGAAACTGGGAGATCCCTGGACCGTAGGGCCAGTAGGGCGGTCTTCCAGACCGTGCCGTTCTCCCTCTCTACTTGCCCGTTCCCCCGGGGGTTGTAGCTGGTCGTCCTGCTCGAGGCTATACCCTTGCTGAGCAGGAACTGGCGCAGCTCGTCACTCGTGAAGGAGGACCCCCTGTCGCTATGGACGTATGCGGGGCAACCGAACAGTGTGAATATGGTGCTAAGGGCTTTAATGACTGTGGCCGCTGTCATGTCAGGGCAGGGGATGGCGAAGGGGAAACGGGAGTACTCGTCCACCACGTTCAGGAAGTATGTGTTGCGGTCGGTGGAGGGGAGGGGCCCTTTGAAATCCAGACTGAGGCATTCAAAGGGACGGGAAGCCTTGATCAGGTGCGCTCTATCCGGCCTGAAAAAATGCGGTTTGCACTCTGCGCAGATGTGGCAGTTCCTTGTGACTGTACGGACCTCCTCCACGGAGTAGGGGAGGTTGCGGGACTTTATAAAATGGTAGAACCGAGTGACCCCCGAGTGGCAGAGGTCCTCGTGGAGGGTTTGGAGACGGTTAATTTGGGCGTTGGCACATGTGCCACGGGATAGGGCATCGGACGGCTCGTTCAGCTTTCCGGGACGGTACAAGATCTCATAGTTGAAGGTGGAGAGCTCGATCCTCCACCTTAAGATCTTGTCGTTTTTAATTTTGCCCCGCTGTGCATTATCGAACATGAAGGCTACCGACCGTTGGTCAGTGAGGAGAGTGAATCTCCTGCCGGCCAGGTAATGCCTCCAATGTCGCACAGCTTCCACTATGGCTTGGGCTTCCTTTTCCACTGAGGAGTGGCGGATTTCTGAGGCGTGGAGGGTTTGGGAGAAAAAGGCCACGGGTCTGCCCGCTTGGTTAAGGGTGGCCGCTAGAGCTACATCGGAGGCGTCGCTCTCGACCTGGAAGGGGAGGGACTCGTCGATGGCGCGCATCGTGGCCTTTGCGATATCCGCTTTGATGCGGCTGAAGGCCTGGCAAGCCTCTGTCGACAGAGGGAAGGTCGTGGTCTGTATTAGGGGGCGGGCCTTGTCTGCGTACTGGGGGACCCACTGGGCATAATATGAAAAGAACCCCAGGCAGCGTTTTAGGGCTTTTGAGCAGTGAGGGAGGCGAAATTCCATGAGGGGGCGCATACGTTCGGGGTCGGGGCCTATTATCCCATTGCGCACCACATATCCCAAGATGGCTAGCCGGTTTGTGCTAAAAACGCACTTGTCGTCGTTGTATGTGAGGTTCAAGGCTTTAGCGGTCTGGAGGAATTTTTGGAGATTGGCGTCGTGGTCCTGCTGATCGTGGCCGCAGATGGTTACGTTATCGAGATACGGGAACGTGGCCTGCAACCCGTGTTGATCAACCATTCGGTCCATCTCCCGCTGGAAGACCGAGACCCCGTTTGTGACGCCAAATGGGACCCTTAGGAAGTGGTATAATCGCCCGTCTGCCTCGAAGGCTGTGTACTTGCGGTCACTTGGGCGGATGGGGAGCTGATGGTAGGCGGACTTAAGGTCCACGGTGGAGAAGACCTTATATTGGGCAATCCGATTGACCATGTCGGATATGCGGGGGAGAGGGTACGCATCTAGCTGTGTGTACCTGTTGATGGTCTGGCTATAGTCTATGACCATCCTTTGCTTCTCCCCTGTCTTTACTACTACCACCTGTGCTCTCCAGGGACTGTTGCTGGCCTGGATTATGCCTTCCTTCAGTAGCCGCTGGACTTCGGAGCGAATAAATGTCCGGTCCTGGGCGCTGTACCGTCTGCTCCTAGTGGCGACGGGTTTGCAATCCGGGGTGAGGTTTGCAAACAAGGTTGGGGGCTCAACCTTGAGGATTGCGAGGCCGCAGATAGTGAGTGGGGGTATTGGGCTGCCGAATTGGAAAGTTAGGCTCTGCAGATTGCACTGGAAATCTAATCCCAGTAATGTGGGCGCGCAGAGTTGGGGAAGGACGTCGAGCCTGTAGTTTTTAAACTCCCTCCCTTGCACCGTTAGGGTCACTATGCAGAAGCCTTTGATCTGTACGGAGTGGGATCCTGCAGCTAGGGAAATCTTTTGCGCACTGGGACGGATGGTCAAAAAACAGCGTCTTACCGTGTCGGGGTGGATGAAGCTTTCTGTGCTCCCGGAGTCGACCAGGCATGGTGTCTCGTGTCCGTTGATCAGCGCCGTTGTTGTCGTCGTCTGTAGCATCCGGGGCCGTGCTTGGTCCAGCGTCATTGAGGCCAGACGTGGTCGTAGTGCTTCAGCATCTTCCTCGAACCCCGTGGAGCCATCGATGCTGGGGTCCATTGTTGCCGTCCAAGATGGCGGCGGGGTGAACAAAATGGCCGCCTCCATGCATCGCACATGGCTGGGGGGTCACAAGATGGCGGCGGGGGTGGACAAAATGGCCGCCCCCATGCATCGCACATGGCTGGGGGGTCCCAAGATGACGGCGCCCCTCCTCCCCTCATGGTGGCCGGGACCCAAAATGGCGGCGCCTGCGGGTCGCACATGGCGCGCTGGGGGGGTTGGGGAGCGTTTGGAACGCGCAGGACTCCTTCTTCTCCGGGGACAGCGACGACCCCCCGGGACCAGCACACAGCCGCGAAATGGCCCTTTTTCCCGCAGCTCTTGCAAATCGCTGCGCGGGCCGGGCAGCGCTGCCGGGGGTGTTTCGCCTGGCCGCAGAAATAGTAGCGGGCTCCCCCGGGACGACTTGGCGCCTGAACCGCGCAAGCCTGTGGGGGGGGGGTTGTCGTGACGGGGGTCCACGGAGCCCAAGGGGCTGCCGCGCGGTCGGGGCCGTAGGCGCGGGCATTTCGCGCGGCCACATCTAGTGAGGCTGCAAGGGCCCGTGCCTCTGAGAGTCCGAGCGACTCTTTTTCTGAAAGTCTTTGGCGGATTTGGCAAGAGTTCATACCAGCCACAAACGCATCGCGAATTAACATGTCCGTGTGTTCAATCGCGTTTACCGGCGGGCAGTTGCAGGCCCGTCCCAAAATTAGCAGCGTGGCGTAGAATTCGTCTAGCGATTCTCCGGGACTTTAACGTCTCGTTGCGAGTTGGTAGCTTGCGTAGATCTGGTTCACTGGGCGAACATAGATGCTCTTTAGTGCTGCGAACACCGTCTGGAAACCCTCTGCGTCTTCTATGAGAGGGTAAATTTCCGGGCTTACCCTCGAGTGCAGGACCTGTAGTTTCTGGTCTTCTGTGACCCGGCCGGGGGCCGTTCGGAGGTAGGCTTCGAAACAAGTCTGCCAGTGTTTAAAAACTGCTGCTGAGTTCACTGCGTGGGGGCTGATCCTCAGGCATTCCGGGACGATCCTGAGCTCCATAGTCCTTTAAGCACGCTTAATAAATTGTAGCGCACAAAGACTCCCGAGAGACGAATAGAGGTGAAGTCGATGAGGCTTTATTAAGCGTGACTCGTTCCCCGCAGTTCAGCAACAGACTGGAGCTGCGGGGAGAATTCCTGGGTCTTATACTCCGCCTTCAGGGCGGAGCTAGAGATCAACAGCCAACCAGGACCCGGGATTTGTCAGCCAATGACATCACGGCTTCACAGTCCCACATGACCCCTAATGCATACTACCACAGGGGCAAAATAAAAAACGATAAAATTTTGAGGTGGAGGATCGAACTCTCCACCTACTCGTACGATATCAAGTATCGTCCAGGGGAGCTCAACGAGCCCCCAGATTTCTGTCCCGCGGCACATGCGCCAACGCGCAGGAGGACCGCCTGCAAGCCATCTACAATGACCTCTGCCACCCGGGGGTTACCCGCTCGTCCATTTCATCAAGTCCCGCAACCTACCTTACTCAACCAAGGAGGTCAAGGCCATGGTCAGGGCCTGCCAGGTCTGAGCGGAGTGCAAACCGCACTTCTATCAACCAGACAAGGTTTGGCTCGTGAAGACCTCGGGCCCCTTTGAGCGACTGAGCGTGGACTTCAAGGGACCCCTCCCGTCCACCAACCGTTATGCCTATTTCCTCACCGTGATCGGTGAGTTCTCCCGTTTCCCATTCGCCATTCCCTGCACCGACATGACCTCAGCCACGGTGATTAAGGCACTGCACAGCATCTTCACCCTGTTCGCTTTCCCTGCTTATATCCACAGCGACCGGGTTACATCGTTCATGAGCGATGAACTGCGTCAGTGTCTGCTCAGCAAAGGCATCGCCTCGGGCAGAACAACCAGTTATAACCCACGGGGAAACGGGCAGGTGGAGAGGGAGAACGCGACCGTGTGGAAGGCTGTCCTTCTGGCCCTGCGGTCGAGAAATCTCCCAACCACCCGCTGGCAGGAGGTCCTACTTGATGCCCTACACTCCATTAGGTCACTCCTCTGCACGGCCACGAATGAGACCCCTCACGACCGATTGTTTCTCTTCCCCAGGAAGTCTACCTCCGGGGTCTCGCTTCCACCTTGGCTGATGGCTCCGGGACCTGTTCTTCTCCGGAGGCACGCGAGGAGCCATAAAACGGACCCCCTAGTTGAAAAGGTCCGACTGCTCCATGCCAACCCCAGTTACGCCTACGTGTAGTACTCCGACGGCAGGCAAGATACGGTTTCCCTCCGGGATCTGGCGCCCGCTGGATCCTCCACCACAGACGCCCCTTCCCGCGCCGCTCCCCTGCAGGATCCGTCGCCCCCTACAACACACCCCCTTCCGGCCCTACCACCCATTGGTGAGCTCCTACCGTGCGCCCCCACTTGCGCCCCCCCCTTTACACACCCCGCCGGCGCCGGCTCCGCTACCCCCGGCCCTGCCTAGTTCCTCTGCCCCGACCCGGACTGAAGCTCCGACCGCTGTGCTCCCGGATGTGCCCTCAACCGGGATGTCCGTGCCCGCCGCACCACCGCCCGAATTGAGGAGGACGATCCGGCCACCGATATGAATGGACCTATAATGGCACTTCACCCCCGCCGGACTCCTTTTTAAACAGGGGGTGAATGTGATGAACGGTTACTGCCTTATCATCATGTAAGGTGATGTCCCCTTTGAGACCGGGCTTGGAACCCCAGGGACTCCGCCTCTGGCTCCGCCCATCTGGGAGCCATACAGAAAGGCCTGCCTCATGGTCTGGAGAGCAGTCAGCTCTCGTCCATAGCTGTAGCATAGTTATTAGTCTAATAAAGCCTTCTTTACAGTTTAATCTCTAAGCATCATTGTTGAGGGTACCTCACGTTGGTTATGTGTTGGATCTATGTTGAAGTGCTTGGTGAAGTAAAAATGCCGGGGGCACTAAAGGAATAAAGAGGGAGGGGTGTTATATATCAGAGTAACACCATTGGCTGGTGTGATGTCACGTGTTACGCAATGACATCATTGGAGGGTTTTGCGGGCTCTGGTGGAGTTCACCATTGTAAACTGTTTCAGAGCATCTTGTAAATAAACCCCTTACACTGTGTTATGCAAACTCAATATGTGCCACCTTTGATTCTTTCTCTTTGTGGTTACAACAAAGAACACAACAGGCTGTTCCGAGAATCTTCTAAATTTCCCCGATGTATGCTGAATATTTGGTTGTAGAAATCTTCAAGTTTAAAGACTGCATTCCTGCACAAAGATAGTGGAAACTGCTCACCCACTATGGTCACCAAAGCTCCAATGTCGACTTCCATTTTGAGGGGTCTACCATTTACCCTTAAGACAATTTCAATCAGAGTCGTCTTATTCAATTGGATTGCATTCAATGGATACATTGCATTGTCTTCTCCAGGGCTCTTCTCCACTATGTTCAGTGGAGCTGTAGACCACTGCTGTTGTTTTTTTCACATTGGCGCCCTTTGCTTCACACGGTAACATGCTTGTTTATGTCCCTTTCGATTACACCGGAAGCACACAAACTCTCAAACTCTCAAACATGACAGGTCTTCTAGGGATGGTCCACATCTGCAATGATACAGTCCAGCTCAGATTCAGGTTGAGTCCAGTCCTTCCCGCTCCTTGGGCCATGTCTGGTCCTGTGCTGTGCCGTTGATCCCCAGCAGATCATGCGGCCATACCGGGTTAACATCCCCTTCAGCCACGCTTTGAAGCTCAGTAGCAGCTTTTCTGGCACACTGCATCAATTGAGCTCTCTTGGCCGCTTTTTCCAATGTAACTGAGGTCTCCGCCAGAAGCTTTTTCTGGATATTAAGGTTATGGATCCCACAAAGCAGTCAATTGCGTAAAATGTCACTAAGCACAGTCCCAAACTCATAATGCTCAGCGAGCTGGCGAAGCCTGGCTATGAAGACTGAGACAGACTCTTCATGGTCCTAGTTCTAGTTCTCATGTTCTTATGTTCTTATGGTCCCTCACTGCAGTGTTAAACTTATAACATTTGAGGATAATCGAGGGCCTTGGTTTGAAAAGTTCCTCAACCAATTTCAATATCAGTTCAAAGGTCTTTAGGTCGGGTGCTTCTGGGGACATGAGGTTCCAAATCAAATTAAACATTTAGGCCCTGCAAACCATCCTAAGTATCATCTTCTACTTCTCCTCGCCTGTGATCTCGATCGCGGTAAAAAAGAGCCATTTGATTTCCTGACTCCAATTCTTAACCCCATGGTCAAATGGTCCAGTTTATCAATGACAAGAATTTACCCTCATTGTTTAAATAATTCTGACTTGTGCTGGAGCTTCTGAACTTTCTCAGTTGCACCTTCCTTCGCCTTTGATTCATGACGACTGTCGGTTGTGATCGAAAACTTTTATCTCATTGCCAATGTGGTGGCTCGAGTCATACACTGGAGGCTTCCAGTAGGTAACAAAGGGGTTTATTGATGAAAGGCAAAGGCAGTTAAGTAACAGGCACAGAACACTATACAACAGGTCTTTTCACTTCGGCTCTGGGGTCCATACTGTCAGGGGTCCTGCTTCCATGGCCCCGCTTCAATGGCCCTGCGCAAACTCCCCATTGACCAAGATTCACATGCTCCTGCACATTTGACCCGGAGCCAGTCATGTGGTCCTTGGAGCCTTCCCTTGAAAGGGGCCGCACTAACACAAGGACTCATGCCTAGCTCCACAGCACTCGCACAAGACTTGCCAATGCTGCCAAAACTCTCAATTAACCCTCGCATACCTCCATCTATACGGCTATGGCAGACATTTCATTCAACACATTATAAATCACTGCCATTCTTCCCTCCCTCTTGTAGGTCAAGGTATCAGGTAACCACAGGGGGCAGCAGAGAGCATGTGAGGGACAGGCATACCTGCCTTTGGAGGAGGCAACTTGGGTTTGGCTGTGACTGAAGCCAGTGAATGTGGGAACATCTTTGAGAACATTCAGGATAATGGTGTATTCCTATCTGATTCCCTTTCTCAAGTCTTACTTCACCCATACCCTGCTGTCTGACATGAAGTGCAAACGCAGGTGGTCTGAACATGGACTTCTTGCTTTCCACCCCAACCCACTTTCCATCCCCCTTCTGTATTTTTGCTTTCAAATACTCAGGATTTGCCGTCTGCCCATAGAACACAGCCTCGCTTTGAAGGGCGTGAGCTATACCAGACCTCTGATGAAAAAGCCCCTTCACTTCATTTGACACTCACAACCATCCGCTCAGATGTTGCACTGCCAGTAGAGGGTAATATAGGGTCGGGGGACAATTGCTGAGCAAACATATGTGGCACATTGATGATGCACCAAGCATCTACTGACACCTGAGTTTGGTTAGTGAACTAATTTGAAAGACTCTTTGCATCTAGAAATGGTAGTGGGAATATAGCACAGTTGCAGGGCAGAGAGACCTACAGTTAGAGGCATGGCATTTGTGCCTTCTGGCTGCTGTGGCCTCTGTACATAAAGATACAAGGATAGGTGGAAAACAAATGTACCTTTCTAAAATTCCCCTATCTTGCTGTCTATCAGTGGATCTGAAAGGGTCCAGGGGCAAGATCCAAAGACAGTTTCTTCTGACTGCCTCTGCATCTATAATAATCTTTATTTAGTGTCACAAGTAGGCTTACATTAACACTGTAATGAAGTTACTGTGAAAAAACCCCAGTCACCACACCCTGACACCTGTTCAGGGACACTGAAGGAGAATTCAGAATGTCAAATTCACCGAACAAGCACATTTTTCGGGACTTGTGGGAGGAAACCGGGGCACCCGGAGGAAACCCACGCAGACACGGTATAATGTGCAGACTCCGCACAGACAGTGACCCAAGCCGAGAATCGAACCTGGGACCCTGGGGCTGTAAAGCAACAGTGCTAACCACTGTGCTACCATGCCGCCTATTTGTTACCGTGCTGCGCATTCTTTTCCTGAAACTTCATGCATCTTAGAAATTCTCATCTATCCCGCTTAAATGGTTCACTACTGTAGCCACAGACATGCCACTTTTCCAATCAATCTATAATGCCAGCACCTCGCCCCTTGGGGAAAACTCTGAAAAGGTGAAGGTGGTAAAAGCCTAGTGAAATGTATCTATGATCTGTTTGCTTAGGCCCAGATTACAGATAAAAAGAGTAATCACCTCCACATAAATTTTACACTGCACCTACTTCTTAAATGTCCCATTCAAATTAATTGTTTTATGAAGTTACTGCAGTGTACATTCATGTTGGGACACACCCTAACCCCATTTGTGTGAGGTACATCCAGATACATCAGTGTGATATAGAATTTAACTGACATCTTTTGACAGATATTTTTATAGTTTTAATTTTACTTAATTTGGTACAGAAATTTGAATAAGAGCTTGTGTTGAACATGCCTTCTGTGTCAAATTATGAATGTGACGTCACTTTGGAGCTTGCAGTACAGCTTTGATTAATTGGGGTTTCTCTCCATTCCTCCCAGATGATTTGCTAAATTGGAGTTTGTGTTCACCCGAAGATTTACTGCTCTACTAATCCTTTGCCAGAAATGCAAACATAGAGTGACATTGCCCAAGGTAGTTTTACTGCCAAACTGCCAATTCCTCTGTCATCATAATTCATCAATAAAATTAGGAAAACGTCACTCCCTCCATAGTACATGTCATTTACGCAGAAATAAAAACTATTAAAACATTTAGAATACGTCACTTACATTCATCTGTACTTTTATTCCAGCTTTGACTTCATTAACACTCATCACCTTTCTAGTGCCACTTAGCTAACAAAAATTGAACGAATACGCCTCTCAATTAATTTACTTCAGCTTTAATTAGTGCACCATTATGAAGCACCGAACGCATATTAGTTCAAATAAAGACGTTCATTATAGGTTGGACTGGATCTGTATGGTTTATTTATAATTACTGTAATGGGATACTAATCTGTTGTTTTAGTGGCATTCTAATTTATTTTTAAAAAAGCAGAGCGTATGATGTATTTGATCAATTAGGATTATTTGGAGTTCTTCGTGTTGATTTTTATGATAAATATGGGAAAGGTGTGAGCCTTTTAGTGAAAGGTATAACTTTTGAGTTTAAACTGTGAGGACCGGTAGTATACTGGTTTTCAGGTGTGTTACAAAGGAGGAAGGTGAGATGGAGAGATGAGAAGCGGCAGGGAATTCCAGAGGGCAGGTCTGAGGTAACTGAATGCGAGACTAAAACCGTGCACAAGAGACCAGGATTAGATGAGCACTGATAACTCAGAGGGTTGGTGGGGCTGGAAGAAATTGGCGATAAGGAGAGATGAGAAGGTGGAGGGATTTGAAAACAAAGATGCAAATTTGAAAATCAAGACATTGCTTGGCCGGGAGCCAATGGAGGTCAACGAGAAGCACGGTCCACAGGTGCTAAACTGAGCTTCAAAATCACAACCAAACCATCAAAAAAATACTTTATTTCTACCTCAGGTTGACTTGGTGGCAGCTATCTCACCTGTTAAGTCAGGAAATAGTTGGCTTAAGCTCCACTCTGGGATGTCAAGACATAATTGACACTTCAATGATATAAAGGAGTTCTGCACTGCCTCTCAGGTGAGGTGCTAAACCAATGCCGAGCTGCTCTCTCAGATGGACTTAAAGGATTCAAAAGATTCGTAAGACCATAAGAAATAGAAGCAGAAGTAGGCCATTTTGGTCCCTTGAGCTAGCTCTGTTTTTAAGAGAGGCAGTGCCTCTGTTTTTGGGGCAGTGCCACCCGCCCCAACAGCCCTGGACACACCCATACCCACTATTACAGCCTTAGAGGTAAGAGCTGCCTTCTTGAAGGTGAATCCTCAGAAAGCGACGGGCCCCAACATAGTCCCTAGGCGAGCACTCAGAGTCTGCACAGACTAGCTGGCGAGTGTATTCGCAGATACCTTCACTACCTCACTCCTCCGCTCTGAGGTCCCCACCTCCTTCAAGAAGGTCACTATAATACCAGTATACCAAAGAAGAACAAGGTAGCCTGTCTCAACAACTACCGACCGGTGGCCCTAACGTCTGTAATCATGAAATGCTTCGAGCAGCTAGTCATGAGATGGGTAACTGCCAGCCTCTCAGACGGTCTCAGTCCACTGCAGTTTGCCTATCATTGCAACCGGTCCACAGCAGACGCTATCTCACTAGCTCTGTAATCAACACTCGAACACCTCAACAACAAGGACACCTATATAAGACTGTTGTTCATAGACTACAGTTACGCCTTCAACACCATTATCCCAACAAGACTAATGACCAAACTCCGCAATTTTCATCTTGACCCCACTCTGTGCAGCTGGATCCTTGACTTCCTCAACAACAGACCACAATCTGTCAGGATAGGCAACAGCACCTCCTCCATAATAGTCCTCAACACCAGAGCCCCGCAAGGATGTGTGCTCAGTCTTCTACTGTACTCCCTATACACCCATGATTGTGTGGCAACATTTAACTCCAACTCAATCTATAAGTTTGCGGATGATACGACTGTGGTGGGCCGCATCTCAAATAACGACGAATCAGACTACAGGAGGGAGATAAATCACTTGGTTGCATGGTGCACCGAAAATAACCTCTCTCTAAATGTCGGAAAGACCAAGGAACTGATCAGCGACTTCAGGAAGCGCAGCCCGACACACACTCCCGTCTGCATCAACGGCTCCGAAGTGGAGATGGTCGATAGCTTTAAGTTCCTGGGGGTCACCATCATCAACAGTGTATTCTGGTCCACTCACGTTAATGCAACAGTCAAGAAAGCCCAACAATGTCTCTACTTCCTGCGGAAGCTAAAGAAACTTGGCATGTCTGCATCGACTCTCACAAACCTCTACAGATGTGCGATAGAGAGCATCCTATCCGGCTGCATCACAGCCTGGTATGGCAACTGCTCAGTCCAAGATCGCAAGAAACTGCAGACTGTGGTGAACTCAACACAATGCATCACACAAACTTGCCACCCCCACATTGATTCTGTGATTCTGTATACACCTCCTGCTGCCTCAGGAAGCAGACGGCATTATCAGAGATCCCTCCCACCCAGGCATTGCCTTCTTCCAGACCCTTCCATCAGGCAGAAGGTACAGAAGTCTGAAGACTCGCACATCCAGACATAGGAACAGCTTCTTCCCCACAGCTACAAGCCTCCTCAACGACTTCCCCTTGGACTGATGTGTTTCCTGTAAGAACACTATTCACGACGCCCTATGCTGCTCCTGCTCATGTATTTGCTTTGTTTGGCCCCTTGTTCCACACTGTAACCAATCACTGTTTGTCAATGTACCATTTGTCAGTGTTCCCTGTTGATTATTCTTGCGTCTACTATGTACGTACTGTGTACGTTCCTCGGCCGCAGAAAAATACTTTTCACTGTACTTCGGTACATGTGACAATAAATCAAATCAAAGAGAAAATAATCAAATTGAAATGGAAGCATGGTTGATCCCCCGAGAGAAAATAACATTCTCGTAATCTCAGTCTTAAAGAGGAGACCACTTATTTTTAAACTGTGTCTTCCAGTTGCAATCATAGAATCATACAGTACATAAGAGGCTCTTCGGTCCATCAAGCCTGCGCCGACACTATGACATTTCAAGTGCTCATCCAAGTACTTTTTAAAGATTGTGAGGTTTCCTGCCTCAACCATCCTCCCAGGCAGTGCATTCCAGATTCCCACCACCATATGGGTGAAATTTATTTTCCCCAAATCCCCTCTAAACCTCCTGCCTTTCATCATAAAATTATGCCATCTTGTTATTGACCCAACTAAGGGGAACAGCTGCTTTCTATTCATGCTGCCCATGACCCTCATAAATCTTCTACACCTCAAACAAGTCCCCTTTCAGCCTTCTCTGCTCCAAAGAAAACAAACCAAGTTTATCCACCGTCTCTTCATAGCCAAAACGCTTCATCCCAGGCAACACACTGGTGAATCTCCTCTGCACCCTCTCATTCAGGTCTCAGGACTTCTCTTCAGGTTCAGAAAAACAGCAGATAGGCAGTATTTCTGGAGCGAGAGTGACGGACATAGAGACATAGATACATAGAACATAGGACAGACAGACAGATAAACACTCACATCTGCTTCGCTCAGCATCAAGGAACCAACTGTGCTTTCCTTGGTTCTCTGAAAAATCAGCACACTCAGCCAGGATCCAATCACCCCTGTCACCTGGCAGAGTAAGGCCATTTGACCAATTCATTGCCCAACAGTCAACCAATTGAAATGAGTCCCACCAATCTCTTGGGTGCTGGAAAGTCTGAGTTCTGCTATCCGAAGGCTTTTGTAACTTTGGAATTCCTCACTTCCCCGGCTCGACATAAGGGAATGTGTCCATTAAACATCCATGGATCAAAATGGCAATGGTAAAAATAAAGAAATGGGAAGTGAGAGAATCAACCTGGAGAGAGAGCGGGAGCCGAAGTGCAGCTTGGGAATCAGGTAGGTGCTTAAGTGTTTGATTTTTACCTCTATTTAAGTTGGGCGGATGCTAAACCCGAGACACTACACTTGTCGTGTCTCCCACCCTTCCACCTCCTCTAACCTAAGGGGGTGGGTGAATATCAGATAAGCTCTCTCTTTTCTTTTTCTTTTTCTTTTATCCACAAGTTATAGCTTCAGATTTTCGGCGGGAGCAGTGGCCAGGGGTCTGTCGGGAAGGTAAGTAGCAGGGAGAAATTTTACTCTTCCTGGGTTGGTAAGTATTGTGACTGGTAAGTAAAATCCTTATTCCTTTCACTTATTCATTATTTGATATTATATTTGTAATCAGTTAAGGTAAAGTGTAAAAATGGCAGGAGATCCCAGACCTGTGTTATGCTCCTCGTGCTCAATGTGGGAATTCAGGGACGCGGCCGATGCCCTTGACTCCTTCATGTGTGGGAAGTGTGCCCAGCTGCGGCTTCTGTTAGACCGCATGACAGCTCTGGAGTTGCGGATGGACTCACTTTGGAGCATCCACGATGCTGAGGAGGTCGTGGATAGCACGTTCAGTGAGTTGGTCACACTGTAGATTAGGGTTGGTGAGGGAGATAGGGAATGAGTGACCAAAAGGCAGAGAAAGAGCAGGAAGGCAGTGCAGGTATCCTCTGCGGTCATCTCCCTCCAAAACAGGTACACTGTTTTGGATACTGTTGGGGGAGATGACTCATCAGGGGAAGGCAGTAGTAGCCAGGCTCATGCCACCGTGGCTGGCTCTGCTGCACAGAAGGGCGGGAAAAAGACTGGCAGGGCTATAGTCATAGGGGATTCAATCATAAGGGTAGTAGACTGGCGTTTCTGTGGTCGAAAACGAGACTCCCGAATGGTATGTTGCCTCCCGGGTGCACGGGTCAGGGACGTCTCAGATCGGCTGCAGGACATACTGAAGGGGGAGGGTGAACAGCCAGTTGTCGTGGTGCATATAGGCACCAACGATATAGGTAAAAAACGGGATGAAGTCCTACAATCAGAATTTAGGGAGTTAGGAGATAAGTTAAAAAGTAGGACCTCAACGGTAGTAATCTCAGGATTGCTACCAGTGCCACGAGACAGTCACAGTAGAAATTCAAGAATAGTCAGAATGAATACGTGGCTTGAGAGATGGTGCAGGAGGGAGGGATTCAGATTTTTGGTACATTGGAACCGGTTCTGGGGGCGGTGGGACCATTACAAATCGGATGGTCTACACATGGGCAGGACTGGAACCAATGTTTTTGCAAACACTATTGGGGAGGTTTTAAACAAAGGGGAATGGGAACCAGATTAGGAAGTTAGAGGTCAGTAAAGAGGCAGCAACTAATGCCAGTAAGATACTAGATAATAAACTCAATGTGACTAAGGGGAAGAGTAGACAGGGAAGAGATGATGAACGCAAAGGGACAGGTGGTCTGAGGTGCATTTGTTTCAAAGCGAGAAGTGTAGCAGGTAAGGAAGATGAACTTAGGGCTTGGATTAGTACCTGGGAATATGATGTTATTGGTATTACGGAGACTTGGTTGAGGGAAGGGCAAGACTGGCAACTAAATATCCCAGGGTACAGATGCTTCAGGAGGGATAGAGAAGGAGGCAAAAGGGGGGGAGGACTTGCATTACTGGTCAGAGATGATATCACAGCTATGATTGAGGAGGGCACAATGGAGGATTCAAGCACTGAGGCAATATGGGTAGAGCTAAGAAATAGGAAGGGTGCAGTAACATTGTTGGGACTTTACTACAGGCCTCCCAAAAGCGAGCGTGAAGTAGAGGTACAAATATGTAGACAGATTATAGAAAAATGTAGGAGCAATAGGGTGGTCGTGATGGGAGATTTTAACTTCCCCAGCATTGAATGGGACTCATGTAGTGTTGGAGGCGTAGATGGAGCAGAATTTGTAAGGAGCATCCAGGAGAATTTTTTAGAGCAGTATGTAAATAGTCCAACTCGGGAAGGGGCCATACTGGACCTGGTATTGGGGAATGATCCCGGCCAGGTGGTTGAAGTTTCAGTCGGTGATTACTTTGGGAATAGCGATCACAATTCCGTAAGTTGTAGAATACTCATGGACAAAGACGAGAGTGGTCCTAAAGAAAGAGTGCTAAATTGGGGAAAGGCCAAGTATAACAAAATTCGGCAGGAGCTAGGGAATGTGGATTCGGAGCAGCTCTTTAAGGGTAAATCCACATTTGAAATGTGGGAGTCTTTTAAGGAAAGGTTGATTAGAGTGCAGGATAGACATGTCCCTGTGAAAATGAGGAATAGAAATGGCAAGATTAGGGAACCATGGATGACGGGTGGAATTGTGAGACTAGCTAAGATGAAAAAGGAAGAATACGTAAGATCTAGGCGACTTAAATCTGATGAATCTTTGGAGGAATATCGGGAAAGTAGGACAAATCTCAAACGCGAATAAAGAGGGCTAAAAGGGGTCATGAAATATCTTTGGCTAACAGGGTTAAGGAAAATCCCAAAGCCTTTTATTCGTATAGAAGGAGCAAGACGGTAACTAGAGAAAGGATTGGCCCACTCAAAGACAAAAGAGGGAATTTATGCGTGGAGTCAGAGGAAATGGGTGAGATTCATAATGAGTACTTTGCATCGGTATTCACCAAGGAGAGGGACATGACGGATGTTGAGGCTAAGTACATTACCAGAAGGATGTGGATGCTTTAGAAAGGGTGCAGAGGGGGTTCACCAGGATGTTGCCTGGTATGGAGGGTGCTAGCTATGAAGGAAGGTTGAGTAGATTAGGATTGTTTTTGTTGGAAAGACGGAGGTTGAGGGGGGACCTGATTGAGGTCTACAAAATTATGAGAGGCATGGGCAAGGTGGATAGCAACAAGCTTTTTCCAAGAGTGGGGGTCTCAATTACAAGGGGTCACGATTTCAAGATGAGAGGGGGAAAGTTTAAGGGAGATGTGCGTGGAAAGTTTTTTACGCAGAGGGTGGTGGGTGCCTGGAACGCTTTGCCAGCGGAGGTGGTAGAGGCAGGCACAATAGCATCATTTAAGATGCATCTAGACAGATATATGAACGGGTGGGGAACAGAGGGAAGTAGATCCTTGGAAAATAAGTGACAGGTTTAGATAAAGGATCTGGATCAGCGCAGGCTGGGAGGGCCGAAGGGCCTGTTCCTGTTCTGTAATTTTCTTTGTTCTTTGTTCTTTGTTCTATATCTCCCTCCCTAAAAGGAATGAAGCGTCAGAGCATGGAAGTTTCATTATGAGGTATGCAAGACATAAATCACACACATATTTCCATTCATCCATCGCCACTATATAAATTTCCTTCAAAGTCTCCACATTGATCACTAGTCAGCTCTTAAACCCATGACAAAGCATCACATTATCCTTTCTGGGGATGTGTACAATTTAATATTGAACTGTTGTAAGAATAAACTGCAATGGAATAATCTTGCATCCTGAGTTTTAACTTTTTCTATAATTGCAAGCAGATTACAAGACCTTAGGACCATAAGATATAAGACCATTCGATCATGGTTATATGTTTCTCATCCCCAATCTCCTGCCTTCTGCCCGTAACCCCTGATCCCCGTATAAATCAAGAACCGATCTATTTTTGTCTTAAAGACACTCAGTGACTTTGTCTCCACAACCTTCTGCGGAAATGAGTTGCACAGACTCATTACCCTCTGGCTGAAGAAATTCTTCCTCATCTCAATTTTCAAGGGTCATCCCTTCAGTCTGAGGCTGTGCCCTCGAGTTATAATCTCTCCTACTGATGGAAACATATTCCCCACATCCACTCTATGGAGGCCCCTCAGTATTCTGTAAGTTTCAATGAAGTTCCACCCTCATCCTTCTGAACTCCATTGAGTACAGACTCAGAATTTCTCAACTGCTTCTGGTATGACAAGCCTTTCATTCCCAGGATCATTGGAGGGCTGTGACTAGTGGTGTTCTGCAGGGATCAGTGCTGGGACCTTTGCTGTTCGTAGTACATATAAATGATTTGGAGGAAAATGTAACTGGCCTGATTAGTATGTTGCAGATGACACAAAGGTTGGTGGAATTGCGGATCGCGATGAGGACTGTCAGAGGATACAGCGGGATTTAGATTGTTTGGAGACTTGGGCAGAGAGATGGCAGATGGAGTTTAATCCGGACAAACGTGAGGTACTGTATTTTGGAAGGTCTAATGCAGGTAGGGAATATACAGTGAATGATAGAGCCCTCAAGAGTATTGAAAGTCAGAGAGATCTAGGTGTACAGGTCCACAGGTCACTGAAAGGGGTAACACAGGTGGAGAAGGTAGTCAAGAAGGCATACGGCATGCTTGCCTTCATTGGCCGGGGCATTGAGTATAAGAATTGGCAAGTCATGTTGCAGCTGTATAGGACCTTAGTTAGGCCACACTTGGAGTATAGTGCTCAATTCTGGTCGCCACACTACCAGAAGGAAGTGGAGGCTTTAGAGAGAGTGCAGAAGAGATTTACCAGGATGTTGCCTGGTATGGACGGCATTAGCTATGAGGAGCGGTTGAATAAACTCGGTTTGTTCTCACTGGAACGACGGAGGTTGAGGGGTAACCTGATAGAGGTCTACAAAATTATGAGGGGCATAGACAGAGTGGATAGTCAGAGGTTTTTTCCCAGGGTAGAGGGGTCAATTACTAGGGGGCATAGGTTTAAGGTGCGAGGGGCAAGATTTGGAGGAGATGTACGAGGCAGGTTTTTTACACAGAGGGTAGTGGGTGCCTGGAACTCGCTGCCGGAGGAGGTGGTGGAAGCAGGGACGATAGTGACATTTAAGGGGCATCTTGGCAAATACATGAATAGGATGGGAATAGAGGGATACAGACCCAGGAAGTGTAGAAGATTTTAGTTTAGATGGGCAGCATGGTCGGCGCAGGCTTGGAGGGCTGAAGGGCCTGTCCCTGTGCTGTACATTTCTTTGTTCTTTGTTCTTGTTCATTCCTGGGCCCCCTCCAAGGCCCCTCCTCTGGACCCCTTCCAAGGCCAGCTCATCCTACCTTAGATAAGGAGGGGAAAACTTATTCAAATCACAATATTCAAATAGGGTCTGACCAGAGCCTTATACAGCCTTAGCAGGACATGCCTGCTCTTGTATTCTAGCCCTCTCGAAATGAATGCTAACATTGCATTTGCCTTCCTAACGGCCAACTGAACCTGTATGTTAACCTTAAGAGAATACTGAACGAGGACTCCGAAGTCCCTTTGTGCTTCAGATTCCCAAAACCTTTCCCCCTTTAGAAAATAGTCTATGCCTCTATTCTTCCGAACAAAGTGCATAACCTCACATTTTCCACATCGTATTCCATCTGCCACTTCTTTGCCCAATCTCCTTGTCTGTCCAAGGGTTTCTACAGCCTCCCCATTTCCTCAACGCTATCTGTGCCTCTACATATCCTGTACGAGCCTCCCCGAACAGGCGCCAGAATGTGGCAACTAGGAGGTTTTCACAGTAACTTCGTTTGAAGCCTACTTGTGACAATAAGCGATTTTCATTTCATTTTCATATCTCTGCATCATTGAAAAGTTAGCAAAATGCCCTCAGCTCCTTCCTCCAGATCGTTAATTTATATTGTGAATAGCTGTGGTCCCAACACTGATCCCTGCGGAAGGCCACTAGTCACCCACTGCCATCCTGAAAAATACCCCTTTATCCCCACTCTGCTTTTTGCAAGTCAACAATCCTCTATCCATGCCAGTACCTTGTCCCTTGTCCCTAACACCATGGACTCCTACTATGGTCTGTACAAGCTTTGTTTATTGTCCTGCCGGACATATACTTCAAAATACTGAAGGACTAGTACCAATGTTGAGGCTCCCTTTTCAATGATGGAATGCTTTCTTTGGCACAGACTTAGTTTAAAAAAAAAACGATTCCACTGGCCTCTCTATTCCTGAACATCTTGTAGTCGCGCTGCCCTACCCTCTGCCACTGCTATCTGTGGCCACTTTAAATGGTCTGGAAAAGATCTGGGGTGGCCAACACGGGTTCACCCACTAACATGGCTCTCAATCTCCCAACTCACATTGACGTTCTGTGGATCACAACGTATACGCTTGTTTCCGCAACATTTCCAACATGCGCTGTATTTCACTCTCTAACTGAACCAGTCACTATGGTTTTAGTCGTGACGGATGGAGATATATTAGCTCAGAGTTTCCTATGTCTACATCATGACGAATTAATGTCGTGCATCCTGACGTTTCCCTGCAAATCTGTCGATCTTTTTTCAGTATCTTTATTAGATCTTCTCTCTTCTTCTTCTTCATTTAGGTTTGCATCTTTGGTTTTCGGACTCCTTATAACATCTTCAAACAGTGCCTTGTTTTCACTCTCTCCTTCAAAATCAAAGACAACATAAGACCATAAGACATAGGAGCAGAATTAGGCCACTTGGCCCATTGAATCTGCTCCGCCATTCAATCATGGCTGATATGTTTCTCATCCCCATTCTCCTGCCTTCTCCCCATAACCCCGAATCCCCTTATCGATCAAAAACCTATCTATCTCGGTCTTAAAGGCACTCAGTGAATTGGCCTCCATAGCCTTCTGCGGCAAAGAGTTCCACAGATTGACCACCCTATGGCTGAAGAAATTCCTCTTCATCTCTGTTTTAAAGGATCTTTCCTTTAGTCTGAGATTGTGTCCTCTGCTTCTAGTTTTGCCTCCAAGTTGAAACATCCTCTCCGCGTCCACTCTATCCAGGCCTCGCAGTAACCTGTAAGTTTTAATAAGTTCCCCCCTCATCCTTCTAAACTCCAACGAGTACAGACCCAGAGTCCTCAACCATTCCTCATATGACCAGCTCTTCATTCCAGAGATCATTCTTGTGAACCACCTCTGGGCCTTTTCCAAGACCAGCACATCCTTCCTGAGATACGGGGCCCAAATCTAATCACAATACTCCAAATGGGGTCTGACCAGAGTTATACAGCCTCAGAAGTACATTCCTGGTCTTGTATTCTAGCATCAGCTATTCAGAATGAGGACAGCAATGACTGTGAAATGACACCAAGTAAACAGCTGATTAACCCACCTCCTTTTAAAGGCACACAGTACCTCTTCAAGCTAAAGGGAGAAAATAGCAAAGGAGATGAAATAATTAGTGATCAATTTCTATTGAAAATGAAGAATAAGGTGGTTGAAGACCCATGCAGGAATTCTGCAACCACATCTGTGAATGAAAAACAAAAAGTTCATGGAACCAACAATGTGCTATCCTCTGATCCTCATAATGATGTGAAAGGTAGTTGCAGGCCATCACCATTTAAAGGAACAATATCTCTTCAATTCAACACACCCACCATGGACACGTTTAGCCACAGGCTGCAACTTGGTATGTCTGAAAGTTAAGAAGAAAAGTTTGAATCCGGAAAGCACTAATTTTATCAGTCCATGTTACGAAATGGAGCTAAAAGCTGTGATCACGAAAACTTCAATGAAGAGGTAAAAGCTGTAAAATAAAGAATGGTGCACATAAAGCCAACCAGCTCTGTTAAGGTTGAACCCTTAGCTTTAGCTGTCACTGAAAGTAACCATGTGAAGGAAAAGAAAGAATGCAAAGTTGGAGGGGTTAAAACATGTTTATTGATTAAAAATGAACCAAACATTTCTCTCAGCATTGACAATACTGCTTGTAGTTTGGCTGTAGAAGATCCTCGAAATTTGGATAAACATTGATTGGACAATCAGAAAAGACTGGCTGCATTAAACAAGAGACAGAAAGAGACAGAAATGCAGACAAAACTCATTCAGGGGCCCTTTGGACAGTCCCAAACCTGACAAATTGGATTCAGAACTCTTGTCTGAATCTCCATCACTTTTATTACTATTAAGGGCTAGGGTTTAGAGAACACCAAAGTATATCATGGGGTTCACCTGACCCACAACTTTTAATAGATTTTGGTTATGGGGAGCACAAGGGCCCACTTTACAGGTGTGATGCAACAGAGATCTAAAGTATTTTTAAACAAAAACAATGTTTATTCTATGAATCCAGTTAACATTTTATAAACACACAGTAAACATCTCATCAACTACCAACACTGATACCCCTCCCCCCCAAAGATACAGTACTCTATAGGTAACCCGTAGTAACTTTCCTAACAATATCCATAAGTCAAAGACCTTTTAACAAAGACAGTAAGTTTGCATTCCATTCAGAAACAGGTATTACTTAGAAATCATCAAGTGATCTGGAGACATCCTTTAGCATGAAGAGTGAGACCAAAATGCACCTCCTTGATTTGAATGCAGTTCTCCAACTGAAAACGGAACTAAAACTCAGAGCCAAAAACAAATTCCAGCTCAAAATAAAAGTAAAAAGCAGAGCCAAAAGCCCAGCTCCACCCACTCAATGACATCACTGCAGCCACTTGAGAAAACAAACATTTCTTAAAGTGATATTCCCATGATATTACTATTAGATTCAAACTCCTCTTTCTTAGGATCACCTTCAGTCTTGGGAGTTCACGGAATCTCCTTTTCTACCAGATTTTCACTTTGAGAAACTTCTGTGTGGAATCACACTCATAGAGATAATTACGTCAGTGTCAGCAGAATCAGATTCACTATCATTGTCATTTAATCTGTGATTAATGTCTTTCAACATTTCTTTCTTTGAGTAATTTAGTGTCCAATGAGTTTTCCGAATTCCCAAATGTCCTAAAATTGGTATCTCATGCGCTATCCGCAGTACTTCCCTTGGACTCTCTGTAATCACGGGTGAATCTACAACCTTTACTCCTGCCAAATCTTTCCCCAAAATTAGGTCTAAACCTTCCACTGGTATCTTCTTAACCCCTCTGACAACTACTGGACCTGACACTAAATCACACTCCAATGTACTTCATGCAATGGAACTGGGATATAATCTCCACCTATCTCATTCACTAATGCCTGAGCTTTCATTGAACTCTCTGAAGGGAAACCCAAACCTTTCTCCAGTAAGAGAGTTTGTGTAGCACCTGTGTCCCTCAAAATAGTTCTGGCTTTGGTTACATCAGTTGATGAAAGTGGGGTGATCTTCACCTTAGACAAAAACCCTGTATATCTCTCATCTGCCTCATTCAATACACCTGCTCCCACAGGAATGTTTACCTCAGGTCGCCTCAGTCCAGTTAGAGCTACAGTCTGCCCTGTAGTACTGTCCACTTTTATTCCCTTTTCAGAATCCTCCTTATGAACTCCAACAAGTCCCATGTGCTTTCCTTCCAACGTGCCGAACGAACGTGTCCCACCTTAGTAAAATGGTAGCACCTCGGCCTTTGAGTCTCACCTTCATCCTCAGTACCTTCCTTTCTGGTCTCAGGAAGAGATCTCAGAGCATTCCCAGCAATCCATTCCTTTCCCTAGCTACCTGCTTTCCTTTCATTCTCCTACTTTGTATCCTTTTCAAAATTATGGGGGTGACGGAACAAAGATTTCAATTTATGGATCAGCTCAAAATTGTCAGATATGTTTGTTGCTTGCCTAGTGGTCTTCAACATGGATTCTTATCACAGAAGGTGGGGAATTCTTAAATTTTTCTAAGGGAATGACTTCTCTCAGATTTCAACTCCCAATTCTCATTCCCATCTATCAATATCTTTTTGATTAGCCCTTTCAAATTTGGCATATGTCTTTCCTGGCTGTTTCCTTAAGTTCCAAAACCTTTGCCTACATAGAACATAGAACATACAACGCAGAAGCAGGCCATTCGGCCCATCGAGTTCGCACCGACCCACTAAAGCCCTCACTTCCACCCTATCCCCGTAACCCAATAACTCCTCCTAATCTTTTTGGTTACTATGGGAAATTCATCATGGCCAATCCACCTAACCTGCACATCTTTAGACTGTGGGAGGAAACCGGAGCACCCAGAGGAAACCCACGCAGACACGGGGAGAATGTGCAGACTCCGCACAGACAGTGACCCAGCAGGGAATCGAACCTGGGACCCTGGCACTGTGAAGCCACAGTGCTAACCACTTGGGCTACCATGCTTTTTTTTTGCTTAAAGTTAACTGATGCTCAGAGTTGGCGGAGACAATTCAACAAAAAGGCAGGAATAGAAAAGGCAGGAATATGCCTCAGGAACTAATTCATATGCACCCAGAATAGTCTTTTTTTTACCTCATTATAACCCTTAGATGTCCCCTCTGACAGGGAAGCATAAACCTGCACCCGTCCCATCAATTTGCTGTGCATGGGTAACGTCCACTTTTCTTTCGGCCACTCCATTTGGGTTGCTATTTTCTCAAATGCCCTAAAAGAGGCTTCTACTTCTTTTTCTTCAAATTTTGGGAGGGCCCGAATAAAGTGAAACAGATTGCCACTGAGTTCTGTTCTGCGATTAAGCTTCCCTCTAACTCCTGGCAGCTCCCTTTTAATTGCCTTAAGCTGGAACTCTCTCTTTTTTTGCTTTTTCTTCGCTCTCTAATTCTAACCTCCTTGTTTCAATTTCCAATTGAAAAGCTCTATCTTTTTCTTTTTGCTGCATTTCCAATCGTTTCATTTGCAACTGAATTTTAGCTAATTCTGCTTGTTGCCATGACCCAGGCTGTGTTACCGGCATTTCTTTCAAATTTAAACGCTGAGTAATTGCTTCAGTTATCCCTACCTTCCAAGCTTTAGCCGGCACCTCTATTTTTAATTCACCTGTCAATTTGATTAGCTTGTCTTTTTGAAGCTCTTTGAAATAAACCAAAGACAAGTCGTCCACCCGAAGAAAAACCTTAGCAGCTTCCAGAACCATCCCGTTATATTCCAACAAGTTTGGTGTCTATTTTTAATATATACTGTAACCCGAATGTCACCATCTACCGTTCCAAAGAGCCCGGACCCAAGCCCCCTACTTATGTTATGACCCCGTGGGCTAGTGCGCGGTCAATTCCAGCCTCACTTGATCCGGCGTCCCAGTAACAATTGAAATTAATAAATGATTCTTAGAAAAACACTCAAAGTCTTTGGCCCTTGGCTGCCCAATAACTACAGTCACCAGGTTTGCAAATTTAAACACAATTAGTTTTTATTAATAGCAATAACTATGATTAAAAATGCAGCAAATACAACAGGTTAACTATTATCTAACTCCTAAGCCCCCCCCCACTTTAACTCGCCCCCCCCTCACGCACAAAAGACAGGCAAACACAAAGGGGAAAAGAGGGGTGTAAAATAATGATAAAAGTACAAAGGAAAAGAAACTTTGTTTCAGATGGTTGTCTTCTAGCACACATTCCTTCAATTATGGTTTTCAGTTTGAGGTTTCTGCTATCCATCGGCAATGATTTTCACTTTAGATTCATTCAGGTCTCAAGACTTCCCTGCAGGTTCAGATAAACAGCAGATAGGCAGTATTCTGGAGCGAGAGAGAGAGAGAGAGAGTCACTAACAGCTGCTCCTCTCAGCATCCAGGACCAAACCTGTACACAGTACTTTAGATATGGTCTCAGCAATATCCTGGACAACTGCAGCAAAATACACTGGGCGGGATTCTCCGAGCCTCCACGCCGAAATCGTGATCGGCGTGGGGGCGGACAATGGGTCTTGATGCCGAAATCCGGCGCGACGCTGCTCCCGCGATTCTCTGGTCCCTGATCCCGCGGTCTACGCAGCGTGGGTAGGGGGCCATTGACAGAGGCCCCCGTGGCGATTCTCCAAGTGTAACTGGCCGAGTTCCTGATGGCGTGGGTCTCTCATGGTCCCACCCATCGGGAACTCAAGGTGGCGGCTGCGGTGTGGGTCCGCCATGTCACACGGGGCGGCTGCCGCCGTGTGCATGCGCGGACCCCCGACCAGAAGTGCAGGGACCCGTATCGGCAGCCGCAGCTGCGAGGACTACTCCGGTGCCCTGCTAGCCCTCTCCTGGTACGAGAATCACTCTGGACTTTCTTCAGGCAAGTCCCGAGCGATTCACCCGCATTTTGATGCTGGAATGGGGAAATAGCTCCATTATTGGAGAATCCTGCCACCCTACTTTTATATTCCATTCACTTTGTAAAAAAAACCCAGCATTCAATTTGCCTTCCGAATCACTTGCTTCATTTGACCCATAATGGTAACAGTGGGAATGACCTCTTCCTCCTCACCTCAGCCATAAATGTATATTCTTTGGACAGGATTCTCTGCGTGTTCTGTAAAGGTGGAGGGCAACCTGCCAGTGGCCAGCGGTGGGATCTTCTGGTTCTGCCATTGTCAGCGGAGTTTCCCGCTGAACCCATCCTTTGCCATCTGCAAAACACATGGCGGGGGTGCGCTGTTCGTGGAACCATAATATCCTGCCAGGGTGAACGGCCATAAAGTCCCAACCTTTATTTCTGTCTGTTATTGAAAAGAGCTCTCACTTCACTCACTGGCACACCCTGTTCTAACTGATTGCCACTTGTCTTATACTTCTGTATTCCCATGTCTTCACAGAATCACAGAATTTACAGTGCAGAAGGAGGCCATTCAGCCCATCGAGTCTGCACTGGCTCTCTTAGAAAGAGCACCCTACCCAAGCCCACACCTCCACCCTACCCCATTACCCAGTAACCCCACCTGTCCCCATTACCCAGTAACCCCACTCAACACTAAGGGCAATTCTGGACACTAAGGACAATTTAGCATGGCGAATCCACCTAACCCGCACATCTTTGGACAGTGGGAGGAAACCGGAGCACCCGGAGGAAAGCCACGCACACACGGGGAGAACGTGCAGACTCCACACAGACAGTGACCCAAGCCAGGAATCGAACCTGGGACCCTGGAGCTGTGAAGCAATTGTGCTAACCACAATGCTACCGTGCTGCCCACTGTCTTCTATGAGGAATCGTCTTAATATTTCTCATTTATTGTTACGGTTCTTGATCAAACCATGTTTGTGATCAATGTATAACACAGCATCGACCAATATAATACATGTGCCATTTATGATAAGGCTTCCACACAGATAAATCTATATCTAATGTTGTCTAGGAGAGATGCTTGTTCTTAAATGCAATAGAATGTAATATGGTAGCTGGTCGCATCATTCAAAATAGGCTGAATTATTCAGTGTTGTATCTATGTCTATGCAGTGCTTTATTTTTATAAATGACTGCAAACACACTTCTAGAATCTCCATTTATTTAAACTCATGGGAAAACACTTTCTGTGCTGTGTTGTATTATGATGCTCCGTTTTTTTTGTATTTGTGCAAAATGATGTATTAAAGTGTTTTTACAAATGAATATAACTCATCAATCAAGAGGACAAGTTACAGCATAGGAACAACGTAGTAAGATAATGATTGATACCTTGGATTGGAACTGAGATTTGAAAAAAAAAGCTGTATGTATGAGATAAAACATTCCTTGTATGTGAGGTGTACAGCATATTTCACCACAGCTTTGAAATCTGATATGTTACAGATAGCAATCACGCTGGCAGTTCTATTGTCTTGTCTCTGGATTGTGAGGCATCTTTGGCAACAACTTCACAACATCTGAACTAAACAGACACTGTATATAAGAAAGGACAACCAAACTATACATGCGAGGCATTTAAGTGCCTTTATTAGTTCATGTCAGGCCTTTAAAATGATATTGAGATTGAAAAACTAAAGCTATTGGAGAAATAAAATAAAGCAATGTCGATAACATTATTTTGTACATTGTTTCGTTATAGGAGGAATATGATGGTCGGTGAAACCTAATTTTAGGTAGCTTTTAATGTTTAAAATGCTAAATGTAGTGCATTCAGTGAAAGGTTCTGCAGCTTAGTACAATTCTGCTCACAAAAGAATGTGTGAAAGCTGACATTATGGGATAGGTTCTCCCCCACCCGCTGCCGGTAGCGGCGTTCCCGATCCGGAGGAGAATCAAGCGTCGGCCTAAAAATGCATTCCACATAGATGTCCCCCCCACAGTTCACTAGAGGGCTCCCTCCCCATGACACAAATCCTGCTCCCGAAGATTCCCCATCAAACCATTCCAGCTCCTCATCGGACACCCCACCAGACCCCCCAACAGTGACTCCCATCAGACACCCAACAGAGATCACTCCCATTAGACCCCACCATCAGACCCCCCATTTAGACCCAACCATCGGACCCGCAACAGAGACCCCAACAAAGGTGACCCCCATCAGATCCTCCCATGAGAGACCTCTTTCTGATCTTCCGCCTCCTCAGGAAGGCAGACAGCATTGTCAGGGACCCCTCACACCCAGGCTAACGCCATCTTGCAGACCCTTCCATCAGGCAAAAGATACAGAAGTCTGAAGACCCTCACATCCAGACATAGGAATAGCTTCTTCCCAACAGCTCCTAGACTCCTCAACGACTCTCCCTTGGACTGATTTGTTCTCTGTAAGAACACTATTCACGATGCCCTATTCTGCTCTTTCTCATGGTATTTGCTTTGTTTGGTCCTTGTTCCGCACTGTAACCAATCACTATTTGTCGATGTACTTTGTCGATTATTCTTTTTGTCTACTATGTACATACTGTGTACGTTCCCTTGGCCGCAGGAAAAGGCTCTTCACTGTACTTCGCTACATGTGACAATAAATTAATCAATCAATTAATCAAAAACAGTCCAGGCAGTACGTTGAAAAATCACTGAATTTTCACTTACCCTTTCCTCACATCTGCTGCCTCAGACAGAAGTGTTCAAAGCAGCAGCTGGTGCAATATCAGAGGATTCCTCGAAAACCCAGTACTATTCAAAGGGCTTGAAATCTCTTGACAGTCTTTGAAATGCAAATCTTCTATTTAATTTCACACGGCAATATATTGTATTGGCCAGTGATTGACAGTTTATTTAGTCCAGAGACAGTTGATTGGTGGACTGTTCAATCATCTTTCCCATCACACTTGAATACATCTCATTACCCTGCTTTGATGCTAACCACCATGTTTATAATCACTCTTGCTATGATTGATATCTCCTCATCACATCAAAGGCAGCTATGTGCATCCTGTTGTGGAAGAGAGCACTTTGCATGGGTGACAAGAATGAATCATTTCTGGGCGCCGCTCTTAGCCCAATGCAAACCAGAAGCAATTCAGCTCTGGCGGGAGAACATGGTCTCCCGGGCAGAGAATCCAGCCCGTGATCTTTTGATGATTAAAAACAATGCCATCAAAAAGAAGTGTAGAAGCTATGTTTTAATGTAAACCTAAAGCTTTGAATAATTCTGTTATTCGGAAATACAGGAACTGTGGGTGGAATTTAATCCAGGTGATGGGGTATTGATTGTGGGCCCCACATTAGTTGTTTTGGGGAAGCATGACATATCAAGCGCCAATCAGGCACTTAGGTGGCCAGCTATGGTCTTCCCTGGAATCAAAGACCCGAGGGTCAGAAATTCTGTTTCTCTGAAAGCTGCTGGCCAATCAGAGGCCAAAATCTCCTCATTGTTGCCAACACCACTAGGGGAGAGATGGTAGCTGCTGACAATGCTTCCACCAGAGACTTAGAATAAGCTAGGGATGCAAGCCCTAGGTCAGTATACGTGGGATAGTTGGTCGTGGGGAGAAAGCTGGCTGGGGGGGCAGAAAGATCAGAATGAGGGCTCTCCCCTTTCTGAATATCGAGCATCTGAAAATATGAGACACCCCTGTATGCCCGCTATTGCGTTTACTTTTTTGGTTTCCTTGTATTAGCTGTCCTTGTTGAATACCAGCAGTGGAGGGATGAAAGTTTGAATTTGTTTCCACCAGCCTTTCAGGTAGTGTCCTCCAGATCATAACAATTTGCTATGGAAAAATCTTTTTTCTTGTGTTGGCTCTGATTTTTTTGCCAGTTGCCTGTGTCCTCTGTATTTGTGACCCTTTTGCCCTAGGAACAGTCTCTCTATTTTTACAGACTTGAAGTGAAGATAGTACGGCACAGTAACACAGTGGTTAGCATTGTTGCTTCACAGCTCCAGGGTTCCAGGTTCGATTCCCGGCTTGGGTCACTGTCTGTGTGGAGTCTGCACGTTCTCCCTGTGTCAGCGTGGGTTTCCTCCAGTTGCTCCAATTTCCTCCCACAAGTCCTGAAAGATGTGCTTGTTAGGTGAATTGGACATTCTGAATTCTCCCTCTGTGTACCTGAACAGGTGTCGGAGTGTGGCGACGAGGGGATTTTCACAGTAACTTCATTGCAGTGTTAATGTAAGCCTACTTGTGACATTATTATTAAATTAAAAGACAGAGAAGATCAGATTAGTGTCATGGAAGATCAAGGAACTCAAAGTGAGAAAGATAGCATACTGGTTAGGTACCAATATTGATGACATAAAGATTATAAAGCCTTCTCCAGATAATTGACAGCTGTCTGCATGCGGTGCTCTCCATACTGTTTCCTTCCTATCACAGTTCACAGGTCATGAAATGCTTCAAGCCATATACAAGAACACTTGCATTGGGGTTTTCTTTTGCAGTACCACAAGGTTCCCTTTGGCCTTTTGCAACCGTCTTTTTGACAACACTGTGAACGCATAAGCAATTTATGAATCACTTTTCATTCTGTCTGTCAGACATTGTAAAAGCGATTGCTGTAAAAGTACAGTGTGCTTTTTGTCGTGTTGGGTGTTCCGATACACAAATGAACCAACACGGTTGTAGATGGTACAACTCTGTTTTATTGTCTTGTACAATAATAACTAATAGCTGCTGGCTGAGGTTTGTGCTTCACCAGCTAACCTGTGGACCCAGCCCTTTCACTATCTTAGTGAGGCACTCAGCACATGGTGTATGCCTGAGTGGCACGCTGTGAGCTCTGTGCTCTGAGCTGTCTCCTGGTGGAATGAGCGGGAACTGTGGTGTTCCCTGTTTTATAGTGCGTGTGCTCTCACTGGTGATTGGCTGCGATGTTGTGTGTGTGTTGGTTGGTCCAACTACCTGTCCATCAGTGTGTGTGCGTGTTTGCACCATAATATGCTAATGTGGATATCATGACATCCCCCTTTTCCCAAGGATACGTGCCTACATGCTAATAAATATTAGTGTGTACTGAGTGCATCTGAGTGTGTGTGCAATATTTGCAACATGTACATGAGGCTAAACTATATACAGAGGAAGGTGTCAGGTGCAACAGAGCAACGAGGTTGTACCAATAACAGAACAAGTGCAATCAACAAACAACGAGAGAGAACTTCTGGAACGACAAGAAAGAAACACGTTAACAGTGCTGTAAAACAATTCAGTGAGTCCAATGTGCTAACAGGCTCATAAGTCAAGTCTATCAGGTGGGCGACGAATTCGGGTTGACCGCCTCAAGAGTGGGTCAGGATCCACCGGCTGAGGAATGGGCCTAGCCACGGGCGAGAGAGGAATAGGCAGAGTGGCAGGAAGCTCAACAAAATAATTGACATCAGGAACAACAGGAGGGCGTGGCACCGGTGCATGATCTTGTAGCGAGCGCAGAAGCAGACGAAGGGCCCGCCGATTACGTCGGTGAATGGAGCCATCAGGCATGCGAACCAGGAACGAGCGGGGAGCCACGTGGCGGAGAACCTCGGCGGTTGCCAACCAGCCACCCTCCGGTAGGTGTATGCAGACGTTGTCTCCAGGCGCCAGGGCAGGAAGATCAGTTGCCCGAGCGTCATGTGCCACCTTCTGCCGAGCACGCTTTTGTTGCATCCTCCACAGTACTGGAGCATGGTCGGGTTCAGGAACATGAATGGACGGCACAGTGGTCCTGAGGGTGCGACCCATCAACAGCTGGGCTGGCGAGAGGCCCGTGGACAGTGGGGCCGAGCGATAGGCCAGCAGGGCTAAACAGAAGTCAGATCCGGCATCAGCAGCCTTGCAGAGGAGCCGCTTCACGATGTGGACGCCCTTTTCCGCCTTGCCATTTGACTGGGGATGTAAAGGACTAGACGTCACGTGTGTGAAGTTGTATGAAGTGGCAAAAGAAGACCATTCTTGGCTCGCAAAACAAGGCCCGTTGTCAGGCATGACGGTGAGCGGAATTCCATGGCGAGCGAAGGTTTCTTTGCATGCCTGGATGACAGCTGATGATGTCATGTCGTGCAGGCGTATGACCTCCGGATAATTTGAAAGATAGTCAATCAGAATGACGTAGTCCCTGCCGAGCGCATCAAAGATGTCCACACCCACCTTCGCCCAGGGGGACGTGACCAACTCATGGGGCTGAAGTGTCTCAGGGGATTGCGCCGGTTGAAACCTTTGGTAGGTGGGGCAGTTGAGCACCATGTTAGCGATGTCGTCGCTGATGCCCGGCCAATACACCGCTTCTCGGGCCCTCCGCCTGCACTTTTCAACTCCAAGATGGCCTTCGTGCAGTTGTTTGAGGACAAGCCGGTGCATGCTGTGTGGGAACACAATCCGGTCCAACTTCAGGAGGACACGATCAATGATGGCCAAGTCGTCCCGGACATTGTAGAATTGTGGGCACTGCCCCTTGAGTCACCCTTCCGTCATGTGGCGCATTACACGCTGTAGAAGGGGGTCAGCCGCAGTCTCATGGCGAATGTGGGCCAGATGTGCGTCAGTAGCCGGCAGATTGGCCGATGTGAAGGCTACTTGTGCGTCGACCTGACAAACGAAACCCCTCCGATTCGGGCGGTGCGCTCACTGCTCTGGACAGAGCATCCGCGATGATGAGTGTGGTGTTGGGTGCTCTGATGCACAGATGAACCAACACAGTTGTATTTGGTACAACTCTATTTTATTTCAACTGCTATGTACAATTCGGTCTGGATACTCTGCACGTGGTGTCTCCCTGAGTGTGTAGTGTAACAGGTCTGTCCTTGTCCTGGTCTCCAGCTAATACTGGCCACCAGGTGTCGTGTTTGTCCTTTTATACTGTCCCTGTCCTTGTCTGTGATTGGTTGTGGTGTTGTGTGTTCTGATTTGTCTGTTGGTGTGTCTATCATGATGTGTGTGTTTGAATATCATGACATCCCCCCTTTTTACAAAGATATGTGCCTACTTGGTTATAAATATAATCGTGTCGTGCGTGCATCTAAGAGTGTGTGTGTGTGTTATTTACAGCATGTGCATACGACGTAACTTCAAAACATGAATGCAAAAAAACTTTGACTAGTGGTCCGGTCAAACGATATCTCGAACAGGTTATAATACAGCAGTGTTTAACGTTTAAATGTATGAACAGTATTATATCTCTAGTCTAATAGGTGTGCGACGAATTCGGGTTGACCGCCTCAAGGGTGGGTCAAGAACCACCGGCTGATGTTCAAGCCTGGCCACGGGTGGCGATGGAAGGGGCATGATCCGTGGCAGCTCCACGACGTCATCCTTGGGAACCAGTGGAGGATCCGGCATGTGTGCACGGCTCAGTAGCGAGCATGGAAGGCGGCGCAAGGCTCGCCGATTGCGCCTACGCACCAATCCATCCGCCATGCATACCAGGAACGAGGTGGAGTCTTTTTTCTTTTTATGTTTGTGGTGGTGCCGCTGGACGGCATCGTGTAGCCGATGGGTCTTTGCCATTGAAGAGGCACCATCACTAATATCATGCAAGGCGATGAATGTGCCAGATGTTGAAGTCGGCCGAGACCGTGCACGCTGGTTCCGGCCACATGCTGTGCTGGAAGGGCGACTCCGCAGAGAAACGTCGAAACATGTCGCCTTGAAGAGAGAATTGCTGCTCGCATCAACGTCTGGCGATGGCGCGAATTGGTGTATCCGTCTTGGACCGCCGGTGCTGGTCTCCACTGCCGATCCAGTGTGACTGCCACGCGATCGATTCCCTGTCGCCGTGGCATCCGCCGTCACCCTGAGCGTGCCATCACCGAGGCCGCGACACTGCCCGTCCGGAGCAAAGTCTGGCGTACGCGAATCAGAGTCGGCGCTTGGCTGCTCCCCATCTGGAGTCCCAACAGGTTCACTGGAGGCAGCCGAGATTCCCTGAAGCTGCACTTCTGGAGTCGGAACATGCAGGAATGCACCGACCAGTGGAGAGGTTCGAGCCATCGAGGGTGGAAGCGGTGTGGTGCCACCGCCGTCATCAGTGGTCCCACCGTGATCGTTGAGTGCCTCTGTACGCACTAGGCGAGGTCTGTCACCTTGCACCTTTTGCATGGGAAGTGGGATGCTGTCGTCACTCGTCTCACATCCCGTGGATAGATCCTTATTAGCAGCTTGCTGTTCACTAGGGTTGGGTGAATTGTCAGAGTTTTCATCTGGTGGTGCACACCATGTCGGTGGACTGTCATTGTCTTGCCGTTGTCCTTCATTTGGGCTTTTCTTCTTTGGAATTTTAAATCTTCCCCCAGACATTGCAGAACCTTGTTTATTACCCTCAAATTCTCCCATATGTATGGCCTCGAATGTAGGATCCAATGTTTCTTTCGACATTGTACTATTTTCCAAAGAACATTCCGTTTCAATTTTCTTCTCAGTTACCTCATATGTATCTTTGTCTAATGTACATGCCTTCATGGTCTCTGGGTCTGATTTTGCTGGGACAGCCATAGTCACAGTCTCTCTTTTACTGTTCTCAATTGCCCACATTATACTCCCCAGACATAACTGCTTAATCTCTGGGGTTAGTGTGGTATAATGGATAATCGGGTCGACCTTATCTGCATCTTCACCATTAGTGGAAAGCGCACTTGGTTCACTTGAAACTGCTGCGGGTTTTAAGTTCTTTATCTGGCTACTCGATGTCGGTGTCCTCAGAATTCTTGCTCCAATGTTCTGCTCATTTATCAGTGGAGTGTGTATAGATTCAATGCAGTTAATGTTCCCCTCAAGGTTTGAAGAGTCATTACTGACTAACTGCTGGTCTCCGAAGTTGGGACTTTGCGGTGTTGTGTTGAAGGGAGACATTTGTCCCTGCTGTAGGTATGATTCAGGTTGTGTTATTTCCATTAACTGAGGATCAATGTCTTGTCCATTTTTTTTATCCGTACTAAAACACTGGCAATTCTCAGTCTGCTCCTTGCAAGTTAAACATACAAGTAATTTCTTTAGCAAATCCTCAGCATCCTTCTGTGACCGTGCAGCATTATTAATCTCTGTTCGGCTATAATGATCCTGAAGGTCAGCGCATAAACCTTTTTCCTTCGGGCTTGGAAGAGGAGATTCCTTTGGCTTGTCTTCAGTTGGGCTTGAACAGTCATCAGCGCTGTGCCCTTCATTGTAGCATGAGAGACCGTCATGGTCATGCTGCTGTGCAGTGGAGCATGGTAGGCTGTTATAGCCTTCTTGCTGTTCACGTGAGCATGGCAGACTTGCATCGTCTGCCGCTGGTTGGTCAGGAGAGGTTGCTAGACCCTCATGGTCTTGTTCCTGCAAGGACTGCGCATCGGAGTCAAGCGTTTCTTTTATCGTGGAGGCTGTCCACGAGCTCTCTGTGGAGGCTTGTGACACTGGAGTCACTTCTTGTTCGTGCAAGGACTGCGCTCTGGAGTCTTGCGTTTCTGCAATTGTGGAGTCTGTCCACGAGCTTGCTGTGGAGGCTTGTGACTCTGGAGTCACTTCTTGTTCGCGCAAGGACTGCGCTCTGGAGTCTTGCGTTCCTTCTATCGTGGAGTCTGTCCACGAGCTCCCTGTGGAGGCTTGTGACTCTGGAGTCACTTCTTGTTCATGCAAGGACTGCGCTCTGGAGTCTTGCATGTCTTCTTTCATAGAGTCGGGAACGCTGAGCGGGACGTGGACCATGCTCTGTGTGGTAGCAGGCCGCTCTCTGTGGGCTTGCACCGCTCCCTGTCTGTTAATTTCAGGCTGCGGCATCATCCTGCACTGATGAGTTGGGACGTCATATTTGCTGGGTTGAAGATCTTCAAATCCGAAAAATGAATCCGCATCTGCGTCGGATTCAATGTGAGGGTCGCCAATGTGCAACATGAAAGGTTCGTCCGAGTCGTAGTCGTCTAGGACCAGGGAGCTGTCATTGGGCTCGCGAGGTCCAGATAAAATGTAAAGATCAGTTTCGAAGTATTCGAGGTCGGAATCATCGGCTTGTGCGTAGGTAACTGCTTGTCGGAGGGTTCTTCGGAGGTTAAATTCATCTCCTGGGTCAATTTGCGGCAATGTGCTGTCATTCCAGGTGAGGGAAGGTTGTTTTACAGCTTTAACAGATTTTTGTTTTTTTGATTTGGGACGTTTCCCTTTTAAATTGGATTTGGGACCTTTCCCCTTTAAATTGGTGCAGTCTGGGGCCTCTGACATCCTGACGCTCGGTATGTAGCACTTAGGAAGCGACTGCGCATGCGCAGATCCCTGTTCCTTTACCGATGGCCGTTTTCATGACTGCGCATGCGCAGCATCTCGCGCATGCGCGAACGAAACTTCCGGTTCTGCGCACTGCTCGCGCAACTGTGCTAGCGTGATACCTTTAGCAAGATGGCCGCCGACCTCTCTCAGACCCGGGATTTCGGCCTCTGGGAATTCGGCCTCTGGGATCCCGGCCACGAGGTGAGTACTGCCATTTTTCTTACCTTTACTTGCCGATTGGAGTGCGTTTTCCTCACAGTACTTGGCGAATTTGTTCAGGACTGCCTGGTAATCGTACCTTTGTTGCCTCCTGAAGAACCTGAACCTTGTGAAGATTTCTTTTGCTCTTGCACCGGCGATGGTGAGGAGAAATTCAATTTTTTCATTATCATCCAGGTCCTCGAGTTCGGCTGCCACCAGGAACAATTCAAAGGCTTGCCGGGATCGCCGCCAGTTTTCACGGAGATCGCCGTGGCACTGGAACGGCTGCGGAACCGGGAGCCAATACATCTTGCCTGGGTACTGCTGGGTGTCTCTGTACACTGAGGTATGCCGGCAGGTATCGATCCACTCCTGTGCCATGTGGTTTTGGGTGCTCTGATGCACAGATGAACCAACACAGTTGTATTTGGTACAACTCTATTTTATTTCAACTGCTATGTACAATTCGGTCTGGATACTCTGCACGTGGTGTCTCCCTGAGTGTGTAGTGTAACAGGTCTGTCTTTGTCCTGGTCTCCAGCTAATACTGGCCACCAGGTTTCATGTTTGTCCTTTTATACTGTCCCTGTCCTTGTCTGTGATTGGTTGTGGTGTTGTGTGTTCTGATTTGTCTGTTGGTGTGTCTATCATGATGTGTGTGTTTGAATATCATGACAATGAAGTCCTTTCCCGGGGTGTAGACAAGGTGGAAGTCGTACCTCCGGAGCTTGAGCAGAATGCGCTGGAGGCGAGGGGTCATATCGTTGAGGTCCTTCTGAATGATGCCGACCAGGGGGCAATGGTCGGTCTCCACAGTGAACTGCGAAAGACCATACACATAATCGTGGAATTTGTCGATGCCGGTCAACAAGCCCAGGCACTCCTTTTCAATCTGCGCATAGCGCTGTTCTGTGAGGGTCATGGCCCGCGAGGCATAGGCGACCGGGGCCCATGATGCGGTGTCGTCCCGTTGCAGGAGAACCGCTCCAATGCCGGACTGGCTGGCGTCAGTCGAGATCTTGGTGTCCCGAGTGGTATCGAAAAACGCCAGTACCGGGGCGGTGGTGAGCTTGACCTTGAGCTCCTCCCATTCACTCTGGTGTGCGGGCAGCCACTGGAATTCCATTATCTTCTTGACCAGGTGGCGAAGAGCCGTTGTGTGGGAGGCAAGGTTGGGAATAAACTTCCCCAGGAAGTTGACCATCCCGAGAAAGCGTATCACTGCCTTCTTGTCTGCCGGCTGCTGCATGGCTGTGATGGCTGCCACTTTGTCGGCATCCGGCTGCACCCCTGACCGGGAGATGTGGTCCCCCAAAAACTTTAGCTCAGTCTGGCTAAAAGAGCACTTGGCTCGGTTGAGGCGCAGGCCCTGATCTCGTATCCGTGCAAAGACACGCTGGAGACGACTGATGTGCTCCTGTGGTGTGGTGGACCAGATGATAACGTCGTCGACATAGACGCGTACCCCTTCGATGCCCTCCAGCATCTGTTCCATGATGCGATGGAACACATAAGAGGCCGAGATGATGCCAAACGGCATCCTATTGTAGCAGTACCTGCCAAATGGAGTGTTGAAAGTGCACAGCTTCCTGCTGGACTGATCCAGTTGAATCTGCCAAAAACCCTTTGAGGCATCAAGCTTGGTGAATATTTTTGCCCAAGCCAACTCGCTCGTGATTTCTTCTCATTTGGGTATGGGGTAGTGTTCCCTCATAATGTTGTTGTTCAGGTCTTTTGGGGCGATGCAGATCCGGAGCTCGCTGGAGGGCTTCTTGATGCATACCATGGAGCTGACCCATGGCGTTGGCTCCATGACCTGGGAAAGCACTCCTTGGTCCTGCTTGAGGCAGTCCTTGAGTGGTGCTGGGACTCTACGAGGTGCGTGAATGACCGGGGTGGCGTCCGGTTTGAGCCGTATTCTGTATGCGTAGGGCAGTGTGCCCATGCCCTCGAAAACCTCCTGGTTGTGCGCGAGGAGTGAGTGGAGCTGCGCCCTAAAGTCTGCATCCGGGAAATCGGACGTGCCTTGTGGAGACAGAGTGTGTACCCGCTGAACGAGGTGGAGGATCTTGCACGCCTGTGCGCCTAACAGAGAGTCCTTCGAGTATCCAACTATTTCAAAAGGCAATGTGGCTTTATGTGAGTTGTGTGTAACCTCGAGCTGGCAGGACCCCGTGGCCGGGATAACGTTTCCATGATAGTCAACCAGCTGACAGTGGGATGGCAGAATTGGTGGTTGAACCTTCAAGGTCTGGAAGGTTGACCATGCAAGGAGATTGGCGGAGGCACCAGTGTCCAAGCGAAATGTGATCGGTGATCGGTTGACCGTTAGGGTGGCACACCACTCATCGCCCAGATCAATGCTGTGCACTGGCATCAGCTGATGGTTCCGACTTAGGGACATCCGGTTCTTGTTTATTACCGCAACGCGGAAGGGTTCCCGGTCGTCGGTATCACAGGTCTTCAGGTTGTCAGGATATGACTCAGTGTATGGGGGCTGAATGGCCCTGCGAGGCTGGCAGAATTGCGGAGAGTTGGCAGGTTGAGCTGCTCGACAGCAGGCAGCGTAGTGGCCCATCTTGCCACAGCGGAGGCATTGTCGCGCTTTGGCCGGACATATCCGCTTTAAGTGTGCGGATCCACAGTTGCCGCACGTCGTGACGTCATGGCGTTCGTTGTGCCAGCGCGCATGCGCGGTGCGGTCCTGAGTAGAGCGCGCCTGCGCATCCCGTCCCTCTGCGTCAATGTCCCCTCTTTAGTTTACCGGTGTCCATCAGGTCACGGGTGTGATAGCAGCAGGTCCTGTGTCTGTCAAGTCTGATTTATGACCTTCTATGACATTTTTGTTAACTTTTAATTTAATCGTATGTACTATCCTCCTTCATAGAACAAAAAGACATAAAAATAGAAGGAGGAGGAGGCCAACAGGCCCGTCCAGCCTGCCTGCCATTCAATATGATCATGGCTGATCAATGCCAGCGTCAACTCCTTTTCTGTGCAATTTCCCCATATCCCTCTATTCCTCAATCTACCAAATATTTATCCACCTCCACTTTAAATATTTCTAATAATCCAGCCTCCACCATCCTCTGGGACAGAGAATTCCAGAGATTCACCACCCACTTCAAGATGAAATGTTAATGCACGTCAGTTTTAAATGACCGACCCTTTATCTTGTAGCTATGTCCCCTTGTTAGAGACTCTTCCACTGGTGAAAACATCTCACCATCTACCCTGTCAAGCCCCCTCAGGATCTTGTTTGAATAAGGTCACCCCTCACTCTTCGAAACAGACCCAGACTATTTTGTCTCTCTTGATAGGACAACCCTCTCATCCCAGGGATTAGCCTGGTGAACCTCCTTTAGACTGCCTCCAATGTTACGATATCCTTTTTTAAAAATAAAATTTTGAGTACCCAATTCATTTTTTCCAATTAAGGGGCAATTTAGCGTGGCCAATCCGCCTAACCTGCACATCTTTGGGTTGTGGGGGCGAAATTCCCGCAAACACGGGAAGAATGTGCAAACTCCACACGGACAGTGACCCAGAGCCGGGATCGAACCTGGGACCTCGGTGCCATAAGGCAGCAGTGCTAACCCACTGCGCCACCGTGCTACCCTAGGATATCCTTTTTTAGGTAAGAGGGCCAAAACTGTATGTAGTATTCCATGGGAGGCATCACCAATACCCTATGTCATTGCAACAAAACCGTCCTATTTTTAAATTCCGACCCCTTTGCAATAAAGATCAAAATGCCTACTTCCTCCTTAACTACTTATTGGACCTGCCTGCTACCTTTTTGTGATTCATGCCCTTGAACACCTAGGTCCCTCTGTACTTCAATTACCTGTTGTACCTCTCCATTTAGATAATAAACCGCCTTTTGATTCCTCCTCCCATAGTGCATGACTTCACACTTCCCCACATTAAACTTCATTTGCCAGGTTTATGCCCAGTCTCCCATACTATCAATATCCCGTTGCGGAATCACAATATCCGCATCACCTATTTTCATATCATCAGAAAATTTGGAAGCCTCACATTCTGTTCCTTCCTCCAGTTCATTAATGCAAATAATGAATAATTGTGGGCCAAGCACTGATCCCTGCGGTACCCGACTAGTTACATCTTTCGACTCTGAAAAGCACCGAGTTATTCCAACTCTCTGTTTCCTCTGTCACAGCCAGTTTTCAATCCATACTAACATACTTCTTCCAATTCCTAGGGTTTTTACTTTATGCACCAAAAACGTATGCTGCACTTGTCAAATGACTTTGGAAATCTAAATACACTACATCTACAGGTTCCCCTCTATCTACTCTCCCTGTTACATCTTCAAAGAATTTGAACAAATTTAGCAAACATGATTTAACTTTCATGAAATCACGTTGACTAGGTTTGATTATCGGTTCCTAAATAACTAGTTACCTCCTCTTTGATTATTGACTCCAGCACCTTGCCAATAATAGATGTTAAGCTAAATAGAACATAGAACATACAGTGCAGAAGGAGGCCATTCGGCTCATCGGGTCTGCACCAACCGACTTAAGTCCTCACTTCCACCCTATCCCCGTAACCCAATAACCCCTCCTAACCCTTTTATTTGGTCACTAAGGGCAATTTATCATGGCCAATCCACCTAGCCTGCACGTCTTTGGACTGTGGGAGGAAACCAGAGCACCCGAAGGAAACCCACACAGACACGGGGAGAACGTGCAGACTCCACACAGACAGTGACCCAGTGGGGAATTGAATCTGGGACCCTGGCACTGTGAAGCCACAGTGCTATCCACTTATGCTACCGTGCTGCCCAAATATCCTATAGTTCCCTGCTTTTTGCCTTTGTCCTTTTTTGAATGAGGGAGTCACATTGGCTGTTTTCCAATCTTCTGATCCCCTTCCAGAATTTAGCAAGTTATGAAAAATTTCAACCAATGGGTCCACTATCTCTGCAGGCACTTCTATTAAAATCCTAGAGTGCAGTTCATCGGGTCCTGGCGGCTTATCCACCTTTAGCCCCTTGAGTGTCTCTAATACTTTATCCCTTGTAATTGGTATTTTTGTAAGTTCTACCATGTGATTTGAAATCAGCTCATCTGATATCTCAAGGATATTTGCAATGTCTTCCACGGTGAAGACTGGTGCAAAAAATGTATTTAGCATATCTGCCATTTGTTTGTTTGCTGTTATTAATTCACCAGCCTCATTCAGTAGAGGCCCCACATTTACCTTTGTTGCCCACTTCTGATTTCTACGACATGCAAGTTTGTTTTTATACTGCATGCAAGTTTTGTCTCAAAATTCATTTTCTCCCTTCTTATGAACTTTTTAGTCTTTTGTTGTTGGTTACTGAAACCTTTTCCGTCCTATGGTCTACCATTATCACTAGCTGCTCTGTACATTCTGCTTTTCAATTTAGCATTATCCTTGACCTCCTTTGTTAACCATGTTTTTTGCCTCTTTCTCATGGAATCTCTCTTTTTGATTGGGATACATTCCTGTTGAGCATTATGGATCAGTTGTTTGAAATGTTCATCTACTGAACTGTATCTTAGCATGATTACCCAGATAGTCTTAGAAAACTCCTCTAACCATTATAATTACACTTATTTAAATGAAAGACACTGGTTATGGAACTATGGTATTCACCCTCAAACTGTATCTGGAATTTTATAATATTGTGGTCACTACCCCTGGGGGTCCATTAACCACAAGGTCCCTTATTAACCCTTCATCATTACACAAAACCAAATCTAAAATAACCTGTTTCTGGTTCCACAACTTACTGCTCTGAAAAGCAATCCCTGATGCTCTCCACAAATTCTTCTTCGATGCTACCCTTGCCGGTTTGGTTTGTCCAATCAATATGCAGATTAAAATCTCTGATGATAATTGCAGTTCCCTTCAAACATGCTCTTGATATTTCCCTATTTATGCTCTGACCTCCTGAGAGGTAATATTTTGGGGGTTTTAGATGCTTGCCTTCCTTCCCCTGCTATTCATGATTTCAACCTAAACCGATTCTACATCACTATCTACAGCCTTTATATTATGACTCAGCACTGCTCTGAAATCTTTCTTGATTAACAGTGCGACCCACCTCCTTTTCCCTTTGGCATGTTCCTTTGGAATGTTATATACCCTGGAATGTTGAGCACCCAGTCCTGGTCACCTTGCAACCGCATTTCTGTAATAGCTAATACATCATACTTCTATGTTGCAATCTGTGCTATTGACTCATCTATCTTGCTGCAAATGCTTCTTGCATTTAGATAAAGAACATATAGCTTTGATTTTTTTACAGTTGATTATAATTTTGGATTTGCTCTGTGTTGCATATTTTTGCCTACGTTTCCTGACCCAGCCTGTCACACTGTGCCAGTCAAGTTCTCCATCACCATCCTGTGTCACAATTTCCTCATATACCCCCGATTTCTTAAACCTTCTGTTCTTGGAACCCTCCTCCTAGTTAGGGCTCTTGTATGAGTCCTTGGAGCAATATAATGTTTTTTTAAAATAAATTTTGAGTACTTAATTCTTTTTTTTCCAATTAAGGGACAATTTAGTGTGGCCAATCCACCTACCCTGCATGTCCTTGGGTTGTGGGAGTGAGAACCACGCAGGCATAGGGAGAATGTGCAGACTCTACACAGACACTGACCCGAGGTGGCTAACCACTGCACCACCGTGCTGCCCCAAACCTGCATTTCTACCTTTAACTTTGACTTCCTAATTTTCCAACCAACTGAAACCTCACTCCCTCTCTTCAGTTTAAAACCCTCTCTATTTCCTTAGTTATACAGTTGTCAAGAACTCTGGTCCCAGCTTGGTTCAGATGTAGGCCATTCCAATGGTCCAGCCCCCACTTTTCCCAGTACTGATGCCAATGTCCCGTGAACTGATGCACACATCTCCCACACTAGCCTTTGAAGCACCTATTCATCTTTTCAATTTTATGTACCCTTTGCCAATTTGCATGTGGCTCAGGTAATAATCCAGAGACTATAACCTTGACGGTTCTGTTCACTCTGTACTGTGGTACTACTGCAACTTATGCTCCAGCACTCCTGCCCTGGCTCGCACCTGCCCCCACGGACCCAATCATTTGTTTCCTCTTGCTCCGCATCACTTTCTGAACCTTGATGTCACTTCAGGAGCTCCGCCTCCGGATTCAGTGAAAGCTTGTTGTCTCTCCAGTTCTCTGTGCGTATATATGCGTGGAAGTGTATCTGCCTGTCTATCACATATACATCATCAGAAAATCGAAACATTTTATTTGTCAACTGTTAGAAGTTACAGATGATAATACATTTCAAATTTCAGCGTGTTTTTGTTGTTTGAAAGTTAACACAAATTACGGTGAGATGAGGGACTCTGCTCTTGTCTGCCCTCACAAGTAGCCCGAATTAGAAAAAGTGCGACCTTCTAAAGTACTTGTTGTAGTGCATGTAAATAAGGCAGCTGATTATTGCACACCGAGTTTCCAGCGAGATGAATGACCAGATAATTTGATCTTTAGATGGTGTTTGCTGAAGGAAAAATGTTAACCATGGCACTAGAATGTTAACACTATTGTCCGATTTTAATGACAATTAGACAATTAGAGGCAGTTTACTTCAACTAATTTGTTCTTTAGACACCGCAATTGGAAGCAATGACCTTTCACTCAGCGTGATGCACTTTCTGAATTGAACAGAACACAAGACTGAAAATATCTTCTTCAGTTCTCTGCCCAAAGCTAAGTCCAACTCACTGTGGTGCGATCTGCCCCATGGGTCGGGCAAGGTTCCAAATCTACCCCAATAGGAATAGAGTTCAAACCCTCTGCTGTTGGCACCAATCTGATCCACATTGGCTTCCCAGTCAACAGAGCAAACCAGCCCCCAAGGACTCTAAGCTGCTGAGGCAACATACACTTTTACATGCATGTTGTAGCCTGGAGCTATGGATGGATGGTGATGGTAGAGGTTCCACTTTCTTTTCTATCACATGGCCGACCAGGAATCTCTCCCACTCTTCGTGACTGCCTTTCGTACATGTTTGCAGGATTCACAAGTTGATAATAAACCTGTTTGCCCACATTAAGAATGCACTTTCCTTGATCATCAAGTCCTGGAGTGGGACATAAACCCGGAGCTGTGACTCAGATGCATGGATACTACCGACTATGCCACACAAGAACTCCACAAAAGCTATTACAGAGGTGTAATCAGTACTTTCCCCTTCTCTATATTTTTAAACTAAACAAAGTTCATGTCATGGCATTAGGGAGTAGAAAGTCATCCTTAGTGCACCCATTTTACAACCATAAAAGTACCGTAGGCATCGGCAATATTAGGAACTGAGGTCCTGGTACCAAGGTGATCTGTTAACCTCTGACCCGATATTGAGTCAGGTATTTTCAGATTATCCAGCCAGATGCTGAGAAGAAGATTTAGGGCGAGGTCTACCGGCCACTTTGCATCTGAAAAGCAGCGCATCACAGCTGGTGGATGCTGGGAGATCCCTCTTCCGGGATCTACCCGGCTCACCGTGCCTTGTGAGATCTAACTCGATCTTGTGAGATGTTGCGATGTGTACCCGCCCATTGTGGGCGAGATCGCTTTCTGGCAAATCTGCACATTAGAATGAGACAGTTTGGAGACGTCGGAAGAACACCATTCAGTGCTGGTCACCAGAAATGGGACCAGATCGAACATCACTTGTGGGTCTCCCACGGGATTAAAGGCCCCAGGTTCTTGCCCTGGATGCCAGGCTAGCACTGCCAAGGTGCCAAACTGGCATTTGTCACACGACGGGGATCGGGACTGGGTGTGCCCTGCATGGGTGAGGGGTGAAGAGGCAGGGGTGAGGACCTCCTTATAGCTGAGTTAGGGCTTGGGGAGCGGTCACCATTTAAAAATGGTGTCCCGATCGCCTCTTGCAATGAGGAGTTCCAGCGAGCGAAGCTCCTCAGTGTAGAAAACAGCACTAAGTGCAGCCTCAGCCATGCATTCCCTGTTGAAGCCCCGGATCTACCCAAATAGCCGTTCGATAGTGTGGTGTTTCCCAATGGAAACACCCGGCTAATGGCGCGCTATGGGACTGTGTTTCCATTCGGGTAGATCGCGCCCTTAGTTTGCTTCTACTGAATTGAAATCAAGAGTGGAAAAGATCCCGCTTTGGTTGAGATTCACCATAAGGTATTGCTTTTGGAGGAGTAGAGGGGGTAAGTGTTACTGTGGAACTAGGAGAAAAATAGGAGTGCTCCCTAACAGTACAATAGTAGCAAAAGTCCCGAGCAGGATTCGCCATCGATCAACGCAGAAATCGTGAAATGAGATTGGGCAGCGGATCGTTTCTGACACTGAAATTGCGGCGGCTGCCGATTTTATGCCAAATCGCAATTCTCCGTCGCCTCGACAGCAGTGTCAATATGTTCCAGAACGCCCATATAGTAAGCACTGTTTGCATATCATTAGCGGCCCCAAACTGGTATTGTCTGGAGCCTCCGCGATGTTCTGCCTCCGATGGGCCACGTTCCCAACGACGCGGTTCACATGGGCTTTTAAAAAAAGAGGGGTTACGGAGAGTGTCCAACAACGCAATAGTTTGCTGACATTTGTACCACTGTCTGTGGGGCTTCTGCCAGGGCCGGGGGGGTGGTGGGGGGGGGGGGTGGTGGAGTAGTGGGGGGTGGCCAGGAGGAAGGCTGTGGGGTCGGGGTAGACAGGCACGGAACGCCATTGCCGCAGCCTGCAAGGCAGCCATGCAGCTGCATACGTGGCTAACAGCGCACTGTGAATTTAGGGTCATGGGTCATATAGGTATCCCCCAGACTACCCCCCATGTACCCTCTGGCCCCAGCCGACCCAGTAACGGTATGGACACGCTCCAGCACAACCAATGCCATCTTGTTGGCTGCAATGAGTGTGTGTGGGGAGTGTAATGTGGATATGCAACTACAGCTTGTCAGCCTCCCGAGTGACAATCATGGCGAATACCGCACCATTTTTCATTGTAATCGAATGTGTTCCACGTGCCGCCGGTGCTAGCCTCTCCACAGTTGCTGAATTGATCCAGGGTCGGCGCCCGTTTTTCTGTCGTGAAAGTCCGCGAATTCTGTGTTGGCATCAACACTTAATCCCAAAAACGGAGAATCTTTGTTGCATTTCTATTGGACCCCATTCATCCTTCCTGTCGGTATTCTCTGATCAGCAGCTCATTCAAACAATGTAAAGAAGGCCAGAGCCTTCTCTTCTGTGCAGCCTCTAGCCTCCTCCTGTTTGATGTGCTTGTTGTCTGCACTCCACTGACTGTGGGTGAAACTTAATGGAGCCCAGTGGAGCGGGCAGGATAGCAAGCAGGCCCAGAGAGCTGTACAGGAGGGAATGCGCCTGATTCTCAATGGCAGGAAACCAGCCCTCATTAAGTTAGCGACAGGAAAGAGCTGACGCGAGAAACTGGTGACAGGATGTGAATTTGGCTCAATAATGTGCCACTTAAATCAAATTATCCCTGAGCCCACATGGAATTAATGGTGGCAAAGGAACTAATGCAGACTTGAATGGAGGTAACGCGTGCTTCTGGAAAGTCACCCAGAAAACCCAGTTGGATTTGCCAGCAGCATATTTGGGGGGGGAGGGGGCAGTCCATTTTTCACGTATACTCAGCGCCCTATCGAGGTACTCGGCAAGGAGAATGGGGGCTCGCTGCCAACTTCTGTCCTTGTATCCAACCCTGTCCCCCCCTCACCTGCAACCTTCTTCCCCTGACATTCATGCCAACCACTTACTGTTCTTTAAGAAGGCCCCAGGATGTTACTGGAAGTAGCCATCACTCCTGGTGACGTTATTGGTACTGGAGAGCTGATACCCTCTGATTGGCTGGCAGTTCTCGGGGATGGGATTTCCATCCTAAAGGGAACTTGATCCAGTGGGAGTCTAGGTCAGTACCTGTTTACCTGGTAATTTTGTTTGGCCCTTGTGAAAGACAATAAAGGGTTCCCATCAGTTCTTCAACCGGTAGGCAGGACTCCTGACTGCCACAACCACTTCCTGCCCTTTGTGTCCTCAAGCAGATGAAAAGTAATTTCTGGACCTAGAAATTTTAGTTACTATGAATAAAATTGTTTGCTAATTATGTTTATCTTAAAGCAATGCAAATGATGTGTGGAAAAAAGGTAGTTAACAGAATACAAAATGCATTGCAACAGGTAAGCTCTAAGATTTCTAACAGGGAACCCCTATCGACATAGACTCAGGGCCAATGATTACAACTGTTCCCATAGGGGGAGCTCTCCATAGCAACACAGAGGCATCATACAAAATTTATCATGGATATTTCATCAAAAAGCAAAAGGTATCTATTTCAAATGTTAATGAGTGATGTTATCTTGTAAATTGTGCCTGTAACACTGTAAAAGGAGTACTACTGTCTAAAAGCTGTCACAAAAGAGGAATGTAAAGAATTTGTCATTTGTTTCCACGGAAACAAGCTGTGTTAGTATTTGAGCACCAGTGACTTGTTGAAGTGTACGCAACACCTTCAGAGAAGAGGGGACAAAATCAAAACAGGAAAAATACATTCTTTCTCATGTTCGACAAGCAATTGTCATCAGGAGGTTGAGACATAGGGTAGGATTTACCACGCAACCCGCTGCATATTACGCGGCAGCAGGAGGCGGTCTGCCATTAGCCGGTGGCGGGATCTTCTGGTAGTGCCGTTGTCAACGGGGTTTCCCGTTGAATGCACCATTCGCTGCGAGGAATCGTGATTTTAAATTACCGGAGAAGATCATGGGAGGAGGAAGGGTGGTTTAAAACCACCAACTGTGTTTTCTGGTCCTGAAGCCTTCTCCAATGTACTCCACTGGACATGATAAGCAAGTTCCGCCGAACACATCTAGAGAGATCGGGGTTCTCTATGCTTTCTCCTGCAACAAGGGAAAGAGCAGATCTATGAGGTAGCGTAATGGCATGTGTTAATCCAATGGATGGAGTGAGTTTGGTGAGACTGATTATCAGGGAGAGATAGGCTTGACAAGGTAGAGTGCAGTGAGAGAGATGAACAAAATGTGAAGCAAGTGATTATCCCACAGATATGCTGAAATTATTTTTAGATTTCTCACTCGATAATCAGGGACTCCAATTCTCATTGTATGAAGTTAATATTGGCCCTACATATCTGACTCTTCTATAAAGGTTATTGCAGAAAAAACTAACTCATGGTGAGGGGGTAGGTTATTACCATGGTCTGAAGATTGACTGGCTTATAAGAAACAGAGTTGGCATAAATGGGTCTTTTTCTGTCTGGCAGGATGTAATGGGTGGTGTGCCACAGGGATCAATGCCAGGATCTCAACTTTTTACAATTTATATCGATGACTTTGATGAGGAGACTGAAAGTATTTTCACTAAATTTGCTGATGACACAAAGGTAGGGAGGAAAGCGAATTGTGGCGGGGATGTAAGGAGGCTACAAATGGGCATTGATAGGTTAAGTGAGTAGGCAAACTATGGGCAAATGGATTATAATGTGGCAAATGTGAAAATGCCCATTTTCGCAGGAAGAATAAAACAATAAGCTAATTGTTGAAATAGTGAGAGATTGCAGAGCTCTGAGGTACAGAGGGCTCTGGGTGTCCTAGTGCATGAATTGCAAAAGGCTGGTACGCAGGTACAGCAAATAATTAGGAAAGCTAATCGAATGCCATTGTTTATTATGAGGGGAGTTGATTATAAAAGTAGGGATGTTATGCTTCAGTTGCAGAGGGCATCGGTAAGACCGGGCGGTGGGATTCTCCGGTAATGGGGCTAAGTGTTGACGGCGTCATAAACGTCGGAGCGTTTTACGACAGTGTCATTTGGCACCTAGGAGCAGTGATCCCGCGCTGCACTGGGGGCCAGCACGGCACTGGAGCGCTTCACGCAGCTCCAGCTGCCGATGCGGGTGCCAGCACGGGCAGCGCGGGTATGCGAATGAGCGCCACGGCCGGTGCGAGTCCGCGCATGCGTGTGGGTTGCCTTCTCCATGCCGGCCCTTGGGCAACATGGCGGAGCCCTACAGGAGCCCGGCGCGGAGGAACATAGGTTCCCCCCCCCCGGGATTAGCCTGCCCGCCGATTGGTAAACTCCGATCACCGGCATGGCCACCGTGGAGGTCCCACCTGAAGTCGGATCTCCCCTCCCCCACTCCAGGACGGCCCCCGCAGCATGAACGCCGAGGTCGCGCCGGGTAGGACCACACGCGAACAATGCCGGCGGGACTCGGCCGAACTCGGTGGGCACTTGGCCTGTCGAGTGCGAAGAATCGCCAGAGGGGGGCTGCGTTGAGCGGCCCCCGACCGCCACGCAGCAACCGCGCCGGCGCCATTGGCGGACCGGCATCAGAGCGGCGTCGCGGGATTCGCGCCCCCACCAAGGATTCTCCGACCCGCATCTGGAGTATTGTGTACAATATTGGTCTCATTATTTAAGGAAAGATGTAAATGCATTAGAAGCAGTTCAGAGAAGGTTTATTATCCTAACACCATGAATGGACAGGTTGTCTTCTGAGGAAAGTCTGGCGAAGTTAGGTTTGTGGTGTAGCCATCTAGGACAGCCACTTCCCGATTACAAAATGGACACTTTGCAAAGATTGCAGACAAAATGGACAATTCTGAGAAAACAAGCAGGTTCAGGGTTTGTCTGTTTATTGGAACCATAGCTCCCAGACAAGACCAAAACTGTAGGCCCATTAGCATACTGATGGCCCATCTCTGGGAACAAAAGAGTAACCAATACGAAGGCAGACACCGCAGCGCCAGAGGAGACCCAAACAAAGCAGGCCAACGGCCACCTAGGACACGCCCAGCCATCAGGGCACCCACCCCTTTAATGGATGAAATCGATAGGAACGATCGAGAAACGGCCCAATTGATTGGGGCCAAATTCAAGGCACGCCCAAAAGAGCGCGAAGCCCCTTTGGATATAAGAAGGAGCCCCCAAGAGAGAATCGTTCTCTTGGACCCGGCTCTCACCGAGGAGAGACCTGTCCACCAGCTGCACCAGAAGCAAGTAAGTCCAAGGTCAACGCACGCTACCAGACAGACGACCTTAGCTGTTATCCCGTACCAGTTCGACCCCAGCAGCCTCAGAACCAAATAACGGCATTGTTCCTCTGACTGAGTGGGCGCCCGAAGCTAAGTATAGGCTTTAGCAGTAGTGATAGTTTAGTCTGGAGAGTTTCGTGCATGAGTATATTTAACTGTGTGTGTAAATTAATAAGCATTTGACTTTGAACTAACTAACTGGTGTATCGAGTCTTTGATCAGTATTCGGTTTGAAATTTGTGGCGGTATCGAAAGATACCTGGTGAGTCTACAGCAAACGTAATTAGAATTAAGGAAGGCGACCATATTGACAGCCTTATTCAGAGCCAATGAAAGAAATAAACATTTGGCAACATTTACTGGTGACCTCTGACGGAATTGGACCTAGAAGTGGCCTAGTCACTCCGAGAGAACCCAAATTTGAATTGGAATCCAATTGGAAACAGAAAAACCACAAGTGTGAGAACGATACTGATCAAACCTTCAAGATTCGGAAGTGTGTTAATGCATGCGTACTAACAGGGATGTAAGGTAAACCTGAGAGATTTTGCTGCGTAAAACTGTCGGGAGTTTTGTAGGCCGGAAAATAGCGTAAGCTGTACCTGTGTTTACATCACAACTTTATCACCCCCTGTTCCAAATTCAGTAGAGAACCCAGAGATAGAGAGAAAATGGCAATGAAGGCAATGGAACGCCTTTTGAACCCCCAAGAATTCGAGGTTGCAGTGACCAGTAGAGGAGGATAGTGTCCCGTATGGGAAGAAGAGATCAGAAAATATCTCAAAGGGAAAGGATGGCCCCTTTGGAGTGAATTCTGCGCCAATGACGGAACAGGTCCGGGGAGTATAGGACATACTTGGTGGGAGAACCTGTCAGAGATCCACAAAAAGAGCTTAGGGAAAGCTCGCAAGCCGATGGCAATCGTGTCCTGCTTGGCACAATTGCAAGGCACAGAGGAGGTCGTTAGGATGCTCCGTAGAGAGATTGAGGCGAGAGACAGAAATAGTGCGGGAGATGTGAGCGAATTTGAGAAGGAGAGTAAGGAGTTAAGAGAAAAGTTAGCAGCGAGGGACAGAGTGGTGGATGATACCAAGAGGGCACACCAGTCTTGTCTCGCCCATTTGAGTAGTTTTCAGACCCAGTACGATAAGGCCTACCAGGACACGCAACGTGCGGTCTTGGTAAGACAAAAAACCGAGCAACAGGTAGAGAAATTGCAGAAGCAGTGCAATGATTTAAAAGCAGCCCTACGAGCACTCCACACTTCCACGACGGAACACGCAAAGTGCCGGAAGCAAATTGCAGAATTGCAATCTCTGCTTTCTGTCCAGAATGGGTTTCAAAGTACGTTTGGACCCCAGTTAGACCAGGAAAATGGCCCCGATTGGCAGGAGTTAAATGAAACTGCCCACAGATACGTACATGGGACATGTATGCAAGAAAAACCACAAAAAAGGAAAGCACCCCAACCCCCGACTGAACAGGCAGAACACTCTCACATGAACCCTGTAACCACACACCACAGGGCCGCAGCAGATTTCCTATACAGATTTCCTATACACAACCCTGTTAACCGTGACCCAATTACGGGACGCATGTGGAAAATTACACCGTTCCTTCCCACATCAGACCCCCACCAGTTTTTTGCTAGAGTTAAACAGCAGGCTACCATGTACGGCCTGGATGAAAAGGAGCAAGTGAAGCTCACAGTTTTAAGCCTCGACCCTTCAGTCATGGCAGCCCTTCCCGACCCATAGAATGTAGGAGGAGGCATACTCCAAGAAATGCACACAGCAACCCTGGATGCGATCGGCTATAACAGAGGAGACCCCGTAGAAGGCCTAAACAAGTGTAGGCAAAAGAAAACAGAGCACGCCACAGCGTTTGCTGGACGCTTGTGGATACATTTCACAGCAGCATTTGGAGAGTTAGCCCACGGATAATATGGCCAAATGGACTTGAATCCCAGTCTCAATGCGACAGAGGCAGGACAGAGAGCTTGCGCAAATTACGACCCCTCAGCCGAGGCGCACAACGAGAAATGGGTTTTGAAGAGATTGTCCCGCCCTTGGGAACAATCCATCCAAGGCAAAACCGCATTTGCAAAACCAGAGGAAGAGCAGGCAGACATGCATCCAGTTAGGACGCACCAGAACCCCGCATGGGTAAATGAGGACAGGAACAGCCCACCGCAGCCTAAATCCCAGGAATGCTACAACTGTGGACAATTAGGACACTATGCACGAGAGTGCAATGCACCCCAAAATCAGCAGAAAAACCAACAGACAGGCACGCTAAATAAGAATAGGGCAAAGCCAATCCATAGTGTTAGTGCCCGTTCAGTGAACGCAGACATGGACGGCACCGACTGACGGTGTTCGGGCACCCAAACTTGGATCTGCGACACCCGTTGGGGCAAGTCCGGTAGACCGGTAATAGCAGGCAAAGTCCGGGGACTCCCTGTAGAATTTCTTTGGGACACAGGAGGGTCCCGCACCACGCCCAATTCCTCCACAATGTATCAACGAGACATGTGGCCCACAACAGACACCATCACACTCAGCGGCTTTACAGGTAATTTACAACAAGGACATATCACAACCCCTGTAGCGATACAAATAGGGAACATTACGACTAAACACCCCGTAGCTTTGGTCGATCTACCCCAGACAGCTGAACACATCCTAGGAATCGATTTTATGAGCTCCCACAACCTCTCTTTTGATCCGGTTAATAAATGTGTATGGAGAATGGCAAAGGCAGCACGAGCCTCCGCCACGCTCACAGTTGGAGAGTATGCAGACAGAATCAGTGCAGCAGGAGCCATTAGTCAGGCCAAATAGGTTAGGGAAGTCCTGCAGCAACACAAAGCAGCATTTGCACAGCACAAGCACGACTGTGGCAAAATAGCTGGCTTGGTGAACCTTACAGGTCCCGACCCCAGACCCCAAAAGCAGTATGGTTTTCCACAAGAAGCAGAGGGAGAGATCTCCAAAGTAATAGCGAGTCTGCTTGATCAAGGTGTCCTCAGATCAGTAGCCTCCACCAACAACGCACCAATTTGGCCCGTCAGGAAACCCGTTGGATCAAGGCGACTGACCATTGATTACCAGGAACTGTACAAAGTAACCCCAGTAGCAGCCCCCACTGTAGCCACGAGTCCCGAGATCATTCTCAAACAGGGACACCAGTCAACATTTTTTTCGGTTTTGGACATTAGCAACGGCTTTTGGTCCATTCCATTGGATAAAACGTGCCAGTACAAATTTGCCTTTACATTCCACGGACAACAATATACGTGGACGTGCCTTCCACAAGGCGTCCACAACTCCCCCTCCATTTTCCACCGACAGCTGGCAAATGGACTAGCAAAATTTTCCCGCTCCGATTGTCTGATACAGTATGTAGATGACTTGCTACTACAGACAGGCACAAAGGGAGAGCACATTTCACTTCTCGCCGAACTCCTAAAACAGATTGGATGTAAAGTCAACCCCAAGAAGGCCCAGATTTTTCTGGAAAAAGTGATTTACTTGGGTACAGTAATCACTCATGGTAAACGCGAGATCGAGCAAAAGAGAATTGACTCGATCATCAAATTGCCCCTTCCCCATAATGTCTCAGCCCTCCGGTCATTTTTAGGACTGGTTGGCTACTGCCGAAACCATATCGACAGTTTTGTCACAAAAGCAGCGCCCCTATCCGAACTTCTCAAGAAGCAAGCACCTTGAGAATGGCTTCCACAGCACACGGATGCCATGGATACTTTAAAGAGAGCCCTCAGCACAGCCCCCGCGTTACAGGTCCCAGATCCACTTTCACCGTACGCAATTGAACTTGCAAGCACCGACCGAACCCTGTCGGCCATGCTCCTCCAGGAACGCCATGACCAATTACGCCCGTGGCATACGCCTCACACGTGTTAGATCCTGTCAAGCAAGGATTTTCTGCCTGCGAAAGGCACCTGCTCGCAGTTTTTTGGACAGTACAGTACTTTGCCTACATTACAGGACTCAACCCCATCACCATTCTCACTGAACACACCCCAACACAGCTATTATTAGACGGTCGACTTAAAGATGCCACAGTCAGCCAAATCCGCGCAGCCCGTTGGACCCTTCTTTTACAGGGACGGGACATTACAGTCAAAAGAACAAAGACCCACATTTTCCTAGCCGACAATTTGCAGGTACCCCACATGAGTGTGACATCATCAACACATAACATAACACAGGCCCATTTATACCTAAGTCAGCTCCCAGAAAAGCAGGTAATACACCCCAGAGACCCCAGCCCACAGACACGTGCGCACCCCTGAAAATTTATGTGGATGGCTCCTCCACAATTTTGAATGGAAAGAAAATCACCGGTTGCGGCATTTATGTCGAGGATGCGCAGGGACGCGCCCTTGACGAGACTTCATTAAAGTTTCCAGGACATCTAGGCTCGCAGGCAGCAGAACAGGCAGCCATAGCTCACATTGTTGATCACCCCGACTCGTTTCCGACCCCAGCAGACATATATTCAGACAGTTTATATGTCTGCAATAGTTTAACGGAATTCCTACCCCTGTGGGAAACTAGAGGATTTGTTTCCGCAGATGGAAAGCCCCTACCCTCAGCCCCATTACTCTGGCATATCCTAGAGACAGCTAAAGATAGGAAATACGGTATAATTAAAGTTCGCAGTCATCATCGTTTTTCCCCTCCTGGTAATGTTAAAGCAGATGCCCTAGTGAAGGCAGGTTCCGGACATGGTTACTTTTGGAACCCCCCGAGAGCACCACAGTACACGCGGTCCAGGTCTCACAGACCAACATTTAGGATCTAGCGAAAGCCCAAAAGGAAGATGAAAAGCTCAGGGAAGTTTTAAAAGGAACCTTCCTAGCCCCGTACAATAAGTTTAAGGATGCAATAACCACACATGATGGTGTGATTTTGAAAGACGGCATTTATGTAGTTCCCAGCTATGACAGGAACCAGATTATTTGTCAGTTCCATGACAATCATGGACACCAAGGCATTGAACCCACCCTAACCCACCTCAGACCTCTCTGCTGGTGGCCTGATTTAAAAGCCGATGTAACCCATTACGTTGAAAATTGCTTGATCTGTGAACAGAACAATCCGGACAGATAAGCAAGAAAGGCTCAGCTTAGTCACACCCGCCCCGTTAATGGCCCCTGGAGCAATTTGCAGATAGATTACATAGGACCCCTACCCCCCTGCAGAAATGGTTTTAAGTATGTGTTGGTGGTCATCGACACCTTCACAAAATGGGTGGAAGCTTTTCCATCCGGGAAGAATACGGCCAAAATAACAGCTAACATCCTAACACAGCACATTTTTACAAGATGGGGCCTCCCACGCAGTTTGGATTCCGATCAAGGCTCCCAATTTACAGAGAATAATGAAGAACGTCCTCACAATTTTCGGAATGAGGCAGAAGTTTCACATTGTATATCACATTACTCTCAGGAAAATGATGCAACAGAACAACAGCACCTGGGATTCAGTTCTCCCATTTGCTTTAATGTTCTTAAAAAACACGGTATCCACATCTACAGGATATACCCCCCACACCCTCATGACCGGATGCCCCATGAAAGGGACAGAGTATTTATTAGGACTGGATTTGGCCAGCCCCGCAGTCACCACCCTCACACATGAACATGCTGTACAGCAGCTTATTGAGAATATAAAGGCAGCCCAGCTCGCAGCAGCTGTGAGACTTGGGACCAGGAGGAAACAAAGCAAAGCTTGTTTCGATAAAACGATACACGCCACCGAGTTTGTTGTAGGGCAGCAAGTGATGCTTTCCCTATACAACCCGAGTTCATTCCTTTCCCCCAAATTTTCTGGACCGTACTCCATTTCGGACAAAGTCAGCCCCTCGGTATACAAGATCACATATCCCAACGGCAAGTCTGCGTGGTTTCACATAAACCAGCTTAAGACTTATGGCTCGCAGAACAACCATGCACACCACATCTCGCTTGCAGCTGCAGATGAACACGCCCCACCCACAGATGATGCATTCCTACCCTCCCCCAGCCAGTCCAGTCCGTCCTCAGACACATAAAGAACAAAGAACAAAGAACAAAGAAATGTACAGCACAGGAACAGGCCCTTCGGCACTCCAAGCCCGTGCCGACCATACTGCCCGACTAAACTACAATCTTCTACACTTCCTGGGTCCGTATCCTTCTATTCCCATCCTATTCATATATTTGTCAAGATGCCCCTTAAATGTCCCTATCGTCCCTGCTTCCACTACCTCCTCCGGTAGTGAGTTCCAGGCACCCACTACCCTCTGCGTAAAAAACTTGCCTCGTACATCTACTCTAAACTTTGCCCCTCTCACCTTAAACCTATGCCCCCTAGTAATTGACCCCTCTACCCTGGGGAAAAGCCTCTGACTATCCACTCTGTCTATGCCCCTCATAATTTTGTATACCTCTATCGGGTCGCCCCTCAACCTCCTTCGTTCCAGTGAGAACAAACCGAGTTTATTCAATCGCTCCTCATAGCTTATGCCCTCCATACCAGGCAACATTCTGGTAAATCTCTTCTGCACCCTCTCTAAAGCCTCCACATCCTTCTGGTAGTGTGGCGACCAGAATTGAACACTATACTCCAAGTGTGGCCTAACTAAGGTTCTATACAGCTGCAACATGACTTGCCAATTCTTATACTCAATGCCCCGGCCAATGAAGGCAAGCATGCCGTATGCCTTCTTGACTACCTTCTCCACCTGTGTAGCCCCTTTCAGTGATCTGTGGACCTGTACTCCTAGATCTCTTTGACTTTCAATACTCTTGAGGGTTCTACCATTCACTGTATATTCCCTACCTGCATTAGCCCTTCCAAAATGCATTACCTCACATTTGTCCAGGTTAAACTCCATCTGCCATCTCTCCGCCCAAGTCTCCAGACAATCTAAATCCTGCTGTATCCTCAGACAGTCCTCATCGCTATCCGCAATTCCACCAACCTTTGTGTCGTTTGCAAACTTACTAATCAGACCAGTTACATTTTCCTCCAAATCATTTATATATACTACAAAGAGCAAAGGTCCCAGCACTGATCCCTGTGGAACACCACTGGTCACAGCCCTCCAATTAGAAAAGCATCCCTCCATTGCTACCCTCTGCCTTCTATGGCCTAGCCAGTTCTGTATCCACCTTGCCAGTTCACCCCTGATCCCGTGTAACTTCACCTTTTGTACTAGTCTACCATGAGGGACCTTGTCAAAGGCCTTACTGAAGTCCATATAGACAACATCTACTGCCCTACCTGCATCAATCATCTTAGTGACCTCCTCGAAAAACTCTATCAAGTTAGTGAGACACGACCTCCCCTTCACAAAACCGTGCTGCCTCTCACTAATACGTCCATTTGCTTCCAAATGGGAGTAGATCCTGTCTCGAAGAATTCTCTCCAGTAATTTCCCTACCACTGAAGTAAGGCTCACCGGCCTGTAGTTCCCGGGATTATCCCTGCCACCCTTCTTAAACAGAGGAACAACATTGGCTATTCTCCAGTCCTCCGGGACATCCCCTGAAGACAGCGACGATCCAAAGATTTCTGTCAAGGCCTCAGCAATTTCCTCTCCAGCCTCCTTCAGTATTCTGGGGTAGATCCCATCCGGCCCTGGGGACTTATCTACCTTAATATTTTTTAAGACACCCAACACCTCGTCTTTTTGGATCACAATGTGACCCAGGCTATCTACACCCCCTTCTCCAGACTCAACATCTACCAATTCCTTCTCTTTGGTGAATACTGATGCAAAGTATTCATTTAGTACCTCGCTCATTTCCTCTGGCTCCACACATAGATTCCCTTGCCTATCCTTCAGTGGGCCAACCCTTTCCCTGGCTACCCTCTTGCTTTTTATGTACGTGTAAAAAGCCTTGGGATTTTCCTTAACCCTATTTGCCAATGACTTTTCATGACCCCTTCTAGCCCTCCTGACTCCTTGCTTAAGTTCCTTCCTACTTTCCTTATATGCCACACAGGCTTCGTTTGTTCCCAGCCTTTTATCCCTGACAAATGCCTCCTTTTTCTTTTTGACGAGGCCTACAATATCACTCGTCATCCAAGGTTCCCGAAAATTGCCGTATTTATCTTTCTTCCTCACAGGAACATGCCTGTCCTGTATTCCTTTCAACTGACACTTGAAAGCCTCCCACATGTCAGATGTTGATTTGCCCTCAAACATCCGCCCCCAATCTATGTTCTTCAGTTCCCGCCTAATATTGTTTTAATTAGCCTTCCCCCAATTTAGCACATTCATCCTCGGACCACTCTTATCCTTGTCCACCAGTACTTTAAAACTTACTGAATTGTGGTCACTGTTACCGAAATGCTCCCCTACTGACACATCTACCACCTGGCCGGGCTCATTCCCCAATACCAGGTCCAGTACCGCCCCTTCCCTAGTTGGACTGTTTACATATTGTTTTAAGAAGCCCTCCTGGATGCTCCTTACAAACTCTGCCCCGTCTAAGCCCCTGGCACTAAGTGAGTCCCAGTCAATATTGGGGAAGTTGAAGTCTCCCATCACCACAACCATGTTGTTTTTACTCTTTTCCAAAATCTGTCTACCTATCTGCTCCTCTATCTCCCGCTGGCTGTTGGGAGGCCTGTAGTATACCCCCAACATTGTGACTGCACCCTTCTTATTCCTGATCTCTACCCATATAGCCTCACTGCCCTCTGAGGTGTCCTCTCGCTGTATAGCTGTGATACTCTCCCGAACAAGTAGCGCAACTCCGCCTCCCCTTTTACATCCCCCTCTATCCCGCCTGAAACATCTGAATCCTGGAACGTTTAGCTGCCAATCCTGCCCTTCCCTCAACCAGGTCTCTGTAATGGCAACAACATCATAGTTCCAAGTAGTAATCCAAGCTCTAAGTTCATCTGCCTTACCCGTAATGCTCCTTGCATTAAAACATATGCACTTCAGGCCACCAGACCCGCTGTGTTCAGCAACTTCTCCCCGTCTGCTCTGCCTCAGAGCCACACTGTCCCTATTCCCTAGTTCTCCCTCAATGCTCTCACCTTCTGACATATTGCTCCCGTGCCCACCCCCCTGCCATACTAGTTTAAACCCTCCCGTGTGACACTAGCAAACCTCGCGGCCAGGATATTTATGCCTCTCCGGTTTAGATGCAACCCGTCCATCTTATACAGGTCACACCTGCCCCGGAAGAGCTCCCAGTGGTCCAGATAACAGAAACCCTCCCTCCTACACCAGCTGTTTAGCCACGTGTTTGTCTGCTCTATCTTCCTATTTCTAGCCTCACTGGCACGTGGCACAGGGAGTAATCCCGAGATTACAACCCTCGAGGTCCTGTCTTTTAACTTTCTGCCTAGCTCCCTGAACTCCTGCTGCAGGATCTCATGCCCCTTCCTGCCTATGTCGTTAGTACCAATATGTACAACGACCTCTGCCTGTTTGCCCTCCCCCTTCAGGATTCCCTCTACCCGTTCGGAGACATCCTGGACCCTGGCACCAGGGAGGCAACATACCATCCTGGAGTCTCTTTCACGTCCACAGAAGCGCCTATCTGTGCCCCTGACTATAGAGTCCCCTATTACTATTACTCTTCTGCGCTTTGACCCTCCCTTCTGAACATCAGAGCCAGCCGTGGTGCCACTGCTCTGGCTGCTGCTGTTTTCCCCTGATAGGCTATCCCCCCCGACAGTATCCAAAGGGGTATATCTGTTCGAGAGGGGGACAACCACAGGGGATTCCTGCACTGACTGCCTGCCCTTTCTGGTGGTCACCCATTTCTCTGCCTGCACCTTGGGTGTGACCACATTTACATAACTGCGATCTATGACGCTTTCCGCCACCTGCATGCTCCTAAGTGCATCCAATTGCTGCTCCAACCGAACCATGCGGTCTGTGAGGAGCTGCAGTTGGGTGCACTTTCTGCAGATGAAGCCATCCGGGACGCTGGAAGCCTCCCGGACCTGCCACATCTCACAGTCAGAGCACAGCACCCCTCTAACTGACATTGCGTCAATTAATTAAAATTAAAATTTGTCTTTTTTTTTAAATTGCAAAGTTACTGTCAACTATCTGTTTCCTAGCACTAGATTTCTAATAGAAATGCGATAGCTAACTATAATATTCTCCGATCTCTGGCTTAGATATCCTCTAAATTATAATTAAGTTATTATGTTTAATTAGTTCCCAAATACTCAAAAAAAATTTAGGTTAGAATCCCAACCAGCCACTCAGGTCACAGCTTTTCTGTGATGTCACTTCAGTTTCCCCCCGACACACACAATTTGAAAAAAGGTATAAAAGTAAAAATCACTTGCTTACCTTCTGAGATGTTCTCAGGTTCTCTCACTGACAGAGACTGCTCCTCCACCTCCAATCCTTGACCTGCACAATGCTAATAATACAATAATATAATATGGCACTTACCTTACACTAATGGGTCTTATTATTAGGTTAGAGGAGGAGGGTGGGTGGGAGACACTACACGTGTAGTGTCTCGGGTTTCCTCTCCACCAGAATTTATTGGTTGGGGGGGGGGGGACTTGCCAGAGGTCGAACTTCCGGTTCCCGCCGAAATCCAAAGAGCTGCTCCTGTAAAGGTAAGTGGTTTTAAAGTCGCTACTCACCTCCAAGAAGGCCCCTGCGCACCGCTGCCGCCGAAATCCAAAGGGCTGCTCCTGTAAAGGTAAGTGGTTTTAAAGTCGCTACTCACCTCCAAGAAGGCCCCTGCGCACCGCTGCCGCCGAAATCCAAAGGGCTGCTCCTGTAAAGGTAAGTGGTTTTAAAGTCGCTACTCACCTCCCAGAAGGCCCCTGCGCACCGCTGCCGCCGAAATCCAAAGGGCTGCTCCTGTAAAGGTAAGTGGTTTTAAAGTCGCTACTCACCTCCAAGAAGGCCCCTGCGCACCGCTGCCGCCGAAATCCAAAGGGCTGCTCCTGTAAAGGTAAGTGGTTTTAAAGTCGCTACTCACCTCCAAGAAGGCCCCTGCGCACCGCTGCCGCCGAAATCCAAAGGGCTGCTCCTGTAAAGGTAAGTGGTTTTAAAGTCGCTACTCACCTCCCAGAAGGCCCCTGCGCACCGCTGCCGCCGAAATCCAAAGGGCTGCTCCTGTAAAGGTAAGTGGTTTTAAAGTCGCTACTCACCTCCAAGAAGGCCCCTGCGCACCGCTGCCGCCGAAATCCAAAGAGCTGCTCCTGTAAAGGTAAGTGGTTTTAAATACACTACTCACCTCCCAGAAGGCCCCTGCGCACCGCTGCCGCCGAAATCCAAAGGGCTGCTCCTGTAAAGGTAAGTGGTTTTAAAGTCGCTACTCACCTCCCAGAAGGCCCCTGCGCACCGCTGCCGCCGAAATCCAAAGGGCTGCTCCTGTAAAGGTAAGTGGTTTTAAAGTCGCTACTCACCTCCAAGAAGGCCCCTGCGCACCGCTGCCGTCGAAATCCAAAGGGCTGCTCCTGTAAAGGTAAGTGGTTTTAAATACACTACTCACCTCCCAGAAGGCCCCTGCGCACCGCTGCCGCCGAAATCCAAAGGGCTGCTCCTGTAAAGGTAAGTGGTTTTGAAGTCGCTACTCACCTCCCAGAAGGCCCCTGCGCACCGCTGCCGCCGAAATCCAAAGGGCTGCTACTGTAAAGGTAAGTGGTTTTAAAGTCGCTACTCACCTCCAAGAAGGCCCCTGCGCACCGCTGCCGCCGAAATCCAAAGGGCTGCTCCTGTAAAGGTAAGTGGTTTTAAATACACTACTCACCTCCCAGAAGGCCCCTGCGCACCGCTGCCGCCGAAATCCAAAGGGCTGCTCCTGTAAAGGTAAGTGGTTTTAAAGTCGCTACTCACCTCCCAGAAGGCCCCTGCGCACCGCTGCCGCCGAAATCCAAAGGGCTGCTCCTGTAAAGGTAAGTGTTTTTAAAGTCGCTACTCACGTCCAAGAAGGCCCCTGCGCACCGCTGCCGCCGAAATCCAAAGGGCTGCTCCTGTAAAGGTAAGTGGTTTTAAATACACTACTCACCTCCCAGAAGGCCCCTGCGCACCGCTGCCGCCGAAATCCAAAGGGCTGCTCCTGTAAAGGTAAGTGGTTTTAAAGTCGCTACTCACCTCCCAGAAGGCCCCTGCGCACCGCTGCCGCCGAAATCCAAAGGGCTGCTCCTGTAAAGGTAAGTGGTTTTAAAGTCGCTACTCACCTCCAAGAAGGCCCCTGCGCACCGCTGCCGCCGAAATCCAAAGGGCTGCTCCTGTAAAGGTAAGTGGTTTTAAATACACTACTCACCTCCCAGAAGGCCCCTGCGCACCGCTGCCGCCGAAATCCAAAGGGCTGCTCCTGTAAAGGTAAGTGGTTTTAAAGTCGCTACTCACCTCCAAGAAGGCCCCTGCGCACCGCTGCCGCCGAAATCCAAAGGGCTGCTCCTGTAAAGGTAAGTGGTTTTAAAGTCGCTACTCACCTCCCAGAAGGCCCCTGCGCACCGCTGCCGCCGAAATCCAAAGGGCTGCTCCTGTAAAGGTAAGTGGTTTTAAAGTCGCTACTCACCTCCCAGAAGGCCCCTGCGCACCGCTGCCGCCGAAATCCAAAGGGCTGCTCCTGTAAAGGTAAGTGGTTTTAAAGTCGCTACTCACCTCCCAGAAGGCCCCTGCGCACCGCTGCCCCCGAAATCCAAAGGGCTGCTCCTGTAAAGGTAAGTGGTTTTAAAGTCGCTACTCACCTCCAAGAAGGCCCCTGCGCACCGCTGCCGCCGAAATCCAAAGGGCTGCTCCTGTAAAGGTAAGTGGTTTTAAAGTCGCTACTCACCTCCAAGAAGGACCCTGCGCACCGCTGCCGCCGAAATCCAAAGGGCTGCTCCTGTAAAGGTAAGTGGTTTTAAATACACTACTCACCTCCCAGAAGGCCCCTGCGCACCGCTGCCGCCGAAATCCAAAGGGCTGCTCCTGTAAAGGTAAGTGGTTTTAAAGTCGCTACTCACCTCCCAGAAGGCCCCTGCGCACCGCTGCCGCCGAAATCCAAAGGGCTGCTCCTGTAAAGGTAAGTGGTTTTAAAGTCGCTACTCACCTCCAAGAAGGCCCCTGCGCACCGCTGCCGCCGAAATCCAAAGGGCTGCTCCTGTAAAGGTAAGTGGTTTTAAAGTCGCTACTCACCTCCCAGAAGGCCCCTGCGCACCGCTGCCGCCGAAATCCAAAGGGCTGCTCCTGTAAAGGTAAGTGGTTTTAAAGTCGCTACTCACCTCCAAGAAGGCCCCTGCGCACCGCTGCCGCCGAAATCCAAAGGGCTGCTCCTGTAAAGGTAAGTGGTTTTAAAGTCGCTACTCACCTCCAAGAAGGCCCCTGCGCACCGCTGCCGCCGAAATCCAAAGGGCTGCTCCTGTAAAGGTAAGTGGTTTTAAAGTCGCTACTCACCTCCCAGAAGGCCCCTGCGCACCGCTGCCGCCGAAATCCAAAGGGCTGCTCCTGTAAAGGTAAGTGGTTTTAAAGTCGCTACTCACCTCCCAGAAGGCCCCTGCGCACCGCTGCCGCCGAAATCCAAAAGGCTGCTCCTGTAAAGGTAAGTGGTTTTAAAGTCGCTACTCACCTCCCAGAAGGCCCCTGCGCACCGCTGCCGCCGAAATCCAAAGGGCTGCTCCTGTAGAGGTAAGTGGTTTTAAATACACTACTCACCTCCCAGAAGGCCCCTGCGCACCGCTGCCGCCGAAATCCAAAGGGCTGCTCCTGTAAAGGTAAGTGGTTTTAAAGTCGCTACTCACCTCCAAGAAGGCCCCTGCGCACCGCTGCCGCCGAAATCCAAAGGGCTGCTCCTGTAAAGGTAAGTGGTTTTAAAGTTGCTACTCACCTCCAAGAAGGCCCCTGCGCACCGCTGCCGCCGAAATCCAAAGGGCTGCTCCTGTAAAGGTAAGTGGTTTTAAAGTCGCTACTCACCTCCCAGAAGGCCCCTGCGCACCGCTGCCGCCGAAATCCAAAGGGCTGCTCCTGTAAAGGTAAGTGGTTTTAAAGTCGCTACTCACCTCCAAGAAGGCCCCTGCGCACCGCTGCCGCCGAAATCCAAAGGGCTGCTCCTGTAAAGGTAAGTGCTTTTAAATACACTACTCACCTCCCAGAAGGCCCCTGCGCACCGCTGCCGCCGAAATCCAAAGGGCTGCTCCTGTAAAGATAAGTGGTTTTAAAGTCGCTACTCACCTCCCAGAAGGCCCCTGCGCACCGCTGCCGCCGAAATCCAAAGGGCTGCTCCTGTAAAGGTAAGTGGTTTTAAAGTCGCTACTCACCTCCCAGAAGGCCCCTGCGCACCGCTGCCGCCGAAATCCAAAGGGCTGCTCCTGTAAAGGTAAGTGGTTTTAAAGTCGCTACTCACCTCCAAGAAGGCCCCTGCGCACCGCTGCCGCCGAAATCCAAAGGGCTCTTCACATCTTCAACTCCACCCCCAGAGGCACGACTCCGCCTCTCCGTTCCTTCAACCAGCAGCGACAGCGACAGTGATAGCGATAGCAATGACGACAGCCACAGCACACCACGTTGTGGTTATATCCCTGCACCAGGGCCCACTCCCAGTGAATCCGAGCATGATTCCAGTGACCCCTTCGAAATCACGTACATCAAGGCCCCTGACCCAGACCCACCGCCCAACGATTACGGATTAAAACCTAATAGCTCCAACCTCGACACACGATTCTGGCACCGAGACAATTTGTTCAGGCTCATCCGGAATGATGAGATGGACCCCAATTCACCCCAAGCAGCTTTAGCCAAACTACTCCAGTCAAGAGTATGGCAGCCGGGAGAAGATGATGACATAGAGTCTGACTCCCACCAAACGAATCCCTTTGCGACTCTGTTCGCTACTGAGCAATGAGGTGTCCAGATGATGGAAAAAAGGAACCGATGGAGAGAAACGGTGTCCTTTCTGATGGAACCTGCACCGTGTTTGTTGTACGTTTGTTCGTTTAATGTACATGTTTGTTGTTTGGAAATTTGAAAGTTTTTCATGGCCCCACGCCACCGCCCCTTTGACACCCAATGACGGTTAGAGGAACTGGTTTGTCGACAGACAATAATTCAGAGGAACTAGTTGGCGACAGACACCACTCATAGCTGTTCTTCTGATTCGATCACGAGAGGCAGCCCTCCATGACGACCACATTCTTACCCGTTCTTGCCGGTCCCTCAGGCAGTGGAGAAACGGCACTGGTCCCCGCCCTGCCTGAGGACCCCCCTCTGGTCAGCTATGCTCGGGTAGAGCACAAACGGCACTGGTCACCGTCCTACCCGGGGATTCCACCCATTTCTTACCTGTCACGGCCCATACGCACCCCATTTTGTCACTTTTAGTTTGAAATTTTTTTGTTTGTTTCTGGCGACCCTTAGGTTGCTTCCGTATGCTATTTACATCCTCAAACACTAGGATGGTAGATCGCACAGACTGCGAGACGGCTCGGCATTGTGTCAGTATTTTTCTCGGATGTCTTGTCCAAATATTCGGTTTAAAAAATAAAATGAGGGAGTCACAGATGGTGACCAATCATAATGGGTAATTGGCAACAAAGGACAGACAGACAGGCATACGAGATCTTAAGCAAGATAATAACAGATATTATGCTTGTGTCCATAGAACTCCAGAACCTCAGGAACCCCAAAGGAAGAAAAAGAAGAAGACAGAAAAAAGGAAAGATGAAGACAACCTTCATGTTTTTCACCTGGATCTTAGCGGGATCCCTTCAGTTGCACACGGACGCTACCCCCCTGACCCCTACCACACAGGCCATGAATGATTCCCACCCCTGCCATACACTGTACGCCGAGATAGTTACCCCCGAGACAGTTATCAACACCCCGACCTGGTGTGACAGGTTTATCACCTGGTATTCACTATCTTACAAAGTCGAATCACTCTTAGTACTGGCGATACTCTGCAATGTTGTGCAGACACTTAGACTCAGGAAATGGTGAAGGAGAGCCTCCCGCTCTCGCACCCCGGTATACACGTTTTAGTCCCCTATTTTCGGACCTCACCAAACCCCCCAACCCCTCGAGTGAATTAAAGTGCATTCGATTTTCTTTATGTGTGTTTTGTTCGTTCAATAAAGAAATGCAAACCTCTGTGCTTGACTGCCAAGCCAGAGACACTTGTGTTGCTGCTATTTGTACAGTTTAAAGTGTTGTAAATTATTTTTGATTGTTTGAGTGAGAATAGTTTATTGCGGATAGTTAGAGGTTCCAGTTTTTTAAATTTTGTAATGCATGCCTGAATATCATAGTGCCCCGTAGAGTTTTATAATGATGGATGTATGTAAAATTATTTTAGGTAAAAAATTGCGATTCATAGGATAGGGCAGTGTAGAGCCCGTGAAGTGCTTATGGGTGCCCTGCTTGGTCAGAGAATGAAGACGACGGGGTAATGTGATCCTTCATGCTTTGCATTGAGGGTCACAAGGAGGGTGTGTAGCCAACTAGGATGGCCACTTCCTGATTACAAAATAGACACTTTGCAAAAATTGCAGGGAAAATGGACAATACTGAGAAAACAAGCAGGTTCAGGGTTTGTTTGTTTATTGGAGCTGCAGCTCCCAGACAAGACCAAAACTGTAGGCCCATTAGCCTACTAATGGCCCATCTCCGGGAATAAAAGAGTAACATTTGAGTAACTGATACTAAGGATTACAGCCCGGCGCCAGAGGAGACCCGAACAAAGCAGGCCAACGGCCACCTAGGACACGCCCAGCATCAGTGCACCCACCCCTTTATTGGATGAAATCCATAGGAATGATCGAGAAATGGCCCAATTGATTGGGGCCAAGTTCAAGGCCCGCCCAAAAGAGCGCGAAGTCCCCTTGGGTATAAGAAGGAGCCCCCAAGAGAGAATTGTTCTCTTGGACCCGGCTCTCACCAAGGAGAGATCTGTCCACCAGCTGCACCAGCAGCAAGTAAGTCCAAGGTCAACCCATGCTACCAGACAGATGACCTGAGCTGTTATTCTGTACCAGTTCCACTCCAGCAGCCTCAGAACCGAACAACGGCCATTGTTCCTCTGACTGAGCGGGTGCCCGAAGCTAAGTATAGGCTTTAACAGTACTGATAGTTTAGTATGTGGAGTTTTCGTGCATGGGTATATTTAACTGTGTGTGTAAATAAGTAAGCATTTGACTTTGAACCAACTAACTGGTGTATCGAGTCTTTGATCAGTATTCAGTTTGAACCTTGTGGCGGTATCGAAAGATACCTAGCGACTCTAGAGCAAACGTAATTAGAATTAAGGAAGGTGACCATATTGACCGCCATATTCAGAGCCAACGAAAGAGAGCAACATTTAGCAACATTATCCACTAGAGTTTGGAAGGGTAAAAGGCAACCTGGTCGAAACCTATAAAATCCTGCTCTGTATTAACAGGTTGGATGTGGTGAGGATCTAGAACTAAGCCTCACTTTTTAAAAATAAGGCTCGCTTATTTAAGACAGAGATGAGAGCAAATGCTTTCTCTCAGATGGTTATGAGTCTCTGGAACTCTCAAAACTGGGATCAGAGTCTTTGAATACTTTTAAGGCAAAGCTACATGCTTGATTAACAAGGGGGTGAAAGGTTATCAGGGGGTAGGCAGGATTATGGGGTTGAGGCTATAATCAGATCAGCCTTGATCTTATTGAATGAGGGAGCTCGAGGGACCAAGTAACCCACTCCTAATCCGAATTCATGCTTTCGTACCAAATTTGAAGCGTTGCTCATTCTTGCATAATGGCAGAGTTTAGTGCTGATGATGTGTCAATGTCCATTGAAGTTGAGAACAGTAAAAATTAGCACATATTTATTGGAGTTATGGAATAACCTTGCATTACAATAGCAGATCTTACATATAAAAATTGCTGTCAAATTTAGCAGTTGGGGATAGTTTTGTTCTTGATCAAAATACTGGGAATAGAGGGATAGCACGAGATTACAAGGCCGAGGGGATTGCTGTAGCTTCACATTGGGAAACGTATATGGAGGGAGAGATAGGAGGGGACCAGGGCAGTGAAATCAGAAGAGAAGGGTGACAAGTGAGTTGAGGTTGAGATTGAAATCACCAAGAATATGGAGTTGCCCAGTGTAGAGACTCGTGGACAGCAGGAAGGATATCTTGCTGAGAAACATGGGGAGGGGCAATGACTGATGAGACAAATTCCGGGAGAAATGGAATAAAATTACCAGTTTGAAGGAGTTGAAGATACAAGAGGAGAAATAGGACAAACCAAGATGTGATTTTGTGATAAGGGATGTGCTACTGTGATGCCAATTTGAACCGAACAGGGGATCAAAGTGTTGTCCGGAGGGGCAGCTTCAGGGACCGGCAAGATGTCTTCACCTGTCAGCCAGCAGTCAGTCAAAACCATGATCTCAATGTATTCTTCTCCATAAGGTCATGGGTAAGCAGAACGTTGTTTGTGAGTGATCAGGTGTTCTGCGCAAAAATGCAGAAGGGTTGGTGATTGAATGGATAGGCATTGATATTCCAGTCAAGAGAAAATGCTGGGATTAATCTTGCCTGTTAAGGAACCTGAAAAGATCACTTAACAAAATAAATTGTATTTAGTACAAGCCTTCAAAACCTTTCCAATTTCAGCAGAAAAGGGATTACCAGTGCTCTTTGGTTTGCTGCTGGAGGAAAATGGCTTGTATTTTTGCAAAAGATTTATTTGATCATTTGTACTGTTTGGACACAATCCAATCTTTGAATCTGAAATTTAATCCAGCCTGCATTTTGCTTTCCGTGAGAGCTGCTCCCTCGGACTTACATTTACAAAGCACATAAATACTTTCAAACATTTCGCAAACTTCTCGATCATGGATAAAAGACATAAGAACATCTTTATCAGTTTTATAAGGCTCTCTGAAAAGATAAAGTGCAGAATAGATTCAGTTAATAACTAACCATATGCTCAAATCCAGAACCTTGCTGCCAATGTCTTTATGCAACAAAGACTGGTCAATTTTAATCACGTTTCCTCCAATAACTATTTGAATTGAGAAAGCAAAGCCAGTATTTTCACTTTTGTTCTAGCACCTACCTGTCCAATATGTCAAAAGAATTATTGTTGCACATCATTTTATTCATTTTCAGGTATAATTAGAAGCTCAGACGGTTCAGACTCAGGTTTCAGTCTGAGCTCCTTTTGAAGAGGCAACTACTGACTGTATACAGAGCTGAAAACACTGAGATATGGGATGAAGCTGGTATTAACTCATGATAATGAATCCTTTCCTCTCCCATGGCTCCTATCTCTGATTTGTTTTTGTCATTCATCTCTCTTTAATATCCTGTGAGCCTTGTACCTGCTGTGAATTGATATGCAAAATCATAGGATTACCGTATAATTGGTAGGTTTGAGCCCACTCTTGACTCAGACCTTTGCTTTATTTTCATTTCATTTTTATTTCTTACATACGTTTATTCATGTTAGCATGGAGTACCACAAGAATTCAGTTTTCCTTTCCCCTCCCTTGAAACAAGCTGGAAAATATTTATTAATTTACCATCATTTTATGTTTATATTACTGATTTATCTTCAATCAGTGAATCAACAATCCTCATGTCACCTCGCCTCCATCTAGCCTCATGGCCTTCCCACACTCTCAATGATACCAGATGCTCCTCCACTCACCACCCTTGATTCCCCATAGCCCTATGACAGCCCACGTCCCCCATTCATTCATTCCCTGTGCTCTTGTCATGCCAACTGATGCACCCCACCAGCATTCAGTACATTGAAATGTCTTGATCCGATCTCTTCTGAAAGTAAACATTTCTGTTTTGCAGCCATTGAAATTGTCAATCACACTGCTCATTTAACAGACACACACTGTGGTAGTGTTAGGTTGTAAAATCGGTCATGCAACACAAATCCTAAAATTACAACCCCCAGGTTATATCAACAGACATAATGAAATATCGGACACTGATTTTTTAAAAATCAGCATCTGTTTTATTTTATTAAAGCCCAGCAGAGTGAAATCCCTTTACAGCTTTGACAGTTTCACTGAATTTTGACAGTTTTTTGATAGCTTGACAGTTTTTGGCAGATTGGCAGTTCTTTGATAGCTTTGGCAATTTTTGGAAGCTTGACAATTCTTTGACAGTTTGACAGTTATTTGTCAGCTTTGATAGTTCCAGTGAATCTGCACTTTTTTCACACAATCGTGTTTGCTTCTCCTAAGAGTGTTTTGGGACCATATCCAAAATGGTACCATAACTCTTCAAAGGGGTTATCCAATTAAATCCACCAAATTCAGACCACCTCTTACTTGGTCTAATCTGCACATGTTGAGATTCATACTCCTGGCCTACCAAAATCCCACTTCAGTGGAGGCAGCTGGTGATTTAAATTGTCAGCTGCCTCTGTAAAAGACCCATGCACAAATCGTGGTCCAACACCAATCCTGCCCGTTCGAAAATAAGAAGCATTGTGTTCAGTGGGTGCCTCAAGTCTATTGTACACTTTGAATTGCAACACAATTCAGTGGGGATAGGGATGGGGGTGGGGGGTCACACATTTAAATTTCTGCGCTCATCCACCATTTTCCAAATGGCAATGCTCTTCATCATGACAGAATTCAGGCCAAGGTGTCAGAAGTGAGTGGATGGTAATATACAAAGCACAGGTGGAATCTGCAGATGAACTGGGGCATCGAGATTGGAGGGTAAACCCAGATGGGCTGTGGATCATAAACACAGAGCAGTTAGAGTGAATGGCATATTCCTGTGTTGTGATTTCTATATGATCCCTCCGCAAGGCCCACAAATTTCCACCTTCCAGGGGGTGTCTGTAAAGAGAGTTCATTCATGAATAACTTCTAATACAATCCTCTGGGGTGCTTCGGGGCTGTCCATATGGAATGTCACAAAGGACAGATGCGTTGCACTCTCATCTGAGAAATAATGCAAGTCTACTAGAGGGGCGACTCCTTGAGCACTTACACACCCCACTCCTCCACGGATAGAAGTTGCAAGCACACCTGCAGCTCCCTTACCAGCACTCATGATTCATCCTGAAGAAGCGCAGTTCTGCAGCTCAGTCAAAAGGCTCACACTGACAACCAGCAAATTGCCTTTAGAATTGTTATATCCTACTGTGTTGCAATTCAAAGTGTACAATAGACTTGAGGCACCACATGGCATCTATTTTCACTAAGCACAGAGTGAGGGAGATATAAGAAGAACACATACCCAAAACAACAGGACGGAAATACTTTGGCTGCATCTACCTTTGAATGTATGGGTATCCCCTGTTGAATAGGGAAACTGCACATACAGACCAGATGGAAATCACTTTGGCCACTTTGCCATAGCGACTGAATAATAATGTCTCCACCCTGCATCCTTCCAATCTGTCCAAGTAATCGAATCTCAGCTGGAACATGTCAAAAGTAAGTGCCATTAGAATTTGGGTCCACACATGGACCACTGATTATTTTTCACCCCTGTTTTAGTGTTTCTCAGTGAGCCATTAGCCTCTGCTACAGTGGCTTCCTTTGGTTGTACAACGCTAATCAATGCAAATAGTCTTCATATGAATATGTCACACTTGCCAACATTAAAAGACTATCTTGTTTTGCTTAAACAACAGTCCTTCTGTTTTCCACTTCTGAGCTTCCTGAAAACCTACCCTCACTACTTTGCTTCAACAACAACAGGACTGCCTGTAACGGCAGCACGGTAGCACAAGTGGATAGCACTGTGGCTTCACAGCGCCAGGGTCCCAGGTTCGATTCCCTGCTGGGTCACTGTCTGTGCGGAGTCTGCACGTTCTCCCCGTGTCTGCGTGGGTTTCCTCTGGGTGCTCCGGTTTCCTCCCACAGTCCAAAGACGTGCAGGTTAGGTGGATTGGCCGTGGTAAATTGCCCTTAGTGACCAAAAAAGGTTAGGAGGGGTTATTGGGTTACGGGGATAGGGTGGAAGTGAGGGCTTAAGTGGGTCGGTGCAGACCCGATGGGCTGAATGGCCTCCTTCTGCACTGTATGTTCTATGTCTATGTCTAACTGTCTTTTTAGCTTCCTTCACAATCTTAAAGGGGGGCAATTGCTGCTGAGAAACTGCATCCAGGAAATCTCAATGCGTATGATGCTTTTATTGATTACCAAGTCATATAATTCAATGGATTATCATTTGGAGTTTATTTGGGAAGTATTAAAGCTCTCCTGATGAACATTTCTTTCATCTCCAGGCCTTTTCCAAACTGCCATGGATGTAAGCTGCATTAAAGCACAGCTTTTGCCTTTTTTACCTACTGTCAGTGAGGTTGCCCTTCTTTCTTTTGATATCGATTATATTGCTCAGAGTCGCCAGGTATCAAATGATAGCACCACAAGGTTCAACCGGATATCGATCAAAGAGCCAGTTAGTTAGTTCAAGATCAAGGGTACTTTATTTACACACACAATTAATCATGCAACATAAACACTACTAGTTAAACTACACCTATCAACTATGACAACCTGTACTTAACTTAAGGCACCCGGCTTAGGTCAGAGGAACAGTGGCCGTTGTTTGGATCTGGATCTACTGGGTCCGGAAAAGTAACTGCTGCTCAGCTGGGCTCATCCGTCTGGTAGCGGGTGTTGAACTTGAACTTGCTTCTGGTGGTACTGCAATTGGAAGTAGACGTTGCCGGAGCACCAGGTCCAAGAGAGGCTGAACACGTGGTGGACTCTCTTTTTATCCTTGGGGGTTTTCACGCTCTTTTGGGCGGTCCTTCAGTTTGGACACCACTAATTGGGTAAATCTTGATCACTGTGTTCGATTTGAACCAATAAAGGGGCGGGTGCCTTGCTGGCTGAGCGTGTCCTAAGCGGTCATTGACCCTGTTGTTTACACTTCCTGAGTACAGGGAGTGGCGCCAAAATGTCTGGGATTGTATCGGTCGCTCAAGTATCAGTCCTTTGACGGAAATGGGCCATCAAAATGCTAATCGGTTGGGGGTTTCGATACCGTCTGGATTCTTCGCTCACAAATATACATTCAGGCTCTGAGCTGGCCTGAACCTTGCATTGTCCATTTTTCCCGTTATGCTTTGCGACTGTCCATGTTCCTTATTGTAAGTGGCCATCCCAGATGGCTACACAGCCTATCAACGTAATTCTTTACCCCCTAATTCTTTCTGTGAAGAAATTATCACAACCAATCTCAAAACACCATGATAGTGATGGCAGATCTGAAGACCCCAAACCAGGGATAGATCCCAGTGGGATAACCGGATGCCTGAGGTGCAATTACACATGCTTTTCTTTACCTGTGCACAATCGCCTCCTCTTCTTTCAAAATCAACACTGCTTTTGAACTTCCAAAATGATTTCCCCTGCACTGTTCCACAGAAAGTAAGAAAATGAATCTCGCAATGTAAAAATGCAACAGCAAACATCAGCAATATGCATCAAAGATACTGGAGACACAACTTTGGGAATAATAGAAGAAAACTTCAAATCAATACTGAACAACATACTTAATAATTAAAGTCTTGAATGGCAGAATAGAAAGTTCCAGGAACGACTGTTTCAAACAGACAAGTTGCACTGAAAGCTACAGTCAGAACGTGTATGACAAACTCGCATATGATTAACTCAAAATAAGAGATATAAAGATTTCAGGAAGCTGTGCACAAGCCTCCAGGAATTTGCAGCTCACTGATCTGGTTACAATGTCAATCAGCCGGTCAGTTCCACAGACCCAACTCATCAAGATGTGCTTTAGGAACACGTGGGCAAGTTCTGGGTGCAGCCAATCACTCAATCGGTTCTATTAGCCCAAATGTAATCCACATAACTGCGGTGGGTCTGTTTCCTTCCTTTTATCTTACCGGCTGTCTGTTTGGAAGATAAACAGGCTCTGTAAATTCAAGGATTACCAGGTAGTGCTCAGATGTATCATCAGTCTAGATGCTGACGAGTACAGCTTGCCGGGTAAGATTACTTCAATGCAGATTTGTGTTGACTAATTACTCACCCCTGTCATGCAGATTGCTGCATGCCTGCCATGTAAAATAGTTCCATGCAGACTATTGTGTTCAACCTTGGTTTAGGTTTTATTAATTGTAATGCAATAACATTCATTTTTTCGTGCCCCAGCATAGTGTGATTCGTATTAATGTCTGCCAGATCACTTTTTTTATTGACAACTTGGCATTTAATGTAAATACTTTCATATTTATGCGATGTAGCTATTCTTCAGGTAGAGCAGAATATTGATCCTGTTGGCTGCTTTTGAGTTAACCCCTGATACAGAGAACAGAGATTATGTTGTAGAGAGAAATTCTCCATTCATAAAATCTATGGATATAGTAGAGAAATAACTCTTTTACATTCTACATCTCATGGCAGAGTGAATACCTTTTCAACCGACCTGGCTGCCAGAGTATTTTGTTTCCTCAAGAAGAAAGTGAGATCTTGGGTGGGATTCTACCTCCGGCCATGGCAGCCCGATACTCTGGTCCCGCTGTAGTAAATGGGAGATTTGACTGAGCGCCAAATTGTCCATCCTCGCTAGCAGCGGCAGTGGGACGGACTCGCAGCAGAGAATTCCGGTCTATGAGAGAAAATATCGACAGTGGGATTCTCCTGTTGCTTGTTTCTCGGTGACGCGCTGTTCACTGGCGGTGGGATTCTATCTCCTGCCATTTATCAATGGGCTGTCCCATTGTAATCATCCCCTGCTGCAGGGAAACCCAGTGGCGGGGGTGCGCTGCTGGGGGGGAAAAGTGAATCGCAATGGCCGGAGAATTCCAGCCCATGTTAGAGAGTGAAAGGAAGTAGAAGAGAGAAAAAAGAGAAAGGTTGTGATTATGTAACAATGGCAGTAGGGCGGCACGGTGGGGCAGTGCTTAGTACTGCTGCCTCATGGCGCCGAAGACCCAGGTTCAATCCCGGCCCTGCGTCACTGTCCGTGTGGAGTTTGCACATTCGCCTCGTGTCTGCATGGGTTTCACCCCCACAATCCTAAAGATGTGCAGGGCAGGTGGATTGGCCACGCTAAATTGCCCCTTAATTGGGAAAAAAAAATTTGGTACTCTGGGCGGGATTCTGTGATCCTGAGGCTAAGTGTTGACGACGTCGGAAACGCCGTCACGTTTCTCGACGGCGTCAATGCGGCCTCAGGATCAGCAATTCTGGCCCCTACAGGAGGCCAGCATGGCACTGGAGTGGACCACATTGCTCCAGCTGCAGATCCTGGGTGAACTGAGCGCCGCGGGGTCCGCACATTCGCAGTGGCACCGGCGCCAATGCGCGCATGCACAATGGCTTCCTTCAACGAGTCGGCCCCGACGCAACATGGGTCGGTGCGGAAGAAAGCAGGCCTCCAGCCAGAGAGGCCGGCCCGCCGATTGGTGGGCCCCGATCGCGGGCCAGGCCACATCGGAGGCCCGCCCCCCCCCCCGGGGTCGGACTCCCCCCCACCCCCCACAGGCCGGCCCCGACCCTTCCATGCCGAGTTCCCGCCGGCTGAGAGCAGGTGTGAATGGCACCGGAGGGACTCGGGCTTTTTACGACAGCCGCTCGGCCCATCCCGGGCGGAGAATTGCCGGGGGGGCCAAGTAGAGTGGCCCCCGGCTGGCGCCGTGCCAACCACGCTGGCGCCAATGGCGCCGATTCTCCGCTCTGCGGAGAATCGCGTCCCGGCATTGGGGCAGCATGGCGCGATTCGCGTCGGTCGTGGGGATTCTCCGGCCCGCCCCTGGGCTGAGAGAATCCTGCCCTCTAAATTAAAAACATTTTCAGAAAATATTATATTATTCTCATTAATATATTCAAATATAACATTTTAGATCACGTTATTGTACTTATAATGCCACAATGAGGTCAATATGATGTGGCGATCCCAACAGGTAGTGATCCTCATATGGAATGCATTTCAGGAAATCATACTGCACAGATTGCGCTTTCTCATCAACGATTTGGGTAGTGTCCACGGTCCAACCATCTTCAGCTGCTTCATCAGTGACCTTCCTTTCATCATAAGAACTGAATTGAGGATGATCTCTGGTGATCAACAATATTCAGTATCATTCATGATGCCTCGGATACTGAAGCAATCCATACTGCAGCACGGTAGCATTGTGGATAGCGCAATTGCTTCACAGCTCCACGGTCCCAGGTTCGATTCCGGCTTGGGTCACTGTCTGTGTGGAGTCTGCACATCCTCCCCGTGTGCGTGTGGGTTTCCTCCAGGTGTTGCGGTTTCCTCCCACAGTCCAAAGATGTGCAGATTAGGTGGATTGGCCATGATAAATTGCCCTTTGTATCCAAAATTGCCCTTAGTGTTGGGTGGGGTTACTGGGTTATGGGGATAGGGTGGAGGTGTGGACCTTGGGTAGAATGCTCTTTCCAAGAGCCGGTGCAGACTCGACGGGCCGAATGGCCTCCTTCTGCATTGTAAATTCTATGTAAATTCAGCAAGCTCTGGACGACATTCAGGCTTGGGCTGGTATGTTGTAAATAACATTTGCGCCAGTCGAGCACCCAGAAATGACCATCCCCAACAACATTTATCCATCTCCCCATGACATTCAATGGCATTATCATCACTGAAACTACCTTCAACATCCAGGGGGTTACTATTGACCAGAAGTTGAACTGGACTAACCATATAAATACAATGGCTATATGAGCACTTCAGAGGCTGGGAATTCTGCAGAGAGTAACTCATCTCCTGATTCCCCAAAGTCAGTCTACCATCTACAAGGCACAGGATGAATGAGGCTCAAGAAGCTTGTTCAGTGCAAAGCAGCCATTTGATTGCCATTCATCCAGCTCCTTAAGCTTTCACTCCCTCCTCCACCAATGCGTAGTGGCAGCAGTGTGTACCAAATACAAGAAGCACTGCAGCAATGCATCATCTCTCCTTCAACAGTACCTTCCATACCCATGACCTCGAGCATATAGGACAAAGGCAGCAGATCTTGGGAACACCATCACCAGCAAGTTTCCCTCCATGCCACACACCATCCTGACTTGGAATTTATTCTCTAGCTATTCTCTCGAGCTTTATTATCTCTGGGCCAAAATCCTGGAACTCTCTTCCTCACAGTACTGTGGGTGAATTTATACCAGCATGGACTACAGCAGTTCATGAAGATGACTAATACCTATCTTCTCAAGGGCAATTCACAATGGGCAATAAATGCTGGCCTAGCCAGTGATGCCTGTGAAAGATTTTTTAAATTGCCAAAACAAACTCCCTGCATCATTTGTCCGTGAAGAATGCCATGCTTAAATTTTGTTGATCGGAATGCATTGCCTGAAAGGGTAGTAGAAGCAGATTCAATAGTAACTTTCAAAACAGAATTGGATAAGTACATGGATAAATTTGCAGGGCTATGGGGGAAGAGCAGGGGCACGGGACAAAATGGATAGCCTTTTCCAAAGAGCAGCATCGGCCCGATGGGCCAAATGACCTCCTTCTGTGCTCCTAGATTCTGTGACTTCCATTGCAAATGCTAATCATATTAGTTTATGAAGCAACTCTGTAGCTGTCTACATTCAAGAATGGATAGTTCAGAAGAAGCGGCTCTGATTACCCTACATTCAAAGTCAAACCAACTGGAGCATATATTTCAAATTGTTCATTTTAGAAGTAATTAAATGAAAAATGAGGTACAAAATGGCTCAGAAGATGATATTCTGTGTGAACCATTGTTCTGTGTTAATTAATTAACTCAGGATTAAAACAGATACAAACCAGTGTTTTGTTTTGTGCGGATGGATATTTCATAGAGCAAAACAAAGAGTTCCGCATGTTGTACTTTATATTTCTTGCAAATATTTCAACCCCGTTCAAGGAGTGCAACTTAAATATGTTTTTGCAGTGCTGCTGTGCCACTGGCCTCCATCTCCTCAGCTTCAGATTCTCCATGACAAAATGATAATGCTTCTGGTGAAAGACTATTTTGCTGCCCAGAATGACAGTCTTCCTGCTGAGATCAATCAAGCCTCTGACAAGATGTGAAATATTCTCATTGAAAATGATTATTTTACTGCCAAAAATAGACAACTGTTCCCCTATCCGCTAAACGCTTCTTTGCCAGCATGGAGATAATAAATGCAAGCTTCAAAAACGAAAACTGTTTCAGATATAGAACGTGTCATCAGAAATGCGGCAAACGCTCGTGGATGCTGTTTTTCTCATCTGACTAATAAATTTAAACTTTAAAACACATACTGGTGGATTGCTGTCATTAATGGAACAGGAGGCTGCTCAACGGAAAATAATCATGATAATGATCCCAAAACAAAATTAATTAATGCGCTTACAATGGAAAAATTATTCTGATTGCTGCATCTCATGAATTTGTAATCATGTTCTTTTGGAATGTATTTACAATGCGACTACAAAGAGTGACCAGAGTCATTATTCACCTAATGTGCCCTTGTGCTTCTATACTACGGACTTTTGATACGTAACGGCAGGTTTTGGAGTGGCACGGTGACACTGCTGCCTCACAGCACCAGGGACCGGGAGGGCCCAGGAGACTTCCAGAATATTTAGGCCATGGTATGTTTTCAAAATATTTGGATATGGATTACTTGTTGGTCGGGGGTGCTGAAGTGCTGCTTCACGCTCCACTTAGAATCCTTGGGCCTTAACAGCCTCAACCTTCCCTCACATTCCAGCACCACTTGGCAAACTCTTCCTCACAGCATTAACCTCATGCTGGGGATACCTGGGGATCCGCGTCGCCCATAACTGGGCATTGCTTCACAAACTGAACGATTCAAGCCTCAGCGGTAATTTTAAAGTGAACTTGCAGAGAAGGAGTAATCTTCCCCAGACTCTTGTAGGCAGCACCCAAACTATTAAAATTAACTATTAAAATCTTGCTCCCAAGATTTCTATTTTTATTTCGGTGTATCATTTTTTTCTCCCAAGACATTTTTTATTACGTTTAACAAATTATCTTCAGCTTTTATCTGGATGGGCAAGTGTTCCAGAGTCCGCAGCGCTCAGCTTCAGAGAGACAGAGGAGCGAGAGGTTTGGCCTTCCCGAATCTTCTGTTTTATTATTGGACCGCTAACAAACAGGAAATCCTGCAATGGCTCAGTAACCCTGGCTCGAATTGGACTAAAATGGAGGCTCGGTCTTGCACCATAACGTCCTCCCACTGCCCTTCTCCCCTGCAGGTTTTTCTTTGAATCCTGTGGCAATCTCTTCCCTCAGGATTTGGAAACAGTTCCAATAGCACTTCAAGCTTCTCTCACTGGGCGAGATTCTCCGACCCCCCGCCGGGTCGGAGAATCGCCGGGGGCTGGCGTGAATCCCGCCCCCGCCGGTTGCCGAAGTCTCCGGCACCGGATATTCGGCGGGGGCGGGAATCGCGCTGGTTGGCGGGCCCCCCCGCTCGATTCTCCGCCCCGGATGGGCCGAAGACCCGCCACTAAAATGCCTGTCCAGCCGGCATAAATGAAACCACCTACCTTACCGGCGGGACAAGGCGGCGCAGGCGGGCTCCGGGGTCCTGGGGGTGCCCCGGGGAGATCTGGCCCCGGGGGGTGCCCCCACGGTGGCCTGGCCCGCGATCGGGGCCCACCGATCCGCAGGCGGGCCTGTGCCGTGGGGGCACTCTTTCGCTTCCGCCTCTGCCACGGTCTCCACCATGGCAGAGGCAGAAGAGAATCCCTCCACTGCGCATGCACGGGAATGCCGTCAGTGGCCGCTGGCGCTCCCGCGCATGCGCCGCCCGGAGATGTCATTTCCGCGCCAGCTGGCGGGGCACCAAAGGCCTTTTCCGCCAGCTGGCGGGGCGGAAATTCGTCCGGCGCCGACCTAGCCCCTCAAGGTTGGGGCTCGGCCCCCAAAGATGCAGAGCATTCCGCACCTTTGGGGCGGCGCGATGCCCATCTGATTTGCAACGTTTTGGGGGCCAGTCGGCGGACATCGCGCCGTTTCCGGAGAACTTCGCCCACTGTCTTTGTTGGCCCCGATCTGTGACAATCACCTCTTTTTGCCTTTGGGCTTGGACCCATCGTTTAGATCTTGGAGGGGCTGTACTTACTGAGGACACTTGGAGGCAAGCCCTCTACAGGGTGAGTTCTACCTCAACTTGCATCAGACTGAGTTTGATTCGGTTCAAATATTACAGGGAACACATTGGACTAAGGTGAAGATAAGTGGGGAGGGTTTAAACTAATGTGGCAGGGGGAAGGGAACCGATGCCGGGGGGCAAGTAAAACGGGGCCAGAAACAAAAAGCAGTAAGGGGGAAAGTGTAAGGCAGAGAAGCCATAGTCAAAAATCAAAAAGGGCCACAGTACAGGGTACAGAGACAGGAGAGTGTGAAAAGGGAGGTGTCCAATGTAGAATTGAGGGCGTTGCACCTAAATGCGCGCAGTCTACGGTACAAGTTAAATGAGCTTGTTGCGCACATTGAAATTGGCCGGTACGGTGTTGTGGGCATCACAGAAACGTGGCTGCAAAGGGATCAGGGCTGGGACCTAAATATCCAAGGATATATGTCTTATCGAAAGGACAGGCAGATGGGCAAAGGGGGCGGGGTTGCATTGTTAGTAAGGAATGAAGTTAAATCGATAGCAAGGAGCGATATAGGATCAGAAGGTATAGAATCTCTGTGGCAGGAATTGAGGAATCGCAAAGGTAAAAAGAATTTGATGGGAGTTATGTACAGGCCCCCGAGCAGTAGTCAGGATGTGGGGCAGAAAATAAATCAGGAGATAGAAAAGGCATGTAAAAACGGCAACATTACAATAATCATGGGGGACTTCAATAGGCAGGTGAACTGGGAAAATCAGGTTGGTAGTGGATCCCAAGAAATGGAATTTGTGGAATGTCTAAGAGATGTTTTTTTGGAGCAGCTTGTGACAGAGCCTACTAGGGAACAGGCAATTCTGGATTTGGTGATGTGTAATGATGCAGACTTGATTAGGGAACTTAAGGTGAAGGAGCCCTTAGGGAGCAGTGACCACAGCATGATAGAATTTACCCTGCAGTTTGAGAGGGAGAAATTGCAATCAGATGTAACGGTATTACAATTAAATAAGGATAATTACAAACTTATGAGGGAGGAGGCTGGCCAGAGTTGATTGGAAAAGGAGCCTAGCAGGGAAGACAGTGGAATAGCAATGGCAGGTGCTTTTGGGGTTATTAGGGAGGCACAACAGGAATTCATCCCAAGGCGGTGGAAACATATTCAGGGGAGGACAAAGCAGCCATGGCTGACGAGGGATGTCAAGGACAGCATAAAGGCTAAAGAAAAAGCATACAAAGTGGCGAGCTTTAGTGGGAAACCAGAGGATTGGGAAGCCTTTAAAAGCGAGCAGAGGACAACTAAAAAAGCAATAAGGGGGGCGAAGATGAAGTATGAGTGCAAGCTAGTAAGTAAAATAAAAGAAGATATTTTTTCAATATATAAAAGATAAGAGAGAGGCAAAAATAGACATTGGACCACTAAAAAATGTGGCTGGAGAAGTAATAATAGGAAACAAAGAAATGGCAGACAAACTGAATAGTTGCTTTGCATCAGTCTTCACAGTGGAAGAACCAGTGGGATGTCAGAGCTCATGGAGAACTAAGGAGCATAGGTGAGTGCAGTGACCAAATCTGTTTGAGTTCTTTGAGGAGGTTACACGCAGGTTAGACAAAGGAGAACCAGTGGACGTGACTTATTTAGATTTCCAGAAGGCCTTTGACAAGGTGCCGCAGAGGAGACTGTTCAATAAGTTAAGAGCTCATGGTCTTCTGGGTAAGATCCTGGCATGGATAGAGGATTGGTTGACTGGCAGAAGGCAAAGAGTGGGGATAAAGGGGTCTTTTTCAGGATGGCAGCTGGTGACTAGTGGTGTGCCTCAGGGGTCTGTGCTGGGACCACAACTTTTTACAATATATATTCATGATCTGGAAGAAGGTACTGAAGGCACTGTTGCTAAGTTTGCAGATGATACAAAGACCTGTAGAGGAACAGGTAGTATTGAGGAAGTAAAGTGGCTGCAGAAGTATTTGGACAAGCTAGGAGAGTGGGCAATGAAGTGGCAAATGAAATACAATGTGGAAAAGTGTGAGGTTATGCACTTTGGAAGGAGGAATTTAGACAAAGACTATTTTCTAAATGGGGAAATGCTTAGGAAATCAGAAGCACAAAGGGACTTGGGAGTCCTTGTTCACGATTCTCTTAAGGTCAAAGTGCAGGTTCAGTTGGCAGTTAAGAAGGCAAATGCAATGTTAGCATTTATGTCAAGAGGGCTAGAATACAAGACCAGGGATGTACTTCTGAGGCTGTATAAGGCTCTGGTCAGACCCCATTTGGAGTATTGTGAGCAGTTTTGGGCCCTATATCTGAGGAAGGATGTGCTGGCCATGGAAAGGGTTAAGAGGAGGTTCACAGGAATGATCCCTGGAATGAAGAACTTGTTGTATGAGGAAGGTTTGAGGGCTCTGGGTCTGTACTCGTTGGAGTTTAGAGGATGAGGGGGGATCTTATTGAAACTTACAAGATATTGCGAGGCCTGGATAGAGTGAACGTGGAGAGGATGTTTCCACTTGTAGGAAAAACTAGAACCAGAGGACACCATCTCAGACTAAAGGGACGATCTTTTAAAACAGAGATGAGGAGGAATTTCTTCAGCCAGAGGGTGGTGAATCTGTGGAACTCTTTGCCGCAGAAGGCTGTGGAGGCCAATTCACTGAGTGTCTTTAAGACAGAGATAGATAGGTTCTTGATTAATAAGGGGATCAGAGGTTATGGGGAGAAGGCAGGACAATGGGGATGAGAAAATATCAGCCATGATTGAATGGCGGAGCAGACTCGATGGGCTGAGTGGCCTAATTCTGCTTCTATGTCTTATGCTCTTATGATCTTTCGAGATGTGGAAAACAAGTGTCATAATGTAGCCTTCCAAGATGGCCACCTGCAAAGGACCATGGGAATTATGGCCAACCCAGGGCTCAGACAGATACACAGCCTATGTGTATCTAAAACACAGGTAACCAGACCTGACCAAAACCCCCGCTCCTTCACATTTCAATGGCCCATTTTCCCAGGACAATAGAACTCCAATCAAGCAACCGGTACAGCCACAGGCTGATCGGTGCCACTCCTTTGCTCAGAAAGCACAACTGCCAAGGTCAATGACCGCTAAGGACCCGCCCAGCTACCAAGGCACCCACCCCTTTATTGACTGAAATCGAAGAGAGTGATCAGAGCCCTGTCGAACTATTGGGTCCAAGGTTAAGGACCGCCCCAAAGAGCGCAAAATCCAGGGGGGATAAAAGAGAGCACAGCCATGTGTTCTGTCTCTCTTGCATCCTGCCTGTGCCACCCAATTGCAGCAGGAGCAGCCAGCTAAGTTCAAGACCAACGATCGCTAATTGATGGATGAGCCCAGCAGAGACAGAGCCACTTTCTTCGAACCAGCCTAGTGAAATCCAGATAAAGGCCTTTATCCATTTGCACAGTGCCGGTCACCCTGAAGTTAAGTATAGGTTATTGTAGCTGATAGGTGTAGTTGAACTCGTAGTAAATATTGTGTTTGCAGGTTGAGATAACTCTTGTGTATGTAAATAAACCATCGTTGAACTAACTAACTGGTTGTGTGGTTATTTGATCGATATAAGGGAAGGCTTGTGGTTCACCGAGATAAATAAATAGAGCACCAATGGCTGCTCACTTACACCAGCTAACCACACTCACGTGTTTGTCCTAAACTTGCTGGCGACTGGGTTTCCTGTTTTGATATGATAGGCGGGATTCTCCGGTCGGCGACGCTGAAATCGCGTTCGGTGATCTGCCGGAGAATCAACATTTGCGCTGTAATCGGGGGTGGTGCTGATTCCGCGACGCTCTGCCCTCTCCAAAGCGATATCCTCCAGGAGTACGCTGCACGCTGTATCGACGGCCTCAGAATATTGCCTGAGGCCCTCCCCCCGATGCTCAGCCCCGACCGGCCGAGTTCCCGACCGGGTGGGTCACTCATGCTATTAGTTGTTGGGAATTCTGCGTGGCGGCTGCGGACTCAGTCCAGCCAGCGCCACCACAGTCGAGGGTGAGTGATCTGCAGGCAGGGGGGAGTTTGGCAGGAGCTGGGGACACTATTGGGGGATGGCCCGGGTGTCGCGAGCCGGCCAAAGGGGGTGAGGCACTAGTTGGCAGGCCGGATCCGCGCACGGCCAGGGCCATGTTGTACCACGCGACCGCTACAGGCCATCGCCGTGCGCATGCGCGGCCACAGACCCGGCAATTTTCCAGCTGTATCGGCAGCTAGAGCCGGGTGCTCCACGTTGACTGTCTACCAGCCACCCACCAAACGGAGGATCGGTAGCTGTTTTGTGCTGAATCTTCGGTTGTAAAAGGCCACTGTTTCCACCCCGGCGTCAGGACATAGCCTGAAAATTGGAGAATCCAGCCTGATATCTAAGGTTCTATGGGTGGGCCTAGAATTTTTCCCACTAGTAGCAATATTTGGGGTCTCAGCGTTGCTGGAATTCAATTCGGGGGTAAGGATGGACGTTCTCGCTTTTGCCTCTTTGCTGGCGAGGAGGCGAATATTGCTCAAATGGAGGTCTCCCATGCCGCTTAAAACATCTGCATGGCGGGAAGACATTATGTCATTCCTGCATCTGGAGAAGATCATATTTACCATTAGGGGCTCGGTGGGGAGGTTCTATCAGAGGTGGTGGCCATTAATTTCATTATTTAAAGAACTGGACACAGTCCAGAGGTAAGGGGGTTAGGATATAATGGGATTTGTTTGAATGTCATTGTTACCTAAACCAATATATCTGTTTTACACTTCTTTGATTCCGCACCTGTATAATCTGTATAATTCTTTATTAATGTTGTCACTGTTCATATTTGATAATCCAATAAATATATATTTTTTAAAAGCTTATGCTGAGGATCCTTTCCTTGAGTTCTTAGCAGTGGTGGCCTCCCATACAATTTTCCTCACCAGCCTGTAGCACTGAAGATGCTTCTGCTGACATCAGCATAGCGACAGTGCAGCTATGTTTAAATGAAGCCTGAATGTCCCAAATTCCAGGACCTCTTCCTGAGAAATTCACGGGCTCTTCCTCACAGACTCCACCCAGGTTATGAAGCCACCTGAGGGATAATTGGGCTCATATTTCAGTATTAATTGCTATGATTGCATGTGAAGTCCCCTTAATTCTCTTAGGAAATTTTTTTACGGCTCTCATGAATTCGGCGGGCAGGATGTTCTGGGACCACCCACAACTGGGATTTTCCCGTCCCCCTGAAAGTCAATCGTGATCGTCATGCAAAACGGCGTGGAATTCTCTCTCACAAAAAATGTAGATGACAACTCAATTACTAATTGTGCTATCCACATATTTTTGCTCACCAAAGAAATTACATTTTCCATTCCAGCGCGTGGCTGGGATGGGAAAATCCAAGCCTTCAGGCTGAATTTTAGGCAGGGAAAACGACATGAAAGCTGTGTCCCCAATGGCAACTTTCTTCGCTTCACTGTCAGATCATAGCTGAAAAGAAATGAAGGGGTGGGTCACACAACATAATGCTGGCAGGGAGGACTCTGATTGAGCCCCTCCCACCAGCAACTTAGTTTTTAAAAGAGTCGGACATCCTTTAAAAAGGGTGTCCTGGCACAAAAACCTAAAAATAGAATCCCTATCGCCCCCACCCCACAAAGAGGGCAAGTACCCTGGTGTGACACTCTCCCCCTGAGCGATGCATACACCTGAATTGCTCTGGCAGATTCTGCTTGCCAGGTCCATACTGTGGGACACCTTTTGTGATTCAGGCGTAAAGACCTGATAATGAGACTTTATTTATTGTAATGGGTATCGCGACATTGAACGTCAGGATTCCCATTACATTATTGGCAGAGGGCGGGGACAATTGCTATGGGAAATCCAACATGATTAAATCGTGTTTTGGGCCTCCTGCAGGATTTTCTGCTCCTGCCGCCGATCCCGCGCAGCGAAAGTCTGAACTGAAATTCCCTCCCATGTGTTTGACTCAGTTGATTGAGCCCATTGAAGTAACGATGAGGGTGGATGAGGGCATTTCAGGTGATGTGAATATGGACTTTTAACCGGTGTTTGATGTATCACCACATGTATCAGGTTTGTTTGCAAAACTGAAGCTCATTTGATTAAAGGTGCAGTGGCTGCATAGACAAAATTGTTTGAGGGACAGAAATCAGACTAGTGGTGAATGGCTGTTCTTCAGTCTGGTGGGAAATATTTAGTGATGGCAGGATCAGTTTCGAGACTGCTGCTATAGTTGATTTTTTGTATGTTATTATGAAGCCATGCTTTCTAAAAAGCGCCTTGATTTATTTACTGGTAGAAAAAGTTTTGAAAGTACAAAAACAGAAAGTTAGGATCCCTGACATTTGCATCACTCTACTTGACAAATTCCAAAGTCATTAAATAGAGCCAACTCATTTAGCAAGCCTCAGCAAAGACACTTACCTTGAAGAAGTGTGAATGGGATCATCTCCTAACCAATTCACAGAACATCCAACCACCGGAGTGGGGACTACATATTAGATGTAATCACCTCAGAAAATGAATTCTGGCTGAGAAAGGAATTCTCATTTCCAATCCGCTCAAAACCAACCACCTGGAATACTCGTGCTACAAACATATCTGGGTAACTGCACAGTTGTTGCAAGAGGGGGCATTGTGACAGGCCAGTTGACTCTCTTTTGTGTTTTAAAGCATTGTTTTCTCCAGGCCCCTGTGGGCCTCCTGATCTCTCCCCATCCACCTTGCAAGCTCAAACCCTATCTGCTGTTTGACTATCCACATGCCTCAGCAGAGATTTTTAAAGAACTCAACCCAGAAGCTGCTGTCTCCAGACAAATAGATAAACCATCTGTCTACATCTTTAAACGTCATTGTGCCAAAACCAAAAGTACTACCAAGTTCAGCCTGGAGAGAGCAGGAGCATCAACCTATGAGAACTGTATAACTTTACTATTTATTGGACTTTAAAATGCCTCTTAATCTATCCTCCAATTTGGTTATCTATTTTTGGGTGTATGTGTATTTGTGAATGAAGAAACATTTGACTAATTCACTTTGACCGAGTTAAGTACAATCCTCCTTTATTTACAAAAACGCAAGGAAACCTGTCTGATAGCATTGCTTAAACATTTAAACATTCACTGAGTTGGCAAACAAATCCCTTTAAAAAACCTGTTCTTTCAAATGAGGAGTAGGAAAAGAGAGGAGTGATGTGTTGGCTGCTCTGGATCCATGGAACACATACAGGCCACCAACACTTAAAAGAGTACAACACTATTTTATTAAATTAGAAACTGTTGAACATACTTTCACTGTGGGTTAACACGATGTTAGATTAAACTAAAGACCTATGCCTGTCCTAACCAGTCTACGCACTCAGCACATGGTGAAGATCTGTGCTGTAAGATGTAAGCTCTGTCCTTCTGAGAAGCTGCATCCCGAATGATCGTGTAAGGTTTTCGGGCAATTCGGCCCTTTTGGAGAAACTCAGAGACTGTAAACTGACTTTCCAGCCAAGGGAACAGAACCAGTTTTCCCAGCAGGCTTGGTCCGCTGAGCTGAGTAGGGACATAAGCACATAAATATTTACAAACACCCCCCTAGGAGCTACAAGGAAGAAGGAGCCAGACAACAAGATAACATCAAAACACAGACAAAGGGGCACGGGAATACACAGGAGGCTTGCATGCAAGCAGGACAATGGGATGGTCATAGCCCCATGCAAATGTAAATGACCTGGCCTCCACCAGAGCAGAATCCAATTAACACCCCATCAACATAGCGAGGTGAGAATAGCAGCCATCTCCGGAGCAGCTGGAAGACACTGAAATTCTCCACAGAAGAGCCTAACCTCGTTAAACTAGAAATCAGACTGTCTGAGTCCAGCATATTGCGCTGGAAAAGCCCCTAGAAAATCAGCGGTAGAGAAAAACCAAGTTGGAGGCGGACCTGGGGGAGGTACTCCAATCTTAACAGGAGCTACCGGCAGAAACTCACTGGGAGGAGGGGGGCGGAGCCAGCGCCAAATTCAAATCGCGCAGGTCTGAAAAAAACCAAGTTGGAGGCGGACCTGGGGGAGGTACTCCAAGCTTGACAGAAGCTACCGGCAGAAAAACCAAGTTGGAGGCGGACCTGGGGGAGGTACTCCAAGCTTGACAGAAGCTGCCGGCAGAAACTCACTGAAAGAAGGGGGCGGAGCCAGCGCCAAATTCAAATCGCGCAGGTCTGCCTAGCTGGAAGAAGCGGACCTGCAAGGAATACCCGGAAACATACAGCTCTGACCGGCTCAAAGGGGGCGGGACCAGCGGGAACTTTAAAACTTACCTTTTTCAATGCAAAAGGGGCTGGCCGATCACAGAACAAAGCCAGGTATAACAATATAAAAGGGGCTGTGTTTTCGATTGGGGCTCTCTTCGTTCTTGGCTCGACCTCTGCACCCCTGACTTGACCTCTGCAGCCTGTGACCGTAAGTACTCTGCAGCAGCTTGCGAAACTCCCTTGACTTTAATAGTGGTTGAGGCTTTGGGGAAGGGAACTTGTTTTGTGCCTTGTGATATTGCTAAAACCTGTGTAATCATAAGAATTTTCGTTGTGTCCGCTATATTACTTTTGAATAGACTTAGTTGTATTAGAGCATAAGATTTTATTGTGTTTCTTCTGTTGATGATTTTGACCTGGGTTTTACAATAAACCTTGATTTGAGGATAATTGGAGTCGTTTAAATTCTTCAATCCTTCACCAGCGATCTCTGACCAAGTCATTGTTAAAATACTCCTCACCTTAATTCCGGGTTCAAGAATCGAGGGTCATCTTGAGCGATTCACTCAGGACAGACTGCTGGTTAGGAAATAAACAGCAGTGTCCTATTCTCTCTCTTGGGAAAGCTACTCTAGTGGAGTAGGAACCGGGTGGGTGTTGCCCCACCGGCAAGAGAGAGAATCACCTGGGTATTGGTAGGGGTCTGGAGATCTGTGTGATATAAGTCTCAGGCTGTCGGTTAGGAATAAACGGCAGGCTTGAATCAGTGCTCTCTTCAGTGGAAGTGTCCCAGTGCGACATCCCCTGGCCTCTGAAGTTTCAGTGCCAGCTGGAGAGAGACACACACAGATATTCAAACCCCAGATATCGGCCCAGTAGTGGAGTAGCGGAGATGGCACCCTCTACAATGGCGACCGGGGCAGGAGCCCGGTGGTTTGGAGTATGTGACTTGGCAGAGGGGGTGAGGGAACGAAGCAAAATGGAGGAGAGAATATCCTCGTATTTGTGGCAAAAGGTCAACCTCACCAAACCTTGGGTTTCAGAATTGATCAATGCGGAGCAACCGGTAATGGCAGCGGCTGCATGGACAGAAAGCAAGGCGCACAAAAGGCACTTGGAGAAGGCAGTTTGGCTGGTTTGCCTGTCCGAGCAGGTAGTCAAGACAGAGGATAGGGTCGAAGAGTTAGAGCAGGAGTTGAGAGAAGTGAGGGCCAGCGCAGGGGACAGCGCTAGCGCAGCGGAACGACTGCGGGAAGAAATGGCAGAAATGAAACAGGAAAGCGAGTCTAACCGGTGTGAGAAGGACTATCTCCACTGCCAGATAGTGGAGGGTAAAGAAAAGGAACGGAGGCTCCAGGAACTCTATGCTCGGAGTACAGAGCAGTGTAGGAAGCTGGAGGGGAAGTTCCGGGACATCCAGGCAGCGTACCGAGTGGCTCGCGAGGAAGTAGGGGACTGTGCCCATGGGCCGTGCCAGGCACGAATAACGGAGTTGGAGGAGGCCTTGTCCAAGGTCAGGGGACAGGTACACCTGGTAGGTCCAGGGGGGTTCCCAAGGGGCAAGGTGCTCCTCGCAGCGGATGATTCCCCACAGGCCAAGGGGAATAGACCGCCTCCTGAGGCACCGGGATCGTGCCCGGGTCGGCAGGCGGGGAACGGACTGCACGTTCAGGGGCAAGTCCAAGGGGGGTCGGCAGGGTACCCCCAGCTGGAGGCGTGTCCGCCTGGTTTCGTATGTGGGTCCCCATGGGATGGGGACAGACCGCTGCCTGGGATGCCGGTGATGGGGCCGGGTCAGCAGGTAGGGTTTGGACCGCCCGGTCAGGGGCAGGTCCAAGGGGGGTCAGTGGTGTATCCCCAGATAGCGGCGTCTCCTATATGGGTAGCTAGCCCGGGGACAGGGGGGCTACCCAACGGGGCAGGAGAGCTGGACAGTGGGGAGGAGGAGCAGGAACCCCAGGTAGGGCAGATGTGCCCTGTCAGGCAACGAAGGTATGGTCCCCCGGCGGGGATGGCAAATAGGGGACCGGTTGAGGGCGACATTATCGTTCCTCATGGGGCATCCGAGCTCAGGGGGATGGTGGCCCACGTTCCCAGACTAACTCCAAAAGGGGATCCGTCGCTTCATTTTATGGAGGTGGAACAGGCAGCCAGCATCAATGACTGCGACGAAGGGGAGCAAATAAAGATGCTCCTGATGACCCTAGATGCACAGCTATGCAGGACAGTGACCTCTGGGAATGGGGGAAGACCTGACACATGGGCGGCAGCACAGACTGCTGTTCTGGAGGCGATGGGCTTAAATCTGGGGAGCCCTTTCATGAGGGTGGGGGAAACCAAGCAGCAACCAGGAGAATCTCCCACCATGTTCGCAGACAGACTGTGGACTGTCTATATGGAGGCATGCGGGGTTCCCGCGGATAGACGGAATTTAGGGGAAAGAACCGCCCACTGGCTGAAGACCCTAGTTGCCAACTGTCTCCCTAACGTTAGGGCAAAAGCCGAACACTGGTTCGACCCGCAGACCCCGGCCCTTAATGAGGAAGAGGTCCTTAGGAAACTTACCCTCGCATATCGTAATGGGGAGAGGGGTGAGGACAAGCCCCTTAAGGGTAGGGTGCATGAAATCGCGCCAGCAGCCCCTAAGAGAGAGTGGAAGCATGAGGAATACTTATGCTACGGGTGTGGGAAGGCCGGGCATTTCAAGAGGGAATGTAAAAACCCTAGCAAGGAGGAGAGGGCTCCCGCAGTAGAGAGTCAGACCCCGGCGGCAGGAGCAGCTGCCCCGGAAACCTTCGAGGTAAAGAAACTTTTAGCCTTTTTGCAGAGCCTAGCAGCTGGGTCGGGACAGGTGGCAATGGCAACGGGCCAGGGCCTGCCCGCACCCACACCACAAGAACCCGTATGACTACCCAGGGAGCAGCCTCAGGAAAAAGGGAGCGCAGGGGTAGTTCTAGCCCCAGACCCTGGTCCGGTCCAGGTGCAGGGTCCCATTCTGGAGGCTGCCTCAGGGGCTATTTGCAGTTTAAATCCCTTAAGGTGGGACCCATGCGAACGCCACATCAGTCAATTTAAATTGTTCCACCCCATAAGGACAAGAAAGAGCAAGGTGGGGGGAAGACTGGGGGTGGTAGTGGAGAAACCCCCCGTAGAATTAACGACGGTGGGGGAGGTCCCTGACTCCACGGTCACACAACCGGTGACAAGGTGCTGTCCCGAAGGGGCAGTCCCAAAGAGACCGACAGTGCTGCAAGCACCCAGCCCAGGGACAGTAACGATTCCCAAGCCCTTACCTGTGGGTCAGGTAGCCTGCCTTAGTATAGAGGCTAAGGAGGCGGAGGAAGTGGAGGTATCACCTTGGGCTTGGGAACCAGTCGGGGGACGAGGGAGCAATCGGGTCTCCAAGCCCCCGGTAAGATGGTCCCCATCACACCTCCCTGTCACCCGGTCCCGCAGTAAGGGGGCCCGAGTGGAAGGGAGCGATGAGGGATCACCGAACCCTGTTGGGAAAGGAGAGGCAAGAGGCAGCCCGAACCCCCGGGAGGGGACGGTCTGGCCCGAGCCATTGGACCAAACAGGTGAACTGCCCCAGTTTAGCGGGGCACAGTTTTAATTTGGCCACCCGGAGACGGGTGGCATTGTATATATCATATTCCTTTTTCTTTCCCCCTGCTAGTTCTAAATTAGTGTGTAGTTGTGTGTGAGGTATTTGGGATCGTGGGGACACAGAAGCGCCTGGTGCAAGGGTAAAATGATGAAGCACCAGGCACTAGGACCCTGGTGCAGCCGGGCTGTAAACACAGAATCACAGACAGGCTGCGGCAACTTCAAAGCAGGAGCTGCTGCGGCCGCCGGATAGCGGCAGGCACTAGGACCCTGGGGAGCCGGGCTGTAAACACAGAATCACAGACAGGCTGCGGCAACTTCAAAGCAGGAGCTGCTGCCGCCACCGGATAGCACCCATGCACTTCAAGGTAGGTAGTTCTGTGGAGGCAAGGATGTGTTTTGTTTGTCTTACAGATGGGGCACCCGACGATGTGGAGTTTGCTGATCCTGGCGATGGTGGGACCGGGAGAACTCCGCAGAGGAGAGACAGAAGAGTCCTTTGTCTATGGGTGTTCTGGCGGCAGAGCCCCCCTGGTCACTACCGGACAGGGAAACCAGGTGGCCATAGAACAGGCCCGCTACTCACACCTAGGGAGGTGGCCTGGGTGGCTGGGGTCGAACTCGACTAGGTACTCCAGCCACCAGAGCTTCACCTATGGAGAGGCCTCGGTACTCTGCGAGGAGATACAGGTGGCGACTGACCGGGTTAGGGTGACTGAGGGCAGGCGGGTGTGTTTAACCTGTGAGGGGGACGTTCCTGTGGGGAGATGGTGGTGGCTCAGGAAGCTGAGCTCGGACATGAGGGATCGATCCTCGGACTGGGAACGAATGGACAATAACACCTACCGAACCATCACGGGGTCACCGGGCAAGATCACCGTTTGCTGGGATAAGTGGTGGGCTTCCGACCAGGGCATGTATCTATGTTTGTGGGGGTCGGCCAAGGCATGTCCACAAGGGGCATTAATCACTTTTGTAAGGTGGTGGCAGAACCCAGGGAACGGGATAAATTGACCGCAGTGGGGAGGGATGTGTAACGCCCAGGGAAGGGATGACTGTAGAAGCTACCGAACTGCTGGTTCAGGTAAAGCGACCCCTGCCCACAGCCCAACCGATCGACCCTCACAACTGTCCGATCACCACCAGGGGGGGGCCTGAGAATGGTTTAGTGTTTGCCCCACAAAGGAAATGTTGTACAGGGGGTACATTGTGCTGTCGCCTCAGTTGGACTAAACCTCTCAGCTGCAGGTATCGACGATGGAGAGTAAATGAAGAGCCCTCAACGGGAAGAAGCGAAGTGCAGCCAAGAAAGGAGGATCCTTGGTGAAATAAAACAGATGCAATTGTAAATAGTTGTATGGATTCGCAGGTCCCAGTTACTTGACTGTGATATATGTACAGGGACCCTTACGTTTGGGGTTCCGGTGAAATGTGTATATGTTACTGTCTGCTTGAATTAAGTATGGTCTTGTCTTTCCCTTTTATTGAAATCAGGGGTAGCCTAGATTAAGGGAACTGTCTTGGGACTTGTAGTTTCGCATGTTGTTGAGGGGGGGCCTACGGTCCACACAAAAGGAAATAATTGCCCTTCACCTGTGTCGATACGGTCCAAGCAGGTAGGGACGTATCGAAGGGGCATCTGTAAGGTTTTCGGGCAATTCGGCCCTTTTGGAGAAACTCAGAGACTGTAAACTGACTTTCCAGCCAAGGGAACAGAACCAGTTTTCCCAGCAGGCTTGGTCCGCTGAGCTGAGTAGGGACATAAGTACATAAATATTTACAAACACCCCCCTAGGAGCTACAAGGAAGAAGGAGCCAGACAACAAGATAACATCAAAACACAGACAAAGGGGCACGGGAATACACAGGAGGCTTGCATGCAAGCAGGACAATGGGATGGTCATAGCCCCATGTAAATGTAAATGACCTGGCCTCCACCAGAGCAGAATCCAATTAACACCCCATCAACATAGCGAGGTGAGAATAGCAGCCATCTCCGGAGCAGCTGGAAGACACTGAAATTCTCCACAGAAGAGCCTAACCTCGTTAAACTAGAAATCAGACTGTCTGAGTCCAGCATATTGCGCTGGAAAAGCCCCTAGAAAATCAGCGGTAGAGAAAAACCAAGTTGGAGGCGGACCTGGGGGAGGTACTCCAATCTTGACAGGAGCTACCGGCAGAAACTCACTGGGAGGAGGGGGGCGGAGCCAGCGCCAAATTCAAATCGCGCAGGTCTGAAAAAAACCAAGTTGGAGGCGGACCTGGGGGAGGTACTCCAAGCTTGACAGAAGCTACCGGCAGAAAAACCAAGTTGGAGGCGGACCTGGGGGAGGTACTCCAAGCTTGACAGAAGCTGCCGGCAGAAACTCACTGAAAGAAGGGGGCGGAGCCAGCGCCAAATTCAAATCGCACAGGTCTGCCTAGCTGGAAGAAGCGGACCTGCAAGGAATACCCGGAAACATACAGCTCTGACCGGCTCAAAGGGGGCGGGACCAGCGGGAACTTTAAAACTTACCTTTTTCAATGCAAAAGGGGCTGGCCGATCACAGAACAAAGCCAGGTATAACAATATAAAAGGGGCTGTGTTTTCGATTGGGGCTCTCTTCGTTCTTGGCTCGACCTCTGCACCCCTGACTTGACCTCTGCAGCCTGTGACCGTAAGTACTCTGCAGCAGCTTGCGAAACTCCCTTGACTTTAATAGTGGTTGAGGCTTTGGGGAAGGGAACTTGTTTTGTGCCTTGTGATATTGCTAAAACCTGTGTAATCATAAGAATTTTCGTTGTGTCCGCTATATTACTTTTGAATAGACTTAGTTGTATTAGAGCATAAGATTTTATTGTGTTTCTTCTGTTGATGATTTTGACCTGGGTTTTACAATAAACCTTGATTTGAGGATAATTGGAGTCGTTTAAATTCTTCAATCCTTCACCAGCGATCTCTGACCAAGTCATTGTTAAAATACTCCTCACCTTAATTCCGGGTTCAAGAATCGAGGGTCATCTTGAGCGATTCACTCAGGACAGACTGCTGGTTAGGAAATAAACAGCAGTGTCCTATTCTCTCTCTTGGGAAAGCTACTCTAGTGGAGTAGGAACCGGGTGGGTGTTGCCCCACCGGCAAGAGAGAGAATCACCTGGGTATTGGTAGGGGTCTGGAGATCTGTGTGATATAAGTCTCAGGCTGTCGGTTAGGAATAAACGGCAGGCTTGAATCAGTGCTCTCTTCAGTGGAAGTGTCCCAGTGCGACATCCCCTGGCCTCTGAAGTTTCAGTGCGAGCTGGAGAGAGACACACACAGATATTCAAACCCCAGATATCGGCCCAGTAGTGGAGTAGCGGAGATGGCACCCTCTACAATCGGGAACTCTGATGCCCCCTGTCTATATAGTGAGTGTGATCAAACTGGTGATTGGCTGCGGTGTTGTGTGTGTTGATTGGTCTTGCTGTGTGTCCATCAGTGTGTGTGTATCTGCACCATGATATACTGGTGTGTATTATGACATCCCCACTTTTATAAAAAAATGTATGTGTGTGGCAATAAATAATGTGTGGTGAGAATGTTCCTAACTACGTGTGGGGTGCGCAGACATATTTACAGGACTACGTACATGAGAACTAAGCTATTTACATGGGAAGGTGCCTGGTGCAGAGAAGCAGTACGCGACAAGAGTAACGAGATCAACACTATATACAAACCAGGGAAACGATCAAACAAAGCAACGAAACAATTCAGAGAGTCCATAAATTTGAAAAGTTCATAACTTTAGTCTCTGAGGTGGGCGCGAATTCTGGTTGACCGCCTCAAGGGTGGGTCGAGAGCCGCCGGTGCAGGAGCGGGCTGGACTGCGTCAAAGTCAGGGGGAGGCAGAGTGACAGGGAGCTCTGCATAGTCTGTGGCAGGGTCAGCAGGAGGGAGAGGCGACACTGGAGGATCACATGGCGAGCGTGGAACGAGAAGAAGGGCGCGTCGATTGCGGCGCAGAATAGAGCCATCCGGTAGACGAACCAGGAACGAGCGGGGGGGCCACCTGCCAAAGGACAACAGCGGTTGCAGACCAGCCACCATCCGGAAGATGGACGAAGACGTTGTCATCTGGAGCCAGAGCAGGGAGATCAGCTGCACGGGAGTCATGAGCCGCCTTGTGCTGTGCACGAGACAGCTGCATCCGGCGAAGGACCGGAACGTGGTCGAGGTCTGGGACATGGATGGACGGCACCGTCGTCCTCAGGGTGCGACTCATGAGTAACTGGGCAGGCAACAGGCCAGTGGAAAATGGGGTGGAGCGGTAGGCCAGCAAGTCAAGGTAGACCCAGCATCGGCAGCCTTGCATAGGAGCCGTTTGACGATATGTACTCCCTTCTTTGCTTTGCCGTTGGATTGTGGGTACAGGGAACTGGACATCACATGGGCAAAATTGTACTGCCTGGCAAAGTTGGACCATTCTTGGCTGGCGAAGCAGGGGCCATTGTCCGACTGTGCGGAGTCTGCACGTTCTCCCCCTGTCTGCGTGGGTTTCCTCCGGGTGCCCCGGTTTCCTCCCACAGTCCAAAGACGTGCAGGTTAGGTGGATTGGCCATGATAAATTGCCCTTAGTGGCCAAAAAGGTTGGGAGGGGTTATTGTGTTACGGGGATAGGGTGGAAGTGAGGGCTTAAGTGGGTCGGTGCACACTCGAAGGGCCGAATGGCCTCCTTCTGCACTGTATACTCTATGTTCTATGTCCTATGTTCTATAACCGTGAGCGGGATGCCGTGTCGAGCAAAGGTTTCTTTACATGCACGAATGACTGCAGATGAGGTGAGGTCATGCAACCGTATCACCTCCGGGTAATTCGAAAAGTAGTCCACGATCAGGACATTGTCTCTACCCAGCGCGTGGAACAGGTCGCTGCCCACCTTGGTCCATGGTGATGTGACCAACTCATGGGACTGCAGGGTCTCACATGGTTGGGCTGGCTGGAAGCACTGACAAGTGGGGCAATTGAGCACTGTGTTGGCTATGTCCTCATTAATGCCGGGCCAGTACACTGCCTCTCGGGCCCGTCGGTGGCACTTTTCCACGCCAAGGTGGCCCTTGTGTAGTTGCTCCAGGACAAGTTGGCGCATGCTATGCGGGATGACAATGCGGTCCAGTTTTAGAAGAACCCTGTCTACTACCGCCAGATCATCTCTGACATTATAGAATTGAGGGCATTGGCCCTTGAGCCACCCGTCCGTTAGGTGGCGCATGAGACGCTGTAGCAAGGGGTCAGCCGCCGTCTCGCAGCGAATTTGGACGAGGCGTTCATCCGTGGCAGGTAGATTGGAGGCCGCGAATGCCACATGGGCGTCAACCTGGCAGACAAATCGTGCTGGGTCACATGGAGTGTTGACTGCCCTGGAGAGAGCGTCAGCAATGGTGAGGTCCTTGCCTGGGGTGTATACCAGCTGGAAGTCGTATTGCCGGAGCTTGAGAAGAATGCGCTGGAGGCGAGGCGTCATGTCGTTCAAGTCTTTCTGTATTATATTTACCAGCGGGCGATGGTCGGTCTCGACGGTGAATTGAGGAAGTCCATAGACATAATCGGGAAACGTAACAACACCGGTCAGAAGGCCCAGGCACTCCTTTTCTATCTGCGCGTAGCGCTGCTCCGCGGGGGTCATCGCACGTGACGCATATGCAACGGGGGCCCATGATGAGGCCTCATCATGTTGAAGGAGCACTGCCCCAATGACGGATTGACTGGCATTGGTCAAAATTTTGGTCTCTTTTGCTGGATCAAAGAAAGCTAAGACCGGGGCAGCGGTCAGTTTTGCCTTGATTTCTCTCCATTCGCGCTCGTGGGCAGGGAGCTATTGGAAGTCTGTCACCTTCCGGACCAAGTTCCTGAGAACCGTGGTATGAGAGGCGAGGTTCGGGATGAATTTCCCTAAAAAATTGACCATGCCCAGAAATCGGAGGACCGCCTTCTTGTCCTCTGGTGTTTTCATAGCTGTGATGGCAGCTACCTTGTCCGCATCCGGCTGCACACCCAACTGGGAGGTGTGGTCCCCGAGGAACTTAAGTTCTGTCTGAAAAGAGCATTTGGCCCTGTTGAGGCAGAGGCCATGCTCATGTATACGTCTGAATACGCGCTGGAGGCGACTAACATGCTCCTGCGGGGTGGTGGACCAAAAGATTATGTCATCGACATAGACGCGAACACCTTCAATACCTTCCATCATTTGTTCCATAATCCTATGGAACACTTCTGATGCAGAGATGATCCCAAACGGCATCCTGTTGTAACAATATCTTCCAAAGGGGGTGTTAAATGTGCAGAGCTTCCTGCTGGATTTATCGAGCTGGATTTGCCAGAATCCTTTTGAGGCGTCGAGTTTGGTAAAGAGCTTGGCACGAGCCATCTCACATGTGAGCTCTTCGCGCTTGGGAATTGGATAGTGCTCTCTCATAATATTGCGATTTAGATCCTTAGGATCAATGCAAATTCTCAATTTGCCAGAAGGCTTTTTTACACATACCATGGAACTGACCCAGTCGGTCGGTTCCGTGACTTTGGAAATCACTCCTTGGTTCTGGAGGTCCTGCAGCTTGAGGCGGTCCTTAAGGGGTGCTGGGACCCTGCAAGGTGCATGCACCACAGGCGTGGCATTCGGTTTTAATAAAATCTTGTAGGTGTACGGGAGCGTGCCCATGCCCTCGAAGACGTTGTGGTACTGGTTGATAATGGCGTCGAGCTGCGCCCTGAAGTCAGTGTCCTGAAAGGCAGACGCGTCAGCAGGAGAGAGAGAGTGAACTCTCTGAACTAGGTTCAACAGCTTGCATGCCTGCGCGCCAAGCAGGGAGGCTTTCGAGGAGCCCACGATTTCAAAGGGAAGGATGGCTTTGCGTGACCTGTGCGTCACTTCAAGTTGGCATGAGCCGCTGGCAGCAATGGCATTGCCATTATAATCTAATAGCTGGCAGGTTGATGGCAGGATGGCTGGTTTGACACGAAGGCTTTGGAGGTCAGATCGCGCAATGAGATTGGCGAAGGCACCAGGGGCGAAATTCTCCGTTATCGGCGGAAACTCCGCCGATCGGCGCAAAAAACGGCGCAAATCCCACTTGCGTCACGTCATAAAAATGGGCCGATAGTCTGCGGCCCGAAATGGGCTAGCAGCGACGTAACGGGATCCGCGCTTGCGCAGTGGTTCACGCCGTGCAGCGTCATATGCGCTGCACGGCGTGACGGCTCATAAGGCCGCGCAGCTCCCCCCCACCCGACCGGAACAGCCGACCGCAACACCCGACTTGATGGCTGGCCGTCGCTCAGCCCCGAGGTTCAAGTCACGCGATGTGGAGGCGCTCCTGGATGCGGTGGAGCAGAGGAGGGACGCCCTGTATCCCGGGCACGGCCGCAGAGTTGCCCCACGCCACAGCCGGCGTCTGTGGAGGGAGGTGGCAGAGGCCGTCACCGCTGTGGCCCTAACACCACGGACAGGCACCCAGTGCCACAAGAAGGTGAACGACCTCGTCAGAGCAGGCAGGGTGAGCGTCCCCCATATCCCCCATATCCCCTCTCCCCCAAATCCCCCCCTCCCCCATATCCCCCCCTCCCCCATATCCCCCCCTCCCCCATATCCCCCCTCCCCCATATCCCCCCTCCCCCATATCCCCCATATCCCCCCTCCTCCATATCCCCCCCTCCCCCATATCCCCCATATTCCCCCTCCCCATATCCCCCCTCCCCCATATCCCCCATATCCCCCCCTCCCCATATCCCCCCTCCCACATATCCCCCTCCCCCATATTCCCCCCTCCCCCATATCCCCCCTCCCCCATATTCCCCATATCCCCCCCTCCCCATATCCCCCCTCCCACATATCCCCCCTCCCCCATATCCCCCATATCCCCCCTCCCCCATATCCCCCCCTCCCCCATATCCCCCCCTCCCCCATATCCCCCATATCCCCAAGTGAATCCAGCCCTAACCTTAACCTCTGCAATGCACGCGCAACCGATGGCGTGCATTCATATACCTGCCTAACACTGTTGCCTTTTACCCCTGCCACCACCCCCCCCCCCCCCCAGGAGAAGCGCGCACACAACAATAGGGAGCATGTGAGGACTGGAGGAGGGCCCGCTGATGAGAGGCCACTGACCGTACACGAGGAAAGGGCCCTGGAACTGGCTGGCGGACCTGAGGACCGGGAGGTTGCTGATGCAGAGGTCGGGGCCCCACGAGCAAGTGAGCCACCAACAGCCCGTCCCCATATCCCCCCTCCCCTATATCCCCCTCTCCCGTATCACCTGATCACTGCCTGATGTCTAACCATGCATGCTTCATTGTGTATCGCAGGACCAAACGTCCAGGCACCCATCCCCGCAGATGCAGACCGCCCGCAGGATGCCCCTCGGAGACCACGGGAGACGGAGAGACCCGCACCCTCCAGCATGCGACGCCCGCAGGATGCCCCTCGGAGACCACGGGAGACGGAGAGACCCGAACCCTCCAGCATGCGACGCCCGCAGGATGCCCCTCGGAGACCACGGGAGACGGAGAGACCCGAACCCTCCAGCATGCGACGCCCGCAGGATGCCCCTCGGAGACCACGGGAGACGGAGAGACCCGGACCCTCCAGCATGCGACGCCCGCAGGATGCCCCTCGGAGACCACGGGAGACGGAGAGACCTGGAGCAACAGGGAGACGACACCCCCGTCACGTGCGGGAGCGACCACCCAGCGATGAGGGGGGCAGCCACAGGCCCCCGTCACATCCGAGCCAGGACACCACTACCCAGGACACCACTATCCAGGACACCCCTACCCGGGACACCACTACCCAGGACACCCCTACCCGGGACACCCCTACCCGGGACACCACTACCCGGGACAGCACTACCCGGGACAGCACTACCCGGGACAGCACTACCCGGGACAGCACTACCCGGGACAGCACTACCCGGGACACCCCTACCCGGGAAGACGAAATACCGGACAGTGACTCAGAGTGGATGGGTGGAGACGAACCCCCACCCCAAAGTGCCATGGACTCAGAGTGGGACGAAGAGCACGACACAACGCCACTGCTGTCACCAACACCCTCCACCATCGCAGAAACACTCACCACGGTTGGGCACTTTAGTGATGAGGCGTCTGGTACACTCACTGGTGCGCACAACACAGCCGTCCCGGTACAGCAGGTGGAGGTAGGAGCAGCAGAGGGACCGGGCGGTCGGAGGGCAGCCCAGGCCAAGCGAACATCTGCCGCCCAGATGGATCCCGGGTTCCTGCAGTTACCACACCCACACATAGATCCGATGCAACCACCGACACGGAGACGAGCGAATAGGGTGACGGGTGGCTTGCGGCGGCTGCGGTCGCAGGTGGAGGAGTCCACCCGCGTCCAGGAGCTGGGAGTGGTCCCGGTCATGCGTGCCACCCAGGCTGACACTGCACGGGTGGCGTCCGCGGTGGAGGCAATGGGTACGACGGTGTCAGACATGGGGAACGGTTTGCGAGGCCTGGGGCCTTCCGTGCAGGCGGCGTCTGTGGCCCAGGAAATGGCTGCCCTCTCACAGGAGGCCATGAGCCAGTGCCAGCGCCAGATGGCAGAGGCGCTCAACGCCAAAGCCCAGTCTCAGCACGCCATAGCCCAGTCTCAGCAGGCCATGGCCCAGTCTCAGCAGGCCATGGCCCAGTCTCAGCAGGCCATAGCCCAGTCTCTGCAGGCCATGGCCCAGTCTCTGCAGGCCATGGCCCAGTCTCAGCAGGCCATCGCTGAGGGCATCGGCGCCAGTGGCCATGTGCGAGCTGGCGTCGCACTGTCGCAGACAGGGTTCGACAACCCCCTGGGCTCCATGGCTGCAAACCTGCAGACCCCTGTCGATACCAGCACGGGCCTCCAGGACTGGCAGCGCCAGATGTCGGGGGCGCGTCGGATGGCCAGTCCGTTCGCATCCCCCACCCATGTAGAGGCCTGGGGGCCATCGGGCACCCCGAGGGAGGAGGAGGTGGTGTGGTCCATCCCGGCTCCCTCTGTAGGGGAGGTCCCGGTACACCGCGACACCTCGGACTCCCCCCCTTCCGTCCCAGGTGCATCGGGTGGGCAACGGGCAGGACAGGCTGGCAGCTCGCCATCCCAGTCGCCCGGGCCGCAGCCTGGCCCATCTAGGCCAGGACGCCCCAGGAAACGGCCGCCAAAGGGATCCAGTGTCAGAGGGCAGGAATCACAGGAGTCCACCTCCAGTTCTGCTGTACCGTCTGGGGAACCACGTAGACGTAGTCAAAGGGCCCGTAAGGCCAAACAATTAGACACTGAGTAAGTTGGCACGGGTGCAGGGCACAGATGAGTTTTCGGCGCTAGGGCACGTGCATGAACTCCTTTGGTTATTAAAGTCAATGTTACACCTACCGAAGCTGCCTTTGTGCTCTGTCCAAAGTGTGCGGGGGTGTCATGTACGTTGAGCGCAAGTGTGTGTGTGAGGGGTGGTCTTACCTCAGCTCCAGGTGAGTCTGCCCCCTTCCCCCTGGGCCGCCATCAACATTCCCCGGGCAGAGGACGGGACCGTGCGCTGCAGTGTCACAGCCGCATGCAGGGATGGTCCGGTTGGATGGTGGTACTGTGGCCATGGGTCAGACATAGTCCAACGATGTAGAGCCAGGAGCTCATCGGAGGCGGGTTGTCATCATTCTCCATGGCCTGCGATAGACACGCGTCCACCCGCAACTGGGTGAGCCCGGCCCGTTGTGCCGCCGGTGGATCGGCAATTGGGAGTGGGGGGGTGGTGTGCATGCGGGTGGGGTGTGTGGGGTTGGGGAGGGGGGTGAGGGTGCTGGGTGGGTGGATGGGTGGGGGGTGTGGGTGGTCGGCTGTTGTCATGGTGTGCGGTCTGTGGCCATACTACCCGATTCCCACGCCCATCTAGTCAGTGAAGCGGGCGTCTATCAGTCTGTCCCGTGCCCGCTGGGCCAGCCAGTAACGGTGGACAGCCACCCGCCTGTGTCTACCCCGTCTGCCCTGACCATTGCCCCCATCCCCCTCATCTGGGGAGGACTGGGCCTCTTCCTGCTGCTCCTCCACTCCGCCCTCCTCTGCCTGCGGCACATCGCCCCTCTGCTGGGCTATGTTGTGCAGGACGCAGCACACCACAATGATGCGGCCGACCCTATCTGACCGATACTGGAGGGCGCCCCCAGAGAGGTCCAGGCACCTGAAACGCATCTTCAGCACGCCAAAGCACCTCTCGATCACTCCCCTTGTCGCTACATGGGCATCATTGTAGCGGTTCTCCGCCTCATTGCGTGGCCTCCGTATAGGCGTCATCAGCCACGATCGCAATGGGTAGCCCCTGTCGCCCAGCAACCAGCCCCTCAGCCGGGGATGGCGTCCCTCGTACATGCCGGGGATGGATGACCGCGACAACACGAATGAGTCGTGTACACTGCCTGGGTGACGGGCGCAGACGTGCAGGATCATCATGCGGTGGTCGCAGACCACCTGTACGTTCATCGAATAGGTCCCCTTCCTATTAGTGAACACGGCCCTGTTATCTGCAGGTGGCCGCACGGCGACGTGCATCCCATCGATCGCGCCCTGGACCATGGGGAACCCGGCAATGGCAGAGAAGCCCACGGCCCGGGCATCTTGGCTGGCCCGGTCCACGGGGAAGCGGATGTAGCGGTGCGCCATGGCATAAAGGGCATCTGTCACTGCCCGGATGCACCGATGCACCGATGTCTGCGATATGCCGGACAGGTCCCCACTCGGTGCCTGGAATGACCCCGTTGCATAAAAGTTCAGGGCCACCGTAACCTTGACGGACACGGGGAGAGGGTGTCCCCCGCCAGTGCCACGCGGTGACAGGTGTGCCAGCAGGTGGCAGATGTGTGCCACGGTTTCCCGGCTCATCCGGAGTCTCCTCCTGCATTCCCGGTCCGTGAGGTCCTGGTATGACTGCCGGGGCCGGTACACACGGGGCGCCCTCGGGTGCCTCCGTTGCCGTGGGGCCGCGACGTCCTCCTCCCCCTTCCTCGTCCTGTCGGTCAGGTGTCCCTCCAGCCTGGGCGGCTGCCGCCTGCCCCTCTGCGGCAGCCTGCGCCGCCTCTCTGGCACGCTCCTCCTCCTCCTCCTCCTCCTCCTCATCCAGGGCAACATAGACATGAGCGGCTGCCACCACGGCGGCCAACATCGCTGGATGGTCTGAAAACATGACGGCCTGGTGGGGGGGAGGGGAACGACGACATGTCATCATTGCCCATATCCCCTCCTCCCCCCAGCCAGGTGGCATGGACCGCATGGGTCCAACTGTTGGAGGCTGGCACCTGGCCAGGTGGACCAACTCATTTGCCCTCCCATCACCCACCCCGGCACGGACCCCCCCCCCCCCAACCTCCACCCCAGCACGGACCCCCTCCCCAACCCCCAACCTCCACCCCAGCACGGACCCCCCCCCAACCTCCACCCCAGCACGGACCCCCTCCCCAACCCCCAACCTCCACCCCAGCACGGACCCCCTCCCCAACCCCCAACCTCCACCCCAGCACGGACCCCCCCCCAACCTCCACCCCGGCACGGACCCCCCCCAACCTCCACCCCGGCACGGACCCCCTCCCCAACACCCACCCCAGCACGGACCCCCCCCCAACCTCCACCCCGGCACGGACCCCCTCCCCAACCTCCACCCCGGCACGGACCCCCTCCCCAACCCCCAACCTCCACCCCAGCACGGACCCCCCCCCAACCTCCACCCCGGCACGGACCCCCCCCCCCCAACCTCCACCCCGGCACTGACCCCCTCCCCAACACCCACCCCAGCACGGACCCCCCCCCAACCTCCACCCCGGCACGGACCCCCTCCCCAACCCCCAACCTCCACCCCAGCACGGACCTCCCCCCAACCTCCACCCCGGCACGGACCCCCTCCCCAACCCCCAACCTCCACCCCAGCACGGCCCCCCCCCCCAACCTCCACCCCGGCACGGACCCCCTCCCCAACCTCCACCCCGGCACGGACCCCCTCCCCAACCTCCACCCCGGCACGGACCCCCTCCCCAACCTCCACCCCGGCACGGACCCCCTCCCCAACCCCCAACCTCCACCCCAGCACGGACCCCCCCCCAACCTCCACCCCAGCACGGACCCCCTCCCCAACCCCCAACCTCCACCCCAGCACGGACCCCCTCCCCAACCCCCAACCTCCACCCCAGCACGGACCCCCCCCCAACCTCCACCCCGGCACGGACCCCCCCCAACCTCCACCCCGGCACGGACCCCCTCCCCAACACCCACCCCAGCACGGACCCCCCCCCAACCTCCACCCCGGCACGGACCCCCTCCCCAACCTCCACCCCGGCACGGATCCCCTCCCCAACCCCCAACCTCCACCCCAGCACGGACCCCCCCCAACCTCCACCCCGGCACGGACCCCCCCCCCCCCAACCTCCACCCCGGCACTGACCCCCTCCCCAACACCCACCCCAGCACGGACCCCCCCCCAACCTCCACCCCGGCACGGACCCCCTCCCCAACCTCCACCCCGGCACGGACCCCCTCCCCAACCCCCAACCTCCACCCCAGCACGGACCTCCCCCCAACCTCCACCCCGGCACGGACCCCCTCCCCAACCCCCAACCTCCACCCCAGCACGGCCCCCCCCCCCAACCTCCACCCCGGCACGGACCCCCTCCCCAACCTCCACCCCGGCACGGACCCCCTCCCCAACCTCCACCCCGGCACGGACCCCCTCCCCAACCCCCAACCTCCACCCCAGCACAGACCCCCCCCCCAACCTCCACCCGGCACGGACCCCCTCCACAACCCCCAACCTCCACCCCGGCACGGACCCCCTCCCGGCACTCCCCCGGAGCCCAGCCTACTCTAACCACCCCCCCCCCTCCCCCCCCGCCGCACACACACACAAGCCGAGACACACCTCTCCTCAGGCAATCAGTCTGCGGCCACGCCATTTCCTGCCCAGAGCCAACCCCCCAGGCCGTCACTCACCTCCTCGCTGGTCGGCGTGAGCCTGGAGCACCGGGTCACGCCGATGAAAAGGAGGTTTGATTCACGTCGACGTGAACGGTCATCACGTCGACGGGACTTCGGCCCATCCGGAAGGGAGAATATCGGCAGGCCGAAAATCGGCTGCCTTGCGCAGACCCGTGACATTCTCCGCGGCAGCGGCGCCATTAACGCCCCGCCGACTTTTCTCCCTTCGGAGACTTCGGCGGGGGCGGGGGCGGGATTCACGGCGGCCAACGGCCATTCTCCGACCCGGCGGGGGGTCGGAGAATGACGCCCCAGTGTCCAGGCGGAATCGTATTTGGGACCGATTGACCGTAAGGGTGGCACACCACTCATCGTCCGGATCGATGCTGTATACCGATAGAGGCTGGATTCTTTGCTTCGGGAACACCCTGTTTTTTGTAATGATACGGACTCGAAAAGGCGACTTCGGGTCCTCAGTGTCAATATCGGGTAGTAGGTCCGAATCAGGCTCGGTGACCGTGGGTTGAATGGCACAGACATTCCTGCGAGGCTGGCTGGAGCGATGAGAGTTGGCAAGCTGAGCTGATCTGCATAAAGCAGCATAGTGGCCCAGTTTGCCACATTGCAGGCATCGTCGGGATTTGGCAGGACATTGACGCTATAAGTGGGCGGAGCCACAGTTGCCGCACGTTATAGCGTCAGTACGTTCGCTGCACCACCGCGTATGCACAGTGTGGTCGTACGTGGTGTGCGCCTGCGCAGTACGTCCGTCGCCGTCCCCTCGTTCGGTGCGCACGAGCGCAGGAGTCCGCGAAAAGCGCGCAAAATGGCTGCCCTCATCCAGGCTGAGGCCCTGGAGTTGCTCGATTGCTTGGACCCGTTGTGCCTCGTGGGGACCTTGCCGTGCCGTTTCAGCCGCTTGGATGTGGGCATACCGACTAGTGGCGTGTTCATGTCGGACGCAGATCTCGATGGCAATCGCAAGGGTGAGCTGCTTTACCTTGAGGAGCTGCTGGCGTAGGGTGTCCGACTGAACACCGAAAACGATCTGGTCGTGTATCATGGAGTCGGAGGTGGACCCGTAATTACAGGACTGCGCAAGGATGCGGAGGTAGGTGAGAAAGGACTGGAAAGGTTCATCCATACCCTGCAAACGCTGTTGGAGTACATAGCGCTCGAAAATGTCATTCACCTCGATGTTGCAGTGACTGTCAAACTTAAGGAGGACCGTCTTGAATTTTGATTTATCTTCACCATCAGCAAAGTTGAGAGAATTGAAAATGTGGATGGCATGTTCCCCAGCTGTGGATAGGAAGAGAGCAATCTTCCTGGTGTCTGAGGCAGCTTCCTGGTCTGTGCCTTCAAGGTAGAGCTGGAAGCGTTGTTTGAATATCTTCCAGTTGGCCCCTAGGTTACCGGTGATGCTGAGTGGCAGCGGCGGGAGGACGCTGTCCATTTTGCAGGATGACTGTATGCTGGTGGAAGGCAGATCACTTGCAGGTAGGTCTAAGAAATTCTAATATCCCTCAACTACTGGTACCATGATGTGTTGGGTGCTCTGGATCCGTGGAACACATACGGCCACCAACACTTAAAATAGTGCAACACTATTTTATTAAGTTAGAAACTGTTGAACATACTTTCACTGTGGGTTAACACGATGTTAGATTAAACTAAAGACCTATGCCTGTCCTAACCAGTCTATGCACTCAGCACATGGTGAAGATCTGTGCTGTAAGCTCTGTCCTTCTGAGAGGCTGCATCCCTAATGAGCGGGAAAACTGATGCCCTCTGTCTATATAGTGTGTGTGCTCTAACTGGTGATTGGCTGCGCTGTTGTGTGTGTTGATTGGTCTTGCTGTGTGTCCATCAATGTGTGTGTCTGCACCATGATATACTGGCGTATATTATGACAAAGAGCATTCCATCTCTCCTAGCCCTTCCCAAGGGCAATAAATGCTGGCCTAGCCAGCGATGCCCGTATCCTGTAAATGAATTAACCAAAAACGGATCATAACATTATGTATAAATGACCTGGGCATAATTTCAAACTTTGCAGATGGCACAAAAATCATAAATCTGCTAAACCCAAAGGATTATATTGAGAGATTTCAAGAGGACATAGAGAGACTGTTAAAATGGACAGACACGGGCAGCACGGTGGTGCAGAGGTAGCACTGCAGTCTCACAGTGCCGAGGTCCCAGGTTCGATCCCGGCTCTGGGTCACTGTCCATGTGGAATTTGTGCATTCTCCCCGTGTTTGCGTGGGTTTCGCCCCCACAACCCAAAGATATGCAAGGTAGGTGGATTGAACACGCTAAATTGCTCCTTAATTGGAAAAAATGAATTGGGTACTCTAAATGTATAAAACATTTGAAAGAAAATGGACAGACACCTGGTAAATTATATTAAATGTAAGAAAGGTGATTAATTTTGATAGAAAGAATGAGAGGCAATATAAAATGGATGCAGGTACTTGAGTAGAGACACCTTGGGGATCATGTTCACAGGTGGCAGGGCAACTTGAGAAGACTTATTTGTGTGTATCACATTGTGCAGCTTTACAAGTCTATGTCCAAGTCATGCAGCCAGGTTACCACACCATTTGGTGTTAGCTGGATTGCCTTGTAACCTGCAGAACATTTTCTCAGGTCCGGGGCAGGATTCTCCAGTCCGCCTTCCCGCAGCCTTCCAATGGAAACCTGCAGGTATGGATGCGCTGCCGGTGGACTGGAGGATTCACCGCTGACCAAGAATTCCGCCGCACATTTAGTCACAATATGGTGAACAGTCAAATCCGGGTGACCACTGTCACATGCTAGACTGCCATTGAAATTCCACTTGTGGGGAAGGTATGTAGGGGGTTTTGCCACGATAGTCTGCATTCCCATGGCTTATTCCTACCTGTGGGACACCTTGAGCATTTCGAGGTGCTCCTACCTCTGGGTCTGGATCTGGATTTATTAGCAGAGTGTGAGTAAAAAGGCAGGCAAGAGCAAAAATAGGGTTGATTTCAAACAAGATTAAATCACCAAACTTACACTACAATAATACACAATATACCAGAAGCAAAAGAAAAATAACCCCAACACCAACCTCCCACTTCCCTCCCCTGACTGACTGGATTGGGGCTTGGGGTCACAGGATCAATTCACATCACTGTGATCTGGAGAGAGACTTCCAAATTGCAGTTTCAGTTCCCACTTTGCTTTGCAGCTTCGAGGTACCGTATCCCGGATGTCGTGTGTGGTATTATAGGTATTATGGTACCTGAGAGGCTGAAGTACCATTGGTAGAACCTATATGCTTGCTATTGGCTAGAGTGCATAATAGCTCCGCCCTGATAGGCGGGGTATAAGAACCCATGCCGTCCCAGCAGCCCTCATTCTGCACCTGAGCTGCTGGGGGAAACATTTAGCTTATTAAAGCCTTCAGTTGTACTATAACCTCGTTTTAGTGGTCATTGATCGTGCATCAATTTAATAAGCTAGATTTTAAGAAGAAAGGTTGGAGCTTCGAATCAAGCCGGTATGTCTGTAAATTAGCCCCCACGCAGCGGACTCACCGGCGATCTTTAAGCACTGGCTGGCGTGTTTTAAAGGGTACCTCGAGACGGCCGAAAACGCACCCACGGGAGAGCAGAAACTGCACGTCCTGCACTCAACGGTGAGCTCGGAGATCTACACCCTCATTGAGGAAGCGGAAGACTTCGATGCAGCAATCAAGCTGCTAAAAGGACACTATATTCGCCCGGTAAACCAGGTGTACGCCCGGCACCTGCTTGCAACAAGATGGCAAACCCCATGGGAATCATTGGAGGAATTCTACCGCGCACTCCTGGTGCTGGGCAGAAGCTGCGGTTGCCCGCAAGTTTCGGCGAGCGAGCACACGGAACTCTTAGTCCTGGACGCTTTCATGGCAGGTATGCTTTCATCTCAAATCTGCCAGCGCCTGTTAGAGAAAGACACCCTGGGTCTTAGGGAGGCACAGGCCTTTGCAGGCTCCCTGGATGCGGCCTCCAGGAACGCCCGTGCTTACGTTCCTGACCGCGCAGCAGCCCCCTGGGCAGCGTGGAACCCCGCAGCGGCCGACCCAGAGACTTCCCCCGTTCCCCCACAGGCCTGCGCTGCATCCGGAGAGGCCCCGCTGCTACTTTTGCGGACAGGCCAAGCACCCCGCCAGCGCTGCCCGGCCCGCGCATCCACCTACAGGGGATGCGGCAAAAAGGGCCATTTCGTGGGGATATGTCAGGCCCGAGCGGTGGCCGCGGTCTCCAGCGGCGACTCCGGACCGTCACCACAAACTTCTCCATGGGCCCCATGTGGCCAGCGGTCACCGCCACCCCCATATCCCAGAGCCACGTGCGGACCCCGGGCGGCGCCATCTTGTTCCACGGTCGCCACGCTTGAGGGAAAGGCGCCCTCCATTTTGTGCACCCCCGGCCATGTGCGACCAATGGGAGATGCCATCTTGGATGGGCCCCCAGCTCAGCCGACCACACGCTGCCTGAAAAGAATTCTCAACTACTGCGATTGGCCTCGGTGACTCTGGATCAATCTCGACCTCGAACACTCTCAACCGCTACGACGACCGTTTTCATCAACGGCCACGAGACGTCCTGCCTAATTGACTCTGGGAGCACGGTGAGCTTCATACACCCCGACATGTTAAGGCGCTGTTCCCTCCTCATCCACCCTGTTAATCAAAAAATCTCACTGGCCTCCGGTTCCCACTCAGTGGAGATAAAGGAGTTTTGTTTAGCAAACCTCACAGTCCAGGGAAGGGAGTTCAAAAATTTCCATCTCTACGTCCTTCCCCACCTCTGCGCGGCTACATTCCTGGGTTTAGACTTCCAGTGTAACCTTCAAAGTCTGACCTTCCAATTCGGCGGCCCTATAACCCCCTTACTGTCTGCTGCCTCGCGACCCTTAAGGTCGACCCCCCTTCCCTGTTTGCGAACCTCACCCCGGATTGCAAATCCGTCGACACCAGGAGCAGACGCTACAGTGCACAGGACCGGATCTTTATTAGATCAGATGTCCAAAGGCAACTGAGGGAAGGGGTCATTGAAGCCAGTAACAGCCCCTGGAGAGCTCAAGTAGTGGTGGTAAAGACCGGGGAGAGGCATAGGATGGTCACCGACTACAGTCAGACCATCAACAGGTTTACGCAGCTGGACGCGTACACTCTCCCCTGCATATCCAACCTGGTAAACAGGATCGCGCATTATAAGGTCTTCTCCACGGTGGATCTCAAGTCCACCTACCACCAGCTCCCCATCCGCACTAGTGACTGCAAATATGCTGCCTTCGAGGCAGACGGGCGGCTCTATCACTTCTTAAGGGTTCACTTTGGTGTCACTAACGGGGTCTCGGTCTTCCAATGCGAGATGGACCGAATGTTTGACCGGTACGGTTTACGGACAACATTCCCGTATGTCGATAATGTCACCATCTTCGGCCACGACCAGCAGGACCATGACACCAACCTCAGAAAATTCCTCCAGACCGCAAAGATCCTTAACCTAATGCACAATAAGGATAAATGCGTTTTTAGCACCGACCGTCTAGCCATCCTCGGCTACGCAGTGCAAAATGGAGTTGTAGGCCCCGACCCTGAACGCATGCCCCCCCTTATGGAGTTCCCCCTCCCACACTGCTCCAAGGCCCTGAAGCGCTGCCTAGGGTTTTTTAGCTACTACGCCCAGTGGGTCCCCAACTACGCAGACAAGGCCCGTCCCCTGATCCAAACCACAGTTTTTCCCCTGTCGATAGAGGCCTGCCAGGCCTTCAGCCACATCAAAGCAGACATTGCAAAGGCCACGATGCACGCCATCGATGAGTCCCTCCCCTTCCAGGTCAAGAGCGACGCGTCTGACGTAGCTCTGGCAGCAACCCTCACCCAAGCGGGCAGGCCCATGGCCTTCTTCTCCCAAACCCTCCATGCTTCCGAAATCCGCCACTCCTCAGTCAAAAAGCAGGCCCAGGCCATAGTAGAAGCTGTGCGACATTGGAGGCATTACCTGGACGGCATTACACTCTCCTCACGGACCAATGATCGGTGGCTTTCATGTTCGATAATGCACAGCGGGGCAAGGTAAAAAATGACAAGATCTTGCGGTGGAGGATCGAACTCTCCACCTACAACTACGTGATCTTGTACCGTCCGGGGAAGCTAAACGAGCCTCTTGACGCCCTGTCCCGCGGCACATGTGCCACCGCACAAGTGGACCGCCTCCGAGTCCTCCATGAGGACCTCTGCCACCCGGGGGTCACTCGCTTTTTCCATTTCGTCAAGACCCGCAACCTGCCCATCTCCATCGAGGAGGTCAGGACAGTCACCAGGGACTGCCAAATCTGCGCGGAGTGCAAACCGCACTTCTACCGGCCAGAGAGAGCGCACCTGATAAAGGCGTCCCGTCCCTTTGAACGCCTCAGCATGGACTTCAAGGGCACCCTCCCCTCCACCGACCGCAACATGTACTTCCTGAAAGTGATTGACGAGTGCTCCCGGTTCCCATTCGCCATCCCCTGCCCAGACATGACCGGCTCCACCGTCATCAAGGCCCTCCATAGTATCTTTGCACTGTTCGGGTTCCCCGCTTACATACATAGTGATAGGGGGTCCTCCTTGATGAGCGACGAACTGCCTCAATTCCTGCTCAGCAAGGGCATTGCCTCGAGCAGGACAACCAGTTACAACCCTCGGGGTAACGGACAGGTAGAGAGGGAGAACGGAACGGTCTGGAAGACCGTCCTACTGGCCCTACGGTCCAGGAACCTCCCAGTCTCCCGCTGGCAAGAAGTCCTCCCGCATGCCCTCCACTCCATCCGGTCACTACTTTGTACAACCACCAATCAGACAGCTCACGAACGTCTCCTTGTCTTCCCCAGGGAGTCCTCCTCGGGGACCTCGCTCCCGACCTGGCTGGCAGCTCCCGGACCCATCCTGCTCCAAAAACACATGCGGGCGCACAAGTCAGTCCCGTTGGTCGAGAGGGTCCATTTGCTCCATGCAAACCCCCAGTACGCCTACTTGGCATACCCCGACAGCCTACAAGATACGGTCTCCCTACGGGACCTGGCGCCCACCGGAACCCCACGCACATTCCAGCCACCAGTCCCACCCTCCCCTCCACTGCAGCACCTTACAGGAGGATCGGTCCTTCCGCTGCCCCTGCCTTGGCCCCCCCACCCACCGACGCCCCCCTCTCCCCCCCGCAGGCACTCCGATCCCAGTTCAGCTGTTTTCACCACTAGCGTTGTCTAGGGGTGACGCAGCTGCCACGGAGATTGAAGCCACGCTCCTGGAGTCACAGACGCCCGAGCCTCCACCGGAGTCAGCACCGAGGCTCCGATGATCAGAGGACGACCAGAGCCCCCGATCGACTGATTGCTTCATTTTAACTGTAATCTGTAAATATAATACACCGAATGTACATAGCTGCCAGACTTGTAAATAGTTACTAAACACTGTACGGGGGTGTTACGGTACCTCCATAAATAATTATACCATGTTGTTATGTTTTGTAGTTGCTGGCCACCACCCCCGCCGGACCTTTTTTTAAACATGGGATGAATGTGGTATTATAGGTATTACGGTACCTGAGAGGCTGAAGTACCATTGGTAGAACCTATATACTTGCCAGTGGCTAGAGTGCATAATAGCTCCGCCCTGATAGGCGGGGTATAAGACCCCGTGCCGTCCCAGCAGCCCTCGTTCTGTACCTGAGCTGCTGGGGGAAACATCTAGCTTATTAAAGCCTTCAGTTGTACTATGACCTTGTTTTCGTGGTCATTGATCGTGCATCATCGTGAAACCCTCGGCTGCGTTCTAGGTCAGTTGGGATATGTTCCGTCGTTGTTCCCTGGTGAGGTTTCCGTTGCTGATGTCGGCTCCTTGTTTCTCAGGCTTGATCTCGATGCACCTGGCTAACTAAGCTTGAATCTTCCTGGACTGCTGGAACTGGACTGCACCCCTTTCTTTTCTTATAAACATAACTGAATTCTTGTCTTCTTCCACCCATACTATAGTTGCTACGATGGATTATCTGTGTGCCCAAACTTGACTTGGTTTTGCCTTGCATTATGTGGTAACTGCTTTCGGGATGGCCTGAATAGGTGCTGATTGTTTGACTCATTGTCCTGATGTTGTGGGTAAGCTATGTAGATGGTTTGATGGGACTGTCTATTGCTGGGCCTTTGTTGGGGTGGAGGCATTAATGGGGTTTGTGGACTATCCTCGCACCAAATCTGGAGTTGGCTCCACTGTGGGAGCTTCTAGAGAGGCCATGCTTGAATTCAGTCTCAGGCTGTTGTTTAAATGTTAATGTCTCTTGGGGTGAGATTCACATACAGGCTGCTGTTCCATGACCATTTAAAAAAACATGGGGTGGGATTCTCTGTTCCGCCGCACCTGATTTCTGGTGCGGCTCGCCCCTGGGATTCTCCGTCTCGCCAGCCATCCAATTGGGGTTCCCCAGTGTTGGCAGGCCTGCGCCGTCGAGAAATTCCCGGGCTGCCAGTGCAATGGAGAATCCCGACTGCGGAGAATCCAGCCCAGGTTTTTTTCCGTTCTGTAACTGTTCCAAAGTGCAAACTCGTAAACCATGGGCGGGATTCTCCGCCCCGCTGCGTCACATTTCTGCCCCGACCGGCCGGCAGGATTCTCCATTATGCTGGCCAGTCAATGGGGTTTCCCATTGTGGGGCAGCCCCACGCCGCCGGGAATCCCCTGGGCACAGCATAACGGAGAATCCCGGCCCATAACCCTGGGGGATTTCTGAACATTCTACAGGTATGATCTCCTTTTGAGACCGTTGTTTTTGAGCGAGGTCAAACCCTGGGAGCTCTCCTGTTGGATCACTCACCAGATATTTGTTCGAGATGTCAGTGCCAGTTCAAGTTTGGCGTTATTTGTCCGATTGTCTAAACTGCAACACTGAAAGCATTTGCAGAGATCCAGAAAGATTTTTGTGATTTCAATTGAATATTTAGTAGATTCTGAAGACCTTCATTGATTGGCTCTTTTCCATTCTATTAGTCCTTGTATTATCGACACTCCAAAAATTGCCCCAAGAGATCCAGGTAATATTTCCACCTCCACAATTTTTGATAATGTTTTAAATACTGAGGTCCAAAACCCCACTAATCATGGACATGACCAGAACATGTGGACTAACTGGTCCTCCTTTACACCTCTCACAATTATCTTCTACCTCTCTGAAGAATCTGCGCATTCTTTCCTGTGTCATATGGTTCCTATGTACTATCTTGAATTGTATTGAGCTCATCCGAGCACATGAAGATGTGGTATTGACCCTGTGCATAATTTCACTCCATAGTCCCCATTCCAATTGCATATCCAACTCTTCCTCCCACTTTTGTTTTATTTCTCCTATCGGTGTTTTCTTTGTGTCCATGAGCCATCTCCAAATGTTAGTAATTTTCCCATCTCCCAAATTATCTAGCAAGAGCAATTTATCACGGAGGTTGTTATTTGGTAGTCGAGGGAAAGAAGACAACTCCTTTTTCACCAAAATTCATAATTGAAGATATTGAAACTTCTCCTTCTGCATTTTGTGTTTCTTCCTGAATTCTTCAAAGTTTGCAAATCTACAATTTTAACATTAAACTTTTGTGGTAATCAACTCCAATGGAATAATCTTGTGTTCCAGGTCTTAAACGTCTCAGTCGGGGGACATTTTCTGACACTGGACTATGATATAAATTATAGGTGGCTCTGTAACTACATTTTTACCCCTATGTTACTTTTGAATAGTTCTGCTGAGACAAAAGGTACTCATTGGCTTAGATGCCTGTTTAGAAGAGGCAATTTGTAGAAATAGATAGTGTATACCCACAATGCTTGTTAATATCAGAAAGGACACAAAATGGCTGTTAGCTATTTTAGCAATACTAAAGACACAAAATGGCTGAACTAGCCACATTCTGAACAATAAGTTACAAACTGTGTAAACTACCTCATGAGAACCAAGCGTGGGTGTGCATAGGGAGTATTTTAACAGCCACTGATAACAGCTTCACAGTCAAGGAATGCAATGTATCCTTAATAAGCTCAAAGTCCCCAGTTGCAGACAGGACATATCCTTATGGTGGCTTGAGTGACTTTTGCATGAAGTTAGGGGCGAGTAAGACAACACCATATATGTGATAACTGGGATGCTAAAAAAAGTGATTGACTGCATGTAATGAATTGTGACGCGAATATAGTTGATTGATTGTATGTAAATGAGAATACAACTAATTCCGCCCCTGGAATCTGTATATTAACCCCGTGCGAACCTTAGCTCAAGTGAGAAAGAGGATTGCGAGACTGCGTAGTCTCTAAATCTTTCTCCCAGATCTGAAATAATAAACTGCTTCTTTACTTACTCAAACAGGCCTACGTTTTCACCTCTAACAGGCTCTATAAATGCAAGTGGATTATGGTCTGGAAAAGGTCAGCACCGATTCGCCCTCCAACATGGCAGTCGATCTCCCAAACTCTACTTGCCGCGTGGACCACAGCGGTTTCGCCTGTTTCTGTAGCATGTCTAACATGCATTGTATCTCAGTCTCTAACTGCTATGTACACAATTAATACTGGGGGATAAATTCTTCCCGAACATGCACATGTATTTCTCCTGCTTTTTCAGATTTATCTGTATTCTGAAAGCCAGAATTTTAGCTCTCTCTATTCTTGCCCGACCACTCACATGCTTACACACATACATGTTCATGCACAAGTACATGTATGTGCATACACATGCAGGCAGACACCTGTCCACACACATGCATGCCCATACACTCACCCCCCCTGTACATACCAGCTCGCTGATCCCAGGCTTTCATGCATACCCGCACACTCATTCATGTCTTCTTGTCCGCAAGCCCGCACACACATACACACATGTTCTCCAGTGTGCATGCATGCTAATATAGATGCCAGCAAACACACATGCCTGCCATATAGATACACACAAACACACCCACTCACACACACCAAACATTATTGATAATAGTTGATAATTTAAAAAAAAAATTTAGAGTAGCCAATTCATTTTTTTCCAATTAAGGGGCAATTTAGTGTGACCAAACCACCTAACTTGCACATTTTTTTTTGGGTTGTGGGGGCGAAACCCACGCAAACATGGGGAGAATGTGCAAACTCCACACGGACAGTGACCCAGAGCCGGGATTGAACCTGGGACCTCGGCACCTTGAGGCCACAGTGCTAACCCACTGCACCACCGTGCTGCCCTGATAATAGTTGATAATTGATAATAGGCATTCGCACAATTACAAAGACTGATTTCAAAATGTCCAGGATCCCTTTTGTCACTCTGCATTCCATGTGATAGAGTTTAGAAGGATTCAGATTCTTCCTTCTACTTCTGGAGTGATAAATGGCACTCGGATGAAATCCAGCACGAGGCTTACTGCAAAATTATGTCCTCCTGAAAATTTGTGTGATTGTTGGACTTGTTGCAGTCTCAAAACTCTAAGAGACAGTATCTGTTCTGAAGGACTAAATTAATTCTATTTCAAAACTATCTTAAATTAAATCTATGCCTTTTAACTAACTCCTTCCTTCCAAAAAGTTTGAAATGGCATTCTTTGAAGAAAAAATCAATTTAACTGTTGAAAGTATCCCCATACAAAAAAAAATGCAGTCAATTGCAGTATTAGTTTTGTACAGTCAATCGTCTTTGATTCAATGTAATGAAACCGCTGCAAAGGTTTTGTGTAGAGGCTGAGGTTTTGTGATTTATAAAATCTGATTTGAGATAGACACACGAACAAAAGAGTTGGTCTGATGTTCATTTCTTCAGGGTGTTGCAGATGGTGGATAGGCAGAAAGTGCGCCTAGATGCCATGTGTTGCTCAAGTAATTTTAAAATAGGTAACTGTAAAAAAAATGAAATACTTCACTCCATGTTAACCTTGCAGGAAAGTCATTTCTAGAATAAGAAAGGACACAAAAGGTTAGAGCTGTGGAAAAATAAGGTTTTTGGAAAAAGTAGATAATAACCTTTTTGTTACATGATCACACTTGGGAACGTGATTATACTTATAAGTAGCCTAGTTATATATCTGTCACTGTACTTCATATTAACAAGCCACAATTTATGAAAAGTAATTTATTGGAGATCTCTGGCTGAGAATGAATACCTCACCCAAGAAAATTGAATAAATGCACTTCATAATGTCTCAGTGAAATGCCAGCGAGGAAATAGAATTTCAGTCTGCTTGCAATATTGATTGTTAGATTTGCATGCGCTTGCAATAACGGAAGGTTACCTATGCAGTTAAAAGGCCACTGGTGCCAATCATCTGATTTCCAGCAACTTGAGTAAGCAATTTGATCTGTTCAAATTGAGAAAACTGCAATCAAACAGACCCCAAGAGAATAGCACTTTCTTCTTCTCCCACGCTCTCTCCCTCTCTCTCGTTTGCCTTTGTTGGTTGGTGCAATAGGAAACATAGCGTGATAACAGCTACTTTATTTCCAGTATCAGTTGGCAGTATAAATCTCTGTTTAAGCTACTGGCAGACCATATTAATAGATTGATTTCTAAAAGGTTTTACCTTTTCCCGGTGTCAACTTTGATATCTTTTAGAGTGTACTTTAGAGTGAAGCATACTTTCTACACTAAAAATACTGTTGGTTTTTACCACTCTGTATATGCTGTTTGAATAAGTTCCGTATCGCCATTTGGCATTCTCTGTTGATGTCAACCAAAATACCTGAAATCTTGACTACACCAAGTCCCCCAAAGATACTGGGATCCTGTTTCTAAGTATTGTATCACTGGGGACTTAGAATAGTGTCTCTGCTAATGTCCATCAGCGTTATGAAATTCTTCTGGAATTCCTTATGTATTCATATATACTCTGAGACAAACAGCTACCTCGTCACTAGTGCTGACAAGGCCCTGGTCATGGCCTTCCCCCTCTGCTTGTGTCTCTGAACATTTCCACATTTGTTTTCACCCTTCCACTATTTTTGTGGTTTCCCCATGTGTATTTGTTCCCACCCCTGAGATAAGATGGGAAGAGCTTTATGTGGAGTTTAAACACCGGCATAGATCGGTTGGGCTGAATGGTTGTTTCAGTGCAGTATTTGTGGTACAATTTTATGTAAATAAATTGGGAAAAATATCTTCCTAATTTAGAGTTTGGTTGAGAGTTAAATTTTAGGATGGGGGTCTAGTTAGGCCTATTTTTGGGGGTCAACAATTTTAATTACGGCGAGAGAATGTCTGTAGCACATGAATTCACCAACAGCATGTAGGCCAAATGTTATGGGGCACTGTACACACTAAGTGGGACAGTTTATAAAATGTTGCATTGCAACGGGTTACATTTTTTATCAATTGATCTTTTTTCCTGATTAAATCCAAGTCACGATACTTGAGCTTGGATGAACTGGTGTGGGATGATCAGGTGTTATGTGGAAAGTTTCAAAAGCTAGGGTGGAGAAATGTTCAGGGAAATGTGTGCTCCTTAAACTCTACCTCAACCGTTGAGGTGCATGATTATGTTGAACCTTTTCCATTTGATAATGTTTAAAGTGAGAGTTTAAGAGTCCAAACTGGCTGTAATTCAAAGCAAGAGTTTAGGGGTCCAAACTGGCTGTAATTCAGTAAGTTAAGTATGGCTAGGACTCATCAATATTTATTCATGGCTTTTAGTCCAGTAACACAAATAGCGTCATTCACCATTGATCTTTATTCCCCACATCTGATCAGATTTCTAAGAAAGGGTGATGTCATCAGATGCCATTACTGTCTTCATCAACTTATTGAAATAAATAACAAACATTAAATGAGATGACTATTTCCAAGAGCATCAATCAGAATTTGTTTCTAAAGATACAACTCTTAGTAAGGTTCTGGCACTTTCTATTGCTTCCATAAAATATTCATTGCATTATTCATTTCTTGCCTCCTGCTTTTCAGCAGGTAGAGCTCTTATTTTCACTTGAAAGGCATCCTTGCAGACGCCCCCAATCTTTCACTATTAGCATTATACAGTAATTCAACTCTCTGATAAAGTGGCACTTATAAATACTGTAGCTGCTTTACACTGTGGTGAAATAAACTCCACAGTGTTCAGCCAATTAACGAGGACCTAAACCAAGGGGAGTACAGGTTGAATGGTACCAAACGAAGACAAACGACAGCAGTTACTTACTTATTATTAACAATGTCTTGTCAGCAGATGAGAGACAATTGAGTTGGGAACATAATGGATATGAAAACAATTTCAAACCAGTACTCCGTGGATTGAGCGATACTCAGCAAATGCAAGAATGGAGGAGAAGTAGTTAGAAAAACTGGGAAGAAAGTTTCCATGTTATTCTACATTGCCATGATGTGGAGATGCCGGCGTTGGACTGGGGTGAGCACAGTAAGAAGTCTTACAACACCATGTTAAAGTCCAACAGGTTTGATTCAAATCACTAGCTTTCAGAGCACTGCTCCTTCCTCAGGTGAGCTAGTGATATCGAACCAAACCGGTTGGACTTTAACCTGGTGTTGTAAGCATTCTACATTGCAGAAAGGCTTCAACGTTCCCACAAGTATCAGTGTAGGCAACCACGTTCTGGAACTGTTGCCATTCATTTTCCCCATAGTTTGGAGTCTTCTACAATTTTGCAGTGCAAACAGATGCCAAATTATGAAGGGTGACTTTTACTGCCAGTTCAAAAAACACCCGCTGCATAGGAGGTACAGGATGTCTTAATTCCCCCGTCTCATTTCAATGCCAACAGGCAACAACTCACCTGTTCAGAGCAGAAGGTCAACAAGGCAGTGGTACAAATTCCTGCAGCACTGTGTTCACCTGTCAAACTGAAGGACAGGTCTGAGGCGTTCAAGTCAGACGACTCTGACCTATACACGAAATCCAGGTACGACCTCCGCAAAGCCATCCGAGATGCCAAGAGAGAATATCAAACCAAGCTAGAGTCACAGACAGACTCTCGGCGGTTGTGGCAAGGACTAAACAGCATAACGGGATACAAAGCGAATCCGAGCAGTATCTCCGCCAGCAGCGCACCACTCCCTGGTGAACCCAATGCATTCAATGCTCGGTTCGAGCAGGAAAGCAACAAAACGCTGTCAAGTGCCCCAGCAGCCCATAACTCACCCGTACCTACCATCACAGCTTCAGAAGTCAGATCGGCCTTCCTGAAAGTGAACCCTCAGAAGGCGACGGGCCTGGATGAGATCCCTGGCCGTGCACTCAGAGCCTGCGCAGACCAGCTGGCAGAGGCGTTCGTGGACATCTTTAACCAGTCCCTACTCCACTCCGAGGTCCCCACCTGCTTCAAGAAGACCACCACCATACCGGTGCCAAAGAGGAACCAGGCAACGTGCCTCAATGACTACCGTCCGGTGGCCCTGACTTCAGTCGTAATGAAGTGTTCGAGAGGTTCGTCATGAAGCGCATCACCTCCATACTCCCAGAACGCCTTGATCCACTGCAATTCGCATACCGCTGCAACCAGTCCACAGAGGGTGCCATTTCCCTGGCCCTATACTCATCCCGAGAGCATCTCGACAACAAGGACTCCTAATCAGACTCCTATTTATTGACTACAGCTCCACCTTCAACACCATAATCCCAGCCAAGCTCATATCAAATCTCCAAATCCTAGGACTTGGCTCCTAGTTTAGCACACTGGGCTAAATAGCTGGCTTTTAAAGCAGACCAAGGCAGGCCAGCAGCACGGCACAATTCCCATACAAGCCTCCCCGAACAGGTGCCGGAATGTGGCGACTAAAGGCTTTTCACAGTAACTTCATTTGAAGCCTACTTGTGATAATAAGTGATTTTCATTTTCATTCATTTCACTCTGCAACTGGATCCTCGACTTTCTGACCCACAGACCACAATCAGTAAGAATAAACACCACCTCCTCCACAATAACCCTCAATACCGGGGCCCTGCAGGCTGCGTACTTAGCCCCCTACTCTACCTCCTATACACACACGACTGTGTGGCAAAATGTGGTTCCAACTCCATCGACAAGCTTGCTGACGATACGACCATTGTGGGCCGGATCTCGAATAACGACGAGTCAGAATACAAGAGGGAGATAGAGAACCTAGTGGAATGGTTCAGAGGCAACAATCTCTCCCTCAATGCTAGCAAAACTAAAGAGCAGGTCATTGACTTCAGGAAGCAAAGTACTGTAAACACCCCTGTCAGCATCAACGGGGCCGAGGTGGAGATGGTTAGCAGTTTCAAATTCCTAGGGTTGCACATCTCCAAAAATCTGTCCTGGTCCACCCACATCGACGCTACCACCAAGAAAGTGCAACAGCGCCTATACTTCCTCAGGAAACTAAGGAAATTCGGCATGTCCTCATTAAATCTTACCAATTTTTACAGATGCACCATAGAAAGCATCCCATCTGGCTGCATCACAGCCTTGTATGGCAACTGCTCGGCCCAGGACCGCAAGAAACTTCAGAGAGTCGTGAACACAGCCCAGTCAATTACACAAACCTACCTCCCATCCATTGACTCCATCTGCACCTCCCGCTGCCTTGCGAAAGCGGGCAGCATAATCAAAGACACCTCCCACCCAGCTTACTCACTCTTCAAACTTCTTCCATCGGGCAGGAGATACAGAAGTCTGAGAATACGCACGAACATACTCAAAAACAGCTTCTTCCCCGCTGTTACCAGACTCCTAAATGACCCTCTTATGGACTGATTTCATTAACACTACACCCTTGTATGCTTCATCCGATGCCGGTACTTATGTAGTTACATTGTGTACCTTGTGTTGCCCTATTATGTAACTTCTTTTATTTCCTTTTCATGTACTTAAAGATCTGTTGAGCTGCTTGCAGAAAAATACACGTGACAATAAACAAATCCAATCCAATCCTATCCAAAGGCAGATGGTGATCAGTTTCCAGGCAGACGACCTGGGGGGGAGAGGCATTACTTTGACAATGGAGGGCTAAGATTGACTTGTGGGGACCCAAATGGTCACTTCTGTTTCTCATGACCCTACATTTTCCACTTGGGCCTAGAAGTAATAATTGCAATCAGGAATAACGCCAGGACCTAATATGAAAATAGATGTGCTAATAAGGGGCGAGATTCTCCGACCCCCCGCCGGGTCGGAGACTCGCCGGGGGCTGGCGTGAATCCCGCCCCCGCCGGGTGCCGAATTCTCCGGCACCGGAGATTCGGCGGGGGCAGGAATCACGCCGCGCCAGTTGGCGGCCCCCCCCCCAGCGATTCTCCGGCCCGGATGGGCCGAAGTCCCACTGCTAGAATAACTGTCCCGCCGGCGTGGATTAAACTACCTCTCTTACCGGCGGGACAAGGTGGCGCGGGCGGGCTCTGGGGTCCTGGGGGAGGCGCGGGGTGATCTGGCCCCGGGTGGTGCCCCCACGGTGGTCTGGCCCGCGATCGGGGCCCACCGATCCGCGGGCGGGCCTGTGCTGTGGGGGCACTCTTTTCCTTCCGCCTTCGACAAGGTCGCCACCATGGCGGAGGGGGAAAAGACTCCCTCCACTGCGCATGCACAGGGATGCTGTGAGCGGCCGCTGATGCTCCCGCGCATGCGCCGCCCGGCAATGTCATTTCCGCGCCAGCTGGCGGGGCACCAAAGGCCTTTCACGCCTGCTGGTGGGGCAGAAATCAGTCCGGCGCGGGCCTAGCCCCTCAAGGTTAGGGCTCGGCCGGTCAAGATGCGGAGGATTCCGCACCTTTGGGGCGGCACGATGCCGGACTGATTTGCATCGTTTTTGGCGCCGGTCGGCGGACATCGCGCCTATTACGGAGAATTTAGCCCAAGAACACAATCATGATAAAAGCCCTAGAAATTAAGATAAAGACGGAAAAGCCTGCTTCTGGCAGATGTCAGGGAGAAAATACAATTGAAATCAGGCTGAATATAGAATGTTCAGGAGAGGGGTGTAAAGCAAAAAAAAGAGAAACAAGGTGGGATTATGTTGGGTCGCATAA